>NC_141391.1:60158548-60794877 GCF_034619465.1 Leptosomus discolor
CTTTCCTGAGGAGACCTGATTGCTGGGGAAGGTGAATGATGATCTGGGAGGTTCAGGCTCCTGGAGAAACAGAGGCCACGTGGCATGCAGTGGCTTCAAACCACCCCTGAGGCCAGGAGGCTAAGATGAGGATCAAGCTACCCCTGAAGCATGTGTGTGTGTGTGATAGGGTCACCCCTGAGGAGTCTTAGAAGGGGAAGGGTGTTCCTGCCACCCCCGAGGAGCCTAAACAAGCCCCAAAGCCTAGGCAGCTGGGCAGTTGAAATCAAGGTACCCCAGAGGAGTAGGGAGCTGGTAGCCTAGACCCCAACCTGGCTTCCCACTGTCTGTGTCTGGGTTTCGGGGCTTCTCTGGGGTGCCTGACAACCCACTGGCCTACCACTCCTGACTCTTAGGTGAATCTGGCGTTAAGGATCTTTCCTCACAGTCAAGATTTTTTTTGTAGGTTCTTAGCAGGGAGATGCATGAATATATTGACTTGGCTTGAGTTTCCGTCTCTCAGCACGTGGAGCAGAATGCTGATAGAAGCAAAGGCTGTTTACAGAATATATAACAGATACTTCAAAGAGTTTTTCTAGCTTTGAGTTCTTCAGTCACAGGCTTTTGTGCATAATGCATTTCATGTTCTATAAACCTGATACAATATATTCTCTATTAGATAAAGACACAAGGATTAAAATTACTCCAGTTTTCTCCTTGAGTTATAGCTTAAAAGTGATCATATTATGATTCCTGTCTAAATTTGGAGTTATGTTAGAAGATGAAGGTAACTTTCTGCTGTAAAGAAGGGATCGAGGAAATTCTCAGCATTGAAAGCTACAGTTCCCCGGGATCCCTTCAAAATAATGAAAGAATAAGTTGCCCAGTATTCCAGTAAACCTGCTTAACTTTGTGCATATCAATAGCTTTAGTAACTGAGACAGGAGCATACATTGAGAGTTACCGTATTACAAATGTTCTTACAGACATACAGAACTAGAGTCTTTGTTTTTATCCAAACTCATATATCCTTTAATTATTCTAGATAGTTTATTTTTGCAATTTCATTTTTGTATATCTACGATTTCTTTAGCAATGGTGATGTTTAACCTCTTTGTTTTTTGAAGTGTTCAATAGTAATTGTGTATAATCTTGATCCATTAGGTAACTCCCTTTTTCTTACAGAAACAAAATTTTATATTTTGTGTGCAGAACCCACTTCGATATAGAATAGGCAAAAAGACCATTAGTGAAATCTGTCAGTCCAAATCATACTAAAAGCAGAAAACTTCATGTGCAAATGAAAAAGATTAGTATTCTTGAGGTTTTTCCCTAGTCCCTTCCATATGTGAGGAGCCTTAGCTTCATTTGGAAACAGGCTTGCATTAGGCTGTTTCTCACTGTATCTTTGTGCACCCAGCTGGCTGCGAAGTTTCTCTTTGCTGCCGTGTCTGTGTGTAATCCCAGCCAGTTTCCCTTTGCAGCTGTGGGAGGCCTCCTTTGATGTGCCTCTGTAGGTGGCTGCCGATCCCTCAACCGGGGCCTGCAAACAGAATCTCTTCTGTAAAGAAGAAAACATCCCAGTGATGCCATGTGACTGTTTGCTTTATGCATGCAGGAGGAACTGACGTCAAGTGCCTCAGGATACTGTTCTAATGCAATAACATGATGTTGTGGTGTGTATCTCTGTGCACCTAATAGATCCAACACAGAGCCTGCGGTGAAGGACAATGGGGTCTGTACCTCCCTTCTGCCCTTGTTCTCTTTTTACTTTCAAGACTCTCCATATATACTGAAAAAAATCCACGGTGTCTGCTTGTGACTATCAGTTGCAAATACGGTGACTGTCTTTAGACATACTAGAGAACAGTTTTCTTGCATCTTTCCCACTTGTACAGTTGTAGGCACTGTTAACACAGCAGAGCAAGTGCATAAACATGCAACAGAGGTGACCCAATGCTGATTTTACTTTTGCTAGTCACTTGGGAGGAAAGGGAGAGAAGTCATTTCACATACCTTTGGCATGCAGCAGAGACGAGCCCAGTGTCCTCCTTTCTGTCAAAGCTTTCACCTCTTTTTTTTCACTTTGAACAAAAGTACTGATACAAGAAGTTAAAGTAATGTCAAACCCAGTAAAACTAGCCCAAATTTTTCAATATTATGTGTAAATGCAAGCAGGAACTTGTGTTCCACTGTGGGGACCACGCAACTAGAGTTCTATGAAAATATGCATGTTTGGGTGAACCCTGTTGCCCAGCGGTGTTTCACCTCCTCCAGTGCCTTCCTGCGGCATGGGAATATGTTAGTTGATCTGGGACATCTTGGTTCTTGCTGCAGGACGTGAATGTACTCAGAACCTGAGTTTAGAATTGTGCAATAATTTGGGCTGGAAGGGACCTTTAAAGGCCATCTAATCCAACCTCCCTGAAGGGAGCAGGGACATCTCCAACTAGATCAGGTTGCTCAGATGGGGTCCAACCTGACCATTTCCGTGGCCCTCCTCCGGACTTTCAAGCAGGTCCAAGTCTTTCTTGTGCCGAGGACCCCAGAGCTGGACACCGTACTCCAGGTGGAGTTTTCCCAGAGCAGAGTAGAGAGGCAGAATCACTTTCCTTGATCTGCTGTCTGCACTGCTTTTGATGCAGCCCAGGACGTGATTGGCTTTCTGGGCTGTGAGTGCACATTGCTGGCTTATGGCCAGCTTTTCATCCATCAATAGCCCAAGTCCTTCTCTGCAGGGCTGCTCTCAAACCCTTCATCCCCCAGCCTGTATTTGTGCTTGGGACTGCCCCGACCCAGGTGCAGGACCTTGCACTTGGGCCTTGTTGAACCTCATGAGGTTCACATAGGCCCACTTCTCAAGCTCATCCGGGTCCCTCTGGACTGTATCGCGTCCCTCAGACATGTCAACTGCACGACTCAGCTTGGTGTCATCTGCAAACTTGCTGAGAGTCCACTCGATCCCACTGTGTTGTTGAAGATATTAAACAGTACCGGTCCCAATACAGGACTGGTATGGTTTACTGAGGACTATAAAGGTATGGGATAAAAAGAGCTGATGTAATGCATGAGTTGAGGGAGTGATGTACTCTGGTAAAAGCTCTCTAGAAAGGATTAATGCAGTTACACAATCATCTGCCTGTATTGGAAATGTCCTATCACCCTGCTTGAGGACCTTGCTTGTGTCTAAAGTCTGAGGGATTTATTCCTAATATGTATATTGCCCATGTACATTTTCCCTATGGATGTAAATTTTTTTTTGTTGCTGTCTTCTAGCCCTATTGGGATCTTGTGGCAAAGCATGTCTTGGGTGAATTGTAAACTGCCTATGACATCATACTCCCTTTCCTTAGCTACAAATAATTGTCTTTCAGCTCCAGAAACCGCAGTCTTGCTTTGCCACTGTAGCGAGGATGAAGAGGAGGCTCAGGTTTACCTTCCTTTCCCATGTCACCCTTGCTTTAATAATGCTATTTAAAGAAAAGCTGTCGTTCCTTTTCCTTGTGAACACTGATGTGAACATCTTGGATCCCAACTTCTCTACACTCCATCGCGTTGTGGACAGCTTTATCTCTCTGTTGTATTTCAACAAAAGTCCAAGATGGTAACAGTGATGCTTCTTAGGCACTTTCCTCATACTAAAACTCTCATGGCGTTTCCAGGGATGGATGCCAATTTCCTTGGGGACAGGCCACCACTCTGTCGCCTCCATCAGCTGAGATCCAGGATACCCACAGCTGCACATTTCAGAAGAGGCTGACTCGGAGTATCGCGCGCTGGGGAGCGGTGCAGTAAGTAGTTCCTGCAGATGATCGCGAACAGAGGATGAGCGTCACCCCTTTCCCGCCACTCCTCGTGCCAGCCTCGCTCGCACTCCGTGGCGCAGGAGCTCGCACCGGGCTCGGCTGGGTTTCACCTTCACCACCACGGCAAGCCAGAGGGTGGATGGACCCCCTCCGTGCACCGACGTGCCCGCGCTGCCGTCACTCCCCGCAGCTGCAGCAGCAGGCAGCCCGTCAGACAGACGCGAGCTCCACGCACAACCGGCGCCTGCAGCGATGCACGCGCGCACGCGAATGCGCCTCGGCACCCGGGAGAGGTGCGTGCACACGTAACAGCCCGGGACCTACGGAAGCACGCGCCCCGACGCACGCACCCACCCACGCAAGCCCGAAGGCACGCACCCAGCCACGCGCACGAGCGCAGCCCCGAGGCGCACCTCTAGGGGCACGCGCAAGTGCAGACGCCGCTGCACACGCGCCCGGAGGCCAGCACAAGCGCCAACGCCGAGCCCGGTGCAGCCCGCGCGTGCAGCCCGCGCGGCCCGAGGCGGCAGGCCCAGCCCGCAGGCAGGCACGCGGCCGCCGGCACCGGCGGGCGAGTGAGTGAGCGCCGGCCCGGCCTCTCCCGCCCATCGCCGCGCGTGCTCCCTCGCGGCCACGGCGGCTGCTCGGATTGGCTGCGGGCGGCTCGGCCCTCCGCCGCCGCGGGTGAAAGGGCGGCCGGGCAGCGGTGGCGGCAGCAGACATGGCGGCGGTGGCGGCGCTGCTACGCTGGGGGGCCGCGGGCGGCCGTCGGGGGCTCCGGGCGTTGCTGAGGGTGAGAGCCGTGTTGGAGGAGGGCGGGCTGGGAGCGTGGTTTCCTTCCCTCGTCCGCATTCCCTGCGGCGTGCTCGAGCTGAGCTGCGGGGCCGCTCTCCGGGGCGGCTGAGGGTGCCTCTGTGGAAGAGGCCGGGACGGGGCCCCCTCCCCGGTGAGGGGCTGCGGCTGGGGTCGCCGGGATGCTGCCCTCCGTGCGTGGGGCCGGGGGGCGGAGGGGGAATTGTCGTCCTGCCTGAGGAGGGCTGCAGAACAGGGCATCCGCATTTGAACGGCTGGGGCTGTTGGGGGGCTGCCCGCCCACCCCCGGCTGGGTGAGGGCCGTTGGGGAGCGTGTGTGTGCGGTCGTGCTGCTTGCGGTCGTGACAGGTTGCGGGGTGGAAAGGGAGGGGGTGCTGCCTCTCCGGCAGCCGTAGGGCCGATGCCAGTTTGGGCGCTCAGGGGCGGGCGGCGGGCGGGAGGTGGTCTGCGGGTGCTGGCTGGAAGGCAGCGGTTGGGGTGAAACTGTAAAAGCTGGGTCCTGGGTTCGGTTGGTGGGGGCTGGCAGCATCCAAGACTCCGTTCCTTGGTATATCCCTATCCGTGTGTTGCCTGGCGTGGGTTTTTTCTTTTTAACCTAATATTCTGCTGGTGGGGAGGGTTATGTTCTGCTCCCTTTTTGTTTCTGCCTTCTGTTAAATAGGAGCTTATAAAAACTCAGGGGTAGAGTGTAGTTTTGGAATATTTTTAGTAGTAAAATCTTAGTTGAAAAAGGCTACTGCTTTGTGAAAATATGTTGTGTCTTCCCCCCCTCCCCCTTTATCCGTGATACTTAAGGATCTTTCAGCTGTCACTTAAAGCTTTACTGTGTTTTTTATTCTTCTTACTTTTAATGAAAATGCAGTAAACTCATTGCAGAACTATACTGATGTTTTTGGTGAAGACTTTAACCTTTTAGAAAGCCTTATTCCTTGTTCTGTGGAGTAACTTCAGAGACAGTTGCCATGTTTTCTTCTCTATTACTTCTACAGATTGTGTTAAGAGGAGTTGTTTAGGATACGAACAGGCAGTTCTTAGTGCATGGTGTTATGTAACGATTGAATGATGGTACAACTAATTTGTATATGGGAAAAGTGGTGCAGATTATCTCTAATTGCTTACAGTAGGAAGAATTCCCATTAGGGAAGGGAGTTAAAATTGTCACCAATCTGGGGAGATTAATGTATCCCTAAACTTCTGGAGTTCAGGGATTATTTTTAGTATGTAAACCACAGATTTTAGTACTGATAAGCGCTCTTAAAGCACACCACAGGCAGGTATTTCTGGTTTTCTCCTTGCTCCCAAGAGTGGCTGTTTGGATTCTGTAGGCAAAGCATGCTCAGCCATTTACTATGAGCAAATCTTAGCTCTGGAAGAAAAAGTTAAGAGTTCATTAAAGTTTACACTGAGTAAAAAAATGTCAGTCTTGTTCTGAAATGCGCTTTGTGTGTTTTAATTTTCTTGTTATTTTGTCTGTCCAAACTTGCATTGGTGATTCCTGCATGATTGTTACAGTACTGTGATCTATTTCATAGGCGCTAGCCTTGCTAGAGCTGTTTAAGCTGCTGCCATGAGAAACTGTTCCAGCTTTCTGCAGCTGCTAGGTCTTAATCACAGGCCATTCCTCTTGAGCTCCTGTCTCCCTCCAACTTGTGCCAGCACTGCTGCTTCAATGTCGAAGTGAATAAACTCGGCTGAAAACTGGCTGAGAACATGTTTTTCCCACTCCTTGTGGGTATCTTCTCAGCTGGATGTATTCCCTGTTCTTGTTCACTGTGTGACTATACAAACTTCTGGGGATGGCACAAAGGAGAAGGTACTTGTAGGAATGATATAGTTTTTAAAAAATAGCCTTAGGTGAATGAGTGTTTCCTTGTTTGTAATTTGTGTGCTGCGTTGGCAGATAATGAAAAATGGATTTTCTCTTCTTCCGCTTAGAATTACTAGTGGTTCTCAAACCTGGTAAAAGTGAAAGAACTGTTATGTGTAGTGCGGTGTACCTTACAGAACCTTGTACTGTGTCTTTGCAGTTGGCTTCAGGAGGAACAGTTGCTGTGTAATCAAAAAGAGGAAAAAAAAAGTTTTCTTCATCTTTGTAGTTACTCAGGAATACTTATGGCTAATGGGAAATAAACTGCAAATATAAAGGGGTTAGTCTCATGGTGACTTAAACTTGAATCTCTGAAAGTGTAGGGACAAAAATCTCACCAGGGTTGGTAGCAGAAGACTGAAGAGGTAGAACTTGTGGCTAGTGAAAATAACAGTGTAACTCTAGCTGTTGGACATTACTTACTGTATTTTCTAGTAATGCGAAAATACACATTCCTTCCTGTATTAGACTTCTTAAAGCAAACATTGGTTTATCGTGCTTTTCCTGCCTGAAATTTGGAACTCTGTCTCCATTTCAACACTGCGACCTTTTTCTGCCCCTGAAGCTCAGTATTGATGAGTTACTCACAAGATGACTAGTATGCAGGGAAATTTCTTTCCTCGATGAGGGACATACAAACCTTCAAAAACACACTTGTAAGCCATCTCTAAATAACAAGTTTATTTTCTGTTTTGTTGTTGTGTGCTGTGTCCTTAAACCACCTGAAGAGATTTCCTAGGGCTGCACTGGGTCCCTGGGAGGCAGGTTCTTTGCTAGGCCTCAAAGTGGCAGCATGTGATGAGTGTACCGTTTTAAAAATTACTGTGCAGTTTTATTTATTTGAAGTTATTTTATAACTGTTACAGCTATTCAGGTTTGAGCTCAGTTTGGCTATTGTGCAATTAATAGATAAAACAGGATGCTCTTCCAAAATATAGCACTAACACTGTTTTTTGGGGATTCAGTAGGGGTAGCAAACTCCAACTGATAAGTCCAGAGTCGAGCTCTCATGAATGAATAGTTTGCATTCTTGGACTTTTCAAGAGTCAAAAGCTTTATCAAAGTGAAGTAACAGGTCATGACAAAAATAGGTTATACCTGATGAGTCTACTGCCCTATTCTAGTTTAGTGAGATAAAAAAGCTCCCTGGGCTCTGTTCTGAGGAAATTGTTATGTAAGGTGTGATACCTAAAGCATGTGTGTTTTTTTTGGGGAGGCAGCCAATTAAGAACATAGCTTGAGAGTTAGCTTGGCTTGGCTGGGTTGGTGGCTTTGGAGTTGTTTCGAAGTTTTGGTGTAGCTGTTAATGAACCTTCCTATAGCAGGAGCTTTGGAGCCCAGGGGTAGGTGACACCTGAGTAGCTGTCGATTTGGAGATGGCAATTGAGTGGTGTTCCTTTGTGGCCCTAGCTGTGCATTATTTACAGAATGTCTCTTTAAGTAATTAATTGCTTCTAGTGGCTAGGAGCAGACCTCTAAAGGCACTTCTCTGGAAGTAGATTTTAGATTAAGCAAGCTGTTAAACCTTGGTATGCATTGGTACAGGTACATACAAAAATCCCACAACCTCTTCTTCCCAAAACTGTGAATTAGAGTTGGAGTTCACATCTGAGTTGAGCAATAAGCTTATTTTTTTTTTAGGAAATTACCCCACATGTATTTAATTCAGGTCTGATCCTAGTTCTCTAAGTGATTGTAGTGTGTACGTGTGAGAGGAGGTAGTTAAGTTTTTAAACATAGATGTATAATTAGGTTAGGCTATTAGAAGATTTTTATGTGAAACCTGTCCAATTCTGTGGTGTAAAAAGAGAACTGAATGTGGTTTAATGCTTTTCCATTTTTTTTTAATTGCTTTGTAACTTTTTCTGTATAAAAGCAGTTTGAACAGGGCTTTTTTTTTCAAGACAGCACATGGCTAAGTTTCTGAAACTTAATGCTAACTAGTTTTGCAGTTATAGCCTTTTCCAGTCTCCATCTGTGGCATAGCTTTTCTGGCTTCTCATGTGCATTCAAAACTGGCTTTGTATAAAAGGTGTTTACAAGAAAGTTCAGAAGCTTTTCCTCCCTTGCCCCCTCCCCAGCTAAATGCAAATATTTAATTAGCCTCACTGACCCTTAACAAGCAGTTTCTTCAATGAGAAATATTAACTTGGTGGAGATGGTTTTTTTTTTAGTGTGTGTATCCTGTATGACCTCCTTCAGACTACTTGTGGTTCCACAAGCACTTCTGTCAATAGTGTTTCAGAGGAGAGGGTTTCGATCTGCTTTACTGTGGGCGCTCTGGAGCAGCTCTTCTGCTGTAGCTATCCTTGCTGTTCCCTCTGACAGGATCTAGATCACAATACAGTTGCTGAAGGTGTAACATTCCTGCTGTAGACTTGGGGTAATGCCTGTCTGGTACGTGTGATTGCAGCTGGCAGAATTCTGTTCTTAACTGTATCTTCCCTCTTCAATGCCTGAAACAGCTCATACTGTCATATCCTCAGATGAAGAACAATATACCCCTGCAAAAAAAGAAACCTCTGGTGGTTTTGGTTCTAGCATGTCAAATGATTTGCATTTCACGTTGTTATTCTGGATTTTAGTTTTGGAGAGTGAAGTGAAAAAATGGAAGGAGCAAAAAAACTTCACCAAAACAAAAAACTGAATGGGAGAGAACCCAGCGTGTGAAACAGGATGAAATAGTTGCTTCCCACTGACTTTTTAGTTCCATAATAATTAAGACTATCTGAATTGTTCCAGCGTAATTAAGTTTATCTGGATTACCTGGGGCAGTGTGTGCTATGTCTGCCACTAGTGATTGGCATCTGAATGGTTTGTGAAGCTGTAGTGGCTTTCTACTCGTGAAGCTTGGTCTGACCTGGCATGAGGTAGTGTGTGCTAAGGCTTCCTTTAGTTCTATATTACAGGACTTATATTGAAATGTATTGTTTTTCCTTTATAACATTGTAATATGATGCAGAAATCTAAGTGATGCCTTTCTCAGTCCTGGGCTGATTTCTACTTTCTGTGACGCAACATGAAAGGTGTCTTCAAACTACATCAGGCTAGAGGGCTGTGTAGGGAGTGTTCTCATTCCAGTTACTGCCAGCTACTGGTACTTCAGAGCCGGTATGAGTTTACTGTAAACTTAAGATAACTGAAACATTGGTAAAATTCTGTGTTCACCACAGCTGTGGAAGGGACAGCTGAATTCTGTAATTAACCTGTTGATATGAACATATACTTCCTTATTTTTTTGTGCCCTTTCTAGGGTAGTCTGTCTTAATTTTTTTTTTTCTCCAGTCTTCTCACAGGAGAGCCTTTACTTTCTACGACTTATATTTCTGCAGCTTCTGAAAACAATTCTTTCGGACAGAATTGACAGGTTCTGAGTTCTGACAGTTGCCAGTCACTGCTGTTTTGTGCTTCCTACTAGACAATAATTAGATTTAAGGCTTTTTACAGTCTTTGATTCCAACAGGGTGAGCAAGTGTAGTTGTCCCAGAGCTGTATGTATTGGTGCAACTTTGGTGTGGGATCACTTATCTGTCTGATTATTTTTGTTTATGGTTAACTGTAACTGCCATTATGTTGTGAATTGACATGCTTGAGAAGTACCTGCCTGAATCTTGATACGCTTGCAAATCTGTGGTATCATCTACTGTGTTCTCTTTGAAATAGCATGTGTAGGCTGCTTTTGCTGACATACCATGTAAAATTGTTAAACTGTAGGAGCTGTCTTTGTAGAAGTTGGTTCAGAGCAGAAGTCCTGGAGAAAAGTAAATGCCTTTTTTACTCAGACCACTGTCAGGGGTTGTGGTAGGGAAGACTGGGAGCTGAACTAGCATCTAAAGTCTGTTTGGCTTTTGCTGTCTATACTGGCCCAGTCCATTACCTGCTCTATTCCCAACTGCTCCCTAGCAGTGAAGGCCTCTTCCCATCCCCGGTATGTCCAGATATGTGCATATGTGCTCTTTTGATAACTTCTCGGTAGATATTTATTGGAATAAGAAGGAAAGAAGATGGTATGGTGGAGACTTAAAAATAATTTATACGTAAAGTAGTGACTTCATGTCTAGAGCTTCTGAATTGGTTTTGGTTGGGTGTGTGCTTGGGAGAGGGCAGATCTTCATAAGCTTTCATTCACTTGGTGGGGGAATGGAAGGGTATGGAAGAGTTTCCTCAAGATGTCAGGATATGAACTGGTTTTATCTTACTGGAATACTGTAGCAGGAGAAAAACATTTAACTCCCTCTTTCTTCTGTAGCATGAAACGCTGTGTTCAAGATGGTGCCTTATAACTTCACATAAACTGTATTCATCTGTGTATGATCCAAATGAGAAGGTAAGTAGTATGGTGCATGTTTTCTCTAATGTTACTGTATCACTGACATTTGTCTTTTAAAGCTATTCTTTCCCCTGTGCTGCTACTAACAAGGGTACTTCTAGTATAACCTGTGTGCAGTCACTGGTTTAATAGCATGTTTTCCTTCCTTTTTTAAACCAAAAAGGAGGTTGCTTTTGCAATATACTTGTGAAGATTGGCTACTACTTCAAGTGCACGTCTTATAAGGTTTGAGAAGTGATTGTGAGCTTGGGCAAGTTACATACTGGCCTGAACATGTTATAATTATGAAACAACTATCAATATTTTGTATGGTGTGGGGGGGCATAGGCCTATTAAAACATCTGGGAGCTAGACTAGCCAAAAGTTTTTTGTGGAAACAGAAGTATGCAATAGCAGCAGTCTGATTGTTAGATGATCTGACATGGGAGCGAGAAATTTAGAGCTTGGATAAAGATGAGCCTTTAAGGCCTGCAGAGAATAGTAAATCCTCATCTTGGGCCTTGGGCAGTAGCAATCTCAGTTTAGAGTTACGAGCCAAGAAAAACTTTTCTTCTGGAAGATTGTCTTGGCATGGCCTCTAAAGTAACACACTTGGAAAAATAATGTGGCTGAAGGTATGCTAGTATTGAAGGGCAAGAATGCCAACAATTCAGCACTCGTAGACTTGTGTTTGTGTACCATATATACTTATATGTAGAAGCAATTAACTAGGAGTGAAACAATATCAGAAAACAGGAAAAAAAACAGTATGTGTACCTAAAACTGTGGCTTACAATGTCTTCTGAAGATATCTGTATTCTGAGGATCCTTGCTTAATCAAGGTCCCCTTCCTTTTCTAAAGGCATAGTTATGCTTATGTAATTGGGTGTTTGGTTTCTCTTAACTAGGAGCTATGTCATTCCAGCCAGTGGCTACTACAGATAGTTTAAGCTGTCTTCTGCTTTTCTGTTCACTGCCCTTTCCACTGTCTCTGTAATGACAAGGCTTTCATATGAGACCTTTTTAAACTAATTATTGGAAATGACCTAAAAAAGAAATGCCGCATGTTATTTCAAAACATCATGTGGTATTTTTTTTGTGCTGGACTTGAGACTTGTCTTTAACAGGAGGAGCAAGGGTCCAGTCTCTTCCTGTTAGTGTCTTTATTGCAGAATTAGAAAATTAAAGTGAATGTTAAATATTCTTAACATCTTGATACTGAGAGTCTTGTCTTGCACTGTCACCATAATTTATTAATCAAACAACTCTTATATACCAAGAACTAAGTTGGTGAAATATTTAGGTCATTAAACTTTTCAATGCCAGGTATTTGGGAGCTAGTCTGTATGCCTAGAAAGCTCCAGGTACTTAGAATGCTGAAATTTAGATTCAGGAACAATTGGTGTGAGTGGGTTGGAAGTCCTTTGATTTTTTTTTTTTTTTTCAGTGGGTTTTAGACCAGGTTCCCAGCTAAAAAAGCTCTCCAAACAAATTGCTGGCTCCTGTGGTGTTCTTACGGTATTTGTATGTCTGATAATTGAGTTGAAGATGTGTCTTTTGAATTGGGCATGGGTGTACCTGTGTACTAGGCAGTGGTATGCATTCCTCAGCAGATCTGGCTGAATTTAACATACAAGCTAGCTGCAGCTCTTACCTGGAGGATTTTATCGCTTGGTTTCTGTGTGTTGTTATCACATGGTAGTATTTTTAAACTGGTCATGTGATGCCAGCTCAGCCCTGACTTTGAAGAAGTAAATTGATTAAGGGCACCTTGAGTAGGTCTGTTTGGAGTAGGGGAGCAAACAATATATACTAGTCTGTCAGTAGCAGTTCCTGTTGGGGATTTGTGGTGTTCCTTCACTCCTCTTGTGCTTGTCTTCCCCTCCCCAAATGAACTAATGACTGTGGGGTTAAGAAACAGTTTCATTGTTGCAGCGGCAATACTTTCCCGACCCCCCCCCCCCCCCCCCGCCCAGTTCATATGAAAAAAACAGCTATTTGGGGTAGGGGAGGGAGAATAGCTGTTGAATGTCTTGGGGTATAGTTTGATAAACCTAATCTGGTGTGACTGGAGGCTGCCCCTGGAGGGGAGAGTCCTGCTGGTTCCCTATCCTGTTTTTTGATTTGGAGCGTGGGAGGCAGAGTAGGACTGTTCGATTACTGTGTTGAACTCATGTGTCTTGAAGCTGCATCCCTGCTAGGTCTGATGCATGGAAAGCAGTAGGGGTAAGTGTGTAAAGTAGGATTGTCCCTTTCAGTGGCAGTCTGTACTTAGAACCAAGCAGGTGCAGTGGCAAAGTGCACTTGTGTATTTAGAAGCAAGGCCAGTGACAGCGATAACCCTTACTCCCAGCAATGAGATTTTTATGCTAACAGCTCTGCTTCTCTGCCAATCTGTCTTAATGGGAAACTTTCGTCTTGGGTGTAAGGCTTATTGACTTCTGACAGCTTGTTATCCCCTTCTCACAGGTATGGTAGGAGCATTGAAGGTGTATTACAGCATTAAGTGCACTCCAGTGTGAAAGGTGACAGTGAATTTCAGGGGTGTACTAACTTTGATTTGTTGTTCTGTTGCACTTTGTCTGCTTAGCATTGAGTGTGTAACAGTGTCATGATGGCAATGCAGGATTTTGCCAAGTTCCTCGCATGAGGCTCGGCTACAAGGAGGGGCAAGGCTGGTGCAACTCAGCAGGCATGCATGTGGAGGATGGAAGTGTTGATCTCTTACCCTTTGTGCCCTAGGCAGAGAGGAACCTCTCCTCCTTATGATTGGAACGTCTTTTAAAGATCTCCCATAACAGATGAATATTATATTCCAGGTCATCTGTGCTGGTTAGAGGCACTGACCACTGTACCTGCCAGCAGGTCTCTTCCTTGGATGTGACTGGCTCCTAGAGCCTCTGTAGAGTTTTAGTTTCTGAACAGTGCATGGTAAGGAGATCCAGGGAATGCTGGTGTGAATAATCAACACCTTTTTATTCTGAACGTGTGTATGTGCTAGGTAGATCTAGTATAGCATGCTGTTTATGCTATATCATCATTGTTAAATCAGCAGAACCCTTTTAAAAGTAGGTGATCTCAGTTACAAGCTCATGGGTAAACTAGGGTTTCAGTGGAAATGGAGGAGAAAATGTGTTTTGAGAGGAAGAAAAACTTGTGTTTTTGCTGATATCTCAAGATTCTTATTGTTCTTTTCAGACTTTTGAAAAACTCCTTATTGCCAACAGAGGAGAGATTGCGTGCAGAGTAAGTATGTAATCCTTTAAATTTTGTCTTTTTGTAGTTAATTCTTAAACTATTGGTATTTTAAATATTGATGATTATCACTTCTTATGGTAGGTCATCAAAACATGTAAGAAGATGGGGATTAAAACAGTTGCCATACACAGTGATGTCGATGCCAATGCTGTAAGTACTACTTGAATTCAAATGGTAGATGGGATTCTTAGTAATTCAACAAGGCTTGCAACCGTTATATGGTCTTGTTGATTACCATGGTGGGCATGCTGGCAATTCTGAAGTATCTTTGTATACATCCTTTTCCTCTATGTGCTTGGAAGTGGGGAAGATACCAAGGGAGGGGTGAAGGATTGGACAGGAATTTAGCGTGTGTGTGTTTGTTTTTTTGTGCAAACTCTCCTCTGTTTTGCTTGTATAAATGTTACCTTGCTTTTTCCCTGGGTTAAGCTAGACAGTAACACCTGGTAGATACGTGCACGAAGTTTAAGAGCAGAATCTAAATTCTGTTTTGCTGTTAAACACACAAAAGGCAATGAAAAGTGGATCTTAGGAGATGGTATACAACTTGATATAAGTTGTTTCTGTGCATGGTAAATCCAAGGTTGTTGCTTACCACTTCCCAGAGGAATGTCCTCTCCTATCCGGTGTGCTGAATAGGCCTGCTGGAGCTGTTCCATTTGATGAGGATATTGAGGTATCTTGAATATTCAGTGGCATGGCAGGAAGGTGGTAAAATGGCTATCTAGACAAGTAAGGTACTTGTCTAGCCACTCATGCATTTTCAGGTCTTGCAGGCTCTTCTCTACTTTATTTTAGAAATATTTAGAAATATTTTAAGTCAGTCTTAGCAAGAATAGGAACATAATTTCCTTTGATATAAAAGCAAGTGTAGTCATACTTGCATATCCGTGTTGACTAGAGAATGTCATATTATTCCTTGCCTGCAAGAACTGTCACAAGAGAAAGGAATGTGGGTGCCCCCATGTCCCAGGATAGTTTGTGGAGTTCTGGAAGGGAGTTAAAACCTTGTGTTATGATTTACTAGAAGAGGTCCCTCAAACAAGCTACTGGAGGTGGCGGCGAGGGGAAGGTGTATTTTATGCAAGACAGGACTTGTGAGTATAGGTGGTGGGTTGCTCAACATTGGATAACTGAAGCATGGTTGGTGGAATCTGTGAAAGTAGTTACAACTTAGGTGTTTTCAGAGTTAAGTGAAAAGTGAGAACTGTTTGCTGTTTTGGACTTTAACAGTGCTTTTGTCTGAGTCCTTTTGTGGTGCTCCTCCTATGTGACCAGTTCATATAAATAGGCTGTAGGTAAAGCAAAGGACTGAAACTGGGTCTTCTGAGACAGGACGAGTGCCCAGTGAATTTCTACACCAAGTACTCTTCATTTGCATTGGAAGGAAGAATTATACTTGGTTTGGATTTTAACTGGTAGCTGTAGATGCAAGAATAGAGTAGCTTGTGAATGCTCAATGGACTGTGAAACAAATCCTTAATACATGGGTATCAGACATCATGATAAATTCTAATTCTGTTGGAAGCCAAGGGTTAAGTGGATATGAATACAGACTATGATCTGTGATCCCTCTAGTAAAATGAAGCATGCTGATGAAAACTTGTATTCCGTTCTATGTATATGGTATCTGCTGTTAAGATAAATGGATCTGCTGTTTAGCCGCCCTGCACAGCCTTGTTTACTGGTGTGAATTCATTCTGAAAATAGACTAAAAAAGCTGGTTTTTTTTTTAAAAAAATGTTCTTTCACCAGTCTGTAAAAAACTTGAGAAAATGAGTTGGTCTTCCCTCCTGTGTGTCTGGATGGCTTTTTTATAATGTGGACTCTGCTATGGGCTGGAGACTATGAAAAAATCTGAAAGTAGTAAGTAGAAACCAAGGTTGAAGAACATAATAAGGGAATAAGAATGACAGGAAAAAGTAGAACTCGTGACCTTAGGGAAGGGAGTAAAAAGTGCATTACAAGGAGGAAATTGAAAATACGTCTACTCTGCTTCAATTTACAGTGCTGTCTTAGCTTTAAAATACAAATAGGGTCTTTAATTTGTAATAGCTTGTAAGAGAAAGGAAATCCAAGCTTGTATCTGAGAAATGCATTAATATACTCATATCAGTTCATAAAGGTAACGCTAAGTGTGTTAAATGAGATGCTGACATTTTGAGTTCATGGACTAGAGATGATGCTCTAATAAATGCTGTAAGGGTGAAATAGTTTCTGCTTAGCTCTTTGGATCCTTACTTAAGGACCAATCAAACCTGTCTGTACAAGGTTAAGCATTAGCTGTGCACATTGAGGAATCACTACCTTGGGTGCTTGCACTGGGAAATAGCTTAACTAAAGTCATCTGTCTTAACAACTTGGTCACCTTCAGTTATTCATTGTTTGTGGGAATGACCTGGACACTGCAGTGATGCATGTGAGTGCCAGTTTGGATGGTCTCTGTAGATGAGTCCAGAGGCCAAATTCTTTGACTGTGTAATTTACTGTAAAGTAACAAACCATGTTTGCCCCATGTTGTTCATTTGTGTTTGGGTTCCATCAACAGCTGCCACCTTGGTTATACCAGTGGTAGCAAAGTCTCAAAAACTCTGAAATCAAACTTGGGAGCTGAAACAACCTGGCAGAGGAACCTCGGCCCTCATGTAGCTACAAGAAACCTGTTTGTTCAGTGGTGGGGTGCTGTAAAAGGCCTGTGAATATCCTTTTGATTTTTTGTGCTTGACAGGATTAAGCAAGACATCAGGCACACCTATAGGACTTGAATTACAAAGGCAGTGAATATCATAGGCAGCTACCCTGATGATGACAGTCACTGAACCAAAGACAGAAATAAATGTAAAAGTATGCAGTTAAACTAGTTGCCCATTCCAGAGCTGTTTGTCATCACTGTAACTAGTGGAACCTGGTTTTAAGTCACTGGAGTAAGTAGGGGTGGCTTACAAAAATACTTGTGATTAAAGTGTTTAGAGGTAACATTAATTGGAGTAGGTAAATTTTCTGTTTAGTGCTTAAAGCAACCTTTGAGATGTAGTAGTAGCCCCTTATTGCATTACTTGTGTAGCTACTTGCTGAAATATGGATAGTCTGATACTCTTGATACTAATTAATTTTTACTAGTAATCTCAAAAGGAGGCCAAACCAGACAGTCTGTTACATCTCTCTGGCTTTCCTTTCTGTCATACTGGTTGAAAACAGAACTGAAATTGAACTGAAGCAGGGTTCCTTGAGTGTGTTCACTAAATAATTAAGGGGAAAAAAATAATTGCAAGCTATCTAGCAATTCAGGCTCTTCAGTGATATCTTCTAGTTTATTCCCCATCCAGTGTCACATGCATAAATGACTCAAGCAGGCATTTTCACTGGTGTTTGGATGGTATACATAGTCTTAAATTAAATCATTGGTCTTTGAGTAAAAATAATGTAAGATTCATTAGTGAGCAATTTTGTCCTAGAACTTTATTTTGGAGACTTTTTTGTTGAATATTCAACTTTTCTTTTTTTTAGATGTTAAAATTCTCTGAAATCCTTGTGGAGTTTACAGTGCTGAATGGAGGTGGGAATAGCTGAAATACTTTTTCTTGTTCTTCAGACTTCAATTTCTGTGGAATATGGTGGCAAATGTCTTGAGTATGCTATGAAAGCAATATTCATTTTGATGTGCTAATTTTGCATATTAATGAAAGGCAACTAGACTATAACAGCACTAAGTAATTTTCATTTCAAGAAATTAAAACTTCACTAGCTTTTATAAGCAGGAAGCAGCAGAAGGGACTGTTAAAAATTGAACAACCCACTGAGAGCCGATTAAAGCTTACCTGAAGAAGGAAAATACAAAGAAAAAAATACTGTTTTGTGCACTTAGTTTGAAAAATGGTTAAAGATGTGAAGGATTTCTATAGGTTAAGATTATTAGGATGATGGGGAAGGAACGTTAACAAAGCTTAAAAGAAGGTAGGTGACCAGAGACTTTTGGGTACTTATGTATTAATGCAAAGTTACAGGTAGCTGGAAATGGTATTAAATGGGACTGGATTACATTTATGTTTGTGGAGGTGGAAGAGGTTGTGAATTTGGGAAAGAGATTATGTCCAAAGTTACTTATGCAGTGGAAGGGAAGTTACTGCTTTAACAAGTGTCCTGAAACAAAATCATTGTGGTGGTTGGGGAAAACAGCCTGACAACATGGCTTCTGAGACCCCCCCTAGAGCATACAGTTGCTCATGTGGTACAGAGTATGTTGTGAAAAGTAGGTCATAATGGATGCTTTTTAGGGTCTTGAAAATCCTGGCTAATACTCTTTATTACATCTGTTATTTTGGGGAAGCGGAGGAAAGAAACGGTGTACTGTTCAAAATGCTGAATTTTTTTTTTTAACTTCAGAGTTCAGCTTGCAAGACACTAATTCTTTACACTTGGATAGGTAAAGTGGGGAAGGGCCAATAGAATTTTGAAAATTTTTTAATTAAAACATCTGGTGGAATTATTTTTGGGATGAGAAAACAAGCAAAGAAGTTTTGGCTGAACAAGAGTAATCATATGTACTTTTTCCCCCTGAACTGATTGGAATAGAGGGTTAAGATGAAAGAGCCTCCTCAACCATAAATGTAACACTGATGGTGCAAACATTGTCAAGGAAAGCTAGAGAACTATTGTAATGCCTAATGTAATCAGCTAAAAGTATGATAAATGAAGAACAAGCTTTCACTAATTGGATCTGAACAAAAGAAGGTATAGCATAAAGCAGTGAATGAGATATAATTTTATTTGGCATTTTTTAACACAGCAGGGATTCTATAGCCATATGAAGCAATGAACTATAAATGACTGAAAAAATCCCATGGGAAAGTAATGTAAACTACTGAAACTTTATAGAGTAGTAGACAGTTAGTTATACTTCTTTAGCATAGGATTTTTTTTTTCTATCAGTCATTTAAGACTCCAGGTGTTAATGTATTAAATTGCCTTAAGCATAGATGTCTACAAATGTTTTTAGCTTTTGCAGATCATCATCTTGTTCTGCTAGATAATATAAAACCAAAAATGATGCACATGCTTTTATTGATGTAAAAGTAATTGCACAGAATTCAGCTGTTCTTCAGGAACTGTAGTCTTCTGAGTGAAGGAAAATGGAAAAAATCAAATGATCTAGAAATGGGAGATCTATATTAATTTCATAACTTTATTTCTTTTTTCAAGCTTTGAGTCTGTAGCAGTACTTCAGAAGGAAGTTGGGGGAAAATGTGGTTTAGGGAAACTGCAAAGCTGGTTAAGCTTGTAAGCTCCTGTACTAAGTCTGTATTGAGCTGAATGAATTTGGGTGAACAAATTGAGCACTTGATTGAAACAAAACCTTTGAATTTTGCTGAAGACTTCCCTATAGCTTAATGCGATGTTGTGAAGTTCTTTGGCTCTTAAGAAACCTCGTTGGCAAAAATAAATATTGGGGGGGAATTTGGCAGTTTTAATCTAAAAAAAAAGTTGAAAAATGGAAGTTTATCCAAATCTGAGTGTTTTTCTTGTAACTAACTTACAAATGCAGAGGTCTTAAAGTTTGTCCAAACTCTCATTTACTCTTTTTTTTCTGTTTACTTCTTTAAAATATGCAAAGTTTTCTTCCATCATCTGCTACAAAACTAGAAATTTGGTCATTTTTGGCAGCTCATTGTCTCCTAATGGCACTTCAGGAGTTTGTGCTCAGATAACCTGAGCAGAGATCTGTTTGAGTACCTATATGAAAAGGAAACTAGTATTTTAATGCCTTGTTTAAACACATGATTCCCAGACTGTCTAGAGCGTATAGAATGGACTCTGCCCCCATGTATTGTCTGCAGAAATTCACTCTTCATAAATGATGTTGTTTCAAGGGTGTGCAGAACAGATCACACCAAGGAAACGTTAGGCTTGCGGTTGGCATTCTGCTCTTCCTTCAATGTTGTTACGTTTTTTCAAAATCAAGACAGCATGTTGCTTATTTCTTCACAAGGGATGGTGGAGGTGATGTTACTATCCTGTCCCCTTGCCTTAGAGGGAACTGTTGAACAGTTATGTAAAGCATAAGAGATGTAAGTGGTGGTCATCCTGTGAAGACTCAAATAGCGCTGTGGAAGGAGTGTGCTTTTGTTCAAAATTGTATCTTGCCTGTCAAGTGTAGTCTGGTTTTTCTTTTTAAAACTGGGTTGTTGCTTCTGAGTGGATTGGTGAAGGGCACTATTGATGAGGAAATAATCAATTTTTCGTTGGCTGTGAGGAGCAATGAAAGCTTGATCTGCATTTTTAAAAGTTGGGGAGCTCATCAGCGCTCTAGAGTCTTAAAGTTTCACCCTGTTCTCCAAAGGCTAGCTCTGCATTTTAATCAGTGATAGGATGATGTGAAATGCATATATGACCTTTGTAACAGGTCAGATTCCTTTTGTGTATTTTGATGGCTAAGCTGAAATGTCACTTTTGTTAGATTCTGGTTGAAACTGTAACATTGAGTAGGAGAGGAAGGATGTAGAGTACAACACTTTAAGCATCATGCTGCAGCCGTTTTGCGGACAGTTCCTTGGAGGTGGGAAGTATGTGTTGGAAAGGAGTTGAATCCGGATCATTTGACCTTTGTGGGGAGGGTTATTTAATTACAAAGCTGATCATTAGAAGGATCAATGCATGGATTAAAATTAGTTTCTTGGCATAAAGCTCATTTGTGTGAGGTGGTTGTTGTCAGAAGTTGTACTGAACTATCCTTGGGGCAGGAAAATGTAGAAGCCCAGTCAGAGAAGTTAGTTGCAACTTCAGATGTGCAGGTGCTCAGCACTGTGGAGAGTGAAGCGGCAGTTCTGTGGGTGCTGTTGACTGTTGACTGTACATCAGTAGGTAGTATAGGGTAACGAGTGGATCTGTAGATCGTGCTGAAGATGTGGTGTCCTTGCTTGCCTGCCTTTTAGCATCTCTGGTTCTAGACTGGTGCTGTGGACTCAGTGCCTGCTAGTGGTCGTTTGATGTGCTTGCTAGACTGCATCTTTTGGTTTGAGTTTTGCCTGGAAGATACCCAGTTAATGTGCTCGGAGACAAATGTGGTGTAAGTGGAGATGACTGAGAGATTAAATTAAAAAAAATGCAGTACTGGTTTGAACTTAAATGCTAATGTACACTGAAGCATCTCTAATTGCTTACATGGTACTGCCCTTCTGGGCCCTTTCTTGCTCTAGCACTTTTCTGACCTTGTGCTGAGCTGTTTGAGTGCTCTGAACACACCAGACACCTTATTTGTCAAGTTAGTTAACATTTTTCTTACTGATTTAGTATGCTAAAATATTTCGGTGGACTGTCTGACAGATGCTGGAGCCTTGTATGGAAGGAAGATTTGTTGGGAGTAGGTCAGCCATCAGTTAAACTGACTTCTGTTGCCTTGCTGGCTGCAGGGCTCTGACGCTGTACCCAGAGCTCTGGGGTTTGGAGAGGTGTTCAGGCACCTCAATGGACAACTTTGAAGTCTAGATAACAGGCTGAGCAGGGCTGAAGTCACTAGGCTTCACTTGTTCTGAAGACTTGCCTCTCTTTCTTGGGTGGCAGGAGAAGAGCAAGCAGCTCCTTCCTTTGAAGCCATGAGTGTTTGCTGAGGACACCTCATGAAATACTGTCATTGGCAGCTCTGGGTCAATGTCTCCTGCTGCCATAATGCTGGCTTAAGCTTTGTGTTCATTACAGTGAATTGCCCCAAGAAACCAAGAGGGCATGCACCTGTTGTAGTCTGTTTTGCTTGTGTTAATCTCCAGACCTTTCCAGTGGTGGTGGTGGAAAGTGCTGTATGTCGTAATTGTTAAGCAATTAAACATTGTCAGTATGGGCTCTGTAAGAGATGTGCTGCAGCAGCATTGCTTCCTGCTGCCTCACCCCCTTGGACACAGGAATAGAAGGTCCCTGGACCCCTTTTCCTTTGAGGCTTTCTGAGTGTCCTATCTTTTTCCTGATGTTAGCCTTCACTCAGGTCCTCAGCAGTAACTGTTCTGTTGAGCAGATTCGCATCTGTTGCTCCTGTCATTTATATGGTCCCAGCTGTGCTATTTGTTACCAGCTGTGGTTGTGGACATTCAAGGATGATCTGCTTTCAGGTGGTATTCATGAGCAATGCTATTTGGCAATACTGTCTCATTTCTTGTATTTGTGGTTGTAAACACTTGTCAGCAGGCCCAGGGCTGAATTTCCTTTTACTATTAAAATGAGTTCTAGACAGAGATGGACCTGAGGCAGGTTTTTGTGAATAATGTTCACAAGTGCTTCAGATATGGCTTTCACAACTGATCTGCGACTGTGCTGACTACTAAGAGGGGTTCTTTCCCCTTCTTACCTTCCTATCTTTTGTGTATCTGACACTTTTGTTGGCACTACTACATGTGTAACCTTCTGTTAAGCAGCCTGGATCCACTCATCTGTCTGAGAACACTGGAGGGGGGAAAAAAAAAGTGGATCAGTAAGTTGGTGTGACACCCTGCCTAGGTTGATGAATGCTAGAGCTGATGCCATCAGGACACATGGTTGGGGACCAGAAGAAAGAGTACCTGATTAACCTTTTGAGAGGTAGTGTAGATCTAGTGTCTAAGTTGTGTGAGCCTGTATCCCTGATAGCACTTCCCTTCTCTGTTCCCTTTTCCTCACATTCCCTTCTGGTGGGATATATGATGGGACTCTGAAGAGCTGGATTAGGAAATGGAGCCATCTTAAAAGATCTTTGTAAGGAGGGTTGTATTTAAAACCAGGTACTTTCCTTGATTGTTAGCTGTATAGCACGACAGCTACCAGGATATTGTGGGGTCTGTGGCTGACAGGCTGTGGTTCCATGGGTGGGATCCTGGTGCTCTTTTTCTAGGGAAGGGTGTTAAACAAGGAAGTGAATTATATATGAAGTGTCTGAAAGATGGGAAAACTCAAGACTGGAGACGTAAACCAAAGTGAAGGTGTAGCAAGGAGAAGGAAAGAAATGCAATTTGCAGGGTATAAGGTGTGGGTATGGATGCCTGTGTCACTTTTATGGGTGTTGTGGTTTTAGGTTATACTCTATACTGATGTGTGTCTGTGTATATATATACACACACTATATATAACCTAAATATAACTTAGGTTATACTTTAGGTTTACCTTGTTCTTAAAAAGCACCTGTCTTTCACTTGTTTACTTTCAACAAGGTAGCACTACAATTTGAAAAGGATGAGTTTGAGATACACTTTTACTTACTACCACTGAATTGTCTGTAGGTAGCAACTGACATGCTTTGATAGTTTTCAAACACATGGTGATGGTTGTTTAACTAGAAAAAAACCAACCAGCCAAACCTTAGTCTGTTCTTCAAACTTGTCTAGTTCAGAGGTGAGGGGGGAAATCAGGAGTAGAATTATCATTTAAAGGTCATCTCTGTATAACAAGTTCTTAGTGTGGAATTAGTGTGACAAAACTTGTCTCATTCAGTTTCTTAGAATGAATAGACTCTTCAAAGTTGAATTGGGAGATTATAGGCCTGTGTTAAACTGTTAGACATACAAAAATATATTTAAATTTTATGAAAAAATCATCTTAATTTGCGATTGCTTCATGTATAAGTTACTTCTCACTTTCAGCTTTTCTTGCAGACAAGATAACTCTAGATAACTAGACAGTAACTGACATTTTTCCCCCAATATGAAACTTCTGTATTTGTTTTCCTTGAATTACCATGCCTGCATACATATGGATGTTGTCTTACTAGCCAGACTGATCATGTCTGACAATTAAAACTTCCCTAAAATGGAGTTTATTACTATGAAGGCGTTGATTGAAACTCAGGTTTCTGTCATAGGTTGACAAGTATTTTTCAGTATGCAAGAATAAGCAAGGACTGTGAAAAATCTAACTACGTAGGAGTTGGTCTGAATTTATATTTCTTTCTGGTAGTAGGCCTTAAAATATCAATTGATATGATAAAACTCATATTCTGTCCTGAAACTTTTTTCACATCTCAGCCACCATGGGGGATAAATATTACGACATACCTGATTTCTAGCTTAGTACTTTTCTTTGAATGTCTGGCTAAACCTTAATCTTTTAGGTCAGTACAGTCAGCCTTGAAGCCTGATTTCAAGTCTTCATTGGAAATTAATATAGCAATTCTTCTAAATGATAGTGTCAATTATAAGTGTTAGAAATTGCTTCCAAAAAAGGAGTTTTCTGAAACAGCTTACAGCCCTGGCATTTTTCAGGATAGATTTACATCCTGAAATATTTAAATAAAAAGTAGCGCTGGGTGGTTTGACTGGTTTTGATTTTAAACACAAGCAAAACCCCCAAAAGCCTCTGTAGAAAAGATACCCCTTGCCTCTGTGAATCACATATTAAAGAATTATCATTAAAATACACATTCATCACATTGATTGCACAATCTTAACAAACTTCACTCACATCAACAAAAAAATTCCCCACACCCAAAATATCATCACAACATCAATGGAAGTGCACAGTTTACACACAATCCACCCCTTGTCCCTTCACCACAATTACAAAAGAAATTCCTCACAATCATTCTGCTCTTGGCGCTCTGGTCCATGTTTTGACCATTACCTCTCCCAGTTATTATTACTGTCTTGAATTCCTCATGCCCCATGTTGGGTACCAAAATGGACTGTGGTGGATTGGCCCTGGCTGGATGCCAGGTGCCCACCAAAACTGCTCTATCAGTCCCCGCCTCAGCTGAACAGGGGAGAAAATACAATGAAAGGCTCATGGGTTGCGGTAAGGACAGGGAGATCACTCAGCAATTACTGTCATGGGCAAAACAGGCTTGACTTGGGGAAATTAATTTTTTTTACCAAGCAAATCGGAGTAGGGCAATGAGAAATAAAACCAAATCTTAAACCACCTTCCCTCCCACCCATCCCTTCTTACTGGGCTCAGCTTCGCTCCCAATTTCCTCTACTTCTTCCCCTCCAGCAGCACAGGGGGATGTGGGATAGAGGATGGGGAATGGGGGTTGTGGTCAGTTTATCACATATTGCCTGTACTGTTCCTTTCTCCTCAGGGGGAGGACTTCTCACACTCTTCCCCTGCTCCAATGTGGGGTCTCTCCCATGGGAGACAGTCCTTCATGAACTGCTCCAGCATGGATCCCCCATGGGATCACAAGTCCTGCCAGCAAACCTGCTCCAGAGTGAGGGGTTCTGTCCATGGAACCACAGGTCCTGCCAAGACCCTGCTCCAGTATGGGCTTCCCATTGGGTCACAGCCTCCTTTGGGTGCATCCACTTGCTCTGGTGTGGGGTTCTCCATGAGCTGCGGGTGGATGTCTGCTCCACCGTTAACCTCCACGGGCTGCAGGGGGACAGCCTGCCTCATCATGGTCTTTACCATGGGCTGTAGGGGAATCTCTGCTTTGGCACTTGGAGCACCTCCTCTTCCTCCTCCTTCACTGACCTTGGTGTCTGTGGGGTTTCTCTCATTCCCACTCCTCTCTTCCGGCTGCTGTTCCCCAGCAGTTTTTTCCCCTTTCTTAAATTAGCAAAGTTTTTGACACTGTCTCCCAGCACATCCTCATAGGTAAGCTTAGGAAGTGTGAGATTGATGAGTGGACAGAGAGGTGGATTGAGAACTGTCTGAAGGGCAGAGCACAGAGAATTGTGATCAGTGGTGCTGAGTCTAGGTGGAGGCCTGTGACTAGTGGTGTTCCCCAGGGGTCAGTACTGGGTCCAGTCCTATTCAACATATTCATCAATGACCTGGATGAAGCGACAGAATGCACCCTCAGCAAGTTTGCTGGTGACACTAAACTGGGAGGAGTGGCTGACATGCCAGAAGGCTGTGCTGCCATTCAGCGAGACCTGGACAGGCCGGAGAACTGGGCAGAGAGGAACCTCATGAGGTTCAATAACGGCAAGTGTAGGGCCCTGCACTTGGACAGGAATAACCTCACGCACCAGTACAGGCTGGGGGTCGACCTGCTAGAGAGCAGCGCTGTGGAGGACTTGGGGGTTCTGGTGGACAGCAAGTTGACCCTGAGCCAGCCAAGAAGGCCAATGGCATCCTGGGGTGCATTAAGAAGAGTGTGGCCAGCAGGTCGAGGGAGGTTATTCTTCCCCTCTACTCTGCCCTGTTGAGGCCACATCTGGAGTACTGTGTCCAGTTCAGGGCCCCCCAGTTCATGAGAGAGAGGGAGCTACTGGGGAGAGTCCAGTGGAGGGCTACGAAGATGATGAGGGGACTGGAGCATCTCTCCTATGAGGAAAGACTGAGAGACCTCGGGCTCTTTAGGCTGGCAAAGAGAAGACTGAGAGGGGACCTTATCAACACTAAGAAATATCTAAAAGGTGGATGTCAAGAGGATGGGGCCAGGCTCTTTTCAGTGGTGCCCAGTGACAGGACAAGGAGCAATGGGTGCAAACTGCAAGACAGGAAGTTCCACCTGAACATGGGGGAAAAACTTCTTTAAGGGTGACAGAGCACTGGAACAGGCTGCCCAGGGAGGCTGTGGAGTCTCCTTCCCTGGAGATATTTGAAACCTGCCTGAATGCAGCCCTGTGTAACGTGCTCTGGGTGAACCTGCTTTAGCAGGGGGGTTGGACTACGTGATCTGCAGGGATCCATTCCAACCCCAACCATTCTGTGATTCTGTGAAATACATTATCACAGAGATGTTACCACTATCGCTGATGGGCTCAGCCTTGGCCCACTTCCTCCATTGGAAATGGGGAAAAGCTTCTTACAGAAGCTTCCACTGTAGCGCCCCTGCCACCAGAACCTTGGCATGCAAACCCAATACAGCACCCCTCAAAAAAACAAACCAAAAAAACCCAACCCCCAAACGAAAACCCAAAGCAAACTAACCGCAACCACTGCCCCCACCACTCCCTGTCTCCAGCCTTCAGGTATCTTTTTTAATATAGGGGAAGAATAGTAGTCCGTGTTTGAAGAGTTGGTGCAAGGTAACGGCTATACTTAGTAGTCACTTGGATTGATAGAGATGCCTGTATTCTGTTTAGATATAGTACCTTTTTTGGTTTCTTCTGTCTTGCTGTGCTAATTGAGCAATGCTCTGAGTTCATTCCTGAATATTAGTTTGGTATATAGCATTACATGAGTTCTTGCCATCCATTTGTAGCTGTGTTTGTAGCTCCATTTAATATCTGCTCACCTGTTGACCTGTGATGTTACACACCTTGTAAGGTAGGATGCTGGCAGTTCTTAAAAGTGAAACCGTTTTTAATGTGGGCTTAGCTGTTGGCAGACTTGTGACACACTGATTGCTTGTGAAAGCATGTCATCTCCCTTATCTGCTTTCTGTAGTATTGGAACATCAATGTCTCCAAGATTGACCTGTTATACTTTTGTTCTCATACTTTTTATTTCACATGTAGTTTCCCAAAGCATTGTGAATGAATCTGAGAAGCAACCACAGATTCAGTGTGGCACTGATAGTACCTGTTGGGGGCAGTGAGTACTAGCACTTTGGAAGGGGGGAGTGGAAAAAAGAAAAGGGGGCGCAGTTCTTCACATCTCTTCTTCCACATGAGCAGTCTGAGCTGCCTGGCTAAAACTGTTATGTACTCTTCCTTTTTCATCTTCAAAGATCTTTTATTACAATAATACAAAAATCTTAGTCTATGCTGATGCCTGTTGTAGAAAACCTGTCAAGAAATTGTAGATTTGTATCCATTTGCCTTTGCGTTTGTAATATTAGATTATAATCAAGTACCGTAGCTCTCTTTTAAGTGCATGCAGCCAGCAGTGCAATGAACGGCATTGAGCTTAGGTCCCACAATAACACAACTGTTGGAGAACTCTGTGGGTGAGAATCATAGAATCATTTAGGTTTGAAAAGATCTTTAAGATAGAGTCCAGCTGTAAAGGAATGAGGAATGTGAATGGAATCTGAGGCAACTGTGATGAATTGCATAGAGATGAGATCCCAGTTAGTAATGTGGGATGCTGGTGCATGGCCAGTGATTGCAGTTGGTTTGTGTTGTTGCATAAAGCCAGGTGATCTTCCAGCTCTTGTTGGTTGGCCCTTTTTGGCAGATTCTTATTGAAGTGCATTACAGGCAATTTCTCAAGGATCAGGTGGCCTGCCTTGCAGAGATGTTATGGTGATATTTCTTTACTTAGCTTGACAGTGGTTGTCTTCTGAGAACAACAACAAAAAAGGCGGTTTTAAGTTTCTGCTGTTGAGTGGCTTCATTTCTCATGTGATCCCACCCAGTGTATTACTTTTTCAGATGTGTGAAACTGAGTGCTTGGTGTTTGGGCTGCTCCTTTCTACTGCTATCTCGTGATGCTGAATAATGGAGATACTGAAGGATGGTGTTAAAGGCTTTTATTAAGTGTTCTGTTCATGTGAATGTCTAGTGACTAGTTAATGAAAATCTTTATGTCTTGGTATTGACTTTAAATGTTCAAATTGTTTTGAACAGTGCAGGTGCAACTGACTGTCATATTTCTACTAGGACTTAATTTCCTCCACTGATTTAAGATAGTGGAGTATCAAAGATAACTTGAATGAAGCTTTCCTTTCTAGTCTTCTGGAGAATACAACATCTATCCCCTAGGGCATGGTTTTGATTTTACTAATCATAGAGTCACAGAATGGTTTGGGTTGCAAGGGACCTCAAAGGTCATCTAGTTCCAACCCCCCTGCCATGGCAGGGACACCTTCCACTAGACCAGGTTGCTCAAGGCTCCATCCAGCTTGGCCTTGAACGCTTCCACAATTTCCTTAGGCAACCTGTTCTAATGTCTCACCACCCTCAGGGTGAAGAACTTCCTCCTTGTATCTAGTCTAAACCTGCCCTCTCCTGGCTTCTAACCATTACCCCTTGTCCTAGCACTGCAGGCCCTTGTAAAAAGTCCCTTCCCAGCCTTCTTGTAGGCCCCCTTTAAGTACCAGAAGGCTGCTATGAAGTCTCCCTGGAGCCTTCCCTTTTCCAGGCTGAACAAGCCCAACTCTTTCAGCCTGCCCGCATAGGAAAGGTGTTCTAACCCTCTGACCATCTTGGTAGCCCTACTCTGGACTCGCTCCAGCAGCTCCATGACTGTCTTGTGTTGGGGGCTCCAGAGCTGGATGCAATATTCCAAGTGGGGTCTCATGAGGGCAGAATAGCGGGGAAGAATCGCCTCCCTCGACCTGCTGGCCACGCTTCTTTTGTTGCAGCCCAGGATGTGATTGGCTTTCTGGGCTGTGAGGGTGCATTACTGGCTCATGCCCAGCTTTTTGTCCACCAGCAGCCCCAAATCCTCCTCCCCAGGGCAGCTCTCAATCCACTCATTGCCCAGCCTGTATCTGTGCTTAGGATTGCCTCAACCCAGGTGCAGGACCTTACACTTGGCCTTGTTAAACTTCGTGAGGTTGGCCTGGACCCACCTCTCCAGCCTGTCAAGGTCCCTCTGGATGGCCTCCCTTCCCTCCAGCGTGTTGACTTCACCACACAGCTTGGTGTCGTCAGCAATAATATAGATATATAAACACCTGTGGGGAACTCTGATCTTGTATGCTCATAAGGGGGTAGGATGTGCAGGGTGAAGATACCAGTTTGGTGAATATAAGAGAGCTCTTCTGAGCTGTAATCAGACTTCAGGTAGGGGACACTGCATCAAACTGGGATTCTATGCATTTAGCAAGAAGTCAGAGAAGCTTGAATTTGAGTAGTGCAATTTCTTTCTTGGAACAAAACTTTAAGCAGATATTTGTCTGTCCTTAGGTGCTATCAACACTACATTCCTGAAGGATGCTTTGGAAGTAACAGTTAAATATCAGAGACTGGTTTCTTACGATATTTCCTGCAAAAGTTGTCCTAGTTGTTTCCTTATGCCATATTGTAAGCCTGAAAGAAAAGTGACTTTGAGTAAATGCACATATGCTAATCGTAGATCTTGCCAGCAGTCATGAATTAGTATTTAAAGTGCATGGAAGGAGCAAGGCTGTGGTCTTCCATGTCTCAGGCTGTGGCAAATGCCTGGTGCTTCTCCCTGAGGCCAGGACTAGGGGCTGGGGCCCCTCACAAGTGAGTTGTGCTCTGATCTAGGTGCTTCACCTGTGTGAAGGAGGTACAGGGAGGAGATGAGCTGACTGCAGGATCAGGAAGGACAAACAGCCTGACAGGTTCTTTACAGAGAACCTGCAGAGCCAAGGGCTTTGCAAGAGGCTGTACTTGAGCGAGTGGAGGACAGCGACCCTCAATATAGGGAAGGCTGTGACTTCTGCCACTAGGCCATGTTGTGGTGGATGTCTGGCACAGACCTGATTAAGAATAAGAAGCAGATGAAATCGGTTCTAGAAAACTGGAGGAAGCCTCATGGTTGCAGACCTTAGTACTCATGTGGGGTTTTAACCCTCCTGATATTTGCTGGAAAGACAGAGTGAAAGCAATTGAGGAGTCTTCTGGAATGTATAGAGGATGATTTCTTGACATAAATGATTGAGTTAACTAGAGGAGATGCTGTGTGGGAGCTCTTACAAAGAGACAATGGGTGAACTGGGATGTGAAGCCTGTGACCGTTCTGAAGTGTTGAGGTTTGTGTTCCCAAGAGGAGCAGGCAGAATTGCAACCCTGGACTTCAGGAGAGGAGGTTTTTGGCTGGTGCAAGGATTTGGCTGCCAGGATCTGATGGGAGACTGCTTTGGAAGTCACCAGAAGAGCTGGTTGATACTCAGGGATAGTCTTCTCCAAGAACATGAGCTGTCTGTTCTGACATGGAGAAGGCTGAGAAAGTGTGGCAGAAGCCTGCCTGGGCTGTACAGGGAGCTTGAGCAAAGTTGAAATGCGGAAAGCGAGTAAACAGCAGGTGAAGGCAGGGAGGGGTTACCCAGGAGAAAGTGTGCAGGGGCATAATTAAGCAAGCCAAAGTTCTGTTGGGATTGGCTGTATCTGTTGACTAAATACTGAAAGATGTGAAGGGGCAACAGGAAGCTTCTGTACGTCAGCAACGAAGGAAAAGGAAAATGCGGTCTCATTGGGCAAGGTATCTGATAATGGTATGGAAAAGCCTGAGATACGTAGTACCTACTTTGCTTTGGCCTTTATTGGAAAAGTACACTCCTAGACCTCTTAGGTCCGTGAGCCTAGTTTCAGTGCCAGATGAAGTGTAGCCCTGTTCACAGTAGGGAAAGATCTGGTGTAGGCCCACAGTTGAATGTGGCAGGTGCCCTGGTGACAGAGGATACAAAGAAGGCGGAGCTACTGAATGCCTTCTTTGCCCCTGTCTATACTGCTGGAGACTGTCCTCAGGAGCCCCAAACCCCTGAGGCCCCAGAGGAAGTCAGGATAAAGGAGGAGTTTGCCTTGGTTGATGAGGACTGGGTTAGGGATCAATTAAGCAAACTGGACATACATAAATCCATAGGCCCTGATGGGATGCACCTGCAGGTGCTGAGGGAGCTGGTGGAAGCCATTGCTAGACCACTCTCCATCATCTTTGGTAAGTCGTGGAGAACAGGAGAGGTGCCTGAGGACTGGAGGAAAGCCAATGTCACTCCAGTCTTCAAAAAGGGCAAGAAAGAGGACCTGAGTAACTGCAGACCAGTCAGCTTCACCCCCATCCCTGGAAAGGTGATGAAACAACTTATCCTTGGCACTGTCTCTAGGCATATCAAGGATAAGAGGGTCATTAGGAGCATCACCACAGCTTTACCAAGGGGAGGTCATGTTTGACCAACCTGATAGCGTTTTATGAAGACATAACCAGGTGGATAGATGATGGTAGTGCAGTGGGTGTGATTTATGTTGATTTCAGTAAAGCATTTGACACAGTCTCCCACAGCATCCTCACAGCTAAACTGAGGAAGTGTGGGTCTGGATGATTGGGTAGTGAGGTGAGGTGTGAATTGGTTGAAGGAAAGAAGTCAGAGAGTTGTGGTCAAGGGGACAGAGTCTATTGGAGGCCTGTGTGCAGTGGAGTCCCTTGGGGTCAGTACTGGGACCAATACTGGTCAATTCACCGATGACCTGGATGAGGGAACAGAGTGTGCTGTCAGCAGGTTTGCTGATGACACAAAACTGGGAGGAGTGGCTGACACACCAGAAGGCTGTGCTGCCATTCAGCGAGATCTGGACAGGCTGGAGAGCTGGGTGGGTAGAAATTTAATGAACTACAACAAGGGCAAGTGTAGAGTCTTGCATCTGGGAAAGAACAACCCCATGTTCCAGTACATCCTGGGGTGTATTAGAAGGGGTGTGGTCAGTAGGTCAAGAGAGGTTCTCTTCCTCCTCTACTCTGCCCTGATGAGACTGCAGCTGGAATAGTGTGTCCAGTTCTGGGCCCCTCAGTTCAAGAAGGACAGGGAACTGCTTGAAAGAGTCCAGCACAGAGCCACAAAGGTGATTAAGGGGGTGGAACATCTCCCTTATGATGAAAAGCTGAGGGAGCTGGGTCTCTTTAGCTTGGAGGAGACTGACAAGTGACCTCATTAATGTTTATAAATACATAAAGGATGAGTGTCAAGAGGATGGAGCCGGGCTCTTTTTGGTGATGTCCAATGGCAGGAAAAGGTGCAACAAGTGCAAGCTGGAGCATAGGAGGTTCCACGTTAACATAAGCAAAAACGTTTTCACTGTGAGGTGACAGAGCACTGGAACAGGCTGCCCAGAGAGGTTGTGGAGTCTCCTTCTCTGGAGATATTCAAAACCTGCCTGGACGTGTTCCTGTGTGACCTACTCTAGGTGGTCCTGCCTCTGGCAGGGGGGTTGGACTAGATGATCTTTTGAGGTCCTTTCCAACCACTAACATTCTGTGATTCTGTGGTGAGTATTATGTAAGTGAATTGGTTGTAGAAGACACTGTGGGATAGATGGGATGCATCTGAATTGAGGGAATGAGCTGATTTCACTGTAGGACTGTGCTCTCTCATCTTAGAAATGTCATTATTGTGGGAGGTTCCTGATGACTGGAGTGGGGTAACTGTTTCTTTGATCCAGAGTACTATAGAGAAATAATTAGAAAAATACAATGTGAATTTTTTGGGAAGTGATGTCTTGTTATATGAAGTATGAGAATATGACTTGAGAGTAATCAGTGTGAGTTTATTGTAGCAAACGATGTCTGGCTAGTCTGGTAGCCATCTTGATATGACCAGCTCCAAGGATAAAAAAAGAGCAGGGGATGTGAACTACCTTGGCTTTACCAGGGCTTTTACTGGTGTCCTGTAGTATCTTAGTAGCTGAATGTGTGAGGTAGTCAACCTACCTAAACTACAGAGTGAGTGAAAACAACCTCAATTATTGTTCACTTTTATTTTTTTTTTCTAAAAACTCACAGGGTGTAGGGATAACTGATTTTATGCAAGTAAAAGCAAAACAGACTAATTTGTATTACGTTGTCAAATGGGCAAATACACATAATTGGTCAATAGTCTTTGGCTATGCAATGTGAAAGAAAGAAGCTGTCTCTTTCACTGTTTATGACATCATATTTGATGAGAAAAGGAAGGCCTCTTCAGGGATAACTTGAATGCTTGTTACGACCTGTATCTTTTACCTGTGGTATTTTTTCTTTAAATTGCTTGTCACCCGTGGCTGAACTATCAGTTTTGGATTTGATGAAGCTTTTTTTCAGTGGGGATTTTGCTTGGCATGTACAGTTACCAAAATACTTATGCGATTCTGAGAAGGTAAAAAACAGGTAATAATGAGAGTATGTGTAAGTCTCCAGCTGTCTCTCAATGTCAATAAAAGTTGAATGTAAAATTGGAAGAATAATGTCCAGAAAGTTAAGTAAAAGCTCATATTTATGACCCTTTCCTATGTAATTTTGCTGATCTTGTGCTTAACATTTTTCAGTTTTGCATATGATGCTTTAGCTGTCTGAAAGCTCTTCAGATCAACTTTTGAATGATGGTTTTGTTCCAGCATGCACAACTGTTGTTCTTACTAACTCTTCTGGATACTACTGCTGGTTTGGTATTGGAACTGCCAATCTCCTAGAAATGCTTCTGAACCCAGGAAAAAGTTAATTTGCTGAGCCTGACTCGTGTTTGCCTTATTTTTGCTAACAGAACAAGTGTACTGTGTGGGGTGGCTGCTGGGGGCTGCATCTCCCTGCTGTTTTGTGGTGTGGTTTTTTTTTGTTTGTTTGTTTTTTTTCCCTGAACATAACAAAGGTAACAAAGGTGGTTGTATTGCTTGGTTTGTGCTCTGTGGAGGTGAGCAGCTGGTACTTTGAATGTGTTGGAGCCTAACAGGAATCCAGTCTTCAGCTTAAAAAGAGGGAGAAAAAAAAGCTGTGATAAAAAGTTTTAAATACTGTGAAGTTCCTCTAGCATTAGGACCTGACAGGCCTGGTGCAATGAAGGCTTGGTGTCTTACTAGGCTGCTCGCTTATGCTGTAAGAAAGGATCCCAAATGCCTTTGAATGTGGATGGCTTAGTACTGCTTGCTTGTATGTTTTTAGTGGCTGAAAACCTTGTGTATGTGGGAGGGAAGGGATAGTGGTTGAGGGAGTTGCCTTTGAGCACTGTCTCCTGATAAGGCCAGACCCCAGTGTCCTGAACCTTCCTTTTTGTAAAGGAGAATGAAATGCAGAATGGTTGGGCTTGGGCAGCCCCACTGATGCCACAGTGACCTGCTGCTGGGACTTGAGAAACCATAGCTGTCCCTTTGTTTCTTCCCTTACACTTTCAGCAAGGTACTGCTTTTGTTGCTCATAACTCTAAGACTCATTGAAACTTTGAACTGTTATGTATTTGCTTGTGGTGTTTACCTTGTTAAGCATAGCAAAATTTTCCAGAACATCTCTTGTACTTTTGGTTTGAGAAGCCATTTTTTAGTGCTGTATGTAATATTCAATAAATTCAGCAGCTGGTGATTCTTTATTCAGTAATAAAATGCTGAATTCAAAGCGCTGATTTTTCAAGATCATAGTACTGATATGGATTTTGCTATTGTATTATGTCATTTTAATGATAATGTTCTTTCATATCTTTTAGCTTTTGTTTTATACAAGAGTATGTAGAGGGTCTGTAGCTACCTTAAATATGTCACTGTCATCTGTAAATACAAAGTCATGAGTATAATGTGGGGTAGATTTTTAGCTGTATGAATGATTTTTTTTTGTAATAACTTGGATTTTAATAGTAAATTTGATTTTATTTTTCTTGCGATTACAAATTATACTTCAACTGTAACTGTATTTCTCATCTTGTTGCTGAATGTTTAGAAGAATTTTTAGAATTAGCCTTGAATATGGGTTAAATTGAGCCTGAAGTTTTGTCATGTGCTTCTTGTTCAGTGTCTGTGGAGCTCAGGACTGACAGATAAACTTGTAAGCTGTGAACTCTGCAGTAATGACACTTTTTGACAGCTGTTTCCCATTTACTTTTTTCTTTTCCTGTACAGGAAATACTGTAATTCTACTGCAAGTTAACTTCAGTAACTTACAAGAAAGATGTAGTTTTTATGTCTTAATGTGTCCAAATCGCTGTTTGCTGAATAGTAAAGTTTGTCTCTGTGCTCTCTCTGCAGAGAATTTTCCAACTTAGCTAACAAAAATGTGTGTGTGTTTCTTCTGTGTGAATTAGTTCTGGAAGCTAATTTATTAAATTAGGCTCATGAGATTCAAGAAGTGACACTGCTGTGTTAAAAGATTTTCTTTTTGTAAGGCAATTGTCATATCCCTAACAAAGAAATTTAAACAAAGTTTTTGATTTGAACGTATGCCTTTGTAAGGAAGTCTTCAACTGCTAGAATGTCATATATTTCCATCATCTGAACTAAAGCATACAATCAGTATCACAATTTTCTGCCCTCAGATTTCTGGGAGTAGAGCTAACATGTTCACTGTCACTGTAAATTCACTTTACAGGCATGCATGCCTATGTATTCTCTGCGCCAATATTCTTTCTGCAGAAGAAATTTGAATTGTATGACTTAAAGTGGTTAAGCCAAGTGGCCTTCTCAAGGTGCAAATAGTCAGATTATATGCTCTTTAAGAAATTAGAGGTGCAGTAAGTCTGGGATGAAGGCAGCTGTTTGTTCTTAAGTTAAAATGAAAACTTAACATGCATCGATGTGAATCATTGAATAACACTTTTAAAATTTGTAACTTTGAAGCTTGTTTGGAGTGATATTTTTTGGTCTGAGTTGTTTGCTTCCTTTCTGTCTGAAGTGCTCCACTTCTGTAAACTAAACCAGCAATTTTAGTTGTTTGTTCCCTCCTAGCAGCCCTTCTCTGAATCTAGGAAGGAAAGCACTGAGGTTGCATTCAGTGGAAAAAAAAAAAGTTCTCTGTTTTTGCTCATAATTTTGCTCTGCTTGATGTGCTAGAGATGATAGTTTGTTTTATTTTCAGACTTTTTGGTTCTTGAGGGGGAAAAATGCTTTGAGTTCTGTCGTCCAAGCATGTGGTGTTTAACCTTTCTGAGCCAAATTGTTGTAGAATCACTTAACCTATCATACTAAGTAAGATAAGGTTGGTAAGGTAAATTTGATAAGCCAAGCTTAATGTAAATTATGCCAAAGAGGTGAAGGGTGTTGGTCACAGACTTGGGAGTGAGAATACTGTGTGCATGTGTAGACTAGAAACTGGCTTTTGTTAGGGTAGGTATTTTGATGGGAAGCTTGTGAATAGCTCTTGGCTTTTGAGCTTCATTAGTGATCCACAGCTGCTCCGAAAGGTAGGTTTTGGGTAGTGTATGTCAGTTGTATAGTGCAGCCACACATAAATGACTTCATCCAGGATTTTTCATGGAGCTTTGCATTTCTTATATTTGCATTTACTTGTATTTTAGAACATGTCCTCTGAGTTTCTCCTTGGAAAATGTTACCATTATCTGAACAGGAGCCTGTAAGTTGCTGCCTGTCCTGTGTAACCCCACAGGAGAGTACTTTGAAATGGGACAAGGGTTTCATTGTGGGCCTATGCTCATATTTCAAAGAGTCTGGGGCAGTGGAGGTGCAGAAAGTGTGTGTGAGAGTTCCTGCCAAGTTTGGGCTCAGTCGTGTGGGCAGGCAGTGGCTGGATGCTGCACCAGCATGCCTGTAGCGGACCCATCCATACTTGCAAGAGAGTGCTGTGCTGCTCTGACTTGCATTGAGTGTTTAAAGTGTCTTCAGCCAGGAAAACGTGGTGGAGTGGTAGTGTGCTTTCTTCTTTTGCTGTCTGCTCTGTATCTGTTTCCATTGTGCTCTCAAGTTTTGGTCCTCAGTTTTGACTGTTTTTTCTTTTCCCTGGCAGTGACTAGGAGAACCACACATGGTTGTGTGGAATTCCCTCACTTTTTCCACATATTCTTTCAGTCTTGTTTTTTTTCTCATCTGTTCTATCAGTGATTGATCATATTGTTCAATGTATGGTGCATCATTGTGCAGGTTTACCAATGGTGAATGATCTACCTTGGGCAAGAAGATCGAGTGTGTAACAAACCTAGGAGATGGTAGTGAGTGTGGTTCCCTAAAGAACTCCTAGGTTCTGCACTAAGTAGCAATGGCACTTATCTGCTGGAGGCTGCTTTATGTGTGTAATTGGGTGGAGAGAGCTGGAGGGATGATCATAGTAATTTGGAAGTTGGGAAAAGAGGTGATCTTTTCTGAGAAAGCAGCTCTTACTAAGTTTTTATTTTACTTCTTGACCAATATTCCATGCCCCCCACATCCCCTGGCTATTTACCAAAGCATGAATGTTGCTTTTATGAATACCTGTTTTCTGTCACAGAAAAAGCAAACTTTGCTTCTGTTGATGAGTTTCAAAGATAGCAGTACTTCTTTTGGAGGTCTGAATGCATTTATATTGTTTCAGCAGGAAAGATACTTAAATCATGAAACTGAACTTCGAAACTTCTGATGGGTTTATTAATTTTCTTAAATTAATGAAACTTATCCTCCAGAAAAACTATATATTCCCCCCCACGCTTCAGCCCTCAAGATGAATTGCCTCGCTTGCAGCATGTCCTTTTCTGCCAGCCTATAAACACATGGTAAAATATATGAATATTTGACATTTACTGTGTTAAAACAAAAAGCCGACAAAATTCATGAAAATCTGAGAGCTGCGTCTTACCCAGGTGGCCTGCTGTTTGAAATATGACTCCTGGTGTGTATTGTACTCTTAGCCCTAGGATTCACTAATGAGATTGAGTGGTATCTTGCGTGAGCACTTCTGGATGATTGACAGTGAGGTGATGTGAATCATCATTTATCAGGATATTATCATGCCTACCCTTGATAATTTCTTCCTGCTGTCTGGGGAGGTGGTGAAGACAGATAGGACTTTGTGATGTCAAAGTAATTAGTGTGTGTTGGTTTCCAGCTGAACAAACTGGAAACTAATGATCAGGTAAATGAAGATGAAGTGCATTAGTGTAAGGATGAAGGTGCAAGGACCTTGGGGAAGAGCTTATCAAAATTTCATGGGGGTTATTTGAATATCTTACAATTTGTGCAGTTGCAAGCAATATTTAAAACTCCTAAAGGATACTTCTGCAACAGTCTATTTACATGTCCTTTGTTGATATCTCTTCTAGTGAGAGGGTCAACACTAGGGTTAAGGACATCAGACTCTGCTGTAAGGACTAGGAACTCTTTATGATTTTGAAAAAATCAGAGTAGTGAATTTCCAGCTAATAGCAGCAATTTTTAGTTAAATGATATTAAGGAATCCTACTGTACACTGAAAAGGTTGGGTTTTCCGGTCACTCCTCCCATTTTGAAGGGGGGAAATGACCATAATTTGGCTTCTATATATTTGACCCATGGCTGGCTCCTTTATATTCTTTAAATATTTTAATGTTGCTTGGTACATACGTAAATATCTTAAAATATACAGACATTGCAATATAATCTGTGATGCTGCAGCAGGGTTTTAAGAAGCAGGGTAGTTTCTTGGTGCAAGTTTTGAAAATTTTATGCATGGGTCATGACTGAAATATTTTTATAACCTGAAAAAAACTTTCGTGTAGGTGTCTACAGCTATGCCAGTGTTTCAGATGATGCTTAATGCACAGGACCAGCTGAATGTAATTGCCATACTGACAGCAAGTGATCTGTTTCTGTAGTTAATTTTATCACATGTGATTAGATATTGCTAATTGTAATTAACAGATTGAAAAGCTATCTATTTTATGTGCTTGCTTTTCAATTACTAAAATGGTGATTTACTCATTGTCATTTATCAGTAAACTTGTATTAATATGCCAGTCTCCCAGCCATCTCCGTAAGAATAACATACCTGTGACAGCGAAGTTTTATAATTAAAGCCTCATGGCAAAACTATTATTTTGGCTAATTTTTATGTACACAGCTTTCCTCTTTTTATTTCAGTTGCTGCTTTGGTGAAAGTGAGTGGGCTAGAATCCCTGGCAGGAATTTGTCCATATTAATATGGCTCATCAGAGACATTATATTTAATTGGAGAGCCTGTGGTATAGTCGCAGGAGGCTGAAGGGAATTATTTAGCATTAGCAATGGCTCGTCTGGGAGTTGTGCACTAATCAAGGAGCTTGTGTGTTAACTGTAGGGATGATGGGAGTTATGACGATTATGACATGTGAGCACATGTCTGTATGAGAACTGGACAGGCAATGAGTTAATCAAGAAATACATTAAATGGCTCCCATGCTGCTTCATTATTACTCTGTAGAGTGTCTGTCAGGTTGTATACTTTAGGAAAAACTAAAGTGTAATCTATTAAATAGATGTTTTTGCAGGTAAAGATAATGCCAGGTTTTTAACAAAGAACCTCTTTCCCCCCTCTCTTTTTGAAGGGAATATGTGCTTTTCAGTGCTCTGTTGAAAAAGAATGAGTAAATACTTAGTCTGAAAAATGCATTTAAACATGCGCCTCCAGTCTGCGCTTTCTATATTTTGTCAAATGTTTACTTTCGTAAATACAAATTATTTCACACTTTCAACAAGATTTTAAAAACATCTTTAAACTTTTACATAATTGCTTGTTAAAATATAAAATTTATTTTTAGTGTTAGCAACTTTAGCTTCAAGGAAATAGAAATACTGATCTCTTCTACCATCTGGATGCTCCAAACCTTGCAGAGAAAAAAACCAAACCCAACACCCCTGAACTGTAGTACATGAACTGTTTATAAGCCAGTTAGAGACATTCTGTGCCTGGCACGGTTAGAGGCATCCATTTCATATCCATCATGAAATTATCAGTTATGCTGGAAAAATCAATGTTTAGATGACATGGATCTAATGAACTGAGCTCACTTAAAGTTGCATAAACCCATAAACCAACTGAATTATATCTGTAGGCAAACTTATCTCAGAGCTACTGGACAGGTGAGCGTGTGCACTTTTCCTGCTGTTGTAAGCACTGCCAAATTTAAGAAAACTTTCTACCAAAGTGTAACCTTCGTGTATTAACTTAATTAAAGCAGTATCATGGCTAGTAGCCAAAGTGTTAACCTGTAGGAGGTTGTTACTGAAATCCATTATCTGTGGAGTCAGTATTAGTGGTCAGCAGCAACAGAAGTAAAACTGCAAGTAAGACCCTCCCTTGGGTGCTGTGAGCTCAGCAGGTTAAACTGTCAAAGCTTCTTAAAGGATGGATAGTTAAACCCCCTGGAGTTATAGGTAAACCAATCATTTGCTGTCAGCAGGAAATACGACTTTATTTAGCAGGTTGGAGGGGGGAAAAAAGCCGAACCTAAATGCTAACAGGAAAGAGGATTTGGAATGAACTGTTGTGTGAGTGTGTGTGCTGCTGTCTTATGTAGATTCCATGCAACTTTAAAAGACTTTTTTAATTCCAAGCTTTTTGAAAACAGGTATTTATTTATGTAGAACTTTACTCCAATGTCTTAAGAAGCTATACATAAGATTGAGCTAATTTAGTAAATCTGTGAATATCACCCATATTTTGAGGAATGCAGAATTTGTACCTTTTTTAAAAGTTGAAACAGTTGTCACCTTACAGAAAGAAGTTGTTTCTTTCCTTCAGTGTTGTGCGGGTGTTGCCTATATAGAATGCAACTATCTCTTTACCACACTAAATATATTTAACATTGACTAGGTGCACTATATTTAAGATCTAAATATGTATTTATTAGAAATTTTATGTATAGACCATAAATACTTGTGATAATGTAATTGAGCAAGTCTGATTGTGATACTTCCTATATTTTCTAGTTTTTATTTAGTCTTCAAAGGTGAAGATCAGGAGCATTTGACTTTATGCTTCTTAAATACTAGCCCCTCAAAAAGAGAATCCCAGAAGTGATATAGCTTGTTATAGAAGGGTGTGAGGTAGGTGTGGGAGAAGACCTGATGCTTTGCTGTAGTTTTGTTCTTGTGCTACAAGACTATGCTTAAACTTTTGGTGGGGGCAACTTTGTAGTGGCCTGTGAAGCATGCTCTTTTTTTACATCAAGGCCTGTTTTCTCAATACATGCATTGTTTTTAGACTAAATCTGCTTGATGTGCTGAAATAATATTGTTGTAAGATTAATGGGATACAGTAGACACTAAGCTTCTGCTTGCTGTCCTTGAGTTACCTTCAGATGGAAAAGTGTGTATCATAGGAAATCATCTGGGAGGTAGAAAACTTAGCAAGAACTAACAAAGCATAGTTTTAAAGAAATCTTGAGTATGCACATTAGTGGGATTTTCAAGGAAAAATGGTCTACTTTTTGTGAAAGTTACGTAATAAAGTGAATATTTAATAAGGTGTTTGTAAGTATTAAAAATTCCTCTTAAACATAATCTTATGCTGGGTATGATGGTAACTTTGAGGTTTCATGACTGAATTTTTGTGGTTTATTATAGGTACTGCTTTAGTACTTATCCTTAGTGGAAAAACCTCACTCACTGGGTACCCAAAAGTGGTTAAGGGAGGGTGTGTGTTCACATATATGTTTTCTGTGATACATATATATATAGCGTTGGCATAAGGAAAATTTCCTGTGTTTTGGAAAACCTGCACTGAAAGTTTCTCATCCTTGAGGTGTTCTGCGTTCACCCACAAACTTTTTTTTTGGGGAATTTACTTCTATGAATTATTTGCTGTTTTAGATCAGGTTTCGTATTATGTCTAAATTTCTCTGTGTAAAATATCTCTGAAATGACTGTTGGTGCTCCCCTGTCCCTTCTTATTCATTCACTTTGGTGGATCCAGAGATCATGTGGCTGGGAGGTGGTTTAGCTTGCTGATCTGACAGAAGGTTAATTTCCCCTCCCCTTAGATTACTTTTCCACTGGGTCTGTTCAGCTCATTGATCTGTCTCAGCAGCATTGTAATTGCTAGAGCTGAATGTGGAGGCAAGTTAGGGGTGGGATCATCCTTTGAGTGGCAACCTGTATTTGCATAAAGTGAGGCTTATTGTGAAACTTCATTCGTGACTCAATATGTGGTTTGTTTTGGACCAGAAGTTAGTCCACATTACGAAGAACTTAAGATACAGACCTTACAGTAAATTGCAGTTCTGATTTTTTTTTTTGTAGTGTTAGTTCTCCAGCTACTGCTCCAGAATATGTTGCCTTGAGCTGATGTCCATACTTCCCGTCTCAGCTTTCTTTTAAGTACTGTTGTGTAGTTGAAATGCCAGGTAGCTGTGAATTCACCTTGCTGTGGGCTGTTCTCTCAACTATGGAACTGGTTTCAGGGATCCTTGACTTTGCTACCGTCTTTGGATGCTGGAAGCAATTTCTGCAGTCCATCCATATGTAGGCAGGCAGATTTGGAGATTAGATGGGAACCTCATCAGAATGGTTGTGTGCTGTGTTGGCCATTTGAAAGAGGAACTCTTAATTAAGCTGAAAATTCTACATATGAGTGTGCTACCAGCACATACTATGTGTAGCTTTGTACTGTGGCAGAGTTTTAAGTTCTTTTTTCTGAATACTATTTGTCCTTCTGGGATATCTAGCTCAATTAAGAGCTAAACCTCTTCTGTATGAAGTTCTGTAGTTGCTACTCTTGCTGCCATGTGATACTGTTTTCTAGACCTGCCTAACTACTAGTTTTCCCATCTCCCACATGTCTTCTCCATTTAGAAAACAAAACAAAGAAAACATGCATCAAATGCATTCCATGGTGAGCTTGTTTTTGGGAGAGGCGGGGGGAAAAAGAAACAGCATGAGAAAGATCTGTCCTATTGCTTTGCAAATGCTCTTAGAAAGCTGAGATTCCATTAGGGAAATGTTGATGTGGATACAGATGTGTTTGAAATGCAGAGAGGCTACTAAAAACATTGTAGGTCACTACTATTTCAACATCACAAAGTTAATTCTTTTTCTAAAACACTTAAAGCTCAATCATACATGGCAAGGATGAAACTAGCATCCACACAGAGTATAGTAGACTGCTCTAAATATTAATTGCTTGACTCTTGGAACAGATGGAGACTCTTGCTTTGATAAACAGATTTATTAAATATCTTCCCAAGTTGTTAGCGTATGGTCTGAAGTAAAATTCTCACATTTCTCCTGGAGACTTGCTCTAATGTACTCCAAAGTAGCCTGCAGATATGAGTGCAGTTGCTAGCTTGCAGTCTGTTTCTTCATAGCACCCCCTAAATCAGCAAAGGTTGTTTTGAGTGGCTGTGCTGCCTCTTATCTTCACTTAGGTGAAGAAACTTGGTAGGTGCCCCATGACTGGAAGGAGATAAAGGGAATGCTTTTCCCTCAAGATTGTGAGAAGTGTTTTGCTATTGACACGAGTTGGAGTTGAAGAATGGGACATTGTGGTTTTTCCCTCCTGATTCCTCTGCCTCTGTTAATTCTGCAGTTCATCCAAAGGTAGATTAGTAAACGAGATAACTATTGATCTACCTTTTTCCACTTCTATTTTTTCAGTTATTCTACTAAAGAAAGATTGATTGTTCCTGGTTGATGCTGTCTAAAACACTTTGAAGGCTGTGATACAAACCAGTCATTTAATTCTGTTGAATTTTCAATAGCAAACGAATTAGTCTTATTGGCTATTAACTGTGACAGACTAGCGTGTTTTTTTCTGTTTTCTAGAGCTTTAAGCAGGTTTTCTTCTCAAAAAGAAAAGCTGCTTGAACTTGAAGTTAAGCAACCTTTTATTTGTACTTGTTGGTTATCTGCAGATAGACATGATAGGCTAAAGAAGTCTTGTTTTAAGAACAATTGAATTGTTCTGAATAGAAACCTGTAGTGAAAGCTTTCCTAGAAAAGATCCAAAAGAGACAAATATCATACCTTCTGTTTTCAGTGGCTGGCCAAAAAACCCCATGACTTTATTTCAGTCAACCTAATTATATGGTCTTCCCAACATTCAGCTACTTCAGGAACTGAAGTTTAGCCAGATCTGTGGTCTTGAGTTTGTATCAGGCACTAAGTTACTAGTTTCTGGTCTTTACTATTTTGGAGAATAAAACACAGTAAGCACTTGCAATAAAATTCTGATGGAGGAGCCTTCTTTCCTATCAGTATTCTAGAAGGTGCTTCACTGGGAAGTTATCTGCCAAATAATAAGCGTATAAGAAAACGCTTTAGGAGCCAAAACCATTCTGTAAATTCCTATCTGTAATGTCTTCAGGACCCTGGAGGCATTCCTTGCTTGGCCCAGGAAACAGAACTCAGTTTCAGTGTATCACTGCATGACAGCCTTAGCAGATCAGGCCTCTAGATACAATGGAGAGTCCTTCCCTGTTGATGAGGGTCTCTGTCAAGTAAAAATGTGTGTCTTTTCAGCAGCCAACAAGGTTCCAGAGCTTTTGTTCATAGGAGAGAGAATTTTGAGATTACTTTTTTTAAGGTTACAAAAATAAATTCATGTTTTATAAGTGGGAATGTGAACAGATGAAAATCTTTGTATGGGTTGAAAAGTGCATTCCCTTAGCCGTGGTTAGAAACGCAGTCTTCCTTGCCTGTGTTGGTGTTTCTCTTCTTTTCAGTACAGTTCAGTTCAAGCTGGATCCTTCCATGTTAATTTTAGTTGAGATATGTGGATTTTTGTGGCCACTAGTTAGTGAGGCTGTTTCTGTCTTCGAGTTTTGATGAGTTAGCAAACTGAAGGACAAGATGGGGAGTAAAGGAAGGGGTGCTAATTTTTTTTTTTTTCTTGGCTGGTATCTGCTAACCCAGGATCTAACCCTGCAGATGCTAATGGACGGGCTGTTTTGAGAGTCATTGTAGACTTGGAGAGGACTGTAAGTAAATACCCTTCACCAAACCAAATGTTTAAAGGCCACTGTAGAATAGTCTTACCTTAGTCCTCATGTAACTATTTGTGGGCCATCAACTTAAAAAAATAGAAGTTTTAAAGTAAGCTTGCGGAGAAATCTACTTATGCTGACTGTGTAGATTGACTTGTTTTTTTGCATAAATTTTTATTTAGATTTTTTTGAAATGCTGAGTAAAAATAAATGTGGAAAATATAGTATAGTTATGCTATTTATGGCCTTCCCAGTTCTGCTTCTTATGCGCTTTAGAAATGTTTCCATTATTTCATTTTAGGGTTAAATGCTTCAATTGTGTGGCAGTATTTCTTTGCAGATAGCACTTTAAAGGCTGTTTGAATACTGCACACTCACTATGTACACAGATTTATTGTATTATTGGTGCGTGTATTTTAGCGTGAAGCTGCTAAAGACACTTAGGTCAGATGAAAGATGTGTTTTTGGCAAAGCAGTAGACTTGAGCCTTTTTTTGCATCCATTTGATTTTTCTTTAATTCAAGACTGTTCAATGCCACAAGCTTTTTGTTCTGTTTTGTCTCTTTTGGCAGTGGTGCTGGCAAGATTGGAGGTGGTTGTTTTTTTTTTTTTGCTACCTTACAAAGGGTTTACTCATTAGCCCTATTTTATGGGTTGAGCTAATTGTGATTTGTCTTGCTGAGCGGTATTATGCAGTTTGGGCCAATTAAGTGAATCCACTTACACCAACGGATGTTGTTCCAATGTGTAATATTGATTTGAGCTATAAAAGGAGAATTACTTGTTTGATTAGATTTCTTTGTCTAAACAATGCTCTAGATCTTATCTAGTGTACCAAACAGAAGTGTTCTCTTCACTGAGGGTGTTTTGATTTCTGCTTAGATTTGATTAACACTGTATGTGTGGATATAACAGTTTCTCTCTATACAAATTCTGAAACAGTACAGAAGAATTTTGGGAGAAAAGTGTCTTGCAACTCACTATAACTGTCGCTGCTGCATGAATATCAACTTGTGTTGAGACCTGAGGATGTGTAGGGTGACCTGCTCTGAAAAACTGGGACACTGGGGAATCCCAGACACTTACCTCCTTGGAGATGGAGGAGTGGGGGGAGTGAGTGGGGGTGTGTGTGTATGTGTTAATTAGGCATTTACACTGAAGTAAATGGCATCTGTCACATGATAAACATCAGAAACTGCTGAAATATATAAAATCATCTGTGGAAACTATGCAGGTGATATTAAGCAGTCTGTTAGGAAACCCATGTAGATGTTTTGTGTGGGTTTGTTTTTTTGTTCCTCTGTTGGCTCTCATGACAAAGTCAGCCTTTGCTTTTTTTGGAATTAGTTGATGAGAATCACTATAAATCAAATTGGGGACAAAAGTACTTCTGTCTTGAATCAGATCCATAAGAAGGTAATAAACTCTGGAGTTGCCGAATAATTATAATGCTAGGGATCTGTAAATTACCTTAGTGTCTTTGACTGTTTTATAGATGGCATATGCACTGAAAAGAAGTGTTTTAGTTTTTTGCCTTAAAATAATTTTTCATACATTCTGTTTCCATATCAAGAAAACCTCTGTGTTTAAGTGCTGATGGACGTACATATGTAAATGTGACTTGTTTATAATACAGGTTTTACCTAACAATCTGCAGCAGCTGAATGACTCTCAGAGAAGGTTACCTTGATTCTACTGTGTTAAACAGAACATCTCTAGGAGTACAATGTCCATTTCGGGTAGGAAACTATTCATTTTGATATCTCAAAATTATTATTATTTAGGATACAGGTTTGATTAAGGGGATAATTCAGAGCATGGCTGGGCAAGAGACCATGCTGCTGTCAAATGAGTACATGTGCCACTCTCTAGGGTAGAGGAGAGCTAACATAATCCAGGTAATTTGGGTACTTAGTAGCTTTGATTCAGTGCAGTCCTTCTAAATCGGGTTGTCTCCTGCAAAGCAGATGGTGATTATTTTTGTGGTGCTTATATGCAAAATTTTGGGTTATGGACATGTTTCTGTTCTGGGATGTGATACCAAACCTGGTTTATAAATCCTTCTGACATACTGAAACGTAGTATAGAAGAAGGATCTCCAAAACCAATTGCTGCTGCTGTTATTGCCCCTTATTGCACTCTGCACCCCAGGAGCTGCTGTAGCCTGGAGTGGTGCTTGGAACCAGTCCAGGCCCAAAATGGCTGGCTAATCAGCCCTGATGGACTCCTCACTTCATGTGCCTATTTGCTCAAAATATGGTGAAGAAACACAAATCTGTTCCTGTGTAAAGATCTGGCAGGATTTACTGGTTTAGGTACCTTGCCACGAAGGTACCTAAATTAAGGTGGCTTCTGGACCTAACCTAGCTTTGGAAACAGGTGGCTGTTTTTGTCCAGTTCACTTCTGAAGAAAGAAGCATGTTGGACTTGAGCTAGTTTTTCTATTTGTGTGTGGTCATGAAGAATTGTACAATAAAATAATTGTTATACTTCAAATTGTGTCTGTTTGTACCTTAATTCAAAAGTGGTTACACTATCTAAGAGTATTTATTCTAGCGTTCTTCTGCTTGGACTCCTTGTTAAATCCAGAGTATTATTAGTCGCTTATTTGTCATAGATGCAGAGCTGAGGCGGCTGTGATGGGGTGGTTTGTGACTGATTTGGGTTTGGATTTGCAAAGGTGTAACAAAACCTATACAGGAATTTGGTTGACTGAATTTTGTCTGTAGCTTTTGAATTCGGTGGTGGTCCTGTAAAATGATGATTCAGTAGGTTTTGGTGAATCTCTTATTTCTGTGGTTGCTGCAATATTATTAGCCCTTACAAAGTATACTACTTAATATACAACTTCTATGGAAATTAAACTGCTTTTACAAAAATAAAGTCTGTCTTTTCACAATTTCTGGTAGTTTGTATTCTGTTAACATAACAGGTCCTTGTAGCTGCTTGAAATGTATCTTTTCAGGCACAGGTAGCCCAATATGATTAAAACTTGTAGTATAAACCATTAAACACTTTAAGGTTTGTCTACTCTTCCAGGCTTTGTTGTTATCCATTCATGCTTGAGATTGCAGGGTCAATTCTAATATTTATGAAGGAATTGCATTTATTCAGGAGCCTCCTGGGACTTGCCTCTTTGTTTTGTTGACAGTTCTGTAAACTAAAACAGAAAAGGGAGAAATTACACTTCTGAAGTTTTAACTGTAGTATGTTAGGGACAAGTTTTGAATACTTATGATTGTGTTATTTAAGTCAAGCACTTAAGCAACCCTTGAGTTTGAAAATAAGCCTATTTGAAACTTGTAGTGCTTGAGGAAAGGGAGTTGCTGAATTCTTTGAACTGTCTAGAAATACTGCATTATAAGTCAGTTTCTGCAGAAGAAAAAGTTTAGTGAATTGTTGTGTGAATTATGTGCCACTTAGTAGTAAGCTGAAAGCATCAGCTGTCATGAAGATTCAAATGATGGCTTTTGTTATAATACTTGCTACTAACTATGGTTAATGTAATCATGTTTCTATATACTGTACTGAAATTCTGTATGTTATGGTATTTGAAGTATTCTTAACGAACTAAAGTGCATTGTGAAAGAAACTAAATGCTTAGAGAGGGAGATTGCCATCATGAATTACTAAGAAGAAACAGATCTCTATTTCCAGATTATATGTGGACCAGTTTAATAATTTATAAAAATAGGTATGAGGAGGATCTGTACATTGAAGAGCTGTCACTGGAACCTGAAAATCTGGAAATTTTGAAGTAGTGAGAAGGAATGGAGACCTCTTTCTTGTCCTTGAGGGATTTACTTGGTGCTCTGTGTCAGTGTATCAGGTAACATAAATATCATATGGCTATTGTTTTGCTGTTTTGTAGTATCCATGTGTGGTGTATTAGGATGTATGTGAGGCTGAACTGGCACTTGAACTAGAGAAGGCACTAAACTTGCAGTAAGGCAAACAAGGAGAAATGGATTTTCCAGAATACAGGGGACTGTGGGAAGAGAAGAATTAAAACTCCAAAGAGTTGAAGTTAACAATGAAACGTTTCACAAGGGTGGAGAAAATGGTGGTGGTGGGGGGAAGTGCACAAGACTGCTTATGTGTATAAAATCAGTGGTTTTGCAGTATCTTTTATGGCTACTTCTGGTACTAGTAGGACTGTTGGGGTCTCAGTGTGAGAAGTGTGTGGCATTTTTCTCTTGATACCAAAAATTAGATAACCTATATTAAGTTAGCTATTTTTGATAAGGAAGCTTTTGGTTTTGTAAAATGTACATGCTTAACTATGTTTGAGCTTGAATAACTTTGTTTAGATATGTAAACCACCATGTTGGAATTCAGAACAACAACTTTAAGCATATAAATTGATCATGCAGATAAAGGTATCTAAGGGCCATGCTGTTTCTTGTACTTAGTGCTCCAGGAAGGATGACAGACAGGCTAATCTTGATAGCATTTGATCAAAATAGATTACTGACTTAAGTTGCTGAGGTGTAGCTACTAAAAAGCATTACAATCATGCTGCATGATTGTCTGTGCTAGTGCTTATTTCTTTTTGGTTTTGCTTTTTTTTTAATGTGAGCCTAATGCTGTAGCGGTAAAATAACTGTTAGGACTTTACAGAAGCCGTAATTCAAATGTGAAAGGTGTGGTGATTGCAGGAGGTTATGTGAACTCCCATATACTCCAGTATACAGAAAATTCAGAAGCTATTTAAGAGTTGGCCTCAGAAAGAAACTTGGAATTAGGTGGCAAGTTAATGTTCCTCCCTGGTGATACGATTAACGTTTGCAAAGTTCAGAAAAATGTCGGTAAAAATGAAGAAAAAAATAAAATACTTAATGACTTCTGTGCTTGTTATACATGTCTGTTACACTTACCTGAATATTTGTTTCTCATTGTATTATTCAAAATATTGTTTGACTACTGCTTGTCACTGTTTCTAGGTGATTTTTTTTCTGGCCTTGTTTCTTCTGAATGACCGAATAGTATATGTGGAGTACATTACATCTAACCTTAGATTATCATACTTGACGGCCTTCGTGTTACTTGCAAATAAAATTCCTTTTCACAAAGAACAAAATTCCATGTTCTTAAAAAATACTTGAAATTTCACATATGTGAATACTTATTTTTTTAAAACACCCTTTTTAAACAATGTATTCTCAGTTTTGAATGCTGAAGATATTAAAATACTTCGTAAAAATAACTTCTAAATTGGTAAGCATTAGAAATGTCAAACTCTGTATTAGCTGTATGTCAGAAAGATTTGTTTATACAATCTTACACAGTTTAAGCAATTGCACGCTTTCTTAAATACATACTGAAAGGGAGCTTACAAAAGGAGAGCAGAATGAGGAAAACCTGTTTTGTTTCTTGGGTCTGTATCTTAAATGAAAAGTATTCTGAACTCTGAAAACATGTTGAAGACCAATCTAATTAAACTTCTGTAACTTTTTGTTCAAGGTAAGCATGCATATGAGTTGTAAGAGCAGACTTCTAAATTCATATCTGACTTCTAACTTGAAACCTAGCTATTTTGTTACTCCTGGTAAAATGTTGAAAGTGTTTGTCCCTTTTGTGTAGTTCAGATTTGACTAAAAAGTGTTTGGCAAATGCATATAAATGAGGATACAATGGATTAGGAATCAAACATGAGCCTGCTTAAATAATTCTCAAGCTTTTCTAGTTCATGTGTAGTGATATTGAACTCTTTAGTCATAGGCTTTAATTTGTGCATGGTGCTGACCTGATGCTGTGCAGGGACACTCACTGCATCCCTTCATTCAATTCACTCTAATTATCCCCAACTTCCTGGGGAGCCTGCTTAGAACTGGTCATGAATGTTTGTTATTAAGTATTAAGATATTAGACTACCCTGGTTACATGTAACAAAGTAGTTTTTAGTCTGAATTTACATATAGATGATCAGTATAGGAAGCTGAAATTGTATTTGTCGTGATTTTATTTAATCAAATTCAAAATAATATATTGGAATAATAAAACATTTTGACAGTGACTTAAGCTCAGAGTTAAATGAAATGAGGTTTAATGTTATTGTGTGAGTTCTTGTATGTCAATGTTGGTAACTTCAGTGTGTGTTTTAGAGTGGTTATAGTATGTAAATTATCTTTGAAACAATCAGATTTGTGTGCATATTTCAGGGTGATGGTAATTATTTTTGCTGGGAGCATCTGTTAATGCAGAATATTGCCTCTTCAGGTTCATGTGAAAATGGCGGACGAAGCTGTCTGTGTTGGCCCAGCTCCCACCAGCAAAAGCTACCTCAACATGGATGCCATCATGGAAGTCATTAAGAAAACCAGGGCCCAAGCTGTGAGTCTGAATGAGTCTATCTGCTGCAGCTGTTTCATATATAGAAAGCAGAAAAGCCAGAGTTTGTATTTTTTTTTAAAGGTGTGGGGGGGGAAGTGATTGAATATGCTATTGCAGTTAGTTCATGTCACATGAGTTAAATGTGTCTGAAATCGCTACTGGAAATCAAAGGCTTTGTAGCATCTGGCAGCACTGGTCGCTGATCCTGCAGGTGGCTGCTGGATTCAGCTTTCACACCAGGGAGCAGCTTCAGTTCATTTCCAAATTTGCTGGGGGAAAAAAAAAAAATCCCAATTAGTTTTGAGCACTAACCCTTTATATGCCATAATGGCTTTTTTGAACGTTTTACAAAGTGTGTTCAAAAAGGCTTGGTTTCCATCGCTTTCTAAATTACATAAATGTTATTTGCAGGAAGGCAAGGTAAATGATGCATCCCATAATTATCTTTGTTTCAGAATGTTTACAAAATGCACGTTAGCTTCTATGTGTAAATGTGGGCTATTCTGCCTTTCTCCCTATAAATTGTTCAGAAATTTAAAGCTTAACAGGAATCGGTTGGAAAAACTAATGTGTAGTCATGTTCACATGCATGATGTTCTTTGTTCTGTCAGTGAAATAAATGTATTATTCAGAGCTACTGTACACAGAGTATTTATTAAAATAAAATTTGGTGGGTGTATATAAGCAGCACTAATTACCCTGGAACAGTCTGTGTCAGCATTGTAATTTCTTTCAAAGATGATTTGGTATAGTGCTTTCAGGGGCCAAAAACTTTCTTACAAAGAAAAAACTGTTTCCTTCCCTCTGAGTTTCTGAATCTGGATCCCAGTTATTTTGGCTCTTTAAAAGAGGGGAATAAAATGGCTTATGCTTTGTCTGTCAGGGTATATTGGATCAAGAATCATATGAGAATTGTGAAAAATGAAATGAGAACTTTCTCGCACTCCTCTCAAGTAATTATGCTGGGTGTATATTGGGGTGTGAATAGCAAGCTAGGCACATAAGGATGCATGGCTTAGACTAATGAGACAGTAAACTATGTTTTCCAGCAAGGGTCGCTAGAGGTAGGAGGCTTATGACTATGGACCTTAAGACCACTGTTGTGATCAGTGCTAGAAATATTTTGGGATGAGCACTTTATAGTGGTTACTGAGAAGAGTGTGGATGAGCATATATATGGGAAGTCTGCAAGGAGATAGATGTGGCAAAATGGAGTTAAAAAGAGCAGAAGGCAAAACACCAAAGGGAGTGTGTCCATTGCTCTGCAAACAGCACCTTTCTCCCTAGTTAAATAAGGAATGTTTGTTTTCGAAATGGCAGTTCGACCAGTGAGTCTTTACAGCTTGACATAGGACAGATAAATCAGTGTGTTAAGACAGTTTCTTAAGGTATTCAACTAATCTAAATGCTTAGTGGTCTATTTTGCCTTCCCCAGTATTTGAAAAGGTGCTAGCAAATTTGGTGTCTGGCTTCAGAACTCAAATCGGCTTGAAATTTTTTTTTTTCAAGGTACACCCAGGATACGGATTTCTTTCAGAAAATAAAGAATTTGCTAGACGTTTGGTAAGTCATTTCTGTTTTTGTTGGGCTGTGAATGATGCACTAGGTGGCATATATTATTTCTAAGGTATCTGAGGAATGGAAACAATATACCGATTCGAGGCAGATCTAAAAGATACCTGAAGATAGGAGACTTCAGCATGCTTTCTCTGTGTGTGTGGATTTCTTGCATTTTGAAGATGTAATTGCAGCCTGTGTTTTCTTTTGGAAAAAGGGGAGGTGCCTGTTTGTTAGAACTTTACCAAGGATGTAAGAACCTCTTGGCATTTTCACTTGTGCTTGTACTGTTTATAAGGCTGCTCTGTAAAACTGGGTCACTGAGATGATCTAGGTTAAAAGGATCTGTTTTTAAGTGATCATTTTGGTGATTCATAGCACAGCTGGTGAACAGCTGTATCAGCAGCCCTGAGAAGGTGCTGAACTGCACTTTCAGGATGGGAATAGAAAGCTGTTTAAAAACTGGCTTCTCTGCTGGTGGTCATGTGTTGTGGAGCTGCATTCTCTGAAAGGACCAAAGAGAGAGTCAAGAAGGTGCTGTTTTCGCTTCATGTCTGAATTTATAAAAAATATTTGTAACCTCTTTACTTCAGCGGGGCTTTTTCTATATCACAGAAACTGATATACTGCCTTTCTACTGCTTTTATTTTTTTCCCAGAACTTTCATGAGCAGCTTATAAATTTTAGCAGTGCTAGGAAAGTTACATGCACAGTGTTTGAGCAGAGTCCTGAGTGGATGCTGTATGTGTAGTCACTGAAGGTCATGTGTGGCTGTTGGTTTCACTGAGAATAAGGACAAGCATGTGTTATGTTGAAATATCCAGTAAAAAGCTGTTGCAGCTACCAACTTTGTTATGCAGTCAGTGAACCATATAGCTGAAAAATCTTTTTTTTTTTTTTTTTTTTTACAAGCAGTAAGACAAATTGTGTTGCTGGTTTTGAGATGATTTTGTACCTTTTTGATTCACGGTAAAAAACACAGATGAGGAGTGTAATTCTATAAAATGATAGCTCTTTTGTTCTTAGCATTTGTGGAATAGCACTTCTTTCCACATCTTTTCCTTGACTATGTCCCTTTTGGGTTGAGTTCTAATTGTAATGAGAGACCCTTACTATTTAGTTGGTTATTTGGAGTTACAGAATACCACCTGCTCACTAAGGAGACTATTTGGGAATGAAAACTCAACTTTTTATGCTTAACAGTTGCTGTGCTTTTGTAAAAGCTCCAAGATAAAAACAAGTGCAGGTTGTGTGTGATGCTGGATGCATCCTGCTGGTTGCTGGGTGGTGGTGATGTTAAAGTTGAAAGGAATTCTAAACACTTGGTGTTTGCCAGGATTTGCCAAATCTGGAGTAATCTCTTACAGGTTATTTTCCTGCAGTTTAGCAGCTTGCTTTTATCACTGTTCTGCTTCATGTACCAGAGCCTCTCTTTAGAGGGAAGATTTCTGGCTTAATTTATAACAAACTGTGTTCCCACTGGATTAAACAAGCAGGATAACTGGCTTTAGTTGGCAGTTCCTGTTTTTAATAACAACAAAAAAAAAAATGAAACAGGAGTGCTTGCTCGTGCTATTTTGCTGCCAAACTTTGAAATTTGATAGTTACTACTCTAAATTGGGCACATTTCCTAGTAATCTGGTTATTATTTGGTGATATAAATTACCATATTGATGATGTGACAATCAAATGCTTTTTTGGGAGGATTAAGCAGAAGTGGAGGAAATACAAACATTCCTTTAGATCCTCTCCCGCTTCCTATTTCTCATCTTTTCACTCAAATCCTTGGAACAGTGAATTCCTGAAATAAATGGTGAATAGAACCCCCTAGTTTGGGTTCATGCTACAGTCTCAGAATAGCTTTTAATTATGTTTCAGGAACCTGGTGTGTTCTGTCTTCTAAAAATATAATAAAACAAGGTAGTTCTACTTTGCTTTCTGAAATGCACTGAAGTCTCAGTTAAGACATAATCGTGCTTCCCTTCATGTCAGTGGCTCTAGAATATCAAACCCCTAGTGAGAATTGGTGAAACAATCTGTCTTTTTATTACTGAAGGCTGCTTACTTTTTTTCAAGACACCCTGATTAATATATTTAGGAGGAAAACTTGCCTGCTCTTTCTCTTGATTATTAAAGCCTGTAACAAATGTTACAAAACTGTTGTGAAGTTGCCAAAGATGTGTTTCTGTTCTCTTTTCTTTTTCCCTATCCTTTTCTTTGCATGTACACGATGTTGTTCTTTTGCGCTGAAAGTAGTGATGAAAGTTGTGAAACCTGGGCTTATTTCCTGATGTGCATCTGTACTTTTAAGACAAACTATCTAGATTTGGAAACTGAGAAATACACTAAACTTTCTAAACTTGCCAATCTGTCTGTAAGAGCGGTAATGAGCTCAAAGCAAAGCTTTGTCTTTAATTAACACATGGAGGGTCAGTTCACATGTAATCCCACTGTGCGTGATGTGAACAAAAGCATGTCTTTTTGTTCATTATTGCCTAAATGATTCATGGAATAGCCCACAGCTATAGACTGTCCTTGTGAAGAATTTTATGGATACATTTGGAGTACTGAAAATTACTAGTCTTTATTTTTTTTTTTCTTCTTTAGAAACATAATTTTGTTCTCTCTTAGAATGGGCAAAAGCACAAGTAAGTGATCTGCTGTTTCCAAAACAGTATTTCCAAAAAAGCAATCAGTGGGTGGATATCTGGCATGTTGTTCATTATGATGCAATAAAAAAGTTGGTGCATTCAGTCCCCTGTTCATGTGTATCTATTCTGATTGCTATTGATGTCTGGCAGAGAAGGGGTCCATGGCATTTATATGAAGCGAGTCGGTCAAAGATTTCTTAAACCCTAAGGTCAGTTTCTTAGATTGGTATTTTAATATTAAATCTTCTGAAAAACTTTTAAGGTAATGCTGATAATGTTAATTATGTAGAATAACAGAATATGGGTTTGCAAGTGAATGTAGTTCTTTAGAATCTTACTTTGCATTCTAATTTTCATTCAGAAATTTGAGTTATCCAACTTGGAACTGTTGCAGTGCTTTATAAAAATGATCTGTACACTTGTAAAATTCAGTGCATAAGTTGTTACTTGTGGTTTATGGATACAAATATATTTGTGTGCTATGGCTGCTAGCAGTTTGCCTCCTTCAAGGAACAATTCCATAATAATATTAAGTATTGACATAAATCTAATGGTGCAGTTAAAAATCTATTGCCATATTGGGAAAAAATGCTAGTATCTTTTGCCAGATGCTATGCAGAGGTACAAGAACAATTTTTTCCTTCATGTTTTAGAAGAATTTGCTGGTGACATCTGTTATTTAGGTTAACTTGCTTAATGTTTCCCATTATATAAAATCAATGCAAACCTTTTTGGAGAAGCTCTATCACCTCTACTGTTTGTAGCAGGCCTTTGAAATTTGTTAGGGAGAAAGCCCCGAGATTAAGATGAGCCTTTTTGTTGGCCTATTGTTGAAAGGTACACTTTTCTGAAACTGCCATTTTCCTTTCCTTGCTTGCCAGGGCAGCTGTTGTGGTGGGAGGTGGGAGTGCTGAGTCAGGTCTCTTTGTGTCAAATACTTTGGGGTTGGCCAATGGTCCCAGTGACTATTTCCTTCTTTTCATACCTGGGTGAAGAAGGGAATGGGGGAGAGAAGAGTGAGAAAGCAAGCGTGCGACTGGGTTGCACAGTCATTATTCCAGAGTCAGCATTTCTTCCTGTGGTCTAGCTGGTGTTAGAAGCAAGTAAGAGTCTTACTTCTGTAGCTGAGGTTGTCTGTGTTCTTGCTTCCTGATAATGGTTAGAAGCTTAACCTTGATGCATGGTGACTTGGTGTTGCAGTTGCTCATAATGGGATCACTTTTCCCCTTTTTAATTAAAAGAAACACAAATGAACTTCCCCCTATGCCACAGAAGTTCCTTAGGAAGTTACTGTTTAAAAAAAAAAAATCAGCTACATGAACACTATTCCTTTGCAGAGTCTTGTATGAAAAATACCAGTTTGCAGGATTTATTTTCAGTGTATTTTGGTCTCTTCTATGTCTGCATATGATAGAGTTCCTACTTTCATGGGTGGTGCATTGTGTGTATTTTCCCCAAGAAACCTATGGAATTTGTGCTTAAATAAACTCGAAATGATAAAGAGTTAAGGTAACAAATGCAACCTTTATCTGGAATATCCTTTTGAATGCAGCCTTGACAATGCTATCCTGACCCTCTGTTCCTTGAAGCAAAAAAAGCCAGCCACTACCCTCTGCCAAAACCTCTTCCTTGCAATAGAAACCATAACCATGGTGGGACAAAGGGATTCAATTTTGGAATAAGATATGGACTTTCTGGGGTTCCTGGTAGAAACTGGTTTTGTACATCTTTTGTGCCCTTTTAGCAACTACTCTTTGGCATGACTAGGGGGAGAACAAAGCAGCCAGTACTATTTCTCATTACCTTTGAAGCTAGATTAACATTCTTGGTGGAATTAAAAAAACCCAACAATGTGTATGGAAATGGTTGATCACATGTTTGTAAATGGCTGTTAAGTTTGAGATAGAAAAGGTAAAATAAAGAAGAATATATGTCCCCTTCTGTAAGGGTACACGTCTGACCTGTGAAGAACTTTGTGTGGGTGGATCCATAGCCCTATGCACAGCTAATTATGGGATTGTCACCTTTTAAAATGTAAACTCTTAATGGCAGCAGTTTCCTTCACAGTTTTGTTATTTGTAAGCAAATTGTGAAGTTCCTTCATCATGATTCAATGGACATTACATTTCTGAGAAGCATTTGGTATGATTCTCATGCTGTTCCCACCTGGCAATTCACATGACAGCTTAGCATTTGTGCTTTCCAAATTGCAAAGTGAAAAGAGGCAGCTTTGCAAGCTTGGTATGAAGGTGCTTGTGGCAGAGATTGTATCCTTTAAGGAGTGGGGCAGGGTGAGCTGTTCATGTGGGTTCCTTACTCTGTCCTGCAATGCATAGTATGTCATTGCCTACCAAAGTGGCCAAGTGCCTACCACCGCTGCCTGTGGTGGCTTAAGGTGCTTTATCTGATGGAGGCTGGAGACTGTGCCTGTCCTGAGTAGCAAAGGTTAGGCAATGTACTTGTCTAGCTGAACAGGTCACCAGTTTGCTTCACAGAAAAGCTCTGTTTGTGAGCCTGTAATGTTGATGGGTGACTACTTACTGTTCTGAGGCAGAATGCTTCCGAATGTTACTTGTATTCAATCCCAAGTAGACTTTTCATAGAAAATAAAATTGAACTCTTCTGCGGTTTCAGCTTGTGTGAAAGCCATCGGAGAGACAAATAGTACTTATATTAGATCATGGGCAGTATTTGTCAGACATTGCTAATCCTCTGCTCGTGCATGTGAGCTAGAAAAATAAAATTGAGTCATCTGAACTATCTGCTTAGACAATTCCTAGTGTAAAAGTAGGAAGGCTGTATTACTCCTTTACTGTAGAAAACTTCATAGACAGTTGCTAAAAGCATATGATGGCTTATGTTGTGTCATTGGTGTCCTGTTTAGGATTGCCTATGCTACAAAACAGATTGATGCCAGTTCTACTGTGTTGCAACTTACAAATCTTTATCTTGAGCAACTGCTGTATATAGCTAGAGTACTTTTTCAAGTGTAGGCTTATGTCTAAACTTAAAAAAAAAACCCAACCAAAACCCAACAAAAACCCCCACAAACCACCAAAACAAAAAAACAGACCAACCAAACAAAACCCCCGGGTCTCAGGGTGCATAGCCACAGGTCTTGTGGATATACGTGTGCATAACCTATATGGATGTATTTGAAGATGCAGGGTGGTGTTTTGCCAAAGATTGGTGTGATTTGTGACACAAACACTCCCCTTCCTTTTGAGTCCTTTGTCTAAACTCCATAATCTTAGTGTGGTTTTTTTCTTGTCTCCTGATTAGGCAACTTCCTCTGACATGACAGTCTTGACCTATTTGTATTTGTTTTTCATTTAGAGTAAGCCTTTATTTTTAACTTGTGTTTTTAAAGCTATATATTTTCTTAAAGTGGCTTAGGCTGAAAGCTTTAACATGTGCAACTGTTCTTAGAAAAAAACACAAACACAAAAAGTCTTGATTTAAATAGTAATGTCTGGCAACTTGAGACTCTCAGTGGATGAACTGTGGGTTTGCATGACTTCTGGAATGATTTAATGCTGTGCATGTGATTAAAGAATATATTAGAGTGGGTTTTGCCTATCTAGACTATCGTAAGTCATTTAATATTTCCTATGAGATGCCTTTCAACAGCAACACTTTGGCATGCTTATTAGGGTGTGTGGTTCTGCAGACGAATGGATTTGTAGAATCCTGATTTGTAAAAATCCATTATTTCTTGACATGCAGTGTCACTGCAATAGCACTTATTTCCAGGCTTACAGGAATCCTTCACGTTGCTTCTGAAATGCTTTGTTCAGTTGTTTGTCTTCCACTGTTGCCATCCATATCTGGTTGTGAGAATAAAAACTTCTTGCTCTGTTTCCACAATTGCAATTACATTAACAACTGTCTATACCTGTGTTTTTCCTCATGGCAATAGCAGAAGGCTTGCAAGCATAATGCTATGTAGTTCCCTTTTTACATAGGAAATGGTGTTTCCTTCTACTTTCTGCCTTTTTATTCTACTATTGATTTGCAATGATGCAGACAAGCTTGTCTGGTTTTGGTGAACTCTGTCCGTTCTGAGCTAAGGTGACTTGTTAATTTGTCCTATTCCAGTATAATTGATGTAAGCTAGTGTGGTAACCTTGCAAATGTGATGTGCTTCTCTGTTTCCAAATCAGTTTTAAATGTCCCATTGATACCGATGGAGTTGGATTAGACCCAAACAGTTAAGAGATGATATGGTTTTGAAAGAAGAGCTCCTCTTGCCCTGTGGATTTTAATTTACTTCTGTGGCAAGGCAGATAAAGCTTCAGCTTAGAATTCAACAAAAACAATGCTTCCTTAATAATAATAATAACTTCTGTTTTCTGCCTGGATCTTAAGATATAATGTATTTTATAGTGACGAATGATCTGTGTTCAGTAGTCTTACATTGTAGATTGAATACTTAAGGGTTTCTATATATTCTTACTAAAATATTCATATCAAGAAAATATATTCTGACTTTTAAAGATGAATGCAGCCTAGTGGTGGGATGGATTTTTTTCGTGTAGTACAGAGTTGAAATATATTGAAGAAATGATGCATGTGACAGAACCATTTTCCCTCTCCCAATTCTGACTATTTTATCCTCTGTTTTCTTCCAAAGTTGAAAACTAATTGCAGTAAGTTATGAACTAAAATCAGTCTACTGAAGCTACTCTTTATTAACCAAGAAAGATGTTGTCTTACAGCATACTACATTTTCATTTGCAAGGCCTTTTGTTATTGGTAGTGATGTGTTGCACGAGGAGGGATATGAACATACTAAATGCCTTTCCTCCTAAAGCTAGGACATAATTACTTTAGAGGAAAAGGGGAAAGTTACTCTATTTACTTGTAGAAGTGTGTTTAGCGTTAAGACACATGTTGCAGCAAGTGGTACTGTGTGTTTCTGTCTTCTATTTTAGTGACTCTCTAACAATGAAGATGCTCTTCTGAGTCTTCATTCCTAATTCACATCCTTCTTTAGTTAGCTTTTTTGGTTTGAGTTTTAGGAGAGTAATGTCTCCTGCTTTCCGACACTTTTAGATCGGATTTTGGTACTTGATCCCTAATGGAACTACTGAGACCAGGAATGAGCTTCATGAAGGGAGGATCATGACTGGCAACTTTTCAAAGACACTTGAGTGATTTCTACATTAGCTGTGGAAAAAGAAGTTAGCTGAAAGGTTTTTGATTAATGGGCTTCTAAAGATTACCTATTACCCTGGACTGGGCAGACTTTGGGGGGGCGGGGGCAGGGGTTGGCAGGGCTGGCTTTGTTTTTCACGGTGTGTATTTTGACTGTAATTTTACTTCAGGAAGTATTTTCTTGAAGTTAGTACTTAACATCATGTTGAATTATTAGAACTTGATCTTAAAATTTTATAAATTTAGGGTTTATTTTATGCTGCTGTTTGGTTCCTTTTATATTGTTGTATCTGTCTTGACTAAAACTTTTCTATAGGTATTTAATATCTGTACATTACAGCAGGAACATAACATACTGTAAAGTGCTCAAATTCCTAATAGTTTCTACAGCAACAAAACTTAACCTACTTGTTTGTTCAGTATACCACAAGATTCCCTTGTGGATTCATTTGTTTCAAAATTGCTTTCTGGGTAGGAGGTTGTAGTTTAGCCTCTCTGGGGTCATGTTTTCTGTGATCTCTGAGAACTATTCCAGTTACCTCTGCATGTTGAGGGGATCACTGTTAATATGCCAGATATGGTTGGTTACTGAAAGCACACTGAAGCATGGAGAAAAGTTTGATTTTTATTTTCTACTGTTGCATAGATCCACTAGTTATAGCAACAGTGGAAGCTGTAAAGGATACAGGGCAATCTGTGTTCAGGCATCTCAGAGGTCAATAAGATTTTGCACTATTTAAACTGTTTAATGTCACTTGATAACGGCTTAGCCATTCAGTTAACATTATCTGCTTTGTTACAGTTTCTTCAGGCTGGCTGCTTGTTTCTGTGTGGTTGTAGAATGCATAATGTAGTAGAACCTGGTTTCTGCTTTAGATATCAAATACAATCTTTAATTCACAGAATCAAGGATGGTTGAGGTTGGAAGGGACCTCTGGACATCATCTGGTCCAGCCCCTCTGCTTGAGCAGGGCCACCTAGAGCTGTTTACCAGGACTGTGTCTAGTCAACTTTCCGCTATCTCCAAGGATTGAGACTCTACAACCTCCCTGGGCAACAACCTGTGCCAGTGTCACCCTCACAGTGGAAAAGTGTTTCCCGATGTTCAGAGGGAACCCCCTGTGTTTCAGTTTGTGCTCATTGCCTCTGGTCCTCTCACCGGGCACCACTGAGCAGAGCCTGGCTCTGTTCTCTTTGCATCCTCCTTTCAGGCATTCATCTACATTGATAAGATTCCCCTGAGCCTTCTCTTCTCCAGACTGAAAAGTTCCAGCTCCCTCAGATTTTCCTCATAGGAGAGATGCTCAAACAAACAAAAATCTATGAACACATACCACAATAAGCACTATTTGATAGTAACTTACCTGGTTTGTCTGTCTTTGTCAATGGAAGCCTTTAGCCAGTGCAACAGGAATGATGACCCCCAGGTAAGAGTAAGAATTTAATAGATTACTTGCAGCTGCCTAGTAGTTGTATTTAGTGGTTCATTTTTGTGGATCTTCTAAAGAATTGCCTGGAACTTTAGAGGGCTTCCTACTCATTATTATGAATGCATTTGGCTTGTCATTTTATCTTTAATTCTATTTGAAGATTGGTTTACAAATAAGCTTTGTGTGTTTGCACAACATATTTCATTTGTTATTTCAGACTGAATGATAGTGATCAATAACACTGATAACTTAATAGTAGTGGGTTGACTGAACAATTCCTGCTAGAGTTGTTACGCCTGTGTTTTTGGGGAAAATAGCTAAAATACTTGGCAGTTGGATTGTTTTCAACAATGAAGTTTTGAATTAACACAAATATTAAAATTGATTTCCGAAGTTAGGTGATGTGTTTTGTGTAGAACCTAGCATCTGCTTCTCGCTTGCTCCCGGAATGCTGACCTGGATATTCAGGTCCTGAAGATCAGGTTACTAGCCTGTGGTTAGTCTGCTGTCCTGACTGTGACCAAGCTGTCTGAAGAGATTACTTCTCTCAGTAGCTTGTTGATGTCTGTCCCTGGGAAGGGGTTGCTGCCTTCCTTGGGTGTGCTGGAATGACTGTATGTGTGGTTACTCTGTAGCCCTGTTCTGTTAAAATTGTCTTTGCTTAAACACATCCCTCCCCCCTGCTCCCAACTCTCCTATTAGCTAATAGGGCTGATACAGATGATTCTGGCAGAATCAAGTTAAGGAATTTCTTCATTACTTGAAATGGAGGCAAACTCAAAGGGGTGGTAGCTTGGGAGGGGGGTAGGGGGAATAAGAGTTAAAACTGAAGGTGATAACTCCTTAACCTGTTTATAGCTGAATTAGTATTTGACAGAGAGGGGTTTAGGTATTCAATTTAGGCTGATTTAGGTACCTAATTTAGGTTTTGAAAATCAGTTCTGTGTGACCTGTTTATGATATGCTTATAAAAAATGTTATGTGATAGAAGCATTTCATGAACTCGACTAACCAAGTAATCTTTAAATAACTGACTTCGTCCCCCAAAACACAAAGGGGGTGGGGGAAATGATTGTCACCAAACATTGTCTCTCTTTTCCAGCATGTAAGTTTATAGTTGCTTCTTTCAGCGTTGCTAGTCTGAATTATTAAAAGCTTTGAAACCTGGAGTGACTGTATACTTGGTGGGGCTCTTCTTGCATGGATGTTATCGAGGCAAAGATGCTGTTTTCCCTGTCTCTGCAGGCCACTACTGTTTGGAGATGATTTTCTGTCAGGGTCTGTATCCGTTTGTGAGTATAATAGGGAAAAGTTGCTACAAGTTGACTTACGAACCTTGGTGCTTGTTGGTAGCAAATCATGTTTTATTTGATGACCTAAGATTTGACATCATTAGCTTTTGTAAAGTTAGAAATTTGTGTATGTCAGGATGTGCGTATGGTGGTGTTTGTGTGTGGGTGTTGTGGGGTTTTTTTTTTTTCCTGACCTCTTGGAGAGCTTCATGAAACTTGGATTAAAAATCAGGCTGCTGTCAGTGTGCATGCATTCCTGATTGGGTATTTCACACGTTTGTTCATCTTCATGATTTTTACATCAAAAATGTGTAGGAAGCATATGCCTGCTGAACAGCGTCTCACTGTATAGAGGTGGGTTCTTTAATGGATGCTGAATTATGGCTTTCAGTACACACAGGGTTAAGTGAAAAGGTTGCAGTAATATCTAGTGAGCTTTTTTCCTTTAATGTGCTCATTAGCAGTGGCAAGTCGAGGTTTTAGCACATGTCAGTAATTTACATTTCGTGCTGAGTGGCTGTTCAAGAGTTGTTTCTAAGCCTGATGAATATACTTGTGTTGGGAATAAACTGAGTAGAAGAATTGAAAGCCAAATACCCTGCCAGGCTTTTCAATGGGTGCTGAAGTTTCCTAGGGGGTCACTGATTAGTAATGCATGGAGCAGCAGGAGAATGCAAAGATGATGTCTAGAAAGGTTACTTCAGGTAGGTTTTACCATCAAACTCCTCTTTCTTTGTAACTACCTTTACAGTTATTCTCCTCAAAATTCTACTCTTGGCAGGTCTTCTCGTAATATGAGAATGTGGTACCTTAGATAGACATCCCAACTAGGGTACTTGCTCAGAGGTGGCTCAGGAAAGTAGTACTTGTGCAATGAGCCCTAGAAACGAATGATCTTATGGGTAGTACAGTTTCCTGCTATCAGATAATGATGGTAGGGATCTCTGAATATTTGCTCTCACCCTTTTCTCTTTCCTCTGCCTCATCTGATACTGACTTGTCTTGGCTTTCACTGCTGTAATGGCAAACGTATGTGTGTTGGGATGCAGTAGCATTGTAGTTGGCAGTTGAGAAGCGAGACAAAAGTTGCTAGCTTTTTGGGGAAAATTGATGCTGTCACGTGGCAACAGCTTAGTTTGGTAATAAAACTATTTGATTAACTACATGTATTTTTGATGGAGTGGTATTCTTGCTATTTTCCAAGCTGCTCTGACTATGTTCAGAGCACTATGTGGAAACTTATACTGTGAAATTATACTTTCTTTTGTAGAAAGTCCTGCATATATTTTCTGTCCGAAAGGATAGGTATTGCTAAATTTACATATGTACACGGACAACTAAGCGTTTTTATTCCAGATGCCCGTTAGGATCATACTGACGTGTTCTTCAGAACTCTAGCAAAAGAGCGCTGGTGCTTACTCTTTCCCACTCTCTCTCTAAGGTATTGTGAACACTGTTTATATTCAAGCTACTTATTATACAGTTTGGGGATGGGGAATGCATTAAACATTTAGAATGGGAGTAAAAACAGCAAAAGATATTCCAGAACATTCTTGTGAATAAAACATGCCAGTTCATTGTGTAAGAACTTGTGAACCCTTTTATTAGCCTATCTGAACATTAGGTGCATATATTTAAATGAGAATGTTTGCAGAAAGTAGAGTAATTTGAATATTTTTCACACGCTAGACATATTTTCATAGCTGCCTTGGTCAAATTTGGAATTCCTGTTAATCTGCAAAATAGCTACTTCTTGGATTGTCTGGGAAGAGCAATGCTGTTAGCACTGTGTTAACGTGTAGAAGGAATCTGAAGTGGTAATTTGATAATTCAGAACCTTAGTTGATTGAGACTGACTAGACAACAACTAGTAGTTCATGAGCTAACAGGTAGTTACATATCTATAGATGTTGCTGGACATTTTTTCATGGCTCATAATAAAAAAATGGGGGAAGATAAGCTTTTTTTTCTGGATAAACTTGTCAGATACTTTGCCTTGTGGATAGGAGAATTGCATGTTCTTTACTCTCTCAAAAAGCTGGAGGTGCTCACAGCTGAGCGTGGCAAAGAGACATTGAGACCAGCAAAAAAAAAAAAAACCCACAGTCAAGAGGATGCCTGAGTGGAGCTTGCAACAACCGTGGGGAACACTTTAAATTTAGAATGGTTTTGACTTCCTTTTTCAGTGGCAACTGTCATAAAATATTTGCAGCTTCATGTCTTAATGTTGGACTCTGGTTCTGAATGGATCAAATAGGGAAGGGGTGAAGAGTGCTTTCAGTTAAGATTCCCTCTTGCGCGTTTATGGAGGGATGGGCTTCTGGGATGGGGGCTTAGTCTCTACTGAATAGGTCCTCTAGCTTTGACCTGCTGCCTGGCTGTATGTGCTTCCTGATGGCTCACTGAACAAGTGGTGGCTCGTGTGTGTGCTGCTGGTCTTGTCATCTAAGTAAGATGGAGTTGTACTCTAAGGCACTGTCTACTCTATGTAGTTGTGTGCAGGGTTGTGCAGTTCTTAAAGGCAGGTGAACTGTTTACTTTCTTGATCTTGTGGATTTTTTGTGCTTTGATCCTTTTCTTGATTGAGCAAGAGTTGTGGTTTGTAGCTACCTGTGTGTGATCTGGTAGGACTGGCTTATAACTGTAAATGCTAGGCCAAAGCTGTTACTGCACCAAAGGTAACTCTGAGTACATTAATGATTCTTTGATCTTGGGAACAGGATCTAACCTCAAAATATAAAAGATATTCCTACAGGTTGGTTGTTTGTGTTGTGGGTTTTTTTTTTCGGGGGGGAGGGGAGGGAGCTGTTTGTTCTCTTAGTCTAAGTTTTGAATTGGCTTTTTATGGAGAGGCAGGCTCTTGTCAGCCAAATTGGTGTACTCTGTAATCATATCTGTCTTCAAGGAGATTTTTGGTAGCCAGCATCTACTGGATGCTTCCTTGAGGGAGGTTCTCCTTCTCTACTCTGCCCTGGTGAGGCCACATCTGGAGTACTGTGACCAGTTCTGGGCTCCTCCCCAGTTCAAGATAGGCAAGGAACTACTGGAACGAGTCCAGCAGAGGGGTACTAAGATCGTTAGGGGGCTGGAGCACATCTCTCCTACCAGAAAAGCCTGAGACACCTGGGTTTGTTTAGCTTGGAAAAGAGAAGGTTGAGAGGAGATCTTATCAATGCTTATAAATATCTAAAGGGCAGGTGTGAAGAGATGGAGCCAGACTCTTTTCAGTGTTGCCCAGTGCCAGGACAAGGAGCAACAGGCACAAACTGGAGCACAGGAAGCTCTGCCTGAAAATGAGGAAAAACTTCTTTACTCTGAGGGTAATAGAGCACTGGACCAGGCTGCCTGGGGAGGTTGTGGAGTCTCCTTCTCTGGAGATATTCAAAACCCACCTGGATGCAGTCCTGTGCAACCTGCTGTAGGTGAATCTGCTTTAGCAGGGGTGTTGGACTAGATGACCTCCAGAGGCCTCTTCACAGAATGGTCAGGATTGGATTCTAGTGAATTTGACACCAGTGTAGCTGATACTGCAATATTCAAAGGATATGTTTCAAGTTCCTCAGTTTAGGTAATGGGTATTGTAACATATGTGGTACTTCAGGTGTTAATTTGGTGTCCCAAAACTTGAGTAAAAATTTTTTAGTCTTTAGGAGAACAGTAAGTATATATGAGTTCTTATGTCTTTTAGGAAGCCAGAGAATAACATCTGTAAGGGATACTGCAATTTCTTATTTTATTTCAGTGCGTATTTTTATTTGGCTTGCAGAAAGAACATGTTATTTTAAGATGGTACCCAGCTGAAACACTTGAATTTTGTAAGACTGCTACTTTCATTCATTTCTTGATTCTGTTTTAATAATCTAGATAAATAATTACCATAGTAGCCATATTATGCGACGTGACCTCTTTGCAAATGACTGTCATTCTTTGTAGCGGGCTACTTAGAATCATAGAATGCACTGGGCTGCAAGGAACCCCCGAAGGTCATCTAGTCCAACCCCCCTGCAGTAAGCAGGGACATCTTTAGCTAGATCAGGTTGCCCAGAAGCCCCATCAACCCTTAAACGCTGTGTGAGCTTTTCCATGTACAAAAGCTGAAAGTATATGTCTGTATATGTAGAACATGCTTCTTAGCACAAAAGGGCTACCTATAAATCCAGTGTGTAAATCTGTTTTTCAAAGGCAGGTAGTAGATGTGGTGCTTCTGCCTGTCCCACCCAGAGAAGTTCAGCTTAATTTCCTCTGGCTGAAATTTAGAAACAATAAGTTCCCTGCCCAGATTTTTGGGCAAGGTGCTGGCTTTTTAAAAGTTACCCAAAAGATAGAAATGTCCAAATGAAGATTGCTTTCATTTGGGACTTGTGTGTATGCGTGTAGGCATTGACACAGTTTTGCATTATGTACTTCCTTGGTTGTTTCCATGGGACTCTTGCCATACTCAGTCTCACTATTTCTGTGTGTTCACTCTTCATTGTTTGGCTTCAGACAATATTTAAGCCTTGGATTTGGCACATGTGTATTTAATTTAGCTGTATTTAATTTAGTTCGTTTCTAGCATATTGCAAATTTTATACATGATAATGCTTTTCTTCTCAAAACATTGTGCTGATCTTTATCTCCTCCTGCTCAACTTGTGTCCTGGGGCTTTCCTTGCATGTTACCCGTCGGGGCTTTCCTTGCATGTTACCCGTCGGGGCTTTCCTTGCATGTTACCCGTCGGGGCTTTCCTTGCATGTTACCCGTCGGGGCTTTCCTTGCATGTTACCCGTCGGGGCTTTCCTTGCATGTTACCCGTCGGGGCTTTCCTTGCATGTTACCCGTCGGGGCTTTCCTTGCATGTTACCCGTCGGGGCTTTCCTTGCATGTTACCCGTCGGGGCTTTCCTTGCATGTTACCCGTCGGGGCTTTCCTTGCATGTTACCCGTCGGGGCTTTCCTTGCATGTTACCCGTCGGGGCTTTCCTTGCATGTTACCCGTCGGGGCTTTCCTTGCATGTTACCCGTCGGGGCTTTCCTTGCATGTTACCCGTCGGGGCTTTCCTTGCATGTTACCCGTCGGGGCTTTCCTTGCATGTTACCCGTCGGGGCTTTTTCATCTAGAAGGCATAGGAAGCTCAGCAGATAAGTGGCCTTATTTTTGGTTATTTCCAACTGCAAGGAGCAATTTCAGATAGTTGTATTTGGATCTTGTGTCCAGTGGATGGAGCGTGTTTTGATTGTAATGAGTTTTCACAGTACCAGGCAGCTAGACTCTCCAAAATTCCCTAGAAGGTTGTGCAGCTTGAGGTTTTCAGCGGCTTATGAACTGAAATATGGATAACTTTTTCATGAGAATGGTAAAGGCGTTATTTATGATATATCATTCCTACCATGATACAGCATGGCTTCCATTCTGACTTCAGAGTTGTTGATTTGAGTCCTTCAGCTTCTGTATGAAACTTTCTCACCTCATGATAAATAACAATTTAAATAATATTATAGCTGTTTGTTCTCTTAATTTTGTTCACTGAAAGTTCTAGTCTTTTACAGATGCTTAGAGAAATTCTTATGCAAGAGATGCTTGGAGTGGAAGACTTTGAGTCCGGCGAGTTTTAGAATTTGACAAAAGTATATTCAAGTAACAGTGTTTATGAAGAATAGATAAAAGGAACTCTGAGTTCTGCTGTCATATAGGCTAGCTCTGCCTCTCCACTATACCTATATCAAAAAGTGTGTATGTTATCTACAAGATTTTGTTATACTTCACATGTTAATATTATGATAGGTTGTATAGTAGGCTATAGTTGTACTTCTTTATTTTACAACAGCTTTTTTGTATTTAGTTGCAACTATACAAAACACTTTTCTAGTCATTTCGGTGCTTGATAACTTCAGGGTTCATTGCCCCTGTACATTTTTCAAATTATTAGTTTCCTAATGCATACAGCTTTAATTTACCCCCTACTGATATCTTTAAATGGGTTTTCAAGAATTTTGAAAGTGGATTACTATAGTTGTATTTCAGTGTTGGTCCTGACTGACATAGAATTTCTTAAGTAGCCTCCACAATTAAAGGGATGGGAGGTTCAAACAGCTGCTATGGCAAGAAGCTAAAGATTCTCTTGAAAATAGATTTGTATTTGGTTTCCTAGAGTGTTTTTGCTCTGCTTATTTCTGGTGATTTGCCTGTTGCTTTTGTGAGTGTTTTTCCTCTCAAATGTAACTTAAATGTGTTAAGTGCAGTATCTGTTCTTTTAATGTCAAATACTTAATGCTGAAACATTTGCTTTTGTTTAAAAAAAAATAAATCTGACGCACTGCATACCTTGCAGCACAAAAAAAATCCATAAGGGACAGCTTAAAGAATTGAGTACAGATATTGTATCCATGGAAGTGGTGTTACGACATATTTGTTAAGTTTTGAATATAATTCAGGCTATTGTTTTGTCTCCAAGTGCCAGAAAACTACAGAACTATTTTATTTGAATTTAGTTTGAATTTTCCATTACAGCCTAAAATTGAAGTGATAAGAATAACGTATCTGTAGTATGTTCATGTATTAACTGAAGTCTATACCACTTTGAATTGTTTGGCATTCTGCCACACTTCTGTGGAAAAACTATTATTTGTAAGGACTTCAACACCAGGCATTCTTCTTGCAGTTAAACCCAAATGTTATCTTCTTATCTCCCCCTTGAGTCTCTCTTCTGGGTTCTTTCTCCAGCTTCTGACTACTGTATGGTTTAGGAGACATACACAAATCCGTTTTCATAGTTGATGTTCCACAGAACTGGGGACTAGGAAATTTGTGGCCAAAATTTAAAACCGGGTGAAGAGCAGCAGAAGAGTAGGAAAAAAAACCTAACCCACCCCAACCAACCCTCTCCAAAAGGTCTTGTTTGCGTATTAAGATTCCGTTCTAGCTAACTTCTGTAAGGTCAGCATTATCATTCAGTGCAGGAATGGTTTCCTACTGAATGTGTGACTCCATGAATGGAAAGTTTGTAGTGCCAGTTATTTTCAATGTCATGTAATGCACATCAGTCTTGATACATAGCACTATAAAAATGCAGTCATCTCAACTGCATCTAAAAAGTGAAAGAAAACATCTCTTTTGCATGATAAAATGTTATTGGCTTTTAAGGAGTTTTTAGTATAATGTGTTTGTATCTTGCTCTGTTAGAGCGCAGTAAAATCTGATGACTGGATTCCATTCTAGGAATGTCAAACCTTGAAATATTTGGACAGAAAAGCTACTACAGGGATAAGTTAGAGGAGTTGAAATGGAGATGGAGCTCGGTAGTAGAAAAAGCTAGATAATGATTAGATGTCAGTACTGATAAACAAAACTTTGTAGCCTCTGTTCCTGTGATAGTTGAATGCCGTTGTTAAATTGAGTGAAGTAGAATAGTTAGTTACTGTTAAGTGTTAAATTAAACTTTTGATTGCTTACTCTTGTATTTGATTATAAGATACGTGTTTTGATCTTGTATTCCCGTAAATGAGAAGATATCTGGAGTTTGGCATCTCTTACGGTCTTACAGCCTGAACTTTCACATGCATATTGGACCATATTCTGAAGATTTAAACGATACCTGTAGTTTTGACTGTAATATGGTAACTTTACGTTAATTATGCTAAAACTGAGGTTGATCAGGTATGCTGTACAATTGCAAACTCCACAGAAACCTGAACCTGAGTCTTAAAATTGCCACAAAGCTCTGGGATGATGACTTTGAAGCAATTATTTTTTAAAGAATGGAAAATAACTGAGACTTTCTTCAGTAGGCAGGAAAGGAAATACTGTTACACATCAAGCAGTTGGTATGTCTTGTTGCTTTTTTGAATTGCATATTTTAAAGGAATTTAGCATTCAGATACATTATCTGTATAGTAATAGCCAATGATGGAGACGCCTCCTTAAAACAAGGACTCAATGTGATCTTCAGGGGGTTTTGAAAAATCTGCTCAAATGTGTCATGGTGATTAAAAAAAAAAGTCTGAGCTATTAATGTGTTATAACTTTCCATTATGAAGGCAACTGGCATTTGCTGGATAATAGTGTTGTTTCTGTACAATAGTTAAGGGTCTTAATTCTATATGTCGTTTTTAAAACTTCATCTGGCTGTTAGAAAGTATGTGTGGAGATCCATATACTCCTTTATGAAGTATGTCATAATATGTATGTATTATACTATGTACATATGTATGTAATATGTGCAAATGATTTATGTATTCAGACCAAGAGAAAAACATTTAATATGTTAAGCATTGTCAAATTAATTTTTCTTCAGAGATTAAAACCACGGGTTCTAGAGTTATTGTGGAATTAGAGCTCCACATGAGTGAGTAAAACAAGTTGTCCGCTCACCAATGTTCAGATTGTTCATGAAAAGGTGTGACAAATGGATCCATGAGAGAATCATAAGACAACAAAAGTATAAAATACCCATAGAAATACGTACGCTTACGTAAACTGGTTGAAATATAATACATTGGAAGAACTACTTGAGATCTATAGAGTGAATGTTGTTCTAATTTGTAAACAGCAAGAACTCTTGTATGGACCATTCATACATCTGCAATGAAGAGATTTGCTTTGTTCACAAAGAGTGCTATACGTCTTTTCTGATATAATGCTGAAGAATAAATAGTAGAGAAAACATAGTCCTGGAGCTGAACAAAAATTTGCTTGAAGGAGCAAAGATGGAAACAACTGGACTGTAACATCAATCACATTTTTGACTGTTCAACACTTAAATGACACTCCATTTTAAGTGTTAACGGTGGATGTTGCAGAGTATAGTAAATGTAATTATATTACAGTACCACTAATGTCTGTTGACTTTATCTGTATTAGAGCAGAATCCAAAGAACCTAATTATGCTCACTAAATCCCCATTGTGCTAGATATCACATGCACATGTGTAATGAAAAGCTGGTTTATGCCTTTTCCCCTTCCTTCCAATTGTATTAGCATCTGAAGGAAAATAAGGAGTAAGCTAAAAATAAATGGGTAAGAAAAGCCTGGGGCTCTAAATGGGGAAACCTTACTCCCTGTACCCACAAAAAAATCCCAGCTCCCACCATTCTTTTGAAAATAGAGAAATGCAAGCAGTCCTTGTGGCCAGGCAAAGCAGTAGTTAAAGATATGGGCACTTCTCTCCTCTTTTCTAAGTTACCTGTCAAGCTTCTCCAATGGAAAGAGTCTGGTACACATCCTTTATAGTAATATTTCAGCACAAACCTTGTTTAAAATGTGAGCAACAAAGGCCAAGAATTTTGAGTAGTAAAATATTTATGGTGCAATATAAGCTTAAGAGACTACTTAATATAGCTTTTATTTTGTTTTCTTAAATGATAAGCTCCTGATATTAGTTCATAAAAACCTACAGGATTAGGGACCTCTTATCTGGACTGTAGTCCTTAAAATTAAAGGGCGTAGTTACCTGGGAAAGAGTGACAGTGTTAGTCCTGGTTTCTGTGTTTTTGGAACTTTCATTTCCTATACATAGTATTTTTGAATTTTTTTTTTTTTTTATATTCAGGGTGAAAAAGATTATTTATTCCAGACATGAGTTCCTTATTTTTACATTTCTTTCCTGTATTGAAAATCTTGGGAGCCAGGATCTGTGTTCATTCTTGCAAAAAAGTCTATCTTAAGCGCCAGCTCTAATTCTTAAGCTGTTTTCTGTATGTGAGTATCTTCTGTCAGATTAGCTCATTTTTTTGCATAGCTGATATCTCAAGCTCTCTCGTCAGTACTTACTTAGTTTGATTTTTTTTTTTTGTTTTTTGAATTTCTAATTTGTTGGAGAGATGATGAGTGTCAGTTTTACACAGAGGCTAATAAATACACTCTTCAGATTGTGTTTCTGTTAAAAAATACACACAGACTGTAATTTTGGCACAGGGAAGGAATAAATTTACCTTGCCTCTGAGCAGTTAATGAAATCCTCTATTAGGATAATGGAGAGAGATCATCATGGCACCATATTTAAAATAACGAAGTATTTCCTGCTAGAAGTGGTGATACCTACTTGTTTTAAAACTTTGCCAAGCTAATCCTTTATATTCAGAATATCGTGCTTACTTTGCATCCATTTGAGACTTTGTATGTTGAATTTCAGTGAAGTTTCAGGTGGTGCTTTAAGGATGAGGATGGGGAAGGAGTTCTGCTGATGGAGAAATGTTTTTTGGCAATAGCTCTGAAGCTTGCCAAAATTTCTGATTTGGAGCAGGTCCCTTCCACTTTTCACCTGATGAAAGACATAGTTTGGGAACGGGGAAAAGATTTTTTTCAACAAGTGATTAACAGGCAGCGTTAATCATTTTCGATATTTCAATCATGGGAACAATTATTTTTTGGGAGGATGATATAGAGCTGGCATGGTAAATTCCTTTCTGTTCTAGCCTTTCCCCCTCCTGGGATTCCAGAACCAATGTTTCAAGTCCTGCTGTAGTTCATGCTGCCAATGGTACCTGGGTTGCTTCTGCAAAGCAAGGAATGGGAGCCATGGTACTCTTTTCCATCTTGTGGATATTTGTGCAAAGGTGCAGTTTCACAGTCTCTATCAGCTGAAGTTTTCCTGCTATGGCAAGGAGCTATTTGCCTTGATCACATGTTCCTGCCATCTCCCTTGTGCTGGGTCTACTATTTATGTAGTCATATAAAGCAAGCTTAAAAGTAATCCAGAAAGAGGAGTTAGTGCTAGCACCAGCAAAATGCAGTGGACCAGGTGTGAAAAATGAGAAGCCTAGAGGTCAGGACCCCACTCTTTTGTGGCAGAATGTGCACTACATTGACTTAGTTACCATGGTAGAGCACTTCTAGCCGTTGGCAATTACACGTCCTATTCATTCCCTCTTTGGCTGAGCCCATCAGATCAAGCCTTTTGCTGGAACTTGTTATATTGTTAGTAGGTGACCGCAAGAATGTTGAAGGGACTTTGAGACTGAAATCAGGTTTGTTTTTTTTTCTCTGGCATCCTGCATTTGTTCCCTGTGCATGTGTGCTGTGATGCAGTTCTCTTACTAATGTTGTGGTATCTCCTTGTTTCAGTGCCTCTCTGCAAGGTGGCAGATTCTGAAAAGGTGTCTTTAAGGCCATTTTTTTCAATCCAGGATGTGTCATTTATGGATGTCCTATACAGCATTGATGTGTATAAGAAAGCTGGATAAGAACCTTTTTTTGGTGTATTTGATGCTCCAGATAAAGTTACAAAGTCACTTTCTTTAAATATAGTCTTTTGTAGATACCTATGGTTGCTTTTTCACTCATCTCGTATATTCTGCCTTTAAGGATCTAGTTGCACATACTTTTCAAAATCTAGTTCATGAGCAAAAATCCAGTTTGCTAAGAATCTCCAAGTAATTCTAGCCCAGCAGATAAATTAAGAGGTTGGACTTCTAATTTCTGTTGCACTTCACCGCTTTTGTGTATATATATACTTATATACATAAGTATAACTTAGCTGAAATACTAAAACAGACCACAGACCAGGGTGCTGTGGTCTTATTTACCATCTTAAGGACTCCTGAGACAACAGTTTGCATTACCCCCCCCCCCCCCCAAACCCCACAAAAACCCACAAAAAAAACCCCAAACAAACCCAAAGGGTAGTTCATAGTTGACTAGTCTCTGCTTACCCAAGTTTCTATGTTTCTCTCCCCCCTTGCCATTCTCATTTTTGTGGGGACCTTTGAAAAGAAAGATACGTCAACTTTTCAGAAAGATTGCCAACATTTAATAGGCTGACTTCCTCTACATGCTAAAACTTTGAAATTTAGGCCCTCATCCTGCAACTGTTTAAGCATGATTAATTTCAAGCACATGCTTATTTACAGGATCCAGATTTGTTTGTCTAATTACTTTATAGCATGAGTGAAGCCAGACTGTCCTACTCTCAGACCCATCTGTTGGGAGGGGGAGGGAGGAACTTGATTATGTGTATTCCAAAAAGCTGTTCCACCCTTAGCCACCAGACAAAATATATCTTTCAGGTCCAGCGGTGGTGGTATCCCAGAATACATGCTAGCTACTTCTCTCATAGTGCTTTATCCTGACCTCGAAATGGTTGTGTTCATAGAGAGCGGGGCCACAAGGGGATCTCATGGATTGCTTCATTATAAGTGCCTTTAAATTCTTTAGCACTACCTATTGATACATATTGACTTGTTTTATTTATGACACTGAGACAGTGAGAGGTTGTTATCCTAAAGCTATAGCATTGAGTGTTGTAATACCGTTAGTCCATCACATTTTGTTCAATAGATTTAAATATGTCCAGTTCCACTGTTTCTCATGCTAGCCAAGAAGTGTAATATACACATACTTCTAAAATATTTCGAAACTTTTATAATATTTAGTGATGTTTATGATCACATGTAGTTCTTTGGTTTTACTTTTAAACTGAAGGCAAAGGGCCAAATCTGCTTGTTTGATTCATGCAAGAATGTGTGAGAGTAAGAACAGGGCTTGGTGGAAAATACATATTTGTGTATACAAGTCTCGTTACTGAATAAAATTATGAGTAATATTTTCTTCAGGTTTGGCTACAAAAGCATCTGAGCCTGCCACCTTAATTTTATTTGAACATCCACATTTAAGAGGACAACACAATCACATGCATCTCTGCCTATAATATTTAACATATACTTCATTTACGTTGAGCATAAATAGAAATTGGAGGGAGAGCTATGTATGTTGACTGCTAGAACATAGAGAAAAACCTCAGAATTTTCTTAGAACTCTTTCCAAAGGAAGAAAAATCAATGAATTTTTCATGTACTTAAATGCTGTGTATTGGACTTCTCTCAGTGGGCAGCTGTAAGAGCTAGTTATCGTTCGTTACAGGGTAATTAGTCCACAGTTTTCTCCAAGGAACTGTGTGTAAAGTTTAAATAAGAACATTGCCTATTAGTTACACTACTGTGTGCATTCTTTTACAGATAAATGTGAAGGAGATAAGACAGTAGTGCTTACCAGAATTCTGTGAAGTGGTATCTTTTACTATGGCTGTGTCGTCTGTCCCATACATACACTAGTGCTTGATGAACTGATGAGAAAGCATCACAGAAATACTATTTTGCCAGACTGTAGCCGCTTCTCCCAGTGCTGGTGTAGGGAGTTCGCTCTTGTCCCTGCTTGCCCCCAGCTGTGTCTTCCCAGCACTGTGCTGTGTCTTCTGGTGACCTCCTAATGTAATTGGGTGAGCTTGTCTTTCAGAGATGGGAACCTTTGGATGGGATTTCTTGTTTTAAAACAATTATTTCATTGATCTAATGGCTATCATTTTTGTCTGCAAAACTAAAGGAACAGATGTAGAAATAAATTACTATAGACAGCAGCACCACCAGTTATGAGAGAATGAAGATCAGTATGATGAGGCTCTGCTTTCTCTTAAATGAATGTTGTGAGATTCAGTAGGAAGATCCATATCTCTTTATCTCAGATAATCTAAGAGGGTCTTGTCTTGGTTTTTTAACGGGATTGTGCCAAGCTGTCTGTGCTGTTGGTTGCTGTAACCCTCCTCACCTGGTCAGAGATGATAAATCTTCCTGATATTCTTCATTTTGGGCTATTGGAGTAGATGAGTTCGGAAGGTATCTCCAGTGACCTAGTCCCTCTCTTGAAGCAGGATCAACTGCAACAGGTTGCTTAGGGCCATATGCAGTTGGGTTTGGAATATCTCCAAGGATGGAGACTCCACAGCCTGAGCTACGCATTCCTGTGTTTGACCACCTTCTTCCAGTATCCCTTGCCCTTATAGATTGCAGGCACCTCGTGTGTCAGTCACCTCATCACCATTGCCATGGCAGTACCTCTTGTTAACCCTCAGTACTTGGCTGTTAGTGACTGCCACAGGCATCTCTGGCCACAAATGTAATTTTTGGTCATCTTAGCTTGTTCAGTCCTGCCTATACCTTTTCTGCACACCTTCCCCGGTGTACCCCACTATATGTCTGGTGATAGGGTATTTGTTGGCAGTTGTCACTACTGCCACTGTCCCTTCCAGGGACTGTCCCTCCAAATCTAATCCCCCCCTCTAAGCACCGCTTGCTTCTTTAGCTCTTTTAGCTGATACGGTTCTCAAGCTGATGGCTGTGCAGCTGCACAGATGCCACTTGTGGTGCGAGAGGCAGGAGGAATTGAGACCTGGGGTGGGTGTACTGTATTTTTGGGTTACTACTGTGACAGCTTACTGTGGCCTGTGAGACAGCATCTTGCCCTTGGGGTTTTATAATATAATAATGACTTCAGTCTTGAGTAACAGTTGCCCCAGTCCTATTCTTTCTTTGAGTGGGTTTTTTTTTTTTTAGTAACTGCAGGGTCAGTATGTGCTGGCTGTGGTAGAAGACAGTGTATTGGTTAGTGAATTAAACTGTGTGGGTTTGGGTGAAAAACTAAATCACAAACCAACCCAAAGAAACAAATGTGTGCACATGTGCACATGCACTTTTTTGTTGCTGATATTATTGATTTACTGCTTGTTTAGCTCTTAACTAATGTCTATTAATGTGACAGATTGAGATCTGTTTTTGAATAAATATGCCTATTTACCATATGATATTTTTTGAATGTCAGAAATTAAATCTAGTGCTGTTTAATGACTCTTGTCTTCTGGGAAAATAACTCTGATTTACTAACTAGACGCACATGCTTCCTGTTTTCTGAAGTGAACTCACTGGTTTGCTCTGCATCTTGTAGTGTAGTTTCTGGAATCTTCATAAACTCTCTGTGAAGATCTTCAAAACAGTCTTTATAAAATATTTGAGGATGGCTACATTTACTGAAGAAATACCACTTTGTCTTGATATCAGTGATGGCAGCTATTTGGCAGGAAGTAAATTAGTAGCCTTCAGGTGAGGACAGGGAGGATCCTAAACTACACCATCCAGCTGGGAAAAGGGAGCTGTAGGTGGGTACAATGGAGTTATCCACGTTAGAATTTGGTCAGGGCAGTGGGCTTAACCGTCTTGTTTTTATGAAAAGTGTTCCTTATTATGTATCTGTCTTTTACAGTGTTTGAGAAATTACACTTTTCAATCTAGTGTTGTGGTTTGCTCAACTCTTTCTCAATATGCAGAGTGATTATTAGGAAGATGATGCTAGGGTCACTTTATCTTCATGGCTATCAATACCAGTGTTCCTGATGCTTAACTCATCAGTAAATTCAGGGTGATGCGAGCTTGGACAGCCATTTTAAGTTTTAACTTGGTTTCTGAATATGCAGTATGAAAATAATGATGGTCAGCTAACTTTGAAATCATTGTAGAATGTCTGTAAAAACACTAGACAGATTTTTTTTTTCAGCATGATTTTTTTCTTTCTAGGTTCTGATTTATTAGTACTTTTTTTTTGCAGGCATACAGTTAATATCTTTTCACTGCAAGTTCAATGTAACATCTCAACAAGTAACAAAAAGTTAGCACCGTGTTATTGACTTCTAAATGTGTTCTCATGTTCCCCCCGCCTTTGAAAAACACAAGCTAAGGCATTGCAAAGTGCATTTACTAATTGGGCTTATATGCTTGTGTTTTGTATTCATTTGCAAAGCTTCACATGCATCTGTAGGACAGAAGAAATAGTATGGCTGTATAAAGAACGTCTTGTGCGCGTACAGTTTCTTCATCTGCTCTAACATTCAGCTTTTTGAACTCCTTGTTATTCTGTTTGTCTTCCCTATTGAATTTTCAGTTTGGCTAGAAGGATGCTCCCCTATTTCTCCTGCTCATCACTCAGTCCTGCTTTTTCTCTGTGAATGCCTGGTTTTCATTTAGATTAATGTATATTTTGTGTTAAACATCTTATTGAGTGTTCTCTGCCAAGCTGAAGGCTTTTTTTTTCCAGAGGGAAAGCCAAGTGGCCTAGAAAATAAAGTGCTACTAACTTTCTCTTCTGAATTCAGTACAGTAGTTCCAAGTGCTTTTTTTCACTCCAAACAAATTAAAAATATCATGTAGGTTGAATCCTAATTTAAAGAAAAGTATTGTCAGTTAGGAGATCTAGTACTCTCGAATAAATTGTACTTAATTGTATTCTGAAATAAAGTACCTTAATAGTGTTGTTTGACTATTTGACTGTGGCTCAAATTTATTCTTTAATTGATAAGGTGGAGTACTATGCAGCCCATCAAGCAAGGAGTCTTTCAAACCTTACTAACATGTTCAGGATGGCTTTGTGCAACACTGACATGTTACATTTTAAACTAAGAGTTTGTGTTAATGATAAAACAAATGCTGCTTTTTACATCAGGCAAAATCTTGTGTGGTCGTGCAACTGATAGAACTTTTTTTTGTGTTGCATGAAAAATGAAATGGTCTTCGTGATAAGATGATTGGGAAGACTAAGATTACACTTGTTAGTGTTTGCCATTTCCTTTGTGCATACCTGATTTCTTCTCTTTATCTTCGTGTAATCAGCAGCTATATCCATTTCCAAGATCTAATTGAACATAATGAGGAAAGAGGTTGGGCCGTTAAGCTTCCACATTCTCTGCTCTTTGTGTTGCTCATGGTGCTAAAAAGAGATGAGTTAACATAAACCTGAGTAGGCTGTTTAACCTTCTTTCTCTTCTGGAAATGTAGATGCAATAACATTTGCAGCTGAAAAGGCTTATTCCCAGTTTCTAATGTTTAAGGATGCAAATGAAGCATTTTGTCTTTTCTGTCGCCTGGAGGTGTTAAGCAAGGAAACAGAAAGAGGTTTCTAGGATTAGTTCCACAGATTTCTTTTATCATGTAAAAATCAAGGGTGGTTTCAATGCCATGAAGTGAAGAAAAGCAATATGGAAACCATCCAGAGAAAATTCTTAAGTTTCGTTTGTTCCTCCCTAAATTTTCTCGGTATTCGTTACTACTGATATAGTAGGATACTCAAACTTTTTGCAACACAGCAGTGTTGTTCAGTTCCTGTGCGTTGGGGGTGTGTGTGTGTGTGGAATGTTTTGTAAGTGATGAAGCAATTAGTCATTGACAGTGGCATGTCATACAAACTACCGTATGTTCAAGTTTTATAGTTTGTATTTGAGAAATGCTTCTAAAAACTTGAATAACTCTACTGCATTTGGGTTCTGGACAAGGACAAAATAATATGTAGCCCATCTAAAGCTTTAAACTGTTTCAAAGTGAAATTAACAAGTAAAACTTCAGCTTGATGATCAAATCCAAAGCGAAAAGTTAGAAGTATAGAGCCCTAGAGGTGGTACTTGTTCTTATCGCAGTGTCTTGTAGCTTTGAGTCCTTGCAACAAGCTGCTTCTGTGCTTGTTTTCACTTACAAAGGTATGACCTGGAAGCTGAACATGATTCTTTCCACTCAGATGTATAATATACACTATGAAATATTTGGTTAATGAGGGTTTTTTTATCTTAAAATGCAGCATTAAATCAATGCAAGCACATTTACCCTTTGTACATGTAATCTATGATAGGATGAGTTAACAACTTGTATCTTGTTAAGGAAGACGTTTACAGATTAGCCTGATTATTAAAGTTTTGGCTTTGTAAACTTACTGCTGCAGAATTAAAGAGGACATTACTTAAAAGTTTGTTTTAAATCTATTTTCTATGAAGCATTTGTGCTTGAGGTGATGCTTGACCATCTAGATTTATTCTGGCTCTCCCTGGTGTTTATGCAAGAGGTCATGCACCTTTTCTGAGAGGTTGCACACTTTTTTGGGACAGTAGAGTTAAGTAGCTTTAGATTGTGTTTATACTGGTTCAGCAACTGTGCCTTTTGTTTAAGCTGAGATTCAGAGTAGTCTAACAGATTGATTTTTTCTCTTTCCACCCCCAATATTTGAATATACATATACTGCATTTTGAAAAACAAAAATTTGCCTGTCTCTCTAGATATATGTAGATATATGCTGTTCCTGCATTCTGGTCCCAGGCTGCTTTAGAGAAGGCATATATGGGGCCTGGATAAGGCCTGTTTTCATTTGGTCCTTCAGAAGTTTGTCTGAATACATGAAAATGTATTTTCATGGCTCTGCGTAGTTTAAACTATACTTTGGAAACCAGTGTGAACAAATTCACACCAGGATTAAATAAATCAGGTATTTATTAGAAAAATGGCTTAAAGGGAGTCTTAACACATTTCCCTTCCCATGCCAAAGGTTAAACATGGAAGTCTGTGTTGGTTTATTTGCAAGTAAATGAATGTATTCTAGTTTTCAATTTTCTAGTATTGCTGCCTGGTGATCATCTTTTTTCTTTCTTAAGGCAGTGGTTGTCAAAATGCTTTAGTGTTCTTTAAATTCAGTTTTAAGTAGCGAGACAAAGTTCTTGCAGCTGTGTTCAGTTTCAGGTAAGGCCTTTTTTTTTATTCTACTAGCTTTTCCTTTTCTAAAGAACCGCTTCCAGGGTATCACTTTCTCTTACAGTATGTACTCCTATTTGAGACAGTGAGTACAGATATTTAGAATGGCATGCATGGTACAGTGTCACAGGTGGTGGGTGACACAGGTTGTGTGGTGGGTCTGGCCTCTAAAATGCAAAGTGTTTTGGAGCCAAGTAAGTTTTTATTTCAAAGTACAACTTGGAACAAGCAATGAGGTCTGGCAGGCGGGGCAGCACAGTTCACCACCACCTCTTTCCTCTAGCAAGTTGCTTCAGGCTCTGTCACTTTCCCAGTTGCCCATTAACCTTTTACTTCCGAGGCTAGTTGCTGTCACAGTCTACCTGTCTGCTGCTTATGCAACTCGAGGTGATTGTAACACTCAATCTCCTTCCCAAACTCGCTGATAAAACAAAAGCCAGGCTTCTAGAAAGAACTACAGCAGCCAAAGGCAGATGTAGTCAGAGAAAAGTAGGATGCTACAGCCCTTCCCCCTCTGGCATATTTTCTCTATCTGCTTATATTACATACTGTAGTAACTTAAGAGGTGCTATGTTGTTCTGTAGTAAGCCTGTACATAAGACTGTAATTTGCTTTTCTTCAGCATGACTCGTTTTTTAAATACTTGTTCTAATGAGTGATGCTACTGTACCTGCAAGGGTTGTCTTTTCTCTCGTGTGTGTATACATAAACGTGTGCATATTCTTAAGATCTTTTGGCTTCAGAGGTTCTGCTTATTTAATTGTAAACAAGATTGGAAGAACTCTTACTCACTGAACTGCCGGAGAGGTACTACTTTTGGTGACTTATGACGATACCTAGGCATGTTGCTGTTTTAAGCCATTTCGAGCTTAAAATAAGTCTGCATAGAATGAAATTCTCTATTTGTTAGTACTAGATTTACAGGTTGATGCCTGAGCAGATCATTGGCCACTTCTGTGAATGCTCTTTATTCTGAGCCTTCGGGATAGCAGCAACAGGGCCCAGTTGTTTGAGGTGATAGGTTGTTTCTGTGTGTCCTGCAGAAAGCTTCAGGGTGTTATTTCGCATCTATCACATTCTGTTGTAAAGCATTTTACCGGTTCAGTATTTCCTAGGTTATTGAGTGGATGTTTCTTTAATATATTCTTATAGTATATTTCCTAGGGGGATTCCTTCCCAGTGTTGAATGTACAGATCCTGTGTTGTGAGGTGATCTGTTATGTCCCCACCTCTTTCAACAGATGTCCGTGTGCCTGTTGTTGTTTGGTGGTTTTTGTTTTTGTTTTTTTTTTTTTTTTTTTTTTTGGTTTGTTGTTGGTTGTTTTTTTTTTTTTTTCTGGTGGTACTCCTGAACCTTCTCTGTTTCTGGATGTTTCATCTGGCCACTTCAACTGGATTTTTCTGTTCTGGTTACTTATTTTCTAGGTTGTTTAAACCTCTGTTGGACCTTGCTTTTGCTGCCAGCTCTGCTTCTCAGCCCTGCATTTAGCCTGTGTGACTTGGAGGCTTTTTAGCCCAGCTAGCTACTTCAGTCATCCCTGAGCTGTGCTGCGTGTCTTCTCTGCTTTGTATGAGGCTGCAGGCAGCCTCCTGTACAGGTCTGTTTCCTTGTGGTGAGCTATGAGCTGTAGATGGGAGACCGTATTTGTGGAAGATTCCAGTTTTTCTAGAACTCTTGATACTGTTTGTGATTGCCAAACTACTTATGCCCCTTCCCTTCCCCTTTGGATCTGCCTTCTTGACTGGTTGTGTGTCAAGAGGGCAGAAAAAATAAGGCAGTCATTTCCCAGTACAACAGTGAACAAATTCATCAGCTTCATGCAAGTATTTAATGGAAACCCTTTCCAGATTTTCCTGTGGAGAAAACCTGAGGATTGGGACAAAACTCCTTTGAAAACCAGACCTATGATAACAGTTTCTACTGGAGTTCTTTTCTATGGGCCTTCCTTCATAGTTTTGTTCACTAGGAAGTTCTTGAGTAAGTGTGGTAAGCTGTTACCCGCAGTTGCTGATCTTGCTGTAATCTCACTGCAACAGAATCTTGCTTCTGCTTGTGTTCTGCCTCTGAGCTGTTCCACTACTTGACAGCACATGTCAAACAACTGGTTCAAGCAGTGGCTTTGATGCTTCAAACTTCAGCCATTCTTTGATTCAAACAGTGCTCCTCAGAGAAGCAACAACATACTTTGTTTCAAAACAAACCTTAAAACAGAAATACAGGCTTGAACACAAAAGCAGGCTGGTATGGTAGAATGCAGTATGCCCCCCCCCAACGCCTTAGGGTGTAAGGATGTGCCTTACCCCAAAAGAAGGTTCTTATTCCCAGTTTCATGCTCCAGCAGCTTATGTGGTTCTTCCTCCAATGCCCATTAAGCTAATTTTAACTCACAAAAGCAACAGAAAGCACTTCTCACAAAAAAAAAGGTCGTTGTCTGCCACGCTCGTCAGCTGGGTCAACTGAAGAGTGCCAGAGCCTGCCCTTGAGAAGAGGGATGGATAGGACTGTGGAAAGGGATATGTAGGAGAGAAAGGAGAGAGAATGGGGGAAAAGGAACTAGTTGGCTCAGTTACTTCTCTGGTCACTCCTGACAGACTGCAGGCTCTGAGCCTACCCAGCCAGTGGTGCTGGACTTAAGCCCTTTTCTCCTGAGTGAATTACTGTTACCATCTTCCAATAAGTAGCAGCCTGAGTTTGGGTAATCTGGAAAACATTCTATTTAAGTCTGAGAACGTGATTCAATCACTGTATGCAACGCATCGTTTGGGTTCTACTGTAATTTTCATGAGCTTGTTTAAAACCAGCTCTGTGTTTACACAGAAATGTTTATTTTCAATGAGGTAGAGCAGCTACAATTGCTCCTGAGAACTATCCCTTCTCTTGGCCATTTCTTCATAGACGAGAGACATTTTCCTGGAACTAGCCATTTCAGATACCGGGGGAGGAACAAGAACAAAGCCTACGTTATTGCCATTGCTTCTTTGTGGTGAGGTAATGATAGGTGTGCTTGCACCTGGAAGCAGCTGGGCCCTTGGAGTGTGTTTTGCCACATCAGTGTGCTGTGAGTGGAAGAATCCCCTCACCAAATGATCCTGACAGAGAAAGCACAGATTTGATAGCTGTGTTTTTGTATGTGGCATACCTCCTTGTTTGGAGCTGCTCCTGTTAAGCTGGTGTTACGAGCAGTTTCAAATAGCTTTGCTCGAATGAAGACACCAAAAAGTATGTTTAATTGTACATAACTAACGTGGTAAAAGACAGAGGAAAAGTTTCAGTATCACTTGTTTTGTCTAAAGCTAGTTGGAACTGTTCAGTCATTTCCTGCAACACTGGGAGGCCTGGCAGCAAGTTGGCTGATTTGCCACATATTCATAAGCCCACAGAAGAGTGTATGTTGCCAAGGGAGCTAGTGTGTATAAAAGTTTATTATGCAGTTTTCTCTCCTTCATGCTTTCTATCTTTAGTTCTGCTTATGCTGTCACTGAGGTTGAATCTACTATTGACTGTATAATGTAGTAATTGTGAATCTCTGCATTCATAATTTCCAGGAGGAGATGCAAAGCAATCTCCTAGGATTGGTCTCTTCAGTTACTTCAGGTCCACAAGAGTTTGTCAGATGGACAGGTCCTTTCCAAACATTGGGAGTATGGCATAGGTCTGTTTGGCCCACGCTGTTCCCAGAGAAGTCTCAGACATGGTTGATAGACTGTGAAGGTCACATACAGCTCAACCACAGACTTCACACATGGATTTTCCAAATCTTGCCTTTGCTTGTCCCACTTTTGACATTGTTTAGTTTCTGCTGTATTTGGGGTCCTGTGATCCCTGAGAGCAGAATAAGGCTTTTGTCTGGCTTAACAAAATAACAAAACTGGGGGTGGGGGTGAGGGGGGTGGGGATGTGTATGAGCAGAGAATTAACTGCCTGTGATTCTTATGGCACTATGATTAAACCAACTACTGCTGCCCTCAGAAACAGAGGGGTGTTGGGGAAAACTCTTCAGTATCTGCTACTTGGACAAAGAAAGAACTAACTTTCTTGTCATGGAATGTATTCTGAAATTGGTCTTTTATAAAATATTCCTTATTGTTTGTCTGTACCTTTAACTATGCGAAGAAGAGCAGTGATACACAGGTATCACAGGTGTGTTTCTAAAGCAAATGCTCGTGGTGAAACTTGACATGTTCCCTGCAGCCAGATAATTATCCTTTGAGGCTGGAGTACACTGCTGCACGGGTGGAGGAGTAACAGAACTTTTGGAAGAACTTGTTTGATATGTGGTGTGTAAGCTTGTGTACATACAGCAGGGGTTCTAGTGTTTGCTGCTACGCTGGAAAATCTGTGGACAGACTGTCACCAGGCATTGGAAGTTTTTCTCGCGCAGTTTCACCACTTCCATGTGTTTCATAACCTAAGGATGCTAATGGATGAGTGATGATAAATCTTTGTGGGAGCTGAAGATGTTGTTGCTACACTCTTATGGTCTGGTTTTTGGCATTTTCAATGTCAGGCACTTGATTTTTGAACAGGTAGTTTAGTACATCATGTGTTGGGTATTGGCAATGAAGAAACTGGTGCACTTTTCTGGTCATGAGCTGAGAAGCTTTGGCAGAGGGCTTGAGCAAGCATCTTCGAGTGATGGAGACTTAAATTATTGTAGCAAGGCTTGCAAGAGTTTGTCTATTAGTGCCTTAAACTGAAAAAGTTTTTTGTGAGCTTAGCTCAAGTTAGTTGCAAGCGATGTCAGAGAATGCGCGCCTTTTCAGTGTAAGAGATAGTTTGACATGTTGGCTGGAAACCAGTGAATCTGCCTTGGTTTGTTAACTTATTTTTGACTTATGGATGTTGCAGCATGCAGAGTTATGTGCTTTCAGGTATTTTGTGATATCACATTGAGGTAAACTATTTTGTTTCAGATTTTGTTGCTGGGAAGTAACTGGATACGATGACTACCCTAACTGACTACCCATATAGGGGAGTAACTGGTGGTACTAAGCTGCTGCTTGTTCACAATTAAAGAACTGTTCTGTGTAAGGCACAAAGGTTCAGAGCAGGTAAAGCTAAGAGGTGCATGTGTCTACAAGTGCAGTTTGTAAATTCCGGATGTTAAAAGTACGCATTAAAAAAACCAACGAAGATATGGGTTGCACCAGGTGATGCTTGCATTAGAGTAATGTGAATCTGCTGCACATCATGTTGTACTTAGTTTTTAATAAGTAGTATTGGTTGTATCTATGTGGAATACGACAGCTCTACAAGATTCATGTAGCAAATATACTGGATGCAGCAGATTCATTTATTGAAATGCCTTGGAGTGTTCTTTCTCAGGTTGTTCATGAATCTCTCCTGAATGATGCTGTTCTCTTCTTATCCAACTACCTGCTTTGACAGGACCAGGGGATGAACTGGGCACTTTGAAAGACCATGCCACAAGTTAGTGAGAGGAGACAGTAAGTCAAGCAAGATGTCCTGTATGTGCCTTTTGCTGGAAAGATGCACACTTGCTGATGCCGTGATTGTAATTCCCATCCTTTCCTGTGACCTCCAGTTTGAATGAAGGTTTTCTTTTCTGACAGAAGAAAGTCACAGGAGGAAGAAAAATAGCATAAGAGTAGAATATTGGAAATAGCCTGCAAGCTGGAAGTCTTGGATGGTCTGTTAGAGCAGGAAAAGTTTTGGACCCACTGTCTTGACCTCTGGAGATCCCATATTTTTGATGGTAGACTTTGAGCAGAGAGTGGGGAGAGGAAGCAAGACATAGTGAAGTTTGAAGTGGCATTGATCAGAATGCAAATGCCAGTATTATGGCAGAAACTGTAGAAACAGGATATTTCCAGGTTAGGAGCGATACAAGAGGGACAGCATAATCTGCAGTTGCCAAGCATGTAAGTGAACCTTTTCCACAAAACTTTCTAAGATTGGAATACAGTTTGATGACAGAAGGGAGCTCTGCTCTACCTCCAGGTATATGCAGGCACCTATTTAAAACACTTGTTAAGAGAAAATGGTTATCAGCTTTCAGGTTGTAATCTGCTGCTGTTTCTGAAATGGTCAGCTCCAAACTTCATGTCACTATGGTTTCAAACATCAGCTCCTTGCTTCTTGTTTCCCTTCTCTTTTTAAAAGTGAATTTCTTTAGTGTTTGGATCCTCCCTCCTATTGTTCTCTTCCCAACTTTGTAAGAAGGCTATTCATCAAATCAGTATTACTGAGTTGCTGAACTAATAAGCCTGCTGTAGAAGAGAAGAGATGGGCTGAGATAAAAACCAAAATCATAGGATGGTTTGGGTTGGAAAGGACGTTAAAGATCATCTAGTTCCAACCCCTGGACAGGGACACCTTCCACTAGACCAGGTTGCTCAAAGCCCCATCTAGCCTGGCCTTGAACACTGCCAGGGAGGGGGCAGCCACAACTTCTCTGGGCAACCTGTGCCAGTGCCTCACCCACCCTCATGGTAAAGAATTTCTGCCTTATATCTAATCTAAATCTACCCTCTTCCATTTTAAAACCATTACTGCTTGTCCTATCACTACATGCCCTGGTTAAAAAGTCCCTCCCCATCTTTCGTTTAAGCCCCCTTTAAGTACTGGAAGGCCACTATAATGTCTCCCCAGAGCCTTCTCTTCTCCAGGCTGAACAACCCCAACTCTCTCAGCCTGTTCTCGTATGGGAGGTGCTCCAGCCCCCTGATTGTCTTTGTGACCCTCCTCTAGACCCGCTCCAGCAGCTCCATGTCTTTCTTATGCTGGGGGCCCCAGAGCTGAATGCAATACTGCAGATGGGCTCTCACCAGAGCAGAGTAGATGGTTTGTTGTAAGTTAACAAGTGTTTGATGTAGGTGAACTGATACTCTGCATTTGGTTTGGATGTTTTTGCACTGAGCTTCCTAGTGTGTCTGTAGTACTTACTTGATCTTTTCTGTTATCTCTAGCACCCTATTAGCTAGATTGATAGGATGTTGTCCAGGCAGAGCTTCTGCTATTACACTGCTCCTGCTAGGCAGCTGCTGACAGTGAAAACAGTGACTCCCAACCATTTTGGGAGCCCTTGGCTCTTGTAAGATTGTGAATAGGAGGACATTGTTCCCCAACTTAAAAACCATATTTTTCCTATGTCTGTTATGTGGTTATGTACTACCATCACATAAATAGACAAAGCTTCAGCAAATTACTTTTTATTGTTAGTGACGGTAACTGCCTGGCAACCCTAACTTATGTAGCACAAGTGTATGTCAGAAAGACAATGCAAATTCTGATATAAGAAATTGAACGTTTGCTGTTGTGTTAGTGTTGGCATTAAATAAACTACCCATTGTCTGGAAACAAGTTGTTTTTCAGCATTTTGCAAGTGTCTTAGAATTGGGGGGAAAAAATAATCAATGAAACAGCTGGAAAAATTGTTCAAGGCTAGTATGCTTATTCTTTTAATGTTTTCTTCCTATGGTACAAAAGACGTTAAGTTGCCTGAAACATGCATTTACTCATTGATGCATCAGTAACTTTCAGTGAAACAGTTCTGATTAGAATTGCCTCTAGCTCAGTATAGTAGTATTGACCCTGGAGAGGTTTGAAAAAATGTCTGCGTACTTGATCAGTGAAGTCTATTGGTGGCATAGAGAAACAGGAGGAAGAAAAATGGAATTCAGTGTCCTACCTATGTATTGAAGTTGCAGTATTAAAGTATTTTTTTAACCTATTTCCACAGTAGTATTGGAAAAGAGAGTTGCCTGAAAGAATTGGGGAAACGTTATTTCACTTTACCTTATTTTTAAGATCTTTAAATACGTTGAGTAAGAGACTGCGCTTTCATTTTGATGTTTCATCAAGATTTGGTTTTAGGAATGCGTAACGGAATTGTCAGCTGCCTATATTTGTAAATCACTGGTGCCTATTTCAATGGTGAGTTAACTAGCCTCTGTTTTCTCAAGGGCTATTTCTAACTTTCAAGCTGGACTACTTCTACTTTCAGCTATTTTTCTGTGGTCTAGCCTTGATTTATACAAATGCTAATTATAGGGGCTTTGTGTGTATACGTAGTTTCACAAGGTCATACACATTTTTAATGAACTGGCTGAAATGCTGCTTATATTGCTAGGTTGTTACATAAATAGATCGCTATGTCTTCTCAATGTTGTTTCATTAATCAGCTCAAAAAGAGAGAAAAAAATTAATAGCGATACCTGTGTAAAGCTGATTTTTAGTTTTGTCTCATGAAAGTTATATCTTCATTGCCTTTGCAGGCATCAGAAGGTGTCACCTTCATTGGACCTGACACACATGCTATTCAAGCTATGGGAGACAAGATTGAAAGCAAATTGTTAGCCAAGAATGCAAAGGTCAACACGATCCCTGGCTTTGATGGAGTAGTCAAGGTGAGAAATCATTTAATTACTGTCTGCCCACTGTAGGAACAGAGTCTAAATTGAAGTACATCTACTGAAGGTCTGATGCAGAATGTAATTATAATTTCAAATTTTTTGATAAGATGTGATTACAAGTGGGGTACAGAGTTTTACTAGCAAGAGAGCTTTGGAGAAGAGGAGAAAGTCCTTCATAATAAATGATGTATTAAGGACTGCTTCTGTGGAGTCTCTAAAAATGTTTTGCTTTAAATTTAACATGAAGGCAGGTAAATGTGCTAAATATCAGGTGTGGATTCGACTGTCTGCACATGTCTTTACATTTGACAGCCCTAAGTTTACAGTGAGGTTTGTTACACTGTATGAAGTTTCCATTTTATGGTCTGTGCTGATGGTGTAAGTTTCCCATGTGTTGCAAAACTCAAGGTGAGGCTGAGGGGAAGTTGGTGGCGCTCTGTGCAAATCTACAGCTAGTATTCTTCCTGAGGTCTTAGAAGGAATGATTTCCAACATGTGTCTAAAAATATTTGGGTTGTTTCTTTGTATTTTGTAAGGTGAAATAAAATGTCTTGGTTTTGGTTTATATTTTGCTACAGTGATTAAGTACTGGGCTTTCCTGTGTGTCTTCACGTATTTTTTGTGTTCATCTAGGTAAATGAGCTTTTTTCATTTAAACTTTTGTGTATGCCTAAAACATACAAAACATACTTTTCTATATTATAAAATATTGACCTCCTGGGTTGAAATTTTTTATGCTTGACATGTCAAGTTAGATTTTTTCAAATAAAATTTGAGTAAAACTGAGTTGCGTGAAAAAATGAAAAGTGTTTCAATAACACTTTAGTGAAGGGAAAGCTTGTCAGGTTTTATTTATGACAATTGATACTGACCTCTGATCATCATGAATCTTATTTATTTGATGAAATAGGAAATGTCAAGTTAATTTGGAACTGAATATGTTGGTGGAATGCAGACTGTATTTTAAGGACCAACATATACCAGGGCAATGATGTTCAACATCATGTCAGTGAAGGTGAATTTTAAACTCTGTTAGGAGGAAAAAAGCCAAACCCAACTAAATGAGAAGAGTGAATAGAGTGCGAAGGGGCTAAGCCTCCACAAAATTATGTGTTCTGATGAGGATGCCTGGAGAACTTGGCTACTGAGAGAACAATAAAACAGTGAAAAAGCTGAGCTCAAAATGCACGAGAGAATTCTTCAATAGTTGTGATGGAAATGCCTGGTGTGTGTAATGCCTGGCAGTGGGATATGCCACAACAGGTAGAAGTGCAAAGATTTGTTTCTATTCTTGAGGGTTCCATATGAGTGTTAGGCTGGTATTTGTGACAATGCTGAAGTCCGGCAGTGATAAATTGAACTCTGCATTCCTTCAGGTTTTTGCGGCATGTTTTAGCTGTCCTTGTGTATGTGGTCCTTTAGCGCTCATAAGGTTTAACAGCAGCCAAGCTATTGTGCATAAGATCCTCTGTTCTGTGTGATATTCTGTGTATTCTTCTAGAAATCCTGACAGTAACTTCTAGAAAAACATCTAATTAGGAGATAACTTTGAATTAATCATCTAAACCCCACAAAACTCTTTCTAATGCACAATCAAATACTCAAAATGCTGGTTTTATCACTGTATCAAGTTAGAAGTTATGTAAGGGTCTGCTATTCTGCTAATATAAAGAAACAAACTGGCAGAGTAGGATAGTGGTTAATGAACAAATAGCCATATAACCAGTGAAACTGAGCTACTTACCTGTATGCACCTGTTCGAGACCTTTCATTGCACTGTTTCTGACAATTGTCTGAAGTTCCTGACATGACATGAAAGAATGTGAGTGATCTGGTGGGCAATTGGCCATACGCAACAGTAGTCTTAACACCAAATGAACTGGAATGTAGGATTGAGTTGACAACTCCAATCCTCAGCTATTGAAAGGAACTATGCAGTAGTTGCTTAATCCTGAAGTGTCTGCATCTCATCAATTTCACATACCTTAGCCTTGCACTAGTTGTGATTATCTGAAGAGTGTTTATAAAAAAGAACACGAGATTAAAACACCCCCCCTGCAGTGTACCCATCAAATAAGAAAAAGGAGAGTCCACAGACATTGACAGTGTTGTAGATTCCATTGTAAAGGGGCAATGAAAACTTTACGTTAACCAGTGCTTTGGTTACTAGGTCTAGGGAGTAAGACTTCTGATAATTGATATTCTCATCCTTGCTATGGATCTAAATATGTGCCTGTGTTTGTCCTCTGGTCTCCTTCCTGTGGTACTGCCTTGCTCGGATGAATACCCGACTAATTAGGTCATACAGGATGCCTGATCTTTGTTTAGAGCTTGATGTACTATTTTGCCAATTCAGACTAGGATAGGAAGGGCAAAGCTGTGATACCAGATACAATCAGAAGAGCAACACACAAGGAATTGGAGAAATGTACATGGCTTATGCCATTCTGTGGGAGACCTGTTTGGTAACAGTTATGAAGGTTTCAAAATCTGAGGGTTCTTTTTTTTTTTTTTTTTTGAGAAATAAATTTTTTAAAGTGTCTGCTAGATACTTGAGTTGATTAGAGGTGGCTTCATCTTTATAGTGGAGTCTAATAAAGCTGGAAAAAACCTGTATTCATGCCTCTGACAATGCCAGAAGTTAAGAAAGATCAGTTGCATGTATTCTTTGTGGGTAAATAGTTAAAAGTGAATGTAGAGTAACAACTTAGGGTGCTTCGTCATTCAACTCAGGACTGCACTGAAAATTTTTGTTACTTCAAGAGTTGTCTTTATCCAGCACTTGTTATAATGCTGCAGATACATAGTCCCTTTATGAATAAAGGGTGTTTCCCTCCTCTTGTTTATGTTGCTTAGCACTTACACATAGTGGACTGAAGCTGCTAAGCTTTTTTAATAGTATCTTGGAGAAATTGCATGCAGAAAAATTCCCAGTGAGTAGAAATTAAATTAGAAATTTCAACAGTATACTTAAGGACTTGGAAGGATTTAAGAGGATGCTCAGCATTAACAGGCGCAACTAACCATTCTCATATAGGCAAATGCTGTAGCAGGTATGAAACTAAGAATAGAAAGATGTGGAGAGGGTAGTTTGACAAAGGATAATTTTCTTCTCATCCCGGGTTCAGTTTCTTAGTTGGCTGGGGCAAGGGTTATTCAGTCTGCCCATGTAAGGAACCTGAGTCTGATGCTGTCAGCCAGAGAGCCAACAAAAGCATTAAAAGGTAGTTAACTTCAAAATCTGTATCTACAATTAGTTTCCGAAAACCTGATTGGGAGAGATAGTGGTAAATACTCTTAATCAAAAGAATTAATGTTAAACCCTGTGAGCAATGGCTATACTAATGTTAGAGCTGAGAAAACGTATTGTCTGTAAATGAGTAAAGAGGAATAAGGGACAAGAAGAAAGTGGGGGCTGAGTCATGAGTATAAAGAGATGCCGTGGTAAAAAACTGACAAAAGAATGGCAAGAGAAGAAAGATTTTTATATTGTTTCACCATGTACAGGCAGTTTGGTTTTATGGCTGGTAGTGTTGACGGAGGGTCACAATCATGACAAACTTACCTACACAGTTGCAGATAAGCTGGCACTACTTTATTGCAGCGCTGGGAAGCACAGGGGATAGCTCCTCCTAACGTGCTTCAAAGTTACATCAAAAATTCAGCATTTCTTTATATCCTTTTTCTGCAAAGTCATGATCTTTAACATATTTTAACATAAGCATGCATGCTATGCCCGCTATTAATTTTGACGTTTACAATGATTGATCCACCCTATTAAATAACTTTATTAATATTCCTTTACTAATATAATCATTGGTTATTTTACTGATCAAAATCTCTGATATACAAATCAGGATGGGGAGGATGTGAGTGTCTTCACAGCAACATACCTTTGTTTCTATGGTTTCATCACATAAGATAACATAACTAGCTGAGAATGTACAATTTCACCCCTTGTACCTGTCTCCCTGCCTTCCTGTTCTGTGTTCTGTACAATTTCACAATTCGTAGCAGCTTTAGCTTTGGCCATCTTCATAAGGCCTGCATCTGCTGTCTCTTAGCATGAATGAGGTTTTGTATATTTCTTACCATAATGTAAATTAATTGAATCAAGAAATAATTAAATACAAGACTTTAGTTGTTCATTAAAAGCAATTAATTATCAATGAAAAGTAATTATCTATTCAAAATTCAGATCCGATTATAACAGCAGAACACATCTGGATGTAGACCCAGAAGATTAATGTCTCTGGGTGTCCACTTAGTTTCACTGGTGTCAGTAGACATGTTGAAGGTTTTCAGCAAGGCTGTGAATTTACTGTATTTAAGTTTCAGCTATCTGTTTTGGCTGTATTCTTGCATTGGGGTATTGACATCGGTATTGAACTATCACTGTATTGCTGGAGAGGTTCTTGGAGACTAGACATGAACTGAAGGGTCTCTAAACCCAGCACCCTCAGCCATGAAAATATTATGTAGTTCTTAATAATTAATACCACGTTTTATAGCTCTAGGAGTCTCTTAAACAGCTTTATTCTGACATTCCTATACATCAGAATAGCTTTGCCTTTTTGTCTCCACCTGCTGGTACCTGGCAGAGAAGCACGTACATGAAGTTAGGAAGTTAGAAATTCTTATGGTAAATGAGTATTTTATGTCTCTAACGTAATTAAACCAGCCATTTGTAAAAACACTATGATGTCATTTTATAGCTCTTACGATTTTTATAAACTTGTACCATTACTTGAACATTTTTATTTGTACAATAAAAGATGGTGCTAAAATTATATATTTCTTTACAATCTCCAGTTTATTTTGGGAGAATGGTAGCGTAGCTAATGTGTTTTTTGGAGGAAACAGCGGTAAAACATTGAGGACTTCTGCTTTTAAAAAAAAAAATTCAAAATGCTTTGAGTACCAGTGTAGCTTTGTGTATTTTGCACATATGGACTCGTGTGTTATGCAGTGTCATAGCATTCAGGTTTTTTCCGCCTGTGGCAACTATTATGTATCTATCATAAGTTCTTTGCACCAAAAATCTAAAATAACTGTCCTAACTTTTTATGAGTACTCAAACTGCTGCTGTATTTATGTAATCTGCAAGTGAAATGCATGATACTAAAATGCATGATATTTTCTTAGGGAAAAAGATCAAAAGACTTCCCAGAGATTTCAGTATGTCAGTTGTTCATTAATGTTTTGTTTATTAGTTTTTTTCTTTAAAGCGCAACATATTTTTTTTAATTTCAGAAATGCTCTTTGAAGGCTAAGGTATTTGAATATGCATTGTTTTTTTTTTTTGTATCTTAGAGTTTGGGTTCTAATATATTAGAACTGTAAAAGAAACAGATGTTGAAACAGTGTAAATTAATAGCTGTGCTGGGCAGATGACTTCAGTCTGCTCAAGCCAGAACTGAGACAATTAGTGCTGCTGATACGGTGCTGCTTATTACTTAAAGTTGTTGTATGCATGTATAAAAATACAGTGGCAGTGAAAAGTTCCCCTGTAATGATTTGCAGCTTGTCTTCCTGTGGACTGCAATGTATCAGTTAGCCACTTGTTTGCAGGTAACTAAGTGAAAAAAAATTACCCTGTTTGCTTCCCTCCTCTTAATTCTATTTTGCAAATATATGAGTGAATTTGCAAGAGAAAAGAAATGTAAAAGTTTCCTTCTCGACTATAATCGTGGCTCTTCATCAGTCATCACTCTTCCTGCATTTTGTTCAAGAGGCTCTAATTGTCTGCATTTGGCAGGTTTAACACTTCCTGACAGAGAGGCTATTAAGGGGAAGTATTCTCGCATAACTGTCACAGGCAGGAACAAAGAACCTTCAAACTCAATGTGTGGAAACCACTAACATTCTTAAATGACCCTTTTCATGCATTTTATCCCTTTAAGCTAAAATTCGGAGGGTGCAGGGTCATGGAAAGCAGCAAGGTGTAATAAAACAGTAAACCCGGATTTTTTTTCCTGGGGGGGGGGGGGGCGGGGGGGGGATGGGGGGGCGGAGGTTTTTTGCTAGATTTATCTCTTGACTTAAAAACAATTGTTATTTGGAAAAAATCTCATTAACAGATGTGACTGGAGTAAAAAGACTTAAAACTGATGTTGCTTTCAGGACTGCTTTGAACTTAACAAGCACCGATTTGTGGAGCAGACTAGCTAATGAAAGGAAATTAAATTTTCTGACAACTTCCCCTGCCAGCCCCCTTATTCTTCATGGGGCTGTTACTAGGTACTGAAGACTTTTAAAGAGGATTTTGTTTTATTATCGGACATAAATGAACCAGGTATGAACATTTCTTATGTATTTTTTTTAAAGTTCTGACCTGGGTGCTTTTAAAACGGATTGCCTTGAAAGCTTTAAAAATATCAGGTTTCATTTTAATGTTCATAAGTCTGCCCCCATAGTTTCAGACACACTTTTAGCAGCTGGTGGTTTCCAGACGTTACTGCCTTTCATACAAATTTTTTTAATGCATGTCATGGAATAGTATAATTATTAGCAAATTTGGATGGAAATAGTTGGAACTATATTGTTATCAGTAGAAGAAACCAGAATTAACTACTGCAGAAGAGATTTGGTTATTAAAAAGTGAACAAGTCATGTATTTTGGTTTTTATTCTTTGGATCTCCTAGTACGTTTTTCTGTACCAGGCTATAGTAGTACGAGTCAGCTGAAGCAATAGGTGGCATCAAGAAAACGATTTTTGCGAGTGTCATACATGAGTATGTGCGGACTCTTAAATGGAAATGATTATGTGAATCTGCTCGTTTCAGATACAGTTTAAAATGATACATTTAAGGTTTATTCTGTCTTTGGAATGAAAAACTTGCATAAGTGAACTGCTTGTGTTCTTTTTTCGGTAGATAAAAAGAAAATTGTCTTTAAAGAAGTTCTCCAAGATTTTTTTTTCCGAATCCGAATCACTCCCAAACAATAGAGAATCAACTCCCCCTACTGACAACAACCAGGAAAACACAAGAAATACCTGTGAGGACAGAAACAAGCTGGCAGTGGACAAACTTTAACGATCTGATTTATGGTCCATTATTGATTGTAAACTTCTAAATTCTAGCATTAAATTCCTACAACTGCAGAAAATAATTTTGCGATCCTGGTTGTGTTTCCTGTCAGCTGATTCCTCGTTGCTTTGAGTTTCTCAGTATACTAATGATGAGGTAGAATTTACGTTCCACTTATGGTATTAATTTTACATTCCTCTGGCTGAAACGGGTCAGAAGGTTGTAAAATCAAACATTAAATGAATCAGAGGAGACAGTAGTGCAATATATGACTGCCCTCAGGACATAGTGCAGTGGCTGATGGGATTAACGTTGGGTCTCATTTCCTGCTTTTACAGGATGCAGATGAAGCTGTCAGAATTGCAAGGGAAATTGGTAAGTTCTTAAATTAGCTATGGTGGGATTTGTGTGCCTCTCAGCAGACATGGTTGACTAAATTGAATGTGTAATGAGTAATCCCTATAGAACAAATAATGTTTTAATAGTTTTTGAGTTCCCTGTTACCTATATGGCTTGAAGAATCTAGGTGTTAACGCCCTGTCTCTTAAATCATCACATTTTAGCTTTACAAACTGGGCTTTACAGAACAAGTGCAGCCATGATTTGTGGAATGCACATAATGTGCAGTAACGAGTAGCTTGCTAAAGGAATTATTTCAAAGTATATCTGCAATTGGACATGATAGTTGGCAGTTATGCATGGTACATCTCTCTCTCTATATATGGAGGCTGACACCTCCATATATATATATGTGATGTTACGATCTTCATTCTTCGTCATTGTGGACTGCAATTAGCTTGAATATCATTCGGAACAGCAGCCTTTCTTCTGTGACTTCTGGGATAAAGTCATTATTTAGCTTCTGAATATCTTACAGAATGGTGAAAAGAGCAACCAGCAAACTGTCTGGGACTCATTTTGAAGGTTAAGTGTAATATGTGTTTAATGAGTTTTGGCTTTTATTTACTAAAGCTTAATATTAGTGAAAATATTAAACCATATGCTTGAAATCACACATGTTCTTAAAAGCTTTCTAGAAGAAGACTAATTCAATGAGAGTTTGTTTTTCCTCATTTTCATTTTGAGACAGTAGCAATGAGAAGCTATTTAGGTTCATCGCAGGTACATAATTCAAAGGATGTTATCTGCATTTGAAGCTTCTTTTACTGATCTAGCTACAAATATCTCACCTGTGTCCAAGTCTATGACTGTGCCTTATGTGCAAAATAGAAATTGGGACTTTCACTGCTGCAGATGACTTTTCATCAGTACAACACCTTTCTACTTTGATTTTAAGTTGGGGTTTTTACCCTGTGCTGGGTAACTGCCCCAAAACCTCTCAGTGTAGGCTTGACTGGCATTTAGACTGGCACAATTTAAGTCAGCATTTCTGTGGGTCAGCCTGTATGTCCCTGTTGGGAAACCAAGTGATTGCTTATCACTGTCATGGGAGCAGAAACAAAAGGAAGAGGTTATCGACCAAATTGGAACATTCAGGGGAGAGTCATAGAATCACAGAGTGGTTTAGGTTGCAAGGGACCTTCCAACTGTAAATAAAACTGATTTTAGTCCTTAAAAAAAGGCATAGCATTAGACTCTATTTCAGTTCAATTTAATTTAAATAATCTTTCTTGCTCTTGTCTTTTAAAGATTTTCTGCAAGTATTTTTTTAAAGCAGTTTTGATGAATATGTCAGGAAGGGCTACCTAGATGCCCTTTAAAATGTCATCTTGCTTAATGTTCTTCTGAGTTCTAGTGTTCTGTTGACTGGTTCCCATCTTTGATATTATTAGTGCTTTGGAGGTAACTATATCAGTGCAGTCTTAAATCTGTACATATTAAAGTCAATTACAGACAGTTGGGTCATGCTTTATCTAGATGGTAAATTCTTAAACCATTTTGATAGAAAAAGGATTTGTACTGTGATGCCATGTAGTGAAAGAAAAATGTTTTGACCAGTTGTTCAGTTTGGTTAAGCTTCTGTCTAATCATGACCACTGATCAGAATAAACCCCAATGATTTGTAATTTCAAAGGATCTAAAATAGGATTAAAGTCTCTTATGAATATAATGCATTTGTCCTCATATACAAGGCACTTGATATACAATTGAATACTTTAAGGTTATTTTTAATTTCACTTATCCAGAGCCTCAGTCTTCCAAGAATGCTTAAGTAATTATTAAAAAAAAAAAAATCATTGTGGGTCAGTGCTTAAAACTCTAAACCATTGTGTAATGTTCTCTTGCTGCCTGCATGTTTTTCTGCTTCTCCCTGCTATGTTCTGGCCAAAGATGCAGGTAGTAGTGGAGCGTGGCATTTCGGGGTTGAGACACTGCCTTTGTCCGTTTCAGTTATTTCTGGATACAAATTTTGTAATACGGGAGTAAAACCTACCTTTTGTCCCTCATTTGAGTTGTGCTCTCCTGAGTAGTCAAGAGAGAATGTGATAGAGATGTTAGGCTAAATCAGGAACTGGAAGAAGTTCAGGCACAAATTGCTGTATAGGCTCTTTTGTATAGTCTCTCTTCTCTATTTGTCTGTGTGGGCTGTTCTTCTCTTGTGATCCTTTCTGTAGTGCTTAATCACATTGGCTCTTTTCCCATGCTACTTTTAAGTCTGTTTGTAAGTTGTACATTAAGAACTGCTGGCTTCTTGATTTCTGAAGCATTGATGAAACTCCAGAAAGTTTTGCTCTTCAGTTTGAAAAGACTGAACAACTATGAAGTGCAGACAGTTAAACTAAATGATAGTCTATATGTAACTGAAGAGGTGAAAAACATGTTTGTTGTGTTTCATTTGACATGGGTTTAGTTAGTACTAGCTTTTCAAAAATGGATACAAATTTATACTGCTCATTTTTACTTATTACTTGTTGTTTTTGGGAAAATCCGTTTTTATTGTCAAAAAAGTGTGATAATCTGTTTTCTGTGATACTTCTGTTACATGGTATCTGAGCAGTACAGTTCTTGAGGTGCTCTGTTATTTAAAATATACTGCACCAGAAGTGTTTATAAGATGGAGGTTTGCTTACTGAATCTCTTGACTAATAGTTTATGAAGATCTTATTTTTGCTAGTAACTTTTTTGAAAAATTTTGTCAGAGCTATAGCTTATTTCAGCAGTAACAAAGGAACAAAATTTTGTTCCGAAAGAAATGTGAGCTTAAAAAGGTCAAATGCCTTTATTCATAAATCACTTTGCTACTTGGGAATAATTCATTCAGTGCTTTTTTGGTATAAATGAATTGGAGAAGACAACCTTTCTTGGCTTCAGAAATCACTGCACTGACAGCTAGGTCTTGAAAAGAAAAATCTCTCCTCTCCCCCCAAACAAAGTGTTTTAATAAACGAAGTTATTGTCTGCTGGCATTATTGGACATGTGGTCAGTTGTCATGTTCCTCTTACCAACTGAACAAAGTTTGAACTTCTGTCTAATTGTTCCCTGCTGTTAGGCTACCCTGTCATGATCAAGGCCTCAGCAGGTGGTGGTGGGAAAGGCATGAGAATCGCTTGGGATGATGAAGAGACCAGGTGAGATGCTGTCCAAAAGCTTGCCTTGATGAATGCTGCAGTTACCAAAGTCCCATTAAGCCACTGTGAGCTGACAGTTGAGCAGATATGAAATGCTAGACAGAGAAATTGGATATTATTTGGTTTTTCTCCCCTTTTGTATAGTGAGTGGTATACTTTGGAAGTTTGCATGTGTCTATGTAAAATTAATTTCTGCATAAACCTTGCAAAACATCGTCCATTAATTTGAGTAAAAAACCAACACTTACAACTGCCTTTAGTCCAGTGGTGGACTGTAAATAATATTTTGCTATATGCCTTTCAGAATGCTGATGTATTAATCGCCTGTGTGTTAGGTAGAATGTTTATTGGCCCTGATTCGCAAACATTAATGCATGTCATTAGTTCTGTTAAAGTTGATGAGACTGATTATTCATGTGTGGAAACACATACAGCGTTTCCAGAATGTGCTCTAATAAATTGCGTAGTTCTGTGTTTAAAATATTTGTCTCAGCAAACTATTGTGCTTTTGCCTGTTTGACATATTTGTTTAAACACACAGACATTTTCATGTTTCTTAATGATTGTCTGAATCTTGAACACTTCATGATGCTTTTATTGACTCAAAGTTTTGCAATCCATTCTCTGCTCATATTCCGGCAGTGAGGAGCCTGGTTTCAACCCTATGTGCCACTGATGTTACAGAAAAATGTGGTTTGGGATTTTTCAAAGACTTGTAACAAAAAGCCTATTTGATCCAAAATTCGATAACCTAAATGTTTTCCTTTCCACGTGGAGAGAGAGGAGCATATATGCTGGAATCACCTCGAAGTACAACTCAAATTTTCATTACTTTAATTTAGTCACCTGCAAGAATTCCCTGCCATTTTTGTGTTCCCTATTAAATATTTGTTTGTAAGAACCTAAAAACTGGATAAAAGAACAATGAATATCTAGCAGTTAAATTTTAAAGAAAACATTGGGGTCTGCTGTACCTTGCTACCTCTAGCCTATTTATATTCAAATCTAAATAGGAAAATAAGGTTTTGTGCATTAGAATGAAGATCTAGAATAATCTGCTTTCTTACAAGGATGCTTTGTTCCCACTGCTTTAGAATCCAAAATTACTACCTTGATCTTGTTCAGGCAGCATTTGCATCTGTTGGACTTGAAAGGAAGGCATTCCTTTCTTGTTTTCTCAGAAAGGAGCAAAGAAGCTCAGTTAAAGTAACTGTTTAAAAATCGAAAACTGGATCTAAAATAATGATTGCTATTTTTTTTGGAGAGAAGTTGTGGTTACTGTTTAGAAAGTTACTCAATAGAGCTGATTGGTATCAACAGAAACTAGCTGAGGATGTTCTTTTGTACATTTGCATACAAAATCAATTTAGTGTCTTACTTTGATCCAGTGATATTTAATGATATTAGTTTGAGATGCTTGCCTTGTTTGTGGAAAGCCTTTGAAGTACCATTCAGCTCCTTGTTATTTGTCAGTGGTGTCCTTACAATAATCTTTTTTGTTAGCTATACCAGCCTTGTCTTTACAGTGTAGTTTTGTAGAGTAATATCTAAAAGGTGCTAAGAGAAAGAACACTTAGACTGAGTCACAGAACAGCATTAGTAACTGATCCTATATAAAGGAGAAATGCTTATTTTACCATTTAAGGGTACGCGGAAATGAAGGCAAAATTAAGTTGGCAAAATACTTTCTGCAGGAAGATGAGCGAGATTAAGAGAACTGAAGATAGAAACAAATTTAATTTGCATTTACATATGAAGTAGAGCAATTGAGTTTCTCTTGCAGTCTGTCTTGAAAAAATCTCTATGAGTTTGTAAAAGATTTGTTGTACATATCCATGTTATGGAACTTATATTGTTCTCTTCTGTGTGTCTGAAAAACAACATGCGACTGGTGTTTTGAAGGGGGCCTCAACATCTTACTGACAAAACAATGTATCTGATAGTTTTAATATCACATAAAAGGTTGTTGTCCTCATGTATAGTCTTGCTGTATCCAGATCCATGTGATCCTAAAAGTAAACTAATTTTCAACTATTGGCAGACTCTGAAAAGCCAGTATCTGAATGGCCTCTTGTATTTCAGGCTTCATAGGTAGATGAGTGTGAAGAATTGTTTGATAATATTTTGACTTGTAAACTTGCCTTGGCTTTGTCATGTGAGATTAATTCCAAATAGTATTTGAAAAAAAAAAAAAAACCAAACCAAAACAAGCCCCAAACCTCTTAAACTGATTTTGTTTGAAACATACTTTTGAATTTTCAGGTTAGTTGAAAATTTTTCTTGTCTCAACTGTGTGTGCATAGTATTAAAAGAAGGCTTAAATGTGTTGTGTGGCATGGAAATAACCACTGGAAATGGAAAAGACCTATCTAAAGGACTTAATTGCTACGGTTACAGAATTATTCATAATGGTAACTTACTGGTGCTTCAGCTTTCACTCTTAAATCTCTTAAATATCCCTGATGGTGAAAATTTGGTTAGATCCTCTAAATATTATATTATTCCAGCTATAGCTAAGATTTCTGTAATTTTCAACTAGTATTTCTAACTATAGATATTGTAGTATTTCTAACTAGAAATACTAGAATAGTTTTACCAGTGTTAGGATTATTATTTTTTTTCTTGAAATAGCTCTTCATGTGCATGTGACTGTGGAAGGCTGCCATGTTGCCCCCTGCCTCTTTATCAGGGTAGAGCTGCTGTTGTATTTCTTCAGATATTAATCCCTCCTAACTCTTCCTTCTGTTGCTTTTTTCCAAATTTCGGTCAAATTCTAATGTGGAATTTTGTGTTCAAGACACTAACCCACATCTGAAATTGAAATAACCCTTTCTTCACTCTAACAAATCCCTAGTCAGTTGTCTTGGTTTGGATAAGTAGAATTTAGGATGCCCTTTCTTCACGTAATAGATACCCACTTGAAATTATATTGAAAATGGAGTGTAGATTTCTGAAAAGTGGTATTCAGGTTTGTAGGTTCTTCACAGCCTGAGAAAGTTCTGCTGCTTTATGTATCTAAAAGTACTTCTGTCTTAGTGTAGTCGATCATCCCAGCTCTGGCCTTGTATATGAAGAGCCTGTTCTAAAAGCGCTTTCCAAATATAGGTGACATGAAGTTCGTTATGAAGTACAACAAAACGTGACCAGGGTATGTCTGAATATCTAGAAATTTTCTGTATCGTTCTTTGGCTTTGGAGAAACTGAAGGTGCTGCTACTTTCAGTATGCTTTTATAACGATTGTAACTAAGTCTTTAGGCTTCATGGCTTCAAATGATCCGCTGGCAGTTCTGAAAAGGAATTCACTTGAGGACCTTATCCTCTCCAAAGCACAGATTTAAATTTACTGGCAGAGATAGTGATGGATCTTTGTACACAAAGATACTTACTGGCCTGTAGGTTCAGTATCAGAGGTCATCACACAGGAACTACTGGCCCTTGTAAACTCTATGGATTTGCAAATAGAAATTACTTTCTTTAGTTAGTAGTTTCAGGTGCAAATGTGATAACCTTGAAGTTGGAACTTTGTACTGAATTGTCTTCTAACAACTCCCTTTTGAGAAATTTGAAGCTTTGTGCTAATTCCACTCCCCCCAATTGTCTCAACTTCCGTAACTTTTCCTAGATATTGAAAGCTTGCGTGCTTAGTGAATATCTGTTTTGAAAGCTTTCAACAAGGCAACTTTCAGCAACAGGTATTTAGAGAGATGAAAGATTTTGCCTTTTAGTTTATAACAACAGGAAAATATAAATTGTCCTGTTACTTAAATTCTTTCTTGGTGCTTATGCCAATTTTATGAATTTAAATCTAACATCTGCTCTCAAATTCCAAGAATACCTTTTCATTTCTTTTCTGTGGTCCTTTGGTACCATGCTGAGTTTACTTCCACTGTTCCACTGTTGTTGCTCTTCATTGGAATGGTACAATAGGATATGTGGGAGAATGACTAGCAAATTTTTGTACTCTGCAATAATATTCTGCAGTTTCCCACTTTCCTTCAGAAACACTTCTTGAAGTTTTTTTTCCCCTGATGTTGTAATCTTCCAATGGCTCTGAAGGAACAAACAGTGGAACTGGAAGAACGTAAAGTGGAATAATATGTAACAAATCATTCTGAATCCCTCATCTCCTGAAGCAAAGGAAGTGTGTGGTATAAGAGGACAATGCTTTAAAAAGCTGAACAGCATTCCCTATTGCAAGCCTGTACATTGAGTTTTATTACCTTCCCAAAGCACTGCATTTGGCCTGTCAGACTGCACTGTCTGTCAGACCGTGGGTTTGGCATCCTTGGTCTGTCCTGCACAGGTATGTGCTGTAGAAATGTTCAGGTAAGGGGAAGGAGTCAATTAGATGATCGAAGAATAGTGTTTCCTAAAAACTGTTTTTTGCCTTTTTTTTTAAAAAAAAACCCCACCCAGATTTCCATGCCAGCTACGTGTGTAAACGATAGTAAAATGCTGTGACTAGATCATTTTAGTTTTTTTATTTTGCAGTCAAACTGAACCAATGGATATTGGGTTTGTGTGTAAATGCAAACAACATTTGAGTATTTGTTGGTTACCTAACTTACTAGTCATGATTTTAGAGGGATTCTAATGTACTAATGGTTATCAAACATCTATGTTTAGCCAGATGGCATTTCTAATTCTGGCCTTGACAAAAAATACTCTTTTCTTTTACTGTTTCCTGATACTGGAAACTGAGATATGGTATGACGACTACAGTCTTTTAACAGTGTCTGGCTGCCTCCAAAGAAAATGGATGCTTTAATTAAAGCAGCAATGCAGATCTCTGAGCTGGACGCAGAAAATTGGCATGGGCTATCTGACTTCAGACAACCACAAGAAAGCTTGTGGCAAGATCAATAAATGGTTTTGTACAACTTCAGTGTGAATAAATGCGCTGTGGGGAGAGACCTTTGAAGACACTATCTTTTTCCCCTTGTAGAATCATGCATGTTTGAAGGACCTAGGGACATCACCTCATCCAGCTTCATCCTCAGAATAGGATCAGCACGCAATTTGAAGTTGATTGCTTAGGGCTTTGCCCAGTTGGGTGATTCCACAGCCTGCCCTGTTTCTCAGGTCTTTCCAGTCATTTTTTTCCTTGCATCCAGTTGGAGACTCCCCACTTCAGTTTATGGCCACTGTCTCATTTTTCTGTTGTGCACTGCAATAAAGATCTTGGCTCCATTGTCTCAGTAAACTCCTCTTTAAGTACTGGAAGGCTGCTATTAGGTGTCCACTAAAGCCTTGTTGTCCTTCAGGTTCAACAAGCCTAGTTTACTATGTCAGTCCTGGTGTACTATGACCACCGTACTTGAGCTTATCAACATCTTTGAGTACTAGGAGTGTCCAAAACTGGATGCAGTATTTCAAATGTGGTTTAACAAGCGCTGAGTAAAGGGGAATTTTGAATATCTCTTTCTTTGGAGATATTAAAACCCCACCTGAATGCAGTCCTGTGCAACCTGTGCTAGGTGAACCTGCTTTAGCTGAGGGGGTTGGACTAGATGATTTCCAGATGTCCCTTCCAACCCCTCCTGTTCTGTGTTTCTGTGAAATAAAGACCTGCTGCTGTGGGTCTACTGGTGGTACTGCAGTTGATACAGTCCCCTTTTCAATTAGCCTTCATTACACTGCTCACTTGCATCACAACCTGTTATCCACCAGCACCTCTAAGTCATCTTAAGCAGCCAGTCAGTTCCACAGCCTGTACTCTGGTGCAGGGGGGATTAGGCTGTGCCAGCCACAGGACTCTGCATTAGTTCTTATGCTTTTCCACAAGATGCTTCTGAGTCCATTCCTCCAGACTGTCTAGGTCTCTCCGAGATGCAGCCTTGCCCTTAGGTATATTGATGACCCTGTCCACAGACCAGAGGTGGTGCATTCCAGGTCAATAATAAAGAGGTTAAACTGGTTCCAGAATAATAAATTATTGGGGGAATTCCCTTGTATGGGATTCCAGTTAGAGGATGAGCTGTTAACTTTGAACCCAAGGATCTAGCTAGTTTTTCACCCGTCTAGTTGTGCAGTTATGTAGACTGTAATATTATACCTTGGTAACAGTGATGCTGTGGGAGACTATTAAGGTCTTGCTAAAGTTGATTGAGATATGTACTGTTCTCCTGTAATTCATAGGTGTAGTCATAAAAGACAAGTAGATTGATCAAGCATGCTACTATTGGTAAATTCAGTCTGTTCTCAGCCACCTTCTCATGTGTCTAGAAATAGCTTTCAGGAGATCTTGCTTCATGACTCTTCCCTGGAATTAACATGAGGCTGACCAGCTTGTAGTTATCCTGATTCTTTCATGCTTTTCTCAAAGATGAGTGCTATGTCTATCTTCCTTCAGTCATTGGGAATCTCCCCTGACCTCCAAAGCCTTTCAAAGATGACAAAGCTGTCTCACAATGACATAAGCTACCTCTCTTTGCATCCCATCTGGTCTTACTGACTTGTACGGGTTAACTTCTTCAGGAGGTCCTTGATTACATCCTCTTCGGCTACTGGTAATCCTCTTCCTCATCCCATCTCATGTCTGTGTTGAAGTTGTCCCAGCTTGCTTGTAGTCTTCTGTGCTGTTTTTCCGATAGATGTCAGGTTAATTTCCTGTTTAAAAAACCCCAAACCAACAGACACCCCCTGCCCCCAACAAACAAACAAAAAACCACACCAAAAACCTTCCCAAACCACTACCAAATGAAAAAAAAATATCTCCCCCTCCCAAATAACCCACAGCCTCAGAATCCCAAAACAGAACTACACAAACACTCAAGATCTTGGAGTCTTTGAGTTGCTTAAAGAAGATTTTTGTCCATTCTATCAGCTTGAGCAGGTGAACTGTTAACAAATTTGCACTGTAGTGTTTCCCTTACTGGCCTCTTTCTTGATCCAGACCTTCCAGCTCTCACCATCTTGCCCTTTCCCAAGAAGACATCCATATATTTGACCTGCCCTTTCGTATAAAAAGGGGAGGCTTATCCTGCTGCATGTCTTACAAGATTGGGTAGCTGTTCAGTGCAGCGCTGCAGCTGTGTCATAGGTCCCATCATGTCACTTACTCTGAGGATGTTGCATACAGCCGCTTGAGGTGGACCTCTGGATTTTTCCTTTGATGCCTCCAGCTTTGACTAGTGTGCAGCTCCCACCAGTGTGACCCACCCTACCCCTGAGGAGAGGCAGTGGTATTTTCCTGCCTTAGGCACGGGCTGTGCTGGCCTTTCAGCCCCTGTGCTCCAAGCCCAGCGTGGGCTAAGACATGTGATGTGTGATGGGTACTCATGCAGCTGGGGCTGTGGAGTTGCCACGTGTACTGTATGGTGCTATACTGTTAGCAGTGCTCCAGCTTTCTAGCTCTGTGCCTGTATATGTCTTCAGGTGTCTGACCTGCAGCATGAGTCGTCCTTCTAGCAGGCAGCTATGGGCCCCTTTTCATCACGAACCGGTCTATCAATCTGAGTTGGAAAATGGCTAGCAGAAGCTAATGGAAGCTAATAGCAGTAAATCTGCATGTAGTGGAAATAAAAAAACTGCTAGTAGGTGTTACTGAGAACCTAAGAAGACACCTTAACAGAAAATCTTGCCTGAATAAATAACTTGCAACCAAAATGCCAACACCCCCCGCCCTTCCCACTGTCCAAACTATCTCTACAGTTTCTCTTTATGAGAAACTACCAAAAATATCTCCTGTCCAAGCTCCTCTTAGGTGCTTCTGTTTTCTGTCCTCCTTGCATGCAGACTCAGTTGGTGGCCCTGTACTGTGGGGTGCCCACTATTGTCTAATGGACAGCTAGACAATAATTGTCCTCCCTGCCCCTTGATCTAGCTCAGGTGACGGACGCCAGAAGACTGCAAAGATGGCTATGTTAGTAGGTGGTTAGTGATTGGAGTGTGAGTCTGCTCAGAGCCCCTGCTCAGGAATCTTCTGACCAGAGTGCCTCCTTACTGTGAGTTGTAGCATAGAGGTGTCAACGATGATCTTCACATAGCTGAGGTACATCAGCTTGCATGATTGTGTCTTATCAACCATCAGGACTTGATTAGGCTGCAGACAGCATGTTGCTTGTATGATAAACTGTACCTGGGCCTAGACAGGGGCAGTAAGCTCAGGTTTTCCTGTCCAAGTTCTCCTGCACTTCTCTTCTGGGTTTAGCATGGACCCCAGGAAAGTTTTGGACTTGGTCAGACATATCAATGCAGTTGTACTGAATAAGGAGTGTCTTCCTTGCAGTGAGGCTCTGTAGGACTGTTGCTTGGTGAAAGGTTAATACTCCAAATACAAATTCTCCTATAGCCTAAACATTTTATTTTATTTTTTTTTTTTTTTTAAAATATTCAAAAGATGCTCAGACCTATCTTCATCTGGTTAGTATGATCTTTTTAAGGAAGGTGAAGTGTATTTATGATAACATTTGTTGCTGAGCAAATGCAACTGCACAGATTTGTAAGGTACAAACAAGGTCAGAATACCTGACTGAGATAGTAATTCCTGTTATATATAATTTAAAAAGACTTGCAGATGTATGGATTAGATAATTAGGCACCTGACTTTTTTTTAACAAGTATTGCAGTTTAGATTTCTAATTAGCACATACTTCAATGAAGGAAGAATAGTCAATTGTGCATAAAACTGCCTGATAGAATGTTTACAAAAGGAAACAGCCTTTGATATAGGAGTTAAAATAGCTCTAGATCTGTTTCAGTAAGAAACACTGTGTATGGCTGTTTGTTACCTCACTTTGGTTTTTTGGACAGATCAGGTAGTGTACAGAATCACAAGTTTTTATGTCCCTTTTTCTCTTTATTAAGTAATCCAATATGTTTAAATTAAATATGAATTTAGGGAAGATTGTACATAGAGTATAATTTCTCAAAACTATAGCATATATTACTCCACAATCTTGAAAAAAGGTGAAGAAATTCCTTTAAATCTACACATCTATACTGTAAATTTACCTATCTCATGGTCCTGTTGTCTGGGTTTTGTTTGTGGAATTGGACTAGATCAAGAGATGAAAAGTGCAGAAACTTCAACTCAGTTGTGCCGTAGTCACTTAGTCTGGGCACAGATATCAGGGCTGCTGCATTTCAGTAGTCAGTCCCACGGAAATTTACCCCAAACTTTCCATGTGTATCAACATGAGTGGGACTAATATGCCAGTTAAAGAGCCTGTAGAAAACTATGGAGCATTTGGGTTATAGAATGACTTAAGTTGGAAAAGACCTTTAAGATCCAGTCCAACTATTAACTGAAGACTGTCCAGTCCACCAGTAAATCATGTCACTAAGTGCCTCATCTACATGTCTTTTTAAATAGCTCCAGGGATGGTGACTCAACCACTTCCCTGGGCAGCCCCTTCCAATGCTTGACAACCCTTCTGGTGAAGAAATTTTTCCTGATGTCCAATCTAAACCTGCCCTGGTGCAACTTGAGGCTGTTTCCGCTCATCCTATCACTTGTTACTTGGGAGAAGAGACTGACCCCCACCTTGCTACAACCTCCTTTCAGATAGTTGTAGAAAGCAATAAGGTCTCCCCTCAGCCTCCCTTTCTCCAGGCTAAACAACTGCAATTCCCTCACCTTCTCCTCATAAGACTTTGCTCTAGACCCTTCACCAGCTTCGTTGCCCTTCTCTGGGCACGCTCCAGCGCCTCCAGTACCATAATGAGTCCCTGCATTATGGTATTATGGTATATTTCACCCCTGAGAAAGCTGTCCACAACGTTGCTTGTCAGTAGTTGTGCCTTACAGGAGTTTCTGCCATGAAAATAAAGTCAGTAAATATAGCATCTTTCAATCTTTATTTGTCTGAGTAATTACATATGTAAAATAGAAAACAGAGGGAAGTATATGGAATGTGCAGTGTAATGCTCAATTATACTTTAATGCAGGGAAAAACTAGTAGTAAAGCTGGTATGCTCTATAAAGTGAAGTATTGTATCTTCAGGTTGTGTGTTCAGTGATTGAATTTACAAGCTCTGCAATATTCTATCTGCAGTTCTTTCATCTAATGTGCAACTAATCTGCTGTTCTTGAGTATTGAGGGCTGCATACCTTAAATAGTGATGAGCTTCACCTTCTGTATAACAAGTACCTTATAATTAATGGTTTTTAAAGTTTGATTACTTTATTACTTTTGCAGAAGAAAATGCCAACAAAGAAAATTCATACAAATAATTGTTGTAAATGCTCAGACATTTTAAACACACTGAAATTCTCTGTGACTTGAGAATGTAATTTTTTTGGTTTTGTAAGAAAAAAAAGAGATACTCATCAAAGAACTAAATGCAAATGGTAAAACTTGGTTTTTGGATGTGTGTGTTGCTAGATGACTGGAATGAAGAATTTTTCCTTCTTGTGTACTTCAGAACTTGACTTTGAAAATAGAGATGATTATTTTTGTTCTCATTATTTAAGGGAAGGTTTTAGGTTTTCGTCTCAAGAAGCTGCTTCAAGTTTTGGCGATGATCGCTTACTGATAGAAAAGTTCATTGATAACCCTCGTCACATAGAAATCCAGGTTTGTAGTATTATTATTACTGCTATTTATTATTGTTTATTTATTTAATAAGGTTTGAACTTACAAATTAATCAAAGTTCAAAATGTTTCAAACACTCTGCTAAAAAAGGCCTAGAGTCTTGTGTTTTCCTGTGTCTTGGGCTATTGCTTAAACTGCATGGCTATCATGCACAGTACAGCCTTCCTGTTTTTATTCTTTAGCCTTTCTGTAGCAGGAAGACAATGAACTGTGCTTAATTTGTTGGGGGAAAAAAAAAAAAAAGAAGAAAGTTGTAGACATCTGTCCTGAGGGCTGGAGCTTGAACTCTGGATCCTGATTGCAGTGCTTGAGCGCAGCAGAGGATGTAGGAGTTCAAGCATTGCTGTGCTTAAGATTTTTCTTGCAAGCTCTAGGTGGTTGTGCCAGTATTTTGGATTCTGTTCTGAAGTACCTAATGCTCCCTAGAAAATCAGGAGGATTTGTGTCTTATTTTGAGCAGTTTGTGGTTCAAACTCAAGTGTATTCTTCTTAACTTCTGGATTGTGACCATTTAAATCTTTTATTGGACTTAGTGTTAAGCTGGTGTGCTAACGCAAAACCAGACTTGTTTGTTTTGGCTAGACTCTTTAACAAAATTATGATGTAAAAATTTGTGCTGTGTTTGATCTTTTATAGGCAACTAAACTGGGTTTGTTAAATAGCCTTGAAATTATCTTTCCTGACAAGAAATCTATATGGAGTATGTCCGTTTCCTCAATAGAAATTTCATTTATTTTTGTGCAAAATACAAACTCTGAAGTTGTGGCATGTTTTCTTTTACAGTGAGAGCCTGAAGTATTTTGACAGTAGTTCAATAACTGCATGAAAAAACCCCAATAAATTTGATAGATATTTGTAAGAGAGAAACATTCAGCATTTTTTACTCTGCCAGATATGTGCCCACAACCTGATACCTCCTATATTTTTATTTATTTTATGTGCACAGGCTAACTTACTGCAAATGTGAAATGAAGAAGCAATTTGTAAAAATGAAATTTAAACCCCAACCTATTCTCTTTTGAAGGGTCACAGAAAGGTATCTAGGGAATGTTTAGTTTCAGCATTGATAATTAAGTTACAAAAGAGGTCAGATTGCTGGAACATCTTCCTATATTCTCTTACAATGGCTAATAATTTTTGGCTACCTGTGTCTTTGTGGTTTGTTTGTTTGGTTTTTTTTTTGGTATGCAAATCAGTACATGTTAAAGATCTATTCCTTTCAGTGCTTGCAGATTTGGGATTTTCAGCAGGTTCGAACTGACTCTTTGATGACTAAAGTTAGATGAGATTGAATCTACCATACTTTTGATGAGTTGGGGGCTGATGTCACGTTGTCTTGATTCCTTTAGGTTAAAAAAGGTTACGTCAAAAAAAAACCAGGCAGTACTGTATTTAATAACAGTCAAATACTTTACATTAATAATTTATAATTTTTAAAATAATAAGAATACAATGAATTGTTTTCCTTACACAAACACTTTGATGGTACCTTTTAACAATATCGTAGCATATCACTTTAACTTAATGTTCTAATCAGCTTTAGGACATTGACCTTGGTTCATTTTCAAACTGCTAAATATACAAACAATTTGAGACCAGATGCCAAATATTTATTAATTTAGCAGTAACTTTTAAACAGAACCTTTTTTAAACATTCATATAGCTCCAAAACATTGGTACTTAAAATTGTTAAATAAGGGGTTTCCTGTGTCTAGCTATAAAACAATCACTTTGTAAAACATGAGAAAAGACTAAAACAATTGACAGGAAAATAGAGTCCAAATAGACCTTATGCTTGAACTGATTTGAAGTCTTGTTCTCCTGAAATACCTGATATAAAGGACTGGAGTTTAAAGTAAGAGTACGTGGAATGTCTGTTACTTGGCTAAATAGCTGTCCTACAGCTGGAAACATAATTTAGACGAATCATGTAGGAGAGGTTGTGATACATTATATTTAATTATTTTCGCATATAGATGTACATAGCATATACTAATGTCATAATCATCTAATCCCACAAAACAAGAAGTTTTCTTTGAATGGTATTTAGATACTTAGGAAAAAAGCTGTAGCCGTGACATGCATTTTTAGTGAGGTGTGCACTGGACTCTCACGTCACTTCAGAGATGATTTCAACATTCTGTAAATGTCTTCTGAAATACACTTGTTCATGAAGTAAGTATCTTCTTTAGTTTCTGACAATGAAAACAATGGACCCAAAATGAAAGTAAAATCCTAGATGTTTTTTGGCTTATGATATTTGTAATTACGCTTTCATAGTAAATGTTCACGTGTATCTCTTTTTGAGCCATATTAACTGATAATGGCAAAACATTTATTTTAATATCCAGTTGCAGAGATTAAGTAGGATACAAGAAATGTCCTGAAGTGAAAGAAAATATTTACTAGTTGGCTTGGAAAATGTTTTGTTATTCCCTTCAGGAAAATACAGAGGGAAGAGAAGAGAAGCACAGGAACTGATTTTTGTTGAAATATTCCAGGACTTTCTTTCTTTGTTTTGGTGAGGCCCAATTCTGTGGAAAGTTATAGGCTTTCTAACAATGAAACAAAAGTGCTCACAGGAATCATTTTACTTACAGGACAGCAATTTTTCCATCAAGTACCGTGCTATGCCCTGAGAGGTTACTGTTTTAATATTTAAAAAAAGAACAAAAAAACCCACCTAAACAATCAAAAAACCTTCAGTCCTCCCAAATGAGTTTCTCTAGAGCTCTGTGATGTTTAGTTCTGGATTGGATGAATCTGGGCTCAGGTAGGAAGTTGTTTTAGATGTTGCTGGGGTTTGCTGCCCCCCCCCCCCCCCCTTTTTTTTTTTGTACTGAGTCGCCTGTTACAGAATCTAGCCGTTGGCCGGAATACCCTTGTGCTGCTGCTGCTGCTGCACCTCCCCCTGGGCAGGGAAGAGGGTTCTGGGGCAATCTGTAGTTTAAGAACTCTCAAAAAGTCATTTATCTTGTAGAACTCTTTGGAGGGGATTTTCCCCCTAGAAAGGTCCATAAATTTATGGGAGTACAACAGAATTTTTGAGGAAAAGCTAGGTCTACAGGATGCAGAGCACTCTGGGTCTGATGCTGCACAGCGCACGTGAGTTGTCTTCATGAGATCAGTGCCTCGTTTTCAGTCACATCTACCCAGATTATTCACGCATCAGCAAACATTGGTGTCATAGATGCAGGAATTCATCTTGCTTAGTGCCGTACTTGCTCTGTGGTGCTAAAAGGAATAATAAATAATACAGATTCGTTGTCACAAATGTGAGTAGATATGGTTGAGTTCACACAGTTTGAGGAAGATTGTGTCCTTTTTTTATCATGTTGGTTTTCAGTGTAGAGCTGCACTATTAAAGAATGAAGCATGAATATTGGCACAGGTTCCCGCAGATCAGAGCAGGAAGATAGATGGAAAAAAATGGATTAGAGGGAAAATTTTATAAGGAAGAAAGGGAGCAGGTGTGATCTGCAATGAAAGAAATTGTTCCAAGAATAAGTGTAGAGTATAACATCATAAGATTGGAAGAAGTCTAGTTGAATCCTCAAATCCAGTCTCCTGCTATTGGAAATGGCTGCACTATACAGTCAGTTTCATAAAGGGATAGGGTTTCTTTTCTTGCTTTTCTTCTAGTTTGAAGTTGCAGAGTTAAATCAGAGTTCTCTTGTGCCAAACTTGTGTGTTTTCTAGTGTGTAATTTAGATAATTTGATCTAGATACTTGACTGTATGTGTCACTCTTCCAGGAACTGAAGCTGCAGCCAAGAACTGCAGTTGACACCTGATTTCTAAGAAATCCCTTGAAATGTCTGCTTTAATTTCCTTTGAAAGTATTGAGGAATTGGCAAATTTTATTTTCCTTAATGAAAGATCACAAAGTTTCTGAAGATTTTTTTCTTCTTTGTTAGAGACAGGGTGCTGTGGTTTGCCTACTAAGAAAGCTCTATTAGCCATTGTTTTCTGAAAACTTTTGTGTGTAATTCAGGAGCAAAATTTCATGTCCTTGGAGATTATTCTCTCCTTCATTGACACACGATATTGCTTAACAATATGCTTCTGAGTAATTCCATTGTGCAATACAATTTTAAATGCTTGAATATGTAGTTTTAGTCTGATTTCAGTATTTTGACTTTTCATTTCTGAATTTTTGTGAGCTTCTCACAAATTTTGGAATAGATTTTTTCCATATGTAGACTCTACATGGATGTTTTAAAATAAACCTATTCAGAATTTGAAGCATTCAATTAGTATTTCATATACACTTAATTTTCTACACTAGCATTTTTTCTCAACCTTTATTTCTAGATTGGAATTTAAAAAAAAATATTAAACTAACTGAATCTACGTAATAGTATAATGTCAAAAGGCCACATGCATACATCTGTTTGTTAATAGCAGTGTATTACTGTTTCAGGTTTTGGCAGATAAACATGGTAATGCCTTGTGGTTGAATGAGAGAGAGTGCTCCATTCAAAGAAGAAACCAAAAAGTTGTGGAGGAGGCACCAAGGTATGTATACTAGATCCTTGATGCAGCTTCACAGTTACTAGAAGCACTTTTGGAAAGCTGCTGATTTTACTTATTGTACAAATGCAAGCAAATTTTATTCTATTAGAAATCACAAAGAAAATAAATGATTGAGTTTTAGTCATTTGACTGTAATGCAGTTTTGATCTTGTACTTAAGGGTCTTTTGATCTTGCTTCATGATGTCTTTCTGTAAGATGAAAAGAGGTGTTGTGGTGTTATTTTTCTTCATGATCTTGTATAAAATGGATATGGATCTTACCAATCAAGGATATGTTGTATATGAGATGGCTTCCAAGATATTTTTCCTTTTCATTACCACTAACTTTTGGATTTAAGAGTAAAATGAAATATGGGATAAGTATTCATTTTATCACAAATAGAGATATTTCATTATGTTATAGTAATTGCAAGATGGCCACATAATACTGTTTATTTCTATTTGGAATGGAACACGAAGTACTAAACACTCTGCCCCAACTTTAGTACCACTCATGGTATAGATGTAGATGTAGCTGGCCAGTAACTCAAAAGTACTAAATGATCTTAATTCCACTGATTTGAAACGGAACTGAAATGCATTGCTGCTGTGCAAGGTCTGGTTTTGCTGTGTTTTCTGTTGCATGGTATTCATCAGAGAATATGTGTAGAAAAAGGGGGCAGAAGGAAGTTCTGATTTCAGAAAACCAGGCATAGGTATGTCACTACCCATGGGAATTCCCAGTGTAATGTGTTCACCAGTTCGGATGGTTTTGCCATTGTTTTATAGCATAGAACTATGTGATGCAACAATTTAGGATGTGAGGAAAAGCACATCATTCCAATAATGTTTATTTAGAGGCAGTATATAAGTTAATGTTGGATCATAATTGTGGGACTAGCACTGTTTATATCATAGATTTTAAAATAAAAAACGAAGTATAAATCAAAGGGTACAAACCCATTAGCTCGTTACTTCCTCGTAGTGCTCGTGGATTTCTTGGAAGCCTTATGCCCAAAGATCTTACTATTGTAGCCACCGCGGTGAAGGGCTCCGGAGCGGCGGGTGGCGCCGGGGGCCCCTTCCCGAAGCGGCAGAACCGCGGCCAGACCGAGGCGGCAGAAGCGCCGGGAGCGAGAGGGCGCCCCAGCCCGCCCCCCCAGGGAGGGGAGCGCGAGCTCCTGGCGGGGTCCGCTCGGACTCGCCGTGGGCGGGGACAGGAGCGGCGGCGGCCAATCCCCTCGCAGGGCAGAGCGGCCCCGGGGAGCGCGGGCCCGGCCGTTGGGGCGGCGGTTGGCGCGGGCGGGGCGGGCAGGGCAGGCGGGCGGGCAGGGCGCAGTCCCGCCCCCGGCTCGAGAGGCCCACTGGACTGGTGGCCATCGCCCTCCCAGAACAGAACCCAGCCATGGTTTCCACCCGGCCGAAAGCCCCCGCCGGGAGGAATGTGTCGACCCAGGCGGAGCTCCCGCACAGCCCCGCAGCCGTGCGGGTCTGCGGCTGCAGGGAGTGCCCGAGCGTGTCCCTGTGCCGGAGGGCAGCAGGGACATCCCCTGTGTGCGGTGTGAGCAGGGGGCCGATGTGCTGAGGCTGGTGGCAGAGCTGAAAGAGGCAGAGGAAAGGTTAAGGAGCCTCGGGGAGTGTGAGAGGGAGAGAGATGGGTGGAGCCGCACCCTGCCAGCCCTGAGGCCAAGGCAGCAGGTGGAGGCTCCACAAGCAGCAGAGGATCCCCTGCCCTCTTGCCGCCAGGCAGAAGGAGGGGACCTAAGAGACTGGAGGGGCAATGGGAACAGGTCCCTGCTGAGGGCAGCAGGCGAATCCCCTCCCGGCCTCCCTCACCTTCCCAGTTGCCCCTGCACAACAGAAATGGGGCTCTAGAAGTTGAGGGCCAGGCAGATGAAGGTCCCTCCAGGGAGCTGCCTAGGGAGAGTCAGTCAGCCCCACGCATTGTGACTGCCCCTGTTAAGACAAAAAGGAGGGTATTGGTCGTAGGTGATTCCCTTCTGAGGGGAGCGGAGGGCCCAATATGCCGACCAGACCCATGCCACAGGGAAGTCTGCTGCCTCCCTGGGCCCGGGTTAGAGACATTACTAGGAAACTCCCTGGTCTGGTACAGCCCTCTGGTTACTACCCGCTATTGGTTATGCAGGTTGGTAGTGATGAGGTTGGAGAGCGGAGTCCAAAGTTGATCAAAAGTGACTTCAGGGCACTGGGGCGATTGCTCGAAGGATCAGGAGCAGAGGTCGTGTTTTCCTCAATCCCTTCAGTGGCAGGGAAGAACACTGAAAGGAACAGGAAAACACACCTGATTAACATGTGGCTCAGAGGCTGGTGTCATCAGTGTAATTTTGGGTTTTATGGTCATGGGGAGGTTTGCATGGTACCAGCCCTGCTGGTGACAGACGGAGTTCGGGGAAAAGGATTCTCGCATATGAGTTGGTCGGTCTTATCAGGAAGGGGATGAGAGGCTGGAAAGCTGCCAGGCAAAAAAAGGACCTGGGGGTGCTCGTCGACAGCCGATTGAACATGAGCCGACAGTGTGCCCAGGTGGCCAAGAAGGCCAAACAGCATCCTGGCCTGTATCAGCAATAGTGTGGCCAGCAGGAGTTGGGAAGTGATGGTGCCCCTGTACTCGGCACTGGTGAGGCCACACCTCGAATCCTTTGTGCAGTTTTGGGCCCCTCACTCCAAGAAGGACATTGAGGTGCTGGAGTGTGTCCAGAGAAGGGCAACAAAGCTGGTGAAGGGCCTGGAGAACAGGTTTTATGAGGAGTGTCTGAGGGAACCGGGGTTGTTTAGTCTGGAGAAGAGGAGGCTGAGGAGGGGAGACCTTATCACTCTCTACAACTACCTGAAAGGAGGTTGTAGTGAGGTAGGAGGTGGTCTCTTCTCCCAAGTAGCATGCGATAGGATGAGAAGAAATGGCCTCAAGATGTGCAAGAGGAGGTTTAGATTGGACATTCGGAAAAGTTTCTTTAGTGAGGGAGTGGTCAAGCATTGGACCAGGCTGCCCAGGGAAGTGGTGGTGTCATTGTCCCTGGAGGTGTTCAAAAGACATGTTGATGTAGCTCTTGCAGACATGGTTTAGTGGGCATGGGGGTATTAGGTAGGTGGTTGGACTTGATGATCTTAGAGGTCTCTTCCAACCTAATGATTCTATAATTCTATGGTTTCATTTGTGAAATGTGAATACTTAGGTCCCCCTATACTGTGTCTGTGCATATACATATGCTGAGCACTTTAGAGGAGAGTCTTTTGCCTGTGGAGTACGTGTAAGGTGCTGCTTGCTGCTAATGTCTGCTCATTCTCCATGTGAGTGGTCAGTTAAAAGGAGTGATATGTCTTTCTCTCACCAGACAATTGTGATCAGAGTACTTTCTTTCATCAGAAATACCAGCTTTTTAACTTTCTTGGGCGTCCCTTCCAGCCCCTGTCATTGTGTGATTGTGTGATTCTCTGTTAGAGTCACCAGTAAGTTTTCTCATCCCTCCCTATAGCTCAAGAAGAGTGTGGGCTAGTCAATAACTTTCAAAATTTGGGGTGAAAACTCCTCTTTCTTCTTCTTGTTGAATGTTTTAGACTCTGCCAGACTTTTATTGACAGCTTTGGAAGCCTTATCTGTCTCACAGCCCCTTGCAGTTGGCTGCAAAATCCATTTATTTACAAGCGGTTACAAGACTGTTACAGATAAGCTGGGTACTAACTTCTGTCAGGCACTGTAGACACTCTAAAGCCTGAAGTTAGCCCTTCCTATGAATGCTGTTTTAGTTAGTCTCATTTGTTAATGACTCCTGGAAACACCTTTTGTTGTATGGCTGGGTGGAGGAAATGTACTGTCCTTTTTTTCTCCTTTATTCTTCAGGATCGATCTAAAGTAAATGGATCAATGGAAAGTAAATACACAAGAGTCTTGGCTGACTTCTATTCAATAACTGGAGCTCAAAGGAGTGCTCTTCAGCTTCACTTTGGTGAGAGCAAGTGTCCTGTCTAACCGTTTCAGAATCTGTTAGAAGCTTTTTTAACTTTTGCCTCACCACTTGGGTGAAGGAATGTCCAGGTGTGCAGAGGCATTTGGCTATCTGTACTATTTGATGCCCAAAGTTAAGATTTTTGGAATGTGCCACACAAAGGCCTTTCCACTCACTGTGACCATCCAGCACTACCCCTTGCTGTAGCAGTCAAAGAGATTAACTGTTTGATCCTCCATGGAATACAATTTAGAATCATGGAATCATTTAGCTTGGAAAGGACCCTTAGGATCATTGAGTCCAACCATAAACCGAACACTGCCAAGTCCACCACTAAACCATGTCGCTCAGCACCACATCTACGTGTCTCTAAATACCTCCAGGGATGGTGACTCAATCACTTCCCTGGTCAGCCTGTTCCAGTGCTTGACAACCCTTTCAGTGAAGAAATTCTTCCTAACGTCCAATCTAAACCTGCCCTGGTGCAACTTGAGGCTGTTTCCTCTCGTTCTATCAAAATACTCAGCTTCAGGACACTGAGTGTTAAGCCTTCTCTGTACAATTTCAGGCCTTTTCTGGACAAGTAATGATGGAACAGCACCCTGCCATTGTGTTCTGTACTAAGCATGCAAGATCCATATTAGCATCCACAGTGAGCAAGTCCTTAGAACTTTCTAGCTGCCTGCTTATTTCTCCTTTGTTGTCTCTGCTTTTCTCCAGTGATTCCATGTCCCTTGGATTAAACATTAGCATCGAAGATTTTCAGAATAAGGTGGTTCTTAGGACAGTCTCTCAACAGTTTCCGTAAATTTCCCTGACTTAATCTCAGGCAGGAAATAATTTATTATGTTTTTTTTCTTTCTTTCTTCCTACTGCGTGCTTTCAGAGTTAATATTGCCTTATCTATCCTAGATGTTAGTTTTGTAGTGTCTTTTTAAATTGAAAGATGGTCTTTCAGTTTAAGTTCAAAGGACAAAAATGTTTCTTTCTATTTCTGTCTGTGACAGAAAGATCTAAGAGGCAGGAGATTTAAAAGGGAGGCTATTTTACCAGTAAGTGCCTGTATTAGAATGCAAGTCAAACTGTTAAACTATTTTTGTGACCTTTTTTGCATGCTCCATTGTTAGCTTCTCTCAGGAATGTTTCTGTCCTTGGAAGGTGCACAGACAGCAGCTTCTTTCACTTTCTCCAAGTATAAGCGCTCTCTGAAATATCTCAGTATGATGCCAGGTACTTCAGGGTCATATTCCGGGTTAACTGCCAAGGTGCTACTTGAAGCCACCGACAATTTGAATGAATATATATAGTCAAGACCTTAGCAGAACGGTATATTACTGCACTAGACTCAGTGTACAAGTTCTCCTTAGAGTTATGCTGCATGTACGTGTATCAGATCCTACATTTCCTATCAGTCTGTCTAGAAATTCTTGAAGGATTTGGAGTTAAGAGAAACAGCCAGCCTGTTTTGTTTGTGACTGTGTACGTGATTCATAGGTGGGCACAGTACAGACGTGGGGGCAAAATTGTGTTCTCAAATAGTTTAGCATATTTATACCTGCCTAATAGATATCTCAAAGGAGAGTGTTTTTTGTAGCTAAGTAATTTTTTTTAAACAAATAGTATGCCTACCTATTTCCTAAGAGCAGGTAAGCTGAACTTGGCATGTAGGAAATGAAGTTACTGTTCTCTCCCAGTGTCGTGGTATCTTCAGAGGAAAGGTAAATGGTATTGATGATTTTTTTTTTTCTTTTGAAAAAAAGCTGAGCAGTAAATTTCCACTGATGGTGTAACTGTCTGTACATTTCAAAAGCTCAACCCTATCAGAGTGAAGGTGATGGAGGTATTTTGGGAAACGTCTGATGACCTAGAAATGGAGAAGTAACATCTTGCCCATGTGGTTCGTCTCTCTGGCTGTAGAAACAATGGCATAAACCAGTTGCGTTGTCTTTGGTCAACTTTACAATAGCTTGAAGAAGGTCTTATGAGTGAAATGTCAGGTCTGATCTTATTTTTTTCTTTTGTCGTGTGAATCCTTTTTATTTTGCAGCCTTCATGCTGCCATGGGAGCTATTTGGTCGAAAGGAAAACAGGTATATGTGTGCCAAAAAGGTTTAAAGTCAGGTTTAAAATGCTGTGTTTTCAAGTGATGCCTTATTAGATTGGGGAAGAGTTATTTTGGTTGTAAAAGATGCATTATTAAAGAAGGGTGAAATGATGTATATGAAAGGTAAAGCAGCAGAGGGGAACAGGAAAACTTTGGTTAATTAACCTAGCTGACTGCAGGGATGATCCAGTCGTTTTAGAGCATAAAGCTTAACCACGTGGCAGAGATCAAGTTTAGCAGTGTGACACCTCTGTTCCATTCTCTGGCTACAGCAGGAGGTGAACAGAGAGATCTCAGACCTACATTTAACAAACATGGCAAAGACACCACTGTAATAAAGGGGAGTAACTGTCTTTTATCTGTATGAGAAGTAATAATGGTTATTCTAGAAATAGAATATGAAGCTGATATTCGAAAGGTTCTGTTCTTCGTAAGCCACTCATTGACCTTTTGTGATCAAAGCCCTATAGAAACCCCAAAGTGAATTATAGATTGTTGACTTTGTGTGATGTATTGTCCTCTTATTGAATCAAAATAAGAAATATTATGAAACTCTTTTACATTATCAGTGCCTATTTTCGATAGGTACAACGCAGTTTTGCACATCTTCTGTTTTTTCTGATCTGGTGTAGGATCTGATAGCTTTCTTGGGATCAGACTTGACTTTCTTTTCCTGTTGATCCTGTTGTTTGCCAAGAAAGAAATTTTTCCCTAAATTCTGAAAATGCCTGCCTTATTGTCCATCAGAATCTGCCCGTGTGGGCACTGGAAGGACGGAGCTGCTAAGTAGCACTTTTTCTGTGATGTAAAAAGGATTCCATTGTCTCCTAGCTTGCTTAGATACTTCCTCACTTTTTATCTCATGTCAAATATTATTTGTTGTGGCAGGTGTCTAGCTTTTCAGTGAGTTCAGGTCTCAGTGAAAAACAGCATAGTAAGTACTGAAAGATGAGTCCTGACCCAGCACTGGCTTCCCTCTGAGTGCAGTCGTGGGCCACAGATGGAGCTTCACTGACTTTGATGGGGCCACTTCAGATATGTGGAGGCTTTTGATTGCTCCTTTGCAGAATTAGGACCCACTGTTCAAGATACCTCAAGAAATATATAGCATTTGGTATTTTAGTTTTAAATGATAACTTAGAGGTAAGGTAGAAGTGACTTCATATTCCCTTATGAAAGTACTTTAAAAATGGTGGCTGAGTTATGTGCCTAATGTAAATCACCACAGAACTATAATGAGCATATTTATAAGCTTATGTAAGATGAACAGCTTCATGTTGTCTTTCATTGAAAGTCAGTGTATCAGGGTGAGGGGCAACTAGTTTCACAACTTGGATGGAAAGACACAGAAATTTCTCTAGCTCTAAATTGGCCATCTGCATAGGTTAATCTAAATCTGAATTTGCAGTACAGAAGAGAGTAACAAGCAGAATATGTACCTTCCCAAGTCTTTCAATTCGCTGGACCGGTGGAAGTGGCATGTTGCTCTCCTAGAATGAGAAGGCTTGGCATTTGGGTGGTGTTCACAGTGGCTCCCAAGTGGTAGCTGATCTGCTCTTTGGGTGCCCTTGAGTGTGTCCAGGATTTGTGGAAAGGAATGAATTGCAATTGACAAACATGGATAACTAGCCTTCAGCTTACCAGTAGAGCTGAGAGATGAATGTAGGATACAAAGATTGAAGTCATGATAGTGTTGATGGTGTTTTAAATAATACGAATGCCCAAATACTTTTCACTGCAATCTTACTCATATAAGACGACCAAATAAATACTTAATTAATTTCCAAAACTTCTTCATTGCATAGAATATCAATAAAATGGCCACACTGTTTTAATTCAGAAAACCAATTCCCCTTAGACATCCTGTCTTGTATTTTGGCATTCATTTTTCCATTGGATGGAATTTTTTTAGTTACAGGGTTTTTTTGCAGTTAGATAAGCCTTCTAAAATATTGTGGATTTGTATGTATTTATTTTCATTTAACTTGCATTGTTATAGATCTCAGTGTTCTAAAAAAGTTGCGTTCTGTTATTTTACATTTTGGAGAATACTGTTATTTATCCTGAATTTCCTGTACGTTATCAGTAATTGCAAAGCATGCAGTATATCTCTTTAGGAGCAATATAAATGTAAAGTCATACATTTAACAGTCTTGACATGTTTTCATAACTTGAATAATGGTGCTGTCCTCTTTTGGTGGTAGTTTAAGCAGAAGATGAAGTGATTCCATTATTATTCTTATTATTTTTTAACTAAAGACAGGCGTTGTTTCTGTATTGTAGCACTTTTCTAGACCCTGAAACTCGAAGAGCAATGGGAGAACAAGCAGTAGCTCTTGCCAAAGCAGTAAGATATTCCTCTGCTGGAACAGTAGAATTCCTTGTGGACTCCAGTAAGAATTTCTACTTCTTGGAAATGAATACTAGACTTCAGGTAAGAAAAACAGCTCTTCGGATTCAGGAAGGTGTTATTTAAAGAAACAGAACATAACCTTCTTCCATACTTAGGGGTCTGCTCCTGCAAAGACTTAAACATAACTAACTTGACGCATATGAGCACTTACCACTGAACTTAAAAGATCTGTTCAAATAAGCCTGTGTATACAAGGCCTTGCAGCAGTGAGCTCTGGCACAGCACTCAAGTAAGCATTCGGAGCATTTGCTCTTTGTTACACTTGACCTAAAGACCTTGCAAGAGATCGCTGTTAAGTGCCACTGTGAGTTCACAATAAGTGGCTAGCCCCTGTGTTCTGATGCTTTTCCCCACTGGTTCATGAAGTTTCTTTTTTATTTTTTATACTTTGATCACTTCCTGAGTTTCTCTAGGAGGGTGATTGAAGCTGTATGTGTGTATCAGCAATAAAAACAGTAGCAGTCTGCGTATGATTCAAATTGTGACTGGAATGCAAGTGTGTAAAAAGCATGCTGACATGGTGTTGGATTTTTCTAACAACTGTTGTAGTCAGTAGTAGATATAATAATGTGCAGAGCAAATGAATGGACAGTGTTTTATGGAAAACCCCCTCTACCTCTTATTTGACTGTTACAATGCATATCTGGTCATAATCTAAGAAAACAGGTGCATAACTTGAAGTCTGGATATCATTCTCAAAGATGGGAAGAAAGTTTGACTTCTAAGCAAGTAAATTCCGTTGTCTTTATCCTCCTTTTCTTACTTCATTAAATAACGTCAGAAAGACTGAAATGTGGAATCAAGCAACAGAGTGATTAGCTGCTTATTCTGTTTTAGCTACATTTCATTAGGGCTGTGTCCCGCCTGTTGCTTGTACATGTGGGCAGTGATAGAGCATAACGAGATCTTGGTATTTCAAACATCTTTGCATGACTTTGTGTAATAGTTGGGTAAATTTATGCTTTGGGTCAAGAAGTGAGAGAGGGTTTGGGGGTGTTGTAATCTTCCCTTGTGCCAAGGAGAGGTTGCTGGTAACGTTTGCCTTGCCTTGCGAGGGCAGCAGTGTCTTTGGAATTAGTCATGGCAGTGATACTTCAAATGCATTTGCTAGGCACAATCTGGTCTACCTTAGATTCAGTTAGAGAGGGTGGTGGTTAGTGGCAATGTTCATTAAAATACTATGAAGAATTTCTGTCTTTCTGGTCATATTCTTTACACTGTGCCCAATCTTGTAGTTTTGGAGAGAATATTTTTTAGTGACTCTCCATGTTCTTGTTTACATAGAAGAAAACTAGTTTGTGGTTTTCTGCATAACCCATCAGAAGTTCAAAACCTTTTCCTTGTTGTAGCATATTATCATCCATCAGTGCCTAAATGGAATTAGCGATGGAGTATCCTTGGAGTTGATTTTTTTTTTTTTTTTGCAATTTGTTTTTAAAATGTTGTCTTTGCTGTTTTGTGGTGTCTTCTCCTCTGCAGTGCCTTAGTGGTAAGTGTTTAAAGTCCCAAACCTCAAACTTGCTTAATCATAGAGGTCTCCACATGTGCAGTAAGAAAGCTTTCACAATTCCATCTTTAAGGGCTCCTTTTGAAATACAGCCTAAGCAGTTTGACAATCCCCTATAATAGCAGACTCATTCTTTCCAACTCTTAAAGAAATTTACTAATCTTAAATTATAGTACTTGTGTAGATATTCTCTAATTCTTCTATCCTGACGGTGTATTGTCTCTAATTAGCATTTCACCTTCAGGTTGGAGAGTAGTAATTTTCTCTGATTCTTCCCCAGGCTTACCCAATTGATCTGCTGCTTCTCTCAGGTCTCAAGGTTTACTTTCTGTTCAGCCAACAGTTATGCAACTAACATCTCACACTTGCTCCCTTCTATTAAGAGCGAAACATAGAAGCTCTAATGAAGCTTGTCCAGATTTAACTTCAGAACTGGGAGAATCTCCAGATGTCCCTGTATTGCTTCAGTCTTTTTTCCCTTTTGCTTGTCCTGACCGTGAGGAGTGGCTAACAGGCTTACTTGCCCTGTTTTTGCTAAATGCTCCACAGTTGGAAGAACTTTCCCATATGGTGGGCATCTGATCCACAAATGATACTCCTAAGGTCTTTGTGTGCATCATGGACATGGCTACCTGTCGGCATCATCAGAACCTGTTTACTAAATTATACAATTTCCTATGTCTGTTTTAGTGTTTCAGCAGTCTCTAATCAGGTGACTGTAGCCTTTTTACTTTAGATACAGACTTCAGAATATACTTGTGTAAAGCTGACTAAACCATGTCCAATACCTTGCACTGCCTGTTTCTTCCCTCCCTCCCTTTGCTGTACCTGTCAGATATCTTCCAGTGTCTTTTGTAAATTATTTTGCTGTAATTGAGAGTTGTATTATTACTTGCCTGTCTTTTTGAGGAACTCTTTGGGAATATACCTTTTCTGCTATATAGTCCTGCAAAAAAGTATAAATAGCACCTTACAGGAAGTTTATGTTTTACTTAATTCTTGTGTTAAGTGTTGCTGCAATACAATATGAGGTTGGAAAGTGGAAAAGTTGGTGAATCAGCTCCATTGTGTCTCTTGTATGCTACACAAATCTGTTACAGATGTTTCACTCCCTCCAAGTGAATCAGCTAGAATGATTTATTCTTTGCTGTTGGCAATGTTCTTTTTGTTGTATCTGCTTTTCTGCCATCTTTCAGAGGCAAGCTGATAAGTATGAGACATGAGATTTGGTAATTGGATAGCAAAACTAGTTATTATTACTTTCTGCAAGAAAACTTAGAAATGTCTGCCCTGGTACCTACAAGAGAACTTCCATAAGTTGTCATTTAGGGCACTTTTGGAGTGGTTTTCAGGCAGCTACTGCTGTTAAGATTGTTGAGACAGACCAGATGTTGAATATCTGATTCTTTATAGCTGCTCACGCTGTGGTGTGCTTTGTGTTACCTAGTTATCATCAGCCTAATCGTGGTCCAGAATAGCCAAACAAGAGCTTTGAAATAAATGAGAAGTTTCTGACCCCTTAGATTGACAGCCTTTCTAACTTACAAATTGTGCCAAAATCTCCTTACCACGCTACCATCAGAAATGCTTGCTTTCGCCAGAAAAGTCTCTTCTGTTTTTCACTGGAAGATTAGAAATGTTCCTCTTTGATTTTATAGGAAGAGAGTCTACAGGCTGTACATAAAGAATATCTGTTAATATATGGGTGTGCGGTGTAGCTAAGCTCCTTACATGTGAATCAGTTACTGACAGCAAAGGGAAAATATCACATATTCTAGAAGTTTGTAGTACATTGAAATGAGAAGCGTCCTTGGTTGGCTTGAGAAGAGCTGAGAAGAGTACAATGAGCGGTGTGAAGAGAGCACTTACCCTGAATACAGTTTATACATCTGTGTTTCAGGTCTGTTCCCAGCCTTCTGCCTCCCTCATGACCTGTGTGATTTAAATAACAAGCGAGCACTCTCTTCCTCCTCAAAACATGACCAAATTTGCTTAGAGTAATCTGATTGAGAAGATCATTTGTATGGACTATTCAGCACAGTGGAGTTGAGATATATGGCAATTTGAGTAGCAGTGTGTTTTTTCATGTGACAGTTTGAATATTTTTGTCATAACTTTTCAGGGAATAAAAGTTAATTTTGTAGAGTACTCTGTTGACGTGTTTGTAAGAGATTTATTGAAAGCAAATGACATATCTTTATGTTTTTATTTTACAGTTAATTGTAGCAAGAGTATTTATTTTATGTAAATGTTTTCAAGATCTTTTAAAGTAACTTGATTCTAAGGCACAAAGCGAATGTAAATAAGCTTCCATACACCCATAAAACATTACTTGGTGTTAAGATTTGTTCATCACTTTCAATGTTTTCATTGGATCTTACTGACCCCTGGAAAATGATATATTCCAGAGCTTTGTCTTTGTACAAAACTGACCATGCCTAGTGCAAAAGTCAGGAAGAATTTTTACACGCAACGTGTGTCTTTCTGCCTCCCTTTTTGTCTGTTTGTCCAGTCATGAAAGTGTAAAAAGCATAACTGGAAAATGTCTAGAAGTATGTAGAAATCCTGTTGGTGATTGTCTGAAGCTCCACTGCTTATAAACTCCTGGTTCTAACAGTCTCTTAATGGTGTCTGTATTCTGTTGCACATCATTAGGCAGCACCAGCTACCTGTTCGCTCAGTGAAGGAGAGAAGTGCTGGAAAATATTGCAGCTGCACTACGTAAACAGTAGCAGCAAAATGCAAATAGCAAATTGATGAGCTGAGTCTGGATTGCCAGCTAAAACCACAGAGAGGTGGTGACTTTGGTATCCGTAGCAGACCCATGGGACAGCAAGCAGTGGTTTTGCTGTCTTGGTGTGCATAGCTGCCTGGAGGATGACTTGTAATAGGTGGGCAGGAGTATGAGATCAGTGAAAGGGGCTGTCAGGAATTAGGGGAGTAGAGTTCTACAAAGTCTGAATGGTGAGATTTCAAAGTAAAGTCTCAAGTGTCTGTTTCTGCAGTTTGCTGAGGCTTTTCATATTTCTTAATACTGGAATCTTGTTTTACTGTGACACTTTGCTTCAGTCATTTTTAAATAGGCTAACGAACAGTGTCAGATGGTAAAGACTTTCAATTGCTGCTAACCTGGGCCGAATTTGAACTACTGACCTAAAGGTGAAAGGTCTCTTATCCCATTACCAATCCCCTAAGCCCACCAGAATCCATTCTGCACACAGTTTATACCAGCTGTTCATGGCCATTTTTAGAACCGAAAGAAAAGGTGATTTTGCTGCCAAACAACACTTCTTCACACAAGAGGGTCAGCCGACAACAGTTAACCAGATTTTTGCCACATTCTTGCCTCCTAATGCAACTTCCATTATGTAGCTACTGGTTGTCTGCTTTTCAGGCTTCCCAAAAGAACTACAGAAAAGCATTGCTAATTGTTGTTGACAGAAGAGAACGACGTTGTTTGTGTAAGTCATTGAATCTGAAAGATGCCATTAGCAGTGCTGCCAGGGCATAGAGTGATATCTTAGAGACAACATTACCACATAACTATCATAGAATACTATTAAAAAAGGTAGAGAAAAAGGAGGCTCCCCTCCATTTTTATTAAGTAGAGAAACAAAAGATCATTCTTCAAAGGGCACATTAAGTTTCCTTCCTTTGGTGAATTTGATGTAAAGAAAACCCAAGAATGTCTGCAGTGTGACCAGAGCCACCTTGAATGAAGTACTCTGAGAGCACTTTAATAGTGCTGCTAAATATAGTGAAAGCAGGAACTGCAGCTTTAGGAAAGAAAGTGCAGGTTTTGTGGGTGCAAGCTTCTTTTATTTTCTTGTGTAGAGTAGGTAGTGCGAAGGAAATTGTGTAGAATTACTGAATTGCGAGATTTTTTTTGAGGTGCGGGATGTTAATTGAGAAAGTTATGCTGAAGTTGTGAGCTAAATAACTTTATGTAAAGTATGTGCTGTTTGTTTAAAACACAGAAAAGACAGATTCAGTATTCATAGGCTACATAAGTAATTCCTTGCCTGAGTTGGTCCAGTACAATAAAGAAACAAATCCTTGCAAAGAAAAATTGAGAAAACTGAACCAATGATTATTGGAAGATAATTTCCTATGGGGAAGTAGATTAAATGGTTGTTTCCGAAGTTGTTATATGCTATGATTAAAAAATTAGTTGGTACCAAATGCCTGTGCATTAGTTTTTATTCCTGCAACGTCCTACTTGGGAAATAATAAAAATCTACCTGAGCATCTTAGTTGATGGAATTTTTGTAGTTCTGGTTGCACTCAGTTTTTCAATCACATACTAAGAAATCAGAAAATAAACAACAACTGTTATTATATACTATGTCTATAGAAGAGGACAACCTAGGAGATTGCCTGTTACCTATTCCTGTGTGCTTTCCATTCATTCTGTACACTAATCCAACCATTGTTTGTTTTCCAGCAGCCTTTCTGAAAAGCTGTTTTTTACTATGTGCTACCAAACCCCATATACGTGTGAACTATTTTGCAGAAAGGAGGTGTAACCCCAGAGTGCTCCTGCTTGTAGCTTTCAGGAAGCTGGCATGCTTGAGGAGCACAACATGTGTGCACCTCTGTTGCTGTTCAGTTCTCTGAAACAGAAACCAGGCTTATGGAAATAAAGGGGGTTGAGGAGCATCTGTAAGTTGGTGGGTTTGGGCCAGTTGATACTGGATTTGGCTGCAGCAGAAAAGCCCGTGGGACTCCAGGTGAAACATGTTTCCTGGAAACTGAGTTGTATGTTGAAAGTTAGTTTTGAGATTATTTATCTGAATGTAAAGGAGTATTTGACACCAGCTAGGGACTTACAGTAGTAGGGGTGACATAGGCTGTAGTTTTAAATCTGCTGAAATTTAGATTTTCTTGGTCGCTGTGGTCTGCTTGAATGCGCCAACTGGTGTGTGAGTAACTTGATGCCTTATGCACACAGGGGCAAGAGGGCAATCTGTGAGAGTATCCAGAAGTGTTTGCTATTAGATCTGAGTACCTTGATGGTCTTGAGAAAAATGTGTCCTGAAATTATTCCCCTGAATATAAAGGGAGCAGTCATTGCTAATGTAACTCTTAGCTCCAACTGTTCATAAAAACTGCATGACTGTTTTTGTAGCTGTGGATGAACCCCAGTATTGTGAAGCTTTAAGACCATTGGCAGTCACAGAACAGGAGGAGAATTAACAGCCTCTCTGTACTGTTCGGGGGGGGATGGATATGCTAACTGTACTGTGATGTTGGCAGGTTCCCCAGCTCTCTTGTACCTGCTTCACCATCTAGAAACTGGGACTTAGTTATTGTGTTCTTACAGCTTTGCCCCTAGTGTCTCTTGCTGTATAAACTGCAAGAGGCTAGGGAAGCAAAAACACTTGTAATGCTCACAGGGCATCTGATTGCTGAAGAAAGAGCAGATCTGGTATGAAGGGGAAACACTTTCCCTTTCACCCTCTATGGATATTGCTGGCCATAACAGATATGGCTTTCTGCACTTGAAAGCAGGAATATGTGGTGTTTTTCAGAGAAAGAAGTGTGTGTGGATCAAAGTGGGGGGAGTTAAGACATTTTCAGGGAGGTATGTATCGTATTGAAGTGCATTGAAATGATGACTTGTTGTAAATTGTTTACTTATAAGTAAAGGAACTGGTAGTAAAGGTGATGCCTTTGGCAACTGACTAATTGAGAGTTGTCGCCGATCAATTTTTCTGCTTGTCCTGTTGAGAATAAGGTACAGCTGCCTTGATATAGCTATGATCTGTAGATTGCTTGCTGCAGACATGTCTGGTTTCGCCCTTTGTGTTAAGAACAGAGATAATGTGTGAATTTACCCACTATGATATAACCAAACCACCATTGGCTCTTACCTTACTGACTGGGGCTTCACTGGCAACATCTTAGATCAGCTGACTACAAAATTGAGTATGGCCCAAAGCTAAAAGAGTTGATCAGCTGAGCGTGATTCACCTTCGTTTGTGAGCATACGCACATTCACGTCTTCAACAATTTAGTCCTTGACTTGCATCTATAAAATGGCAAGTAAAGGCTGTTGGTTGAGAAGAGGTGTAGCATAAAATTGATACAAGGAAATACAACAGGCAGGCAAAACAAGAGTGATGCCTGGAGTAGAAAGCTGAAAAGTAAAAGAGGAAAGTGTTTAAAGCCTGGCTTTTAATAGTGATTTTAAAAATAGATGCAACAATTACCTCAGTCAAATAGGTGCAACGGTTATTGTAGAACTTTCATACGTAGGGAATTGTGATGTCTGTGTTTTCTGGTTTTGGGAGGGGAGGGAGAATAGGGTTGTAATTTCTTACCTCCTTCTACCTATTCTGTCTTTCCTTGCTTTGTAAAAGATTAGAGCTTTGATTTCAGATCCTGCATGTGTATCTCTGTGGGTGGATTCTTGCACCTCCAAAACCTCATTGCAGGGTGCTTGTTGAATCAGGATATGGCATTACTGCTTTGTTAGTGTCCTTTTGTGCTGTATGCTGAAGTATATTCTGATTAATGCTAAAAGTACTGACCCCCTCCTGCCCTCCCCTTGCCGAAAGAAAACTGCAAATACTAAAACAAATGCAGTTTGAGCTGTGCACATCACCAAAAGGGTAAAGTTACAAATAAGTCAACTAGGATTTCAAGGTCAAAATTATTTTCTTCCCCATTTTGGTCATCTGATGGTCTTAATGTATACTAAAATGCGTTCTAAATGTATTTGTTACCCCGAAATTAGCGATATGATTGGTACTGTCTACATTATGTCTAAACAGCACTAGTTGAAGGATAGTCCTGAAAGAAAGCTGAGCAACTTCTCTCCACCCCAAAAAAAAACCCCTCAGAAAATTTTCCTTAGTGTATTTTCTGAATTTTGTTTCATGTGCAGACACAGAGGGAGTATTTTGAAGAAACAGAAGAAAATATTGACGAAGTCAAAGATCTGTGTTAAAGAATGGATTAAATAAATGTTTGTGAGTCATAAGAACCAAACAACAAAAATATTTTTCTTTCCAGAAACATTCCATCCTATTTTGATCATCAACAATAAAGCTGAAAACAACAATGAAGCTATTGAATCTGGAATGCCAATTGCTATCCAAGAAAAATGACAGTATATCTAAATAATGCAAATGTCTTAAAAAAAAAAAAAAAGGAAAGAAAAGAAATACTGTATTTTAATTATCTGGAATATTATAATTCCAAGCGTGTTCTAAACTCAAAGGTAATTTTTTTAAAAAACTTAAATTCCAAAATAAGAGAATAAGTTATGTTGTCCAAATATAAAAGTGTGATAAATAACTTTCTATTAAAATTTAGGGAGTTTTAATAGAAACTTCAGGTCTTAATAGAAATTGAATTGCTTCAATTTGGCGCTGCAGGATCGACACTGAGTTGTTTCATAGATTCTCCAAATACTGTTATTAAGCCTGACATGCTGGAGAATATCATGTGTTAGGTAGAATCAGGATTGAATCCCAAAGGTACATCCTTAAACTGTATAATCAGATTCCCATTTCAATGTCACTTTTATCCTTCAAAGAATAGGTGCTTGTTTCAGTGATGATTTGTCATTAAAATTATGTCAAAATGTCTTAAAATGTTGAAACTCTAAACAAACTCACAGCACACACAGGGCTAATTATGGATGCCATCTGTTTATTTTTACAAAGCTTTTTTCTTAAAGACCAAAGCATCTTCTTGTTCTGATAAGCCACGAGATTATTGTAATGACTACATGTTTTCCTTAATACTAGTGTACTTGAAGGAAGAAAGACAAGTGGTTTGGTCACTGACCTTTTCCTGTGTCACAAAATGTACGTGGTGTGACATTTCATGATACAGAAACCATTGTGAAGTGCATTTTCTTAAGATATTTTGGCCCTTGGAAGACAAACATTTTATAATAAAAATGGCAGTTCTGTCATAATTTCTATATGGAAAGTCTTATGGCTGTCTCTGTGTGAAGAACATGCTTTTAGCATGCCTGTCTCTTACTTCATCTGCATGGTGGGCCCTCCTATCTTTGGGTGCTTTTTTACTGTACTATGTCTAGTTAAAGGTCTTTTTAAAGTTAATAAATGTGATCATTTATATCCCCATTTCAAAGAAAAGTGTGTGTGTGCATGTGCGTATGCGCGCACATGTGTGCATGCTTGTACGCACATGCTGGGGTTAGTGTGAACGACGGGTATTCCCATGGCAGCATCATCCAAAGCCGTTAGCAGCAATTTGCTGAGAGCGCAGAGCGACTCTACTGGTCCAGCCCAGCTATTGTGCATGCTAAGCACTAAACAGATAAGTCTGGAGGGGGAAAAAAATTGAAGGATCCATCTGCTCATTTCTGCTACACTGCGCTGATGCAAGATTACGCTAATCTGGTTGCTTGTCAGGACAGGTTAGTGAAAGCAGGCGAATGGGTGAGATTTAGGGTAGGCTAGTTCTATGGAAAATTATAAGCGGCTCCTGTACGTGCCATGTTAAGTGTAGCAGAACGGGTTGATTATCAGATACTTTGAGGTTTTCAGTTAAAATGTATGTACTGCTACAGTGTGAGTCTTTCAAAACAAATTCGAATGGGAAAAGCTTCTGAACAAAGAAAAATTAACTCCTTGTCACCAGGTGCATTTGAATTTGTAGAATTAATCAAAAAATCCCAGCAAACCCCCGAACTCTCCTAGGTGTTCTCTATACTTTTCCTTTTGTATGCTGTTCCTAGTTATTGTAACTTACTAATTATTTTATTTTTTGATGTTTCCCTGCAAAGATGGGAGTTTGTCAAGTAGAAATTTTTTGGGGAAAAAGACCAAGAGGGGAACGTATTCTCTGTCTGTTCTTTGGCTGGTCTAATTTCTTGTTTTATCTGTGTTTGTTTACAGAGAGAGATTTTGTTGTTGTTGTTGTTGTTGTTTTTGTTACCTACTGACTGACAGTTCTTGACCTTGCAGGTTGAACATCCTGTCACAGAATGCATTACCGGCCTGGACTTAGTCCAAGAAATGATCCGTGTTGCTAAGGGTTACCCTCTGAGGCACAAACAGGCTGATATTCCCATCAATGGCTGGGCGGTTGAATGTCGAGTTTATGCTGAGGTAAATGAGTGGTAATGGGCAGGAGGGTAGGTGGTTGAATTGTGGAGTAATAGTACCCAGGTGTGAATAGATGCCAACGAATATCATATGAAAGTCACGATTTAGAGTATGTAACGCAAATGGTTAATGAGCTTTCGTAAAACTGTAGATTTTTTATGTTTTAATTAAAAATACAGTTTGTATGTCAACATAGCTTTTTTTTTTTTCCAAAAACCAAAGTTCAAAATGGTCAAAGAGATAACTGAGGTTTATTTCTGAAGTCATTTGCTCTATGTTCTGTTCACATTTAATGATGCAGTGCTGGAGTTATTTGCTACAGGTAGCTAGTGTTTTCACGTTTCTTAACTTGTGTGCTTGAAACTTGTTGGCTTAGGCAGTTAAAATCCAATAGCTTATGGAATTTTTGTTGTTGTACTAAAACATTGTAATAAGTTGTTGAAAAAGCAAGTTACATGTCTTCAGAAACTACAGTTCATAGGACAAACTTTCAAAGTGCTTTCCAAGACAATAACTTTTTAATTATGGTATGACTCTCTATCTCACCTTAAAGAAGGTTACCAAAATATAAACCTCATTTTGAAGCATGTTTAAGACATTTCAAGGTAATGTCTTTTTGCGATCATTTTTGATACATAAAAATCAAGATTTGTTAAAAGGATGCCTAGCTTCCTTCATTTTGTTTTTGGAATGTTTTAGCTAACTGTGCTTTTCAAAAATAATTCAGCACCTTGAGATGTTTTTTCCCTTGTTTAACTATTGTGGCTTTTGTGACCTAGGACATCTTATTTTATGGTTTTTTTTTTCTTTTTCTTCATGACGTGCACGTAATCTTCAACTTGCTCTACTGTTTACAAGTTATATGAACTATTTTGATAAAGAATAAATATTTGCCCTGTGATTGGCATGGAAGCCATTCTGAGTGTGAGTAGGCTTTACCCTGGAGCAATGGATGTTTGGGCTTTTTTTTTGTTTGTTCAACTTATATTCCCTCACATTTATAAGTAATAAATCCAGCTATTTTGCAATAAATTTGGTTATTCTATAGGCCATATATTTGTTTGCTGTCCTGTTAAGTTTATACTGTTATTGCATTATGTAGGAGATTTCCAAAGGCATAAAAGTCAGTTTGATTTCTTAAGATAATTGAATTTCTTAACTACCCTTTTTATCTCTGAAATTTTTTTTCCTTATACTCTTTTCTCAACTCCACCCTTATGAATACTTTCCCGTCCTTCTTCCAAGGCACAGTGTAGCAAATGAAAATGTCATCTTTGTATATTTTGGTGGTGTACTGTAGCTGAGTGCAGAGCGCTTCTTCCCTGCTTTTTGACTGTGATACAAGAGAATTTATACGCTTCCAGTTTTTTATGTGGAGTTGCAGGGGTAGGTGGATGAAGAAACGTACTTTAACACAATTCTGGGGAAGAAAACAAAGTTATTCCAGCAGTGGTTTCTGTTAGATTTTAAGCTTTTTAATATTATCTTCTCTGCATCTGTAAAAACTTAATGCTGTCTCACATTGAATTTTATTTCAGGACCCCTACAAATCTTTTGGCCTGCCATCCGTTGGTAAACTCTCTCAGTATCAGGAGCCATTGCATGTGCCAAGTGTAAGTAACTTGGTTCTGGTTTTCATAGATGCCGAGTGTCACTTTATAGACAGAAACTATAAGTACTCACCAGCTTTGTAAATCGGGCCTTTTTTCCATCTTTTTGCCAGGAGGGACGGCGACAGGACGTGGCAGTATTTATTTGTGCAACCTGAAAAACTGCTTAAAAATGTAGAGTTCCAAACTGGGTTTATATCAGGAAACCGTTATATGTTGAAATATTTTGTTATGTTCTGTAACTTTCAGCTTAAGTTTTTCAGACACAGCTTTAGTAAAAATAACATGGTAATTAGAAAGGACAGTGAAATGTTGAGTCAGGTCTTTAAGCACAGAGAACTGGGGACACCAGTGGGAAACTGCCAGTGCTTTCTGTTTAGCTTTGTAGACTTTAAAGAGGAAACTTGTTACAGCGACTATTACACGTTTCAGGATACGTTTTAACTATATGGAACAGCTGTTTAACAAACAGTGTTTTCTGCTATGTGTAAAGAACAAGGACACTGCCTTTCTGTAAAATCAAGGTAGGCTAAGTCGTAAGTGCATATATACATGACAGTCTGTCAGTTAGTGGAATGATGAGGCTGCACCATCTGTGAATATGATTATTCAGTCTGATTGCATGGAAAATAGTGAAGGATTACAGGAGGAATCTTAAATGTGGAGATGTTATTGGATATATGATTTATTTCGCTTCTTAAATTGTTTTTGCCCGTGTACTTTCCGAAGGGACCTGACCCTTTCTGGTCTTTAAGGCTTCATGCTGTGTTCAAAGCCTGAAAGCGGAAAAAAAATGTGAAGATCTAAAAGGCATTATGTGATCTTAAAGAGGAGATGAGGGAAAAAGGTATCATTGGATGTATCTAAACTTTTTTTTTAATGAAACAAAGAGTGTATTTAATAAGAATTTATAATGAATACTCCAGTGGTTGTTAGAAGTTTTCACCATGTTGTAATAGCTAACAGGATGTCAAACATTTTGCCCTTGCAAGTTTTTGCAATTTACAATTTTCCAAACGTGAGACCTGTTGAAAGTACAAGTGATAATGGACAAACTATACCCCCTACAGTCTTTGCCCCACCAAATCTTTCTTCAATTAATGCTGCAGCAGGAGTTTTATGTAATAACATTTGCGCTTGTGAGCCATCCATACAAAGAAAAAACAATTAAAATGCCTTAAATGTTCTGCTTACTGCTGTTATTTGCTTGTGTGAATGTTGCATGTCAGCTAAATGGACCACGGAATAGATAAAGTGATTGGGTGCAGGAGAGTGCACACTAAGCTTTGTCTATCATTATTGCTGGGAGCAATCAAATTGATGCCAGCAGGACAGTAGACGCGTTGACAGCTGTAATTATGTATCTCCATGGTGATCACTTTTGGCCTGTCATGGAGGCCCATGAGTCCCCTCCCTTGCAAGCATTTAATCAGATTGGGCTGTCACTTGTCAGGTAGAGGGGTGGGCTGGGAGTTGTGCTTAGGGGGAGAGGTGAATTGAAAATGAAGGGTGGGAGATGCCTGACTGCTTCACGTGGTCTATCGTCGTACCGAAGAAAGAAATTTTAATTACGCTGGAGGCTTCAGAGCAATGGTTTGAGGAGCTCGTATGGAGTGTCTAGGCTGTTTTCTTTTGTTTACTTCTATTGTCATATTAAAAATAGAACAGCTATTTTTGTGTAGATACTCATGGTTTGGTATCTTAATACATATTTTCACAACTGTGAAACTAATTTCTCTCTTGAGAATGTCATGTCGCTAAGAACAAAATTAATATGACTAAAAAAAGTTCAGCGTTACAGGCCCATTGTGCCACAGTATTTGTTTTCTGCATTTTAGATTTTAGAATGTCAACAAGTTGGCTTGAAAAAATTAGTGCAGACTTGTACTGTGTCACAGAGTTCGGCTTATGAGTAGCATGTTGCCAAATGCATTTTCAATTCATTTCTTCTGTGTCTCAAGTTAGCTTTGGTTGTCTGTGTCAGCCGCTCAGGCTGGTAGAACTGGTGCGCGTGGCTGTGCGAGGTTGTTTTTTCTTAGCCATAGATAGGAATATGCTGGCTCCTTTTGTGTCGTGTAGTCTGTAATTTCCTTAGAACATGGTACTCGTACTACATTTTTTTCCCCTCTTTGATAATGAAGCTTAAGATAGGTAACCACAAAAATCCCTGTTACCTTAGTGAGCATTCATGTTCAGTGCTCTTATACAACATAGCAACTATACTGCCATATCTGAAGAGCTCCAGCGTTGCTCTTTGCCAGTATGATCGGTAGTCTGGTCTTTTAATGACTCTTACCAGAAACAGAAAACTCCTAGAATCTGATATGGCAAATAATTGAGAAATACTAGAACCTGTATGTGTTGGTAAGTGGAATTTGATGCAGTAATGGTTCATTGCAGGACTGGAACATAGGTTGTGGATTTTTTCCCCCCTAAAATTTCTTTTAATCTTTCAGTTTACTGTTGTCCTAGTGTAATAATACATAATGGTAGATTACCAACAAGGTGTAGGGTACAGTACGATCTTGAACCCTAGCCTTTCTTTTGGTATTTTAAATACTGAGTAAAAGAAAGGAAATCTGTTAAGCAGAAATAAATGCTGGAGGTCTAATAAACATTGCTATTATTTATCAAGTTAAGTGCATTATAGTGAGTATCTGTTGAATTGGGGTTTCTTTTTCATCCAATACTCATTAAGTTCTGTTACACTATATAGTTTATAAAATCACCTACTGTTACCAGGCTCTGAAAATGTAAGCAACACAGGCAGAATTGAAGATGGTAAATGTATTTCTTTTCTGCTGTCAATTTTTTAGTCATCTTGATTTTGTATTATGAAAATTAAAGTTCTACAGAGGACTCAAGATTTTTTTTTTAAAAAAAAACCAGAAATTATGCAGTAGTTTTTAAAGAATTTTAAATTATCACTGTAACTTTTTCAATTTTTAGGATATTGTGCTTAGGAAAAAGTGTAAATTATGTAGTGGTATTTAGAATCATAGAATCATTCAGATTGGAGAAGACCTTTGAGATCATCAAGTCCAACCGTCAACTCTACCAAGTACACCCCTAAACTGCATCTCCAAGCACCACATCTGAATGACCTTTAAGCACATTAAGGGATGGTGACTCAATCACCTCCCTGGGCAGCCTGTTCCACTGCCTTGACAACCCTTTGAGTGAAAAAAAATTTCCTAATGTCAAGCCTAAACCTATTCTGGTGCAGCTTTAGTCCATTCCCTCTTGTTCTGTCGCTAATTACCTGTGAGAAGAGACCAGCACCTACCTCTCTACGATGTCCTCTCGAGTAGTTGTAAAGAGCAATAAGGTCTCCCCTCAGCCTCCTTTTCTTAAGACTAAATAGCCCCAGTTCCCTCAGCTGCTCTTCATAAGTGCCCTTCACCAGCTTCATTGCCCTTCTCTGCGCTCTCTCCAGCACCTCAATGTCCTTTTTGTCGTGAGGGGCCCAAAACTGAACACAGTACTTGAGGTGTGGCCTCACCAGTGCCAAGCACAGGGGCACGATCACTTCCCTACTCCTGCTGGCCACACTATTGCTGATACAGGCCAGGATGCTGTTGGCCATCTTGGCCACCTGGGCACACTGCTGGCTCATGTTCAGCTGCTTGTCAGTTGGTACCCCCAGGTACTTTACTGCCTGGCAGCTTTCCAGCCACTCATCCCCAAGCCTGTAGTGCTGCATGGGGTTGTGGTGACCCAAGTGCAGGACCCAGCACTTGGACTTGTTGAAGCTCATACAGTTGGCCTCAGCCCACTGATACAGGTCCCTCTGTAGAGCCTCCCTACCCTCAAGCAGATCAACACTCCCACCTAACTTGGTGTCATCTGCAAACTTACTGAGGGAGCACTCTATCCCTTTGTTGAGATCATTGATAAATAAGTTAAACAGAAGTGGCCCTAGTACTGACCCCTGAGGAACACCACTTGTGACTGGCTGCCAGCTGGATTTAACTCCACTGATCACCGCTCTCTGGGCCCGGCCGTCCAGCCATTGTTTTACCCAGCAGAGTGTATACGCTCATCCAAGCCATGAGCAGCCAGTTTCTTCACTAGAATTCCATGGAAAACAGTGTTGAAGGCTTTATGGAGGTTGAGATAAACAATATCCACAGGCTTTCCCTCATCCATCAGGTGATTTATGTTGTATGTGAACAGAAACATAGAGCAGGCAGAGCACGTACTTGGTAGTCTCGGAAGCCTTACATTAACTTTGACTACCATGCTTACTGTGGGTCTGAATTATGCACCTTTCATATGTTTTTTTTCTCTGTGAAAATTTGTGATATGCCTCTATAAATACTTACATACACATGTGTGTGTATGTAAAGTGCCCCTGAACACTTTTAACTAATCACTTTATAGTGCTACTTTGGAGACAGAAGTCACAGTATAATTCAAGTATGTGTGCAGTATGTATGTCATACTTTCACTTCTTCATATATGTATTAGTTGAGTATTGCAAAAAATATCATGGGCAAGGGATTTATCTGGGACTGAGAAGGTAAATTAATTATTTCTGATTTGAATGTGAGAACGTATGCATTGACTTTATACATAGGCCGACATCCTGGGAGGGAGGATGGTTTAGCACTTCCAAGAAGGGGAGCTAGGAAATACACTGCATGTTTTTTTCTGTAATCATGACATGTCTGAACTAACTTCTCATCAGTAGCTAATGTTAAATGTACCTGATATGGGTAGTGGGGGGCCTAGTTAAGCATAGATAAAGTACATTTGGATAAGATGTGATAAGAAAGCTACAGCAGTGCTGCTGCCTTTACATATGAGTAAACGTGCTACACAAATAAATGTAAGTATATAAGAAATAATATATAAATGTGTAAACACAAATATATGAACAAGTACTTTTTTAAAAAAAATAAAAAGAATATAATGTCATAAAAGCTAGTCAGACAGTGTTTATTACTGAAGAAAGTGAGTACACCTGCTAGGGTATCTTTTGTGTCATTTGGATAATAAAGTCATCATCATGCCCTCATGTGGATTCTGTAGACAAGAGGTTCTACATGTGGTCCCTTGATAATTGCCTAAATTAAAATATTAAAGGCCTAACAGCCGTTGTGATGACCTTTTTCTGCCTTGCTGCAGACAGATGAGCTGCTGTTTATTACAAAGGTTTCTTCCCACAGGTGAAGATTTAAGTGAGATTCCAGGACCCTCTTTCCCACCCCCTTTACAATGTAGTATATCGGAGCCCTGCTGCTTCCACAGCTTTGATTAGAGCCCTCCCTCCTTATGATCCCCAGAATGCGTTTATCACTCTTGAGTTATTTTGATTAGTTTTTAAAAAATATTTCAGATTCCAGGGCTCAAAAGCAGCAATTTAATAAATATTTATTCCCCAGAAATTGCTCATTTGAAAAGTTTTATATGGCTAACCTCATTGCTACAGTGATGAAATCAAACTGAGAGATGAAAACAAGAATCAGCAATATACTAACTAACTTGTTGGCTGGTTAACAGCAATCAGCCTCTTCAAAAGAAATTTTTGAACTTGTGTTATTTTTTTCCATGAATATTGCAGAATCAGAGCTTTAATTGGGGCTGTGTCCTTACAAAGCAAAGCCATGGAAAAAGCTGTGTAAACATTAAAGCCTCAGGGGAACAGCAGCAAGGGAAAAAAAATGTTTTACAGTTGAGAGGGTGAGGCAGAGAAGGAAAGTGTTACAGACATGAAAACCACAGGATCAGTACTCCTATGGAGCTGATAAGCAGAGCTCCAAAGTTCCTGCTGAATGCTCCCTACTTGTATTCCTACTGGAGCCCTTGGAAGGGCTGTAGTGGAACATGGGGGACGTGATTACATATAGATGCAGAAAGGATGTGATTATAAGGGGCATCCTTCATGCCAGGTGTCAGTCAGAAAAATAATTACAGCTGTATTCTGTTACAGGGATTAAATCGGAATTGGGTATGTTCAGAGCTGAAGTTTAGAGCGTGTAACACAACCTCAATTGTTAGATCAAATTCAATGTGTTTACTGTGCGATCTAGGAGAACAAAAGAGAATTTTGACTATCAACTGAAGATTGCAGTCATGTTTCTTTTAAAGGAGAGAGTAACTTACAAGTATTTTTCGTGGTGGAGGAAAAAGCTCCTCTTCCCCCCTCCCAGTTTCTGTGAAAACAAGTAATTATTCTAGTTCTTCATGAACTAAATGTATGTGATAAGCTTCATGGGTGTTATGTTTTAAGCCTGCTGGGTAGATTTGATCCTTATGAAATTTTTTTTTTCCAATATATAATTATTTTTACTTCTTATTTTTTGAAGGTACGTGTTGACAGTGGCATACAACAAGGAAGTGATATTAGCATTTATTATGATCCTATGATCTCAAAAGTGAGTCTGATTGTTTTTCAGTATTCTAAAGGGATGAAACACTAATTTTGTGCACAGATCTTTTAAATGAGAGAGAGTATATTAAAGGATTGGTAAATCAGTATTTTAAAGGTGGTAGGTGTAATGTGCCTCGAGGGAATATGAAAGAAGTGATGGAAGATGCAGAGTAGAGGAAATTTCATGTCACTTCTAAACAAAATTTTTTTTACCTTTTAACACTGTAATTATTTGTCTTGTAGTTTCTGATTATTAAAAGGATTCTGATTTAAATAGAAGCCGTTACTTTCAGACTTACGTGCTGCCAATCTGCCATTTTTTAATGTAGCCTAGCCAGAACTAAAATTTCAATACTTCTGGCTTCTGAAAAGGAGCAGTGAAAGAAATGGTTGCTGGTATCTCTTAGTATTAGTTCTTGTTCATCAGTCACATATTGGTGAAATTAAAATATGACATTATAGTCAGAATTAAGTTGTAAAAAAATTCACACGTAAATCTTAGAAGTTGGTTGGGCATTAGAAGTCAGGAGAGTCAACTAGATATTGATACTCGGCTCTAATTTTCTGTGTGCCTAAAGAAGAGAGAACTTGTTTAGATGCTTTAAGTTTTATGAAGGAAAAGTGATTTGCCTTCTTTTGTCGAATGGGTTAAGAGATCTTGGTTTTCTCTGATGTTTCAGAGTGCCTCTGAAGCGCAGATACAGTAATGTGTGAGAAATTTTCTTGTCACTGCAGAAGTTCTATGAACCATTTTAATTTTAAATGCTATTTAAATTGTAGAGACGAACATTATCCCATTTCTAGGTAACTTTAAATACTTTTTTTTTTCCTTTTTTAGCTGATTACCTATGGCTCTAATAGAGCTGAAGCACTGAAAAGAATGGAAGAAGCTTTGGACAATTACGTAATTCGAGGTAACTACAGAAATTTGGGTTCCTAGTGTGATAGGCTGCCATCTATTTCAAGCAAACAGCTTGAAAATGTAGTAATTAGCAAATTGAGTAAAGTTCCCACTTCTTAAGTGCAAATTAAAACAGGGAAAGCTTGTGTTAATTAAGCTGAGAAGAATACATCAAATCTAAAGAGACTTCATTTTTTTCTCCATTTTTTTTGCTTGAATATTATGAGGTAAGTATTTAAATCATTTCCTTAAATTCATAAAGAGTTTTCACAGAATGGTAGCATATAATTCATTTACTATATTGTAGAGGGGAAAAAAAGGCCACCACACTGTCAGAAACTTAAAGTAGTTGCCATTTTATAGCACTTAATATATTGATTGTGGTCAAGTAATACCACAATGCATTATTTGATTGTGTGTATGTATTTTTCTTACTTTCAAGGTGATTGTTTAGGTTTGGACAAATACAGATGTAGGCTGACAATCACAATGTGTTTCAGCTCTTGCTGACTGACTGCCTAGGAGAAGCAGCCATCCTGCCAGCCTTTCCAAGCAGCAGGGGTGAAGCAGCCATGACCCCTTTAACTCCTTTTAAGTTTTAGAGAGGGAACTCGCGGTTTGTGTGGGAGAAATTTTTAGGTCTTCCTCTGTGCCTTATGGAAAATAGGAAGGACAACTCAGGATAGGAGAGGGAAAATACTGGATTTCTTACCCTTTCTTTTCATGAGATGGTTAGAGAAGGGGACTGTAATGTGGCAAATATCTTCATTTTACCCCTTAACTGTGTGGGTGTTTGAGGGAGTTATTTTTTTTCGTTGCTAGTCAGTATATTTTAAGAACCTGGATAGGTGGGAAGGCAACTGTTGGAGGATTTGTTGTCTTTGTTCCTTGTTTTGGTTGCTGGACAGGTTGTTCCATGGTTTCAGATGGGAGAAAGACTTGGAAAACTTACTTAATTCCTCCCCTGAATGGCTGAGAGGAGGAGCAGGAGAGACCTCGTATGGTAGACAGTCAGAGTGTTTCTGCAGAACTTGGTTTGGCTTTAATGCTGTATGCTGAATACTACAGATGCTGTGTCGGACTAGAAAGATTTATCTATCTAGAGGAAAATGAGCAACCCTCTACCACAGTGTAGCTAGATAGGTGGTAGGATTAGCCATTGTAGATGAACTGCTAACTCTAAAATGGATTTATACTGGTGCAACTTGAGCCACTAGACTATTGCAGTACAATTAGCTGATGTAAAACCCTGCTGTATAACAGCTGAGTAAATTTATATGAGATAGAAGTTTATACTGGTATAGTTAGGCTGATGTGAGGTGGGATTTGCTCGGGGTTTTTTTTGTTGTTGTTTTTAATGGAGACAGGCTCTGGATTCGAACTCAGTTGTATTAATAGCAAATAATGCAAAAGGATTGTATTTAATGAGAATATTAGAATTGTGTGTGGGGCATTGTCTTTTATTGTGTGCTGTAATATGGGATGGAATCTGATCGTTTGTTCTTGGGTGTTTTACACAGATGTGCATGTACCTAATAACAGTTCCACAGATGTATAAATACCTACAAAGGATATAACACCTTACATCTGAAAATTACTAATTTGCATTCTTGATTTTTTTTACAGTCCTTTATTAGTATGCATGTATGCATTTAAGTATTCATACTTGTGAAAAAGCTCTTCATCTGTTAAAAACACTGATGAAGGTAATAAATGAACTATTGGGGGGAATGCTTTTTTATTTTTTTTTTTGAGGACAAATTTTAATTTACCACAGGTTTCAAAAGTAGATGAATTTCCAGAACACATTTTCAGCTGCGGTGGCCAGTTGTTTCCATTTGAGAACCAACAGGATTTTTGTGTAGTTTTACACAGCTGGTAGTTTCTTCTCAGGGTTAATTTAAAATGGAACATCCATGGATATTAAAGTATCTCTTCTCTTGCCTAGTGTGTTTGATAGGGTAGTTTGTAGAAACTGTCCTATCTGTAATGTTCTGAACTGCACTGACCGTGCAGAACTCCTAGTTCAAAGGAGTTGCCTCTAATAAGCTTAACAGGTGATGAAGTAGTAGAAATATATTGTTACGTAAATGGAAAAAATAATAAAACATCACAAAAGTAAAGGCAATTTCATGCATTTTTTTCTAAAATGATTGTGTATATTTCTGCTTTAAAATATTAGATGCTATGTAGAACGATATTAAACCACCTTGATCTTATGTGAAAGTGCCTCACATGATGTCTTCTCCATAATTGAGTTATTAGTAGTAAAAGAGAAAGAATAGTTTTTTACCTAGTTTTGAAGTTCCTTTGTTTTATATTTGAACAGTGAGCCTGTACATAACTATTTAGAGATTACCGTAGTCTCCCTAAATAGTGTGCTTCACATTCCTGTTCCTGAACTCAGCCCCTTCCGACCCCCCAGTTTCCTTGGAAGCAGCTTTCATGTTTGCTTTGTGGTTTAGAGACAGTGCGCATTTCCCTGTAAGTAACAAGTTTATTCTGAGTTACAGAGCATTTTAGCTAAGCAATACCAGCTGAAGTCAGTGTGAATTGTAATGGTAATATACACTGTGAGAATTTAGATTTTAAATTCCCAAGAATTGTAATGTTTCTGTAAACAAAAATGCTTGTTCACTCACAAAGGGTTGGAATGGGATGGGGTGACTGGGTAACAGGTCAGAGACTATCTAATGGGTAGCTTAGGGACTGCTAATGGAAGATGGAGTCTTCCCCATCACTTCTGTGTCACCAGTTCAAAGCAGGCAAAAGTTGGTAAGGACTTTTAGTCACTAATGTTTTGATGGTTGCTTGCTGACCTGCATGAAATCAGTGGTCTTTATTCAGTTCCTAGAAGACAAATGTCCTCTCAAAACAAATGCCACCATATAGTGTCATTCATGGCAGTCCCGGCAGAGAATCTAGGGACTGAAGGGGCACAATGACCCTCCAGGAGGTAACTCATCCAGGCTGGGTTGAGGCATACTGACAGTGTGAAGTGCAAGGACTTACTCTGCTGTTTCTTGTCTGCTGGCTGTATGAGCAGACATTCAATTTCTGCTGCTGTGGCTTTATCATATCCAAGAGCTAACCCATTCCCTTTTGCTCCATGCCACTTACAGGGAAGAAGTCCTCAGACTACAGTCTTTATTGACTTGTTTTCTAGGACGGGATAGTACCTTGCCTGGAATCCATGGTTCAGCTGTCCCTCCAAGCTAAATCTGCCTGACAACATCACAAAGGAAATTAATTTAATTTAAAAAAAAAAAAATAGTATCTGCAAAGAGAGCAGACATGCAAAATTTGAGTAAATATTTTAAGCAACTAAGACTTCGTATAGTGCCTGTAATATCAGTATCTTGATTATAAATGCTGAATAAGTCAAATTGTGATATTTGCAGCAATGCTATGCTCTGAAAATGCCTATTGCCTTCACATTTTACTACAGTTTGGGCTGTTGCAACTTGCACATACTGAAACAGGAAATTCTAGAGTCTGTCTGTTGGTAGGTGCTAACGGTGTGACTAACTCGAGATATATTCAATGTGGTCATGGGAATGCAATCTGTGTTTTATTTCCTGTGTAATATTTATGTTGTCATTAATGAGAGCAGATGAAAGTCTAGGATAGCACTTCTTTGAGTAGTGAATTGTATTAAATGATCCCTTGAGGTCCTTTAGAGTCTAAATTATTCTGATAGGAACCTACTCCTCCACTGAGAACTGATCTGAATTAAAAATCTCAATTGAGACTTCTGAAGGAGGAAGGGTCTAATTAGGTAGCATTTTTATCCATGAGTCTTCCAGTATAGTTCAGGGATGAGTAATGTTCAGGGTCTAACCCAGATGTGTCTCAAGCAGATACGCTTTTTGTTTTATCCAATGGTTACTGGAAAATTTGTGAATACTGAAAAGTTCAAGACATCGGTCAAGCGTAAAGGCACTGTTGCTCGTCAGGATGAGGCATAATTTCTTTCCTGTGAGCTTGCGCTGTTGTTATTAGTTCATCTTTCTCTTGTTTTATGCCACTTTTCAGAGACGTAAGGTTTTGTTTCTTCTTTTTATTTTGAACAAGAGAAATAGGGTATTGAAAGAATGCCTTTTAGTGTGTCTACTGTATGTGTAATCATGATGTGTGATTTCCCTCTTCTCAGTTTCTCTAAGATTTTAGCATATGTTTGTCATGTGATTTATGATGCTGAATAATCTGGTCATTTTTTAAACCCAGTATGAAATTCTGGAAAGTTTATGTATTAATATTGTTTTTATCTATTTAAATAAAAGAAATTAACATATTTATGCAGCAAGTAGAACTGATTATCAGTTCACCAGAGGTCTGTTTGGGCAGATACCTCATATCCTTGAGTGCAGAGGTTCCTTTAATCTTGCCTTCAACCTCTGTTTGCTTTCTATCTTCCCTCCTGAAATTAACAGTCTTTGTGTAGAATCAACTGTTCTCTGTTGAGATCCTGCTTGCTGTGGGGAGAGAAGAATGTAGTAGGCCATCTGGGAGGAAGAAGAGTGGAAAAAAGAGTGTCTGAGGAAAGAGTAAGCAGCAGATAGAACAAGGAGTAGAAATGAGGAGGAAATAAGGGAGCCACCAGTTGGGGTGGAGTGGGGTGTGTCTCAGTGAATCTTCTAGCATGGAGTAAAAGAGCAAGCATAGAAAAGAAAACAGGAAAGTGGTAAATAACTGTGGTGAACGTTTAAGGGAAATGGGCACATAGAAATGAACTCTCTGATATAAGTGGAGACCTGCCAAAACAGTGGCAGCAGAAACTGTTGTTTGAGTTTTTGCAGCTGTAAACATACTAATTGGGAGGAAAGAGAGTACTGTGCTTAGTGTTGTGGAGGAGGCCCCGGCTTTCCAATAAAAAGCTCCCACAAAACCCCCTGCTTTAATTTTAGTATTTTATCATATATTTCAAATAAATTAATTTTCAGATACAAACATTTTCACAACAAACTTCAATTAAATCCAAATGTCATCAATTACTGAATGATTTTGTCTTTTATGTGTTAACTTAAAAGATACTTCTTAATGGCAGTGATACTTGTCAGTTTTATAATCTCCTGTGTTCTGATCCCATGCAGGTATGCCAGTGCACTCATTGGTACTGCAAACAAAACGTCTTGGTGTGTAAAACCAGTTTTCCTGCAAAACCAGTGTACAGTTTGTCTTAAGAATGAAACAGGCTTCGTTTTCCTGGTTGTACTTTAAAAAAGTGCTGCAACACTTCAGTACAACTGAACTGTGGATTTTTCCCTTTGTGTAGCAGAAGGAACAGGGGCTGGGAGTTCTGCAAGTCTCTGTGTTCCCTGACCCTTTGCAACAGGGACCAGCTGGTTCCCAAGTGAGTCAGCGTGGAAACCGAAACTGGAGAAGGGAAAGCAACAAACTTAGTTCAAAACCACAAGAAGGGACCATTGCAGGATGCTGTGTAACATCAGCTGGGAGCACAGACACTGGCATGAGGGAAGATTCTCCTCCTGTTTCTCCTCTGCTTTTTTCTTTAAGCCAATTGCAGGGGAGGGAGTGGGGACGGCAGCTTGTCAGTGGTACATTATGGCGAGTAGTTTAGGAAGGATTATAGACCACTGCGGTATGGGGGAGAAAGAGGGAAGGGCAGTTGAAGTACAGGCTGATAGGTGAAAGAGTAAGGCAGTGTTACTGATGCAGCAGAAGAGAAATAAGGTGTGGAGTCGTGTAGTTTGTCCATCTGTCCATCCATCCTCAGTATCTGTGACCATCCCACCTGCCCCGAGGAGTTTTGGTTTTTGAATTAAGAAAAAAAGAGTTGTGGCAGTGAAAAACTACAAGAAATGCAGTGTGCCAGATCGAGGAGGCTTTGAAATTGAATAAGTGCTGTTATCTGTAGTTATGCCCCTTAAATATAATGTTGTCCTGCTGTTCCATTCCACTTATTCAGAGTGGGAGGGATAGCTGAGGAGAGGGTGATGGCAGGATGGCCATCCATTTTATTTTACTTGTTTTTGACAAAGCCTGCTTAACTTCTGCTTCCAATTATTGTACTGATTCAAGCATTCATAGGTGTTTGCTAACACCATAAATAATGGACTGCTTAATCTTATTAAGAGGTTCAGAAGTGCGTGCAGTACAAAATTCAGTTTCAGTTTGAACTAATGATTTGTACAGTAGGATATTACCATATATTACCTACTTTCTTCCCCTTTTTTTCCTCTTTTATTCTGGTCTGTGAGTTCTGCGAGCTCAAGACTTTACTGTCTAAAAGAATGAATGTTTTAATGGAAATACCAAGTTCAGTTCTGAGGGTCAGTGGTGTACCTGATCCTGTGTGAGAACTTTATCTGGATGTTTGTGTATTGAAATTAGAAAGCTAAAAAAGCCTTTCTTCTCACTTTTGGGATGGGACTTTGTATGCAGATAGCCTGCTCGGAAATAAATTGAAGCAAAACACAGGCTTTGAAAGACAGTTAAACAGTTGAATGTTGAGGGTTTTAAGGAATATTATGACAACTTTCGGAATTGCAAACATGAAGGCTAGCTGGGTGTAGCAATCGTGAACTTAAAAAAGTTCATGTGTTGAAAGTGGTGTTTTCATAGTCTGTGCAAATCTATGATAGTGTTCTTGTTTTAAGTGGAGAGTAACGTAATCAGTGCTTCATAATGCTCAGTGCAGAGCTTTGTTAATATTTTATTATTTTTTGGTTAGAAAAATCAACTGGCCTGCCTCCTAAACTTCATAGCGTTTATTCTTATTCAGCATTTAAATTGATTGGTGATAATTTAGCTTTGCTATTTTTTTATAAAAGAGAAGTCTCTAGTACTGTACTCCACACATTTTTGCAATCAGTAAGTATGCAGATAAAGTTCTTTCTATTCCACTTAGCACAATTTGAAATTATCAGCAAATGAAGTATATTCAACTGCTTATCTACAGAGAGGCATGTAGGACTCCAATTAAGTTTACATGGATAAATGCAGATTTGTTTTGCAGACATCAAGATGACAGAAGCTTAATACTGTAAAAAGGCTAATCAACACTGAATATGTTTAGTGTCAGTAAATATTTATAGTGAAAACATTGCCTATGGTTTTGTGCTTTGCCATTCAAATTCTGATTTTTAGTGAGTAAAAATGTAGTGTGATATCCTGTTCATAAACCTGCTATAAAATTTTTATTTTCTATAAAATTAATTTTATTGTCTTTTTCTTGTTTGTGTTTTCTTGAGAAGACAACAATTAGGCCACGGTTTGTAAGTTAATAAAAAATCTGGTATATTTAGCAAGGAGGTAAGGCAGAATGAGGAAGGGAAGGAGGCAAGATGGAGACAGGCAGTATGGGGAGTAATTTCTTCTGATTATAATTTTTTAAAATTTTTTTTTCATGCAGCCTTCTTCGAATAGTGGTTACTAATCAGCTCTGGTCAACAATGTTATTATTTAGTGTGCTTATGTATTCATTAGGCGATAACTGCAATTTAACTGGAAAACTAATTGAACCTCAGGGATACGTGTTTGTTACATATAAAGCACACAAATATAAATGTTTTTATTTCATTAGCTCTCCAGCAGTTAATTGCTAGTCTGCTCTCTTTTACAAATGTATTCTGGAAAATAGTGTGTCAAAATTGAAATCCAAGAAGTAGATCTTAAACTGAGCTTCTATTGATGTAATATTGTATGAGGAATATAGCCAAGTGAAATAAAAAAATAGACGTACAAGGACATTGATTATTATTTTTTATTGTGTTTTGACTTTGAGAAAAGAAAAGAATATAACTGTAACTGCAGTTCTGCATCAGACTTAACAGTGTAAAAAAATGATACTGATGTGAAATTTTGTTTTCTGGAGGGGAAATAAATTGATATAGTTTAGGATTTTGTTTGTTTGTTGGAAATGTCACGGCTTGTCAGGTTAACAAATGTGATTTTGTTCCTGGCAGACTGCAGACCTGGTCAAGAAAAAGAAAAATTCCCTGAAAACCGTTGCAACATAAATACAATATACTTCAGTTTAGTGTCTAACTTTGCATGAAATAAGCACTGCCTGTTAGCCTCTGTTTGATCCTGTGAGAGTGTGGGGCTAATGTCTGGCCAGTGTTTTGGAAGCAGCAGGTAGTCAGGAGCAAGCTGCTCTAGGGGTCCGTATTTCTGCAGCCTAGCAGTTACTCACACACAGATGGAGACCTTATGAACTTTGACAGAGGTCACGCTAAATTGCAAATCTGAAACTTTTAGACTTCTGAAGGATTACGCTGGTACTTTTTTTTTTTTTTTTAAAGCCATATGATTGGGAACATCGCTAAAGGTATCAACTCATTTTTGAGAAGTAGATCAGCTATGCAGTCACTGGTCACATAATGATCATGGAGACTGATAAAGATAGCCTTTCATGATACTTTAAAGGAACTGTTGATATTAAAATTTTAATTCACCTATGTAAAATACATGTGTTATATTGTGTCCCAAACACCTAGGCTTGTCTGCTCTATTGAACTTGTTAAAGGAGTTTTGGAGCTTAAAGCATTTTAGAAGCCTCTGATTTTTCTGATGCGTATGAGTTGGAAATAATTAAGATACTATGAGTATTTTTTTTATTTCAGGTCTTTTGGGGCAGTCAGTTGAGACACCAAGCTCTGTCAGCTGTCATCAGCCATCATCTCACCAGGGATCTTATAGCAGTTTAGGAAAGAAAAACATGAGATGATCTAGTTACACATTGTAGTGTGTTTAAATCCTGGATTCATTCAAAGTCGGGGAGCATTGAAGAGCTCCTCTTTTGTTTTCTAATTATAGTCCTGAAGCTGAACTTCATAGATGGAAATCTCTTTGATATTTCAACTTACTATTCAAATGGGAAAATCTGAGGGGATTTTGTAGCAGCCAAAGAAAGACTTTATTTTTTTTCCAAGTTCTAGTCATTTAGCCTAAGATTTTTAAAATTTTTTTTTGTTTAGTGGAGATTCAATATGAGTTTCATTCAGTGATTATGAAATCAGGGTCCATGAATGACTATCTAGGTCACAGACACCAAGGAGGCTGATCTTCTTTTAATCAAATGGTCAAATTTTTATCTTGTCATCATTAAACTGGTTGTGTAATGTGCTACTTAATGGCTCATGAACTAGTATTTAAAGCTATGACTTCATGATTCAGTGAGGCTGAGTCTGACTGTGTGTTGAAAGTGGTTTCAGTGACGGCCACACAGCTTGAAAATTCACAGCAGCAGCAGACTGTAGGAGAAAAAAAAAGCTTTATAACTGTTTGAACTGATCTGCACATAAAATAAAAAGAATGTTATTCATGCTTTGAAACTGGAAAAACACAAATGGAGAAGAGGTAGGAGCACAAAAGAATCTCCTATAGCCCCAGCAATTCTCAGTGGCTGTATTGCTAGTGTCTTCGCTTTGGTGAGATCTCGATAGGAAAAAAAAAATCCAAATAGCTTAATTTACAGTTGAGACCCCTGAGTTTGCAATGAATTCTTATTCATGGTGTTTTAGACTAGAGCTATTAGAAAAATGTGCAAATAACTTTGAGTCATGTCATCACTATTAATCATAATAGCATGTAAGTAAACATAACTAGATTTAAAGTTCAGAACTTGTGCTTTCAAGAGTTACAGGAGCACAGACAAGTTTTTACAAGATAAACTAGTCTGTGATGTGCTCTGCATTTTATAATTCATAGTGTGCACCTAACACCAAAGTTCATGTGTCTTGGCAAATGCAATGTGATTTGGAGTTGCCTGTTGCTCTGACACTGACAGGAAAGAATGTGAATTACTTTGTATTTCCTGAATGGTGAGAATGTGCACACTGCACAGCTGAGGTTGGATAACCTCTTTTCTACAGCAGCTTCCTCACTTATCTGTACCTGGAATGGATGCTACAGCTGCATGAACTTACACTTTATGCTCCTGAATTACATGTCTATTTCAGCTTCTCTTAAGAAATATTAATATTTATGACACGCTGTTATTCACTAGTCATGTTGGGATTGAACTGTTGCAGCTCTTCAAATTTTCTGTTACAATCTCTTTCCAAAATTGAGTAGAGAGTTGAAATAAAGATGATGTTTTTGTCTTACCTGCATAGTCTTGAACTTTCCTTTCCAGAGATGGCCTGTGTGCTACTCTCAAAAGAGAAAGTATCTTCTCTTTGAAAATTGTTTCGAGTGCAGTAGGCAAAAGAGAATTTAAATTATTTGGGGATTTTTTTCTTTTTGCACCTCTTTTCCTCTCCTACCTCCTATAAAGACTTCTTTATATTTAATATTTCAGTGAAATGACTTTTAATGATCATCATACTTGGTGCTAAACTGCAAGTACTTCTGGCAAAGCGCAGTTTAGCATTAAGATACTTAGTTAAACAGCTATGTTAAATTCAAAGGAAAATAAAGCTTGAAGGATTTCAGAAAATGATCTAGTCCCACTGCTTGAACTAAGGTATACGAACTATGTCTGCACCCCGACAGGCATTTCTTTAACCTGTTTTTAAATGTTTTAATGGACTCCAGGATCTTTCCCTAGACAATATTTTCTAGAGAACATCTCTTGTGCTAACATCTACCGCTGATTATGTTTTTTCCAACCTATGCTGGAAATGGGATATAGTTTATTTCTTTCCTCTCTGAGAAAACAAGTTAATCTTTTACTTCTCTATGAGGAAGGGGCAGAGGACTTAATTGTTTTGTGTGCAAGTATTGGCCTGAAACTGACAGCATCCTCTGGGCTGTGTAGCTTTAGATTGTGTTAGTTAAATGTTGTCTTTCTTAGGCACAAAAAGCAGGGGAGAAAAGAAGGGAAAGAAAAATATGTGGAAAAAAGAAAGGGGAGACAGGCTGAGAAGGGGAATGAAAGGAGATTAAGAAATTCAGAAAAAAAGAAGATAGTATAATATTCAAAGAAATTAAAGGACAAAGGTGGCTATAAGGGCTCTGTGGAGGTGGGGGGCTATGTGCCGAGCAGGATTATGGAATGGTGATAAAGGGGGAATGGGACATTCAATAAAAGAATTGGTCAGGCAAGGTTGGATAAAGGTATGTACAGAGCAAGTAATAGATTTCTTTGTTTTATAAGTTCCACAGAAGTGTCTTATGACTTAGAAATTCTAAAAATGTTATAAAATTTTACGTAAGTAATGAAACTTCTTACTATCTTTCGTTATGGGGAGGGACTCTTTATCAGGGAGGGTAGTGATAGGATGAGGGGTAATGGTTTCAAACTGAAAGAGGGGAGATTTAAATTAGATATTAGGAAGAAATTTTTCACTGTGAGGGTGGTGAGGCCAGGTTGGATGGGGCTTTGAGCAGCCTGGTCTGGTGGAAGGTGTCCCTGTCCAGGGGTTGGAGCTGGATGATCTTTAAGGTCCCTTCCAACCCAAACCATTCTATGATTACTGTGATTGGAGCGTAACATGGCACAAATCTTCCACAGGACAGTGTGTATATAAGGTGGCAGGATGGCAAGGTGGAATCAGGATTCACTGGAACTGGACTGATGCTTACGGTCGTGACTAATCTGTCGTTTCAAGGAGATGGCTCTGGTCTTGCTGACACCTGCTAGGACTGAATCAAAAGTCTCTTGATTGTGCTTGCTGTTGTTGACCTAAGTAGGTGTTTGAATTAGGCTTGCTGAAGTGAAAATTTGGACTTCCTAATTAAACTGAATGTTTAAGGAGGGTATCTTGAGGCAGGGGTGGAACAAAACTGGTATGTCTGCATTGATTACATCAGTTCTACGGTCTCTTAAGTTGTGAACAAGTATTTATTCTACAAAGATAAGAGCTCATATTTTTACAAGTTGTTTCGTACTGTAATTTGTGATTAATGTGTTTACATGATTTTGTGCTGATTTTTTTGTTTTCAGGTGTGGCTCATAATATTTCTTTACTGCGAGAAGTGATCATCCATCCACGCTTTGTTCAAGGAGACATCAGCACTAAATTCCTTCCTGAAGTCTATCCTGATGGTTTTAAAGGTTTGTTCCATTTGGGAATGTTTCTTTTTTTTTTCTTGAGAGGTGTTTTTTCGGATTATTACTGCTTTATATTTATAGACTGACAAGTTCCTTAATCAATCTTTACTTTTTTTTCCCCTCAAATGTATCTGTGCATACACACAATTAGGTTTTTTTAAATATTGCGTAATATAATTGAAACAGTTATTTTCTTTACTTTCAAGAAGGCAAAATACATACTTGTAGTGACAAAATAGTAAATGAAGTATATCCAAAGTCAAGAAAAACAATTTTGTAGGTGATATGAAATATGTAAAATAAACATCAATTCAAGTCTACCATGCTAACGTGCTTCATTACAGACAGTGCTCCCACTGTTAACTTGAAGATAAGGTTTCTCTTTACTCAACACTATCGCTTCTCCAGTGACTTTGTGCAGCATCTTTAGAATCGCCTTTTGGCACCCTTTGTATTCACTGTAGCATTGTCTGGAGGATCTGGCATTTCATCAGAGTATTTCAGTAGCCTGGTCTTAATACTCATTACACACAGTAATGGGCATCACCTTGAAATTATTAACTCAAACACTAGGTTAACATAAGCATGAAAATGCAAATGTTTCTTTACAACATCCCGAACAACTCTGTTGCAAAAATGTCTAACAACAGTTGATAGAGAAATTTAAGTAAACAAGTAGATTGATTTCCTTTCACAAGGATCAAATTTTAAAAGGTGGTCTTCTCTCAGGCAATCTGCTCTAGATGCTTTCTTGACCTGTGTGGTCAGAGAGTCAGTCCTTCTATACAGGCCTCACACCTCAGCTGGCATTCATCAGGCTGAACCTCTTCCTTATTTAAAAAAACCCCAAAACAACAGTGTGTATAGCTCATCATTCATGTGTCTTTTGTGAATCCTGTGGAGATTCCTTTCTCCCTCATTCATCATTAATCCAATGTGGCAGAATCCTCATCCCACTTTGGAAACAACGCTGCCGGGTTGGCAGTCACTGAACATGTGTGGCACCTTGCCAAATTCTAGTCTCATTGAGGAGCAGAACAGATTTTTCTTACCTCAGGACTCAGCGTGTGAATTTGGTGCGAAGAATATTCATCCCCAGAACTGCTTTATATCATGATGTAATTGGCAACTCTACGCGATACAGTCGTCCTACATGTGGGATTAATGCATCCAGCTTGTTATTGACTCCTGACTGCGACCAAAGCAGTAAGAGTTAGTCACCTTGGGAGGCAGAAAGCTTGTGATGGTTGAAGCTCAAATGGTCCTTTGTTGTCTTTGCTAAGGTGTACGTAACTAATCTTCAGGTAACTCATTTGGCTTGCATCCGGCATAGACTTGAGGGTACTCTGATCTGCTCTGAAGGCCCAGTGCTGCTGATTAGCTGGTCTGTCTCCCCTCCTTGACACTTTCATACAGAATCCCATGTCTTGTCTCTTTGATGGTTCTGTGACTTTTCAGTCTTTCATCAGTGGATTCAGTTCCCTAAACCACTGTAAAACAGCATTTTTTTTTTTTTTTAAATTGTTGCTGCTTTTGTTGGGGTAGTTTTTTGAGAGTTCTTGGGTTGACTTAGCTCATGAAGGTGAATCTTGGCAGATGTGCAAAGTGAGTGGCAGGCTAGGAATGGGGAGAAGGGAATGATGGAGAAAGGGGAGGATGCAAGATGTTAGACAGGTTTGTATCATTTTGTGAAGAGGCAGCCTCACCTCACATAACTGGGAACAATAAAAGCATAATCCATTCCACCCTTATTTGTGATAACATGTCTTTTGGTGCCCTTGGTCCCTTGTAAGAAGCTGGGACAGGTTTTGCTGACCCAGGAGACCCCTTGCTCTATATTTTTGACTATGGAAAGGCATGCTTCTCTTTTGTTCTTCTGTTTTTGTTTGAATATTTTATATTGCAATGTTAACCTGTATATAATAAGCTAATTACTTGTTGGTCCACAAATTGCAGGATGACAATAATTTGTTTTGGGGTCATCTGATTTGAACTGTATGTGCATGTTTTTGTGTGCGCATACACACTGATGCAAATAGCTGATTAGTGTTGCAGTTTGAGGTGAACAGTAATTGTATTAACAGAGCCTTAAAGATAAGCTTTTACTCTAGACACCGGAAGACACAAGAAGAGATATTGTGACTCTTCATAATAGAATCTAATAAATGGCACACGTGAAATGACTAGACTTCGTTCCTGCTGTATGAAAAGTCTTGCTCTTCTTCTATATATCAAATACAAGCATACGTTACCTTCTTTAAATAAAAAAACTGAAGGTATCCTTCAAATCAAGAGTACTGATTCAGAGCCTACTGAAGTAATTGAGAGTGTTTTTAATGATGTAGTTTGATCTGGATTAGACCCTTCTGGCTTAAAAAAAATTACTTATTGAAAAATATTTCTGCAAACGCAAAGACTCTAATGGGAACTGTTGAAGACAGGCAAGGGTGGTGGGCAGATGACAGGCAGAAGCTCAGCAGGAGAAACAAAGGCAAATTAACTTTTGCAGTATAAGTCCTCTACTTACGTCAACTAACTTTTTAATACAAATACCCAGGGTGAACTTTGCTAGGACAATTTAAAAAATAAGTAGCTTCATATATTTTAATATTGTCTATAAAAGACGTGTAGCTGTAAAAAAAAAAAAAGAAAAGATGTGGAATAATCTGAAAAATCACAGCAATGTGTAGCCAATGTAATTTGGAAATATCTAAAAAGATGTGCTATTGTTACCAGTAGGAATTCATACCAGAAGTGTTCTAAATTTGGAAAACTTATAAAAAAAATTCAGTTAATTGAAGATGTGTGCTATAGTGATGCTTGAGCACAACCCAGTGTGTTTCTTTTGTAAACTTGTCACTGTTGGTCTACATTGATGGTAAGTAATGAATGTCACCTGTGTTCTTTCTGGTGACTGCATGAAGCAGTGGCCCATTTCTTACGTGCATTTTTCTTCAAATATATAAATGTTAACTTTAGTCTTACTTAAGAGATGCTTTGCTTTCCGCTCTCATTTTGAGAGTTTCATTGTAAGTCCTTTATTAGAAGGCTTTTACTATAAATTAAGAAAAAAAAAATTACTAGAAATATCTTGGCAGCTTTTCCATTAACCTGTGATGCTCGCTTCAAATTACATCTAAAATGGGAATGTTTAGTAATTTTCATGGTTAGGATTTAACTTTTTCTTCCCTTCTTTAAATAAGCATTCATTAACAAAACCAGTTTGCTTATTGCCAGTTACTTTAAAATATTGCTGTGCTGAAACTAACGTTGCTCAGGGTATGATTAGTGTGGGAAAACAGCTGCTGTCATACCCTTTTGTTGTCTATATGAGGGATGGATGGCTAGAGTGCTGGCTGGCAGTGGGTCAGCTGGAGTGGGTTATTGCTCTGAGCACACATGCATGTTTTGGGAGGAGTGTGGATCTGAGGGTGGGTGCAGCAACATTGATTAGGTCAGGTGGCACAAATACATCTTAGAGTGGCCTCCAAGCACTGTGCTCACAGAATAAAAATGTTGTCCAAGCATGCAGGAGTAGCCCATATTGCTAGATAGAGTGTTGTCAGACGAGCTGTCCTCCTACAGCTTTCAGGCAGTCTGGGATGCCTCTGTGCTTCCTAACCTGCCTGATGAGAAAGGAATATACTATCTATTATCCCTATTTTGTAGGTAAAGAAAGTATCTCTACTTCATAAAGATCCAAGAGGAGTCTTTGACAAAGAACAAATTAAACTCAAGGATCCTTAGGTTCACATCCTATTCATTGGATCATTCTTTGTGGTTCAGTCAGTTTCACAGTTAATCTTTTCCTGGATATTTGTTTTAATATGGAGAATTTTTTTTAATGGTCAATTCTTCCTGGTTATTAAATAACGACTCAAATGCTTTGTTGGTCTCTTTGGGAGAGACATCCTGTGCAAATGAGAAATGGGGCATTTTCCAAAAGATAATTGTAAAAGTCATACCAAAACACGGGGGAAAAAAAGGAACAAAAACCCTTTACTTCCCTTCTTCTAGCATGTTGACCTCATTTGGGTGGAAAGGAAGAGCAGAAGTTCTGATTGACAATCCTTTATGTTAACTAATTTCTATTATAGAAAGGAAGAAAGAGGAAGCACACCTCTCTCCTGCAATTGTGTATTTGCTTCAGAGACTGTGTATGAGGTGAAGGCTTTTAGATACATTGTGTTTGTCATAATTATATGGGTTGGAGGAAATGATTACTCCACTTCAGTCAACACTTACTAAACCGTCTCTGGAATACGGTGTCCAGTTTTAACCCCCTAACACATAAAGAAAGTTATTAATAAACTTGCATCTAATGAAAAGCTACCAGGGTGGTGGTGGAGTTGGAACAGAGGACCTGTGAGGAGAGGCTGGGAAAACCAGGCTTGTTTAGCCTGGAAACAAGAAAGGTTAGGGTGGACCTAATGGCAGCTGCCTTGTACCTCTGAGGGGGTCCCAAGAAGATGAAGCCAGGCTCTTCAGTGAGTTGCACAGCAATAGAGCAAGAGACAGTGGTCATAAACTGGAGATTTTCAAGACCTGACTACACAAACCTCTGAGGAACCTGGTCTGAATTTGATGTTGAGATTCCCTGGGGGAGGGGGCACACTGAATAAACTAAAGACCTCCCAAAGTCCCTTCAACCTCAGGCATTCCATGATTGTGTTATGAATGAAAGCTCTTTTTAGGTGACTTGGGACTGTAGATATGAGTTTTAAATTTAAGTCTGGACACTCTTGTTATTAGTTGGAGGGGGGAATGCAGCTTCCCCTGGCTGTGTTACTGTTGGAAGGCAGAGGTTGGTTGCTGTTAATTCCATTCATCTTCTCCACACTGCAATCTGATCTTTGTCTTTGTTTTATGAAGCTACGGCATTATAAAAGTTGACTTAACAGTTTACTTGACTTTCTTCTTTGTGGCAGGTGAAGCCAAGAAACATTTCTTGGTCTGTCACTAATACCTTTGTAATTCAAAATAGCAGAGGCTTCCTTTCTGTATGCTATAGCATCCATCTTATACGTGATCATGAGCTTTCTGAGAGACATCTTCACTATTCCGAACGGTTTGAGATTGCATATGCAGGCAGTATTGTCTGTCTTTTATCATGGCCATCTGGATGGAGCAGAGCTCTGCTGTACTTGAGAAGAAATTAAGCCCTTTAATAGCATCCAACTTTGTTTTCTGCCTCAGCCTGCTTGATATACGTGCCATTTGTAATGGTCAACTTCAAAATCCACTGGGGAAAAACTTGAGCCAAAACAGAACCTAGGAATGATATAAACCTGGCCTGCATTGGTATGGATCTGAATTATACATTGCGCTTTCTCTCATACCGATTTTGCTTTTAATTTTTATTCTTCCCAATCAGAAAACAGTCACTTTTCTAGTATTAAGTAACAGACTGGGACGTATAACCAGGGCTTGTTTGTTTTGTTTTGTTTTGTTTTTCCTGTAATTGATAGTAGGAGACACATTTCTAGGACAAAATGCAAATGAGACTGTTATGGGAAGAATGACCTTTTATGTAATTTAATTTGAAGTTGGTTATGTAAAGTAATTGCATGAACCTTTTTGACTCAGCTTGGGGGATACTGGGATAATATTGATTTAAGCAATCATAACATCAGGGAAATGAGAGAGAAATACTTTTTCCTTGTCTTCCTTCTGACCAGGGTTCTGTCATTTAGTAGCAATAGATACGTGCAGTCTAGTTTTAAGTAATATGAACAATAGTGCTTCCACTTCTTTAGTTGTGACTTAATTTTATAGCCATTTATCCTGTTTTACATTCATTTTATATAATTCAGCTCAGTGATTACAGTGATAATGCAGAAGTATATACCAGGTTGAGCAGAGAGATTTGGGAGCTGTTTTACATTTTATGGTGGAGATGAAATCTCCATGTAGCCCAGGAGTCTGCAGCAATTACAGTAGGGAAGAGCAATGGCAGAATTTCACATGGTGGAAGCTGGGAAACCTTTGCTACTCACTCATTTTGCTTCCTATCAAGGCAGCACTTGGACAAATGCCCCAGAGGTAGCTTTGTTACTTTTCAGATCAGTCTTCTTCATGGTGAATGTGAAGGTTGTGTTGTATCTTTATTGATGGTGAACATTAACTTACACCTCAAGACACCCAATTGAAATCCTGAGGGTAGGCTTCTAAAGTAAAATAATATATCAAGTGAAACAAAGGTATTACTATCTGGAACGTTTGTGTATTTCCAAATATAGTAATGTAATTTAAATTTTAACTTCAAAATTCAAAAATTCTGCTGAGTCTAGCAGCGGAGCAAGAGCAGAAGGCAAGGGAAATGCGACTGGAATTCAGAGCACTAAGGCAGTACTGACAGCAGTCTGTCTTGTGTAATAAAGGTAAATTGCCATCCTTAGGAAGCAGCCTTTAATCAAGCTTCTGAGGTATGCCTCCAAAGTTGGTAGGATTGTATCTTCATTGACAAAGACTAATACCTAATTTTGATATGTTCTTGTTAACAGTTTATATTACCTCCCAGAAATCCCACATTCGATACTGCAGGCATGACTGGTTTTCTGCTTGCCACATCTGTGCCACAACTAATGCAAATAGTGACAAATAAAGAAAGCAGATAAATAGTTATTCCATGTTTGTGATAATGAAGTGGTGAATGTAACTCTTGATCGGTGGTTAACCTGTATCAAATTATTGACCTTTTTTCACTGTTTGGAGGGTTTTTTTTAATTGAAGATACATGGAGAAAATAGATTTTGCAGCACAGCAAGTGCAAAAGCAGTTATTGATTTAATCCAAGATGAAGGTCATGCAATAAAACCTTCAAATTGGGATCTTTCTACTTTTACCTTGATCCTTTGTATGAGTTGATACTAGCAGTGTATGTTGGAGCAGGTGGGAACATGCAGTTTTGGTCACACAGGGTTGTCATGGGTGTTAGGCAGGGTGACTGACAGGCAAAGGTTTTCGGATGGATTCCTGATGTGTCTTTAGCTGAGGCGCGTAAACAAATCATCAATTTTAGATACAGTGTTTTGGAAAAATTATCTTAGAGCTGCTTTAGTTTGTGTAAACAGTTGGGAAATTGACACATTTCAGAGCCAGATAGTTGATGTTATTGCATGGTATAATTATATAAGGCTTATATATACACGTATATGGGTGTATATGTACAAAAATAGTACAAAAGTTCATCCTTTTTTTTGACTTTCACTTTGTAATCAGTTTTTCTAGTAACTGGCAAAGGAAGAATTAAGTTTGTTTCAAGCCAGTTCCTCAGCATTTGTATTTCTGCATGCATTTGTTAAAGTGAAGACAGTTTCCATTTCAAGGCAGATAAAAGATAACAAACATTGAGCAAAGGAAGTTGCAGTAATATTTAGCCAGAATATGTTAATATGGACTAAATTAAAAATAGATTGATGTAGATTTGCTGGCTTTTGTTGGTTTTAAATTTACATTTTTTGGCCTGTGACAACTCCTTTGTACTGTTAGCTGGAACTGTAATGAGTGTGTTTCTATTACCATGGCACTATTGCGTTGCTGAGGTGGACTCTAAGCAGCCTCTTTACCTATCCATATTTACTGTGCTCAGTGGAATGATGAGTCCTGGGCAGAAGATGTCCTGTTTTGAAATTGTGCACTTATTACTGTAAAGTCTGCTCCAGTCCTTTCCAGAGGCCTCCATTCTGGCTTTTCTTGAGGATTGTATTAGTCTTATTTTATGCTACTGACAGAAGTTGTCCCTTGCTAGGGACCAGTACTGGAGAGTGTCAATTAACATTACATGCAGTAGTGCTGGGGTGATGGGAGAGCGGGGATGTAGAAGGGAGCTGTTTCTCTGCTGCAGGACTGGAAGCAACGTGCACCCCTGGGCAGAGCTGCTCAGGGAGATACAGCCTTCTGAACCTCTCCCCCCAATTCTTCCCCCATCCCTTCTTGTGAAATCCGTACTTGCCATGGATGATGTCATTTGCTGTGATACATACGCATAAAGCACTTTGAGAGCTGTGCTGTAACTGAGTTCAGCTAAGTCTTTCAGTCTTAACCTTTATCTTTTTTTAACTATATTTATTATGTTATCCTCCCCTCTGGCTTTTGAAATATTCTTGCTTTCATCTGTGTAAAATCTCTCTTCTGAGGATAAAGTTTGCCTCTCTTTCTCAGTGACAATTCAGCTTTGCACTTCTTGTCCTCTTCTGTGTCAACTTTAACTTCCTGCTACTGCCTTGTGGACTGAGTACTTTACTTGTCCTTTTGTTCCCTCTCACATCAGTTTTGACTGTTCTACTTTTCTTGTGACACCCATCTTGGCCACCTATTTGCCAGCTTCTCATACCAAATCTGTATTGTGCGGTTTCTAACCTAAAGACGATGAGGGCAAAGTTCTGTCACTGTGCTCTGTCTTGTAGCCTGCTGAATGGACAATTGAATTTCTAATTAACCTTCACTTTCTGGAACAAGACCAGGTTGGGAGAAATCCTGCTTCCAGTCACCCTGGTTTGCACCCTTTTGTCCAAATCTTTATTAGCTTCCCTGCCTTCGGATTGTAGGCTCCTTTGAGCCATTTTCTGCTTATGAAGTGCCAAACTTGACTTTGGCTCCATTAGTCGTAAACTAAAGATTACACAAGTGGCACTAAATGACCCAGGGCTGAAGAACAGTTTTATCCCCATTTATTTCTGGGGTTTATACTGTTGCATTATCCTTTTGCTTGGAAAATCTGTAGCCTTTGCAAGGTAAATTACTGAGAGAGAGTGCTGTATATTTTGAATAAGTTCTAATGTACAGATGGATTCCAGCATGAGGCACAATATGTCAACCAGTGACATTTCAATAACGAAAACAAGATGCTGCAGCATCATTCAGTTATTTTTTTTTTTCTTTCAGTTGTCAAATGGTTTTTAACAGAGATACCAGTGTTAGCAGTAGGGCTGATCTGTATGAAAACATGCAATTTAAACTCTGAAACTCAGAGCGTCTGCTATGCTAAGCTTCATCTTAATTTAGAGGGAAAATATGTAGGTTTCATGTATAAGGACTGAACAGCATCTTCACTGATAGTTGTTGCTTTTTGTGTCCGTATTGGTCTGTGGTACCTAATTTCTTTTTACTGCTTTCTGAAAACTAGGGCACAAGTTGACAGATCTTGAAAGAAGAGAACTACTGGCAACAGCAGCATCTTTGTATGTGGCTGAACAACTGAGATCACAGCAATTTCTAGGGACTCCAAGGTAAGTTCATTTCTAGGAACTCAGATGTGCTGATGTGTTTTGTTAATGGCATCTTCTAACGCATGAGAGATGCTGGTGAGAATCTGCATGGTTTCTTAATATAGTATGTTTTTTCTAAATTCAAATGAGCTGTGGCTTACGCTTCCCTACTCGCACAAGTCATACACGATTATTTTTATTCTATGTATTAGCAAACTAATAGGCACAAAAATGTGTTGCAAGCCAGTACAGTAATTAATGCACATCAGGAGTTTCATTAATGCAAAATGTTGCTGCATTAGTAACTAACCACAAATGGAGCATCACAAATTTCCCATGTGCCCGTTTGAAGTGATGTAAGCACTTTGGGATAATATGAGTATTCAGCTACAGAGCTTTAAAATATTGTGGATTCATGAGTAATTTGCTACTTTGATGAAGAACCTTAATAGTTTAGGGTCTAATTCTGAAAACACTTTCTGACTGGTAAATGCTGGACGAGTCAGCACCTTGCTGTAAGTATGTTTTTTGGTGCTTTTGATTCCCCCATTCCCTCATTCTTTTGGATTGTAGCTGCTATAGGTAATATGGTTAATTGGACAGCCATTGCAGGAACTTGTGTCAAAATACTAATTAACTTCTTTAGCTTTTTGGAACAGTATGCTTTTTTCCTCTAGGATGTTTCTAGCTTTCGTTGTCCTCTGGCCCATCGTTGTCAATGCCTTGAGACCTTCTATTAGAACAATTGCATTTGTGAAACTTGCTTGGATAGTTGGTGTTTGCAACAGGCATGCAGTGAATCCTAACTTCAGCATGACTCTTTCTTCTTGTCTTGCGTTCTTTAATGTAGTTGTGTTTGTGTAAGAGGGAAGCCGGAATGCAGGATAGACATTATTCACATTCCATGCCAGTGGTTTGACAGTGTATTCTATTACTGATTTTACAGTGGTCAGGAATAAATCAAATGTGGTTTCAAGAAGTCTTTATTTTTATTTGTACCCACAAAGATAAATAATACCATATGGTGTTAAAAAAAAGAAAAAAAGAAGGAAAAAAGAGACACTTAGGGCAAGCATAACGGCTTTGTAATATATAGCATATGTAGGGCTAAGTCATTGCTTGCCTTATGCACCTATAGGGGAAAGTAAAGCACCTATTTATTTCCTTTCACGAGTTGTATCCTCCATAGCAAGTGGCATAAAGAGAAGAACAGACACTCGAAGGCCACTGTTCCACAAAGAAAAGATGAATGAGGGAAAATGAGGAGGAGCCTTGATTGCAGTTTTTACTGGCCGGCATAGGAAGTTAAGTAGTCTGGTAGTGCTATAGAGAAGTAATGGATTACTTTGTACTTAGAGTAAGATAGGAATTGTTGATTTAAGGAGTGATTCTCAAACTGCTATTGCACTTCCTGCCCTGATTTGAGCTTTTTTTTTTTTCCCCCCTCTGGCCTGTAAAATGTTCTTACTTGCTAAAAAGGAAAGAAAAGGAGTTCAGCTTTTGAAGAATATTTTAAAAATTTTCTTTCTGTTGCAAGTATTTTCTTTCAGTACTAGCTGTCTGTGTATCTTAATAGCAAAGACATATGCCACTATTTTAGCTGAGATATCAGATGTATAAATGAAGTATTGCATTGAGCAATAAGGCATGGTCATTCATCTCTTTTTGTTCTGCATTGGGGAAACAAATACACCCCTACTTTGGAAAAAAAAAAAAAAGCAAGCTTGTTTTTGGAGTCCTAGCCTAACACGTACATTCCTCTGCTATGAGCAGGGAAGGCAGCAGAGTCTGACCACATGAAGTTTGTAAGACTAGATTAAGGTCTGATTTTTCAGATTTTAAATGGTGAAACTAACAAATCCTTTCAGTACAGGGAAGATCACTTTCTTTTGCTGTGATGGAGGGGTATTTATGCTCAGCTCGGCTTTCAAAGGATGGTCTTTTCTGTCTGTTGAGGCATATGCAGATCTGGAATGAATCCTTCAGAAGCTAAGCCTTAAAATTTTCTCCAAGTGGTGTCTGCGTGTGCTTCTTATTGAATAGGTTATAGTTTCAGTCCACGTATATTGTTAGATCTACTTGTTTTGATGATAGTGAAGCTGTTTGCGGCCAAGTAAGGACAAGATAATACAAAAAGGCTTACTGGTAAGTAACTTCTGCAGATAACCAAGCCTGATAATGATATCCTTTCCCAAAAATCATGCAGCTCCTTCAGAGGAAATGTCAAAGAAACAAAGGCAGAATGAGGTCAAAGAACTGTGCAGTGTCCTGGACATTTTCTCCATTCCTTAGAGCAGCTAGTGCACTCCCTCTAGAGGAGACTGAGGACTGTGGAGCATACAAGTTGCTGCAGTCCCATCAAGGATCCTTCATGGCATGTCCTTAACTTGCCCAAACTGTGTCTGACTTGTTTTTGAAAGTGTTCCATGTCATGGGTACTCTTTAGGGAGCAAGATTGTGGCCATAGAAAGCACATCTTTATTGCTATGACTGCAATCTGTTTGAAAAATATTAGTAAACAAAAAGTGCAGAGTAGGAACCTGTGCTACTGGCAACAAATCAAAAAGGCCAGTTGTAATCTTGGATGCAGTTCACTGTGGCAGAATTGGATGTTTGGAATCTGTGTGAATTTTAAATCCGTGTTGGAGGATGTAATGGATTAAACAGACTGCATGCTCCAAAGTTGATTCATAACATTCTCCTAATGGTTTGGAAAAGTACATCAACATGTTGGTCATAGTCTTCAAAATTTCTGCTCTCTGGCACTATTTATGTTGACAGCATTTTTTTTTCTTTTGCATGCACTGAAAGCAATTGAGGAATTTTTGTGTAAGAAATTGCACTGCAAAGTAGTATTTTGAAATCATGCATTATTTCTTCTAAACTTGTCACAGCTGCCAAATAGACAGTTTTCTGCTAAACTTGAGTTATATGCTTATCTTTGGTTTTGGTTTGTTTTCTTTTCCCTTTTGGGAGCCGTATTTATAATATGCATTCTTTTCACAACTGCAGGGGTATTTTGAGTTCCCTTTTCCCCCATGATTTATTCAGCCTAAGCTCAGGATTGTTATTCTAGTCAGATAGATAGAAAGAACCATGCTTGGAAGTCTTCACAGGAGCTCCACCTTTCACTATCAGGGCTACTGAGACTGTAATCAGATGAAACACAGCTCAGACAGATTAAGGAATCATTGTTCCAGCCTGCTCTTCCCTTGGTCTCTGCCTTTCCTCCTCCTCCCTCAGGTATGCAGGCATGATTTTGTGTGTAGTTACTTTCTACTCTGGTTCTGCTAGATTGACCTGTATTAGCACAGAAACAGTTTAATAATACTTTACTTTAGATCATTCTGACAGAACCAGGTTAAGTACTCATGACAAGTGAAATTATTCTGAAAGAACTACAAGAGTGGGAAAGTGTACCAAGGAGGAAGAGGATGGCTGTTAAAAGGGATGCAGAGGTGGGCCTTAGCTCTGTGTCACAGATCAGACTAGTACCAGCCTCATGAGGGGGGTTGTCCTCTACAGTCGATGATATTTGCAGGGGTGTGACTGGAAAATATGTATTTTGCTGTCCCCTGGGTGACTGAATCATCAGCTGTAAGTTTCTTGCTGGAATGTGCTCTGATGATCAGCGAGCTATTGCCTCATTAGGATCACCCAAATTTCTTCAGCTATTTTCAATTAGACGTGACCCCTGTGTGGGGTTCTTTGTTGCAGGGGTTTGTGTGGTGTTGAGGTTAATACAGGCCACAAGCTGAAGGCTGGTTTGCCTTTCCTGTGTTAGAATAGATTGTATTATGATTTGGGTGGAGCACCCACAGGTGAGTTTCCAGTGTCTGCATTGTGTGTGTGCCCCTGGCCTCACCAACAGTCTCCCAGGATTAATTTGCCAACTGTAAGCTAGAACAGCTGCTGGAGGACTGTGCATGCTTGGAGTTACAGGAATATATACATTTACTTTTGTTAAGTCATCAAATATTTAGAGCATTTTCTGTTGTGGTGGTTTTTTTGTTTTTTTTTTTTTTAATTTAACTGGTTGTTATTTAACTAGTTTTCTCGGTTGTTGTGGGGTGGGTGTTTTAGTTGGATTTTTTTTGGTTGGGTTTTTTGAAAGATGGTTAGCTAATGCAAATGCTTGATATTTTGTAAGCCGGATACTAATGTGAATATTTCACCGTGATACCCAGATAATAGGGGCACATGTTTCCTACAGGAAAGAGCCATGAATGATTGATGATTGTTTCATTGTTCAGCTTTCAGTTATTTTACCTAGGACTTTTCCTACTTATTCCATAGTCCAGTTTATTGTGAAACTGGTGCCACCCACAGCTGCTGAACAGATTTACAGCATCTAGTAAAATCCCAAGGTCTTCTAGACAGAACTCGATCTTGTTTCAAGTGGAAACATATTTTGGCTGAAGTGAGTCCAGCTTATTTTATGTCTGTTTGATGTAGTTAGCCTTTGAGACCAAAAATGATGTTGTACAGTTGAATCTTCACGTTTTGGCTTCAGACTTGTTTTCATTAGTGGGTTGGGAGGGGAATAGGAGAATGACTCTCCAGGTGTGGCTACATCATGCTATCTCATGGGTCTACTAATGTGATGTTTATACTTCTAAACCCAATTGCCTGCAGCACTTCCTATGCGTTGCTTGTGTTGGCTGCTAAGTGTATTTTCCTAATTTTTGTATGGGTTTTACCCTTTCATCATTTATGACTTGGAAAAAAAACAGTGAGGCTGCATGCCCATATTACCTGATACTACATGCAAAATGATGGTAACACATTGGAAAATGTTTTATATTGCTATAAAAAAAAGCCCTTTAAGGTTTTTCTTACTTGTGTGTTTAATATAGAAGACTGGGATTAGGGAGTCTCGAGTTAAACTCCTAAATGTTCTTGTGGGACCTTAGAGAAGTCAGTTGGATTTGGCCTCAGTTTACAAAAAGACAAAATAGCCTTTACTGCATTATTGAGGTTTTGTAAATATTTATTTATCAGCATGTATAAAGTATTTTGAGACCTAAATGGATGATAGTCTCTAAGCATAAAATAATACTTTCACGGGAAGGGTTAGTGTATAGTGAGAAATTACATATAAAATACAAGCAGGTTTTCATCAAGTTCTGAAATAACTGGGCTGAATTTTTATGTTTTAAAATTCTGAAAATTCCGGGGTTCAGTGTAGTGGACGTAACATGACAGGTGAACTGGAAGAACAGAAATATATATATTTAGCTTTTTACTTAATGATTTATTGTAGGTTCGTGTCTAGGTTGATTTGGTACAGATATATTGATGGAAATCCTCAAATTACACTTCGTAGTGATGGTTCGGATGCCTGCTCTGCCTTGCCATTGCATGATTAGGGCACGAGGGAACTGCTCAGAGAGCAGTGGAGCCCCGCACCTCTCAGGCATGCTTGCTTTCACGTAGACTACACCTATTACCCTGCTGGAGCCTGGGACAGAGCCAGCTCTTTGCCAGCCTAGGGCTTCCCCATATGGAAGGATGGTCAGCTGCCCAATAGGAGAGCTTTCTGGCTCTCCTGCACTGCTGGAGCAGCACAAAATAAGGTTGTGTTACATTAATTTTAAAAAGAAGGAAGATGATGTCAGGAAAATTCACTGGAGTCATCCGAACTGGCCTCTTGGAAAGGGAAAGAGTTCTTACTTGCAATGCAGTCACAGACACTGCTGAATTATATCAGTTGCATTGTGTGATTCTTATTTCCCCCCCCTCTAGAACCACAGTAATAACATGAACAGTTATTGCAAATACAGCTAAATATTTATACTTTGTCTTATCCTGCAAATAATCTCTAGTGTGATATAAAGATAAACCATTTTGTTTTCATTTGGTAAGGATGACTAAGGCCAGCCCACTTGTGGCTTTCTTCATTCCCTTGCTTTGGAGTTATACAGTCATCCTTAGCTCATGAAAATAACACTGTCTTATCCTTACTGCTCTGGTTCCCTGGTCAACAAGTCAAGCATTCTTTTCATGATTTACTGTTATGCCTTTGGAAGTCCTCATTACATTTATGTAATTACTGCAGCTTCAGACCATTATTCCACTACGTTTTTTTTTCTTTCCCATAGACTACCAAGGTACTAAGGCTCTGTTCTCCCTTTTTTCATATGATATCCTTATTTATAATGGGCTTTTCTGATTGTGACAACCATCTCTTGTATCTTCAGACATTAGTTAATGTGATTCTTTCGACCTCTCATAAATAATTACTTAAATTTTTTTTTTGTAATCTTGCTTAATCATTGCTAAACCAGCTGCCCTATATAGTATTCTAGCTGTCTTTAAAATCTGGTATTTTTTACCCTTCTACATTGTTCGGTTGCTTATCAGGGAAAGAGGATTATATATGCTAGAGACAAACAAGTAGATGCAAATATATGAAACGGGTATTTTTGTCCAGTGGAAATGAACTTTTATGTAAAATACAAAAGTTGAAATGGGACATTTTAAGGTAGGATTTATGACTGTTTCTACAGAATGTATGTATCATATTTTTTTCTTTGATTGGATTAAATTAATGGAATCAGAATTGATAACATATGTAAGTAATTTGAAAACAGAACCATTGTTCCATATGATTCATGAACATATATTCCAGAAACAGAACGGTCTGTTGTGGCAAATCCTGTCATCCCAGTGTCATTTGTAGGGAAAAAGTTGTCCTGGGGACTTAGGAATCCATGCTTGCTCTATCTTTAGAGTTGATAACCATTATGAAATCATTATGAATATAATCATTATGAAAAGTTTGAACCTCGCTGAGCATCTCTTGGGAAGATCCCCAAAGTAGCAGCATGCATCTTGCTGAGGTGATTGCTGGTGAGAAAGCTGTTCACCAAAGTAAATGGACCTGGCTAAGTCCCTATGTTTGTTTTTTATTTTCACTCTGTCTGCTGGGAAAACAGCAGCTGCTGTAGGAGCTTTATAGCTTCTGTGGCTACTGTTCACTTAATGTTGAAACTTGAGTTTATGTAGTATACACATGTCAATGTGTTCTGTTGTGCTGCCATATTCCTGGCCCTTTTTAGTTGCCAATCTGGCCTTTTCTCATCCATGTTTTGCTTACGACCTCTTCTTCTGCAAGATCCTCCCTTTACCACAAGACCTCTATGTCTTTCCTTTATTTTGATCCCTTTTATAAGCCCAACAATTCTTTCCTCTCATGTAGATTTACACCTCCTAAACCTGTTCTTTAATATTTGTGCGTAAAAAGTGTACGCATGAAACTGTAGAACTAACAAGGTGTGTGCTAACTGCCACGTGCTCCCTGGTCATGTTATACCTATTTTTAGCATAGTTTTTCCTCTCTATCTGTATATTTTATTTGGAGTTGAGACGGGCAGAAATTAAGTTGTGTTGGAGGTTTTTATGGAAGGGCAAAGTTTTTCTTGACTTTGGGGGACTCTTAAGCTCCATAAATGCATGTGTAACTGCATTCACATAAGAAGTTTTACTGGTGTTTTGTTCCCAGGATTATTGACATAATAAACACGAACATCAGCACCTTACCTTGTGAAGTTCCTTGAGACACTGGTTGTGTCCTGCTGCTTGTTTGTGTAGTGTATAGCTTATTCCAGATGCCTGTGCAGTAGAAATGTTGTCAACAAAATATATGGGAAGAAAGTGTCTCTCATTCAATATTGTCTGCATACTTTTACATGTGTGTCTTGATTTGTCCATTCTTTAGCATGCTTGCTTCATTCATGGTTCACAAAGGCTGTAGTTAAATATAAGATATTGATTGAAGGGATAGATAATTCATTTATACCTTTGTTATTGAGTATTACAATTTTCAACCGTTTCTCTTTCCTTTGATTCAGCTGTGAAAGTGGGATGGGACACAGAATGGCCTCATTATTGTAGGAGTATTTCTCTGTTCCCTGCAATGATTCCAAAAGCTCTTGCACACTTCATCAGTATTATTGTAATTCTTTGGCTGCAGGATATTTGGCAGCTGTTGCACCCCACTGGCAAATCCTATTCAGACTTCACTTCCATTCACCATTGCCATTGGAGAATTGATTTCTCTCTCCTCTGCTCTAACCTTTCCCAATTCATTTTGGATTGTTCAATGTGAAACATTTTAATTTCATATCATACAGCCATTCAGCTCACAATCCTTTTTTTAACCTGTCACCAGGGTAACAGTGTAGCATGCTTTCTTTAGGCAATCAAGTTTTTATTTCACATGCTTAATGTTGCATTAAATGTTTGCATTTTGTTTAACCCTCTTAAATACTTTGAACTGTGGATATATTTTGCAGGGTAATGAAGTCTCTGATTTCAGTGCCAAGTCTTCACAGAAATTGCCTCACTTAAAATAAAAAATAAGAAATCAGAAGATAAATACAGTAATGAGAGGATTATTAATAAAATCCCAACTGGCTGAACAAGGCAAGCATCTGTAGAATGGCAAAAATACTTTTTTCGGGAAAAACCTTCCAGAAGCTTATATTATAATCTTTAGGCCTCCATTTTAGGATTACTTTTACCTGTAAGTGCTTGTAATCAAATTAATGCAAATATAGGATTAACCATGCAATAACACGACTCTTAAGAAGTGAAATATCTGGCCTATACCTGTCAACCTGCTTCAAACTTCTTGTCAGATATGTGTGTGGAACTCTTAAGCTGAATAGCAAGTGATTTATATATATAAAAGTTAGAATTTAATGGGATGATGCAATTGATTAAGGAAATACAGAATTTTTAAGTGTTTGTTTTTCCTGTACATGCAAACTGTGATGGCATGAATGATAGGCTAATAGGGGAATAATAATGAATTTAGAGTATGTTTTCATAAATGGTTACAAAAATAAAATGAAACCGACATTTTCATATCTGAAAAATCATTGTGTTTTTTCTTTTTTTTTTTTTTAACTCTGACCTTACAGAGCAAGTCTTGCTTGTCTTGGTAAAGGAACAGGACCAGCTAGGTTCGCCCCCACTTGGTTAGCTGGAATTTAAAAAAAGTCTGTAATAGTTGTCCTTGAAATAGCAGGAATTTCATATCTTATGTTTATAATTATAATTAGAGGTGTAGTGTTAAAGGCTTTTAATCTGTCATGCTCTAGTCTCAATTATGTAGGTATAAAAGATGTGGGGGAAAAAAAAAGCATTTAATTTTAACATAAGTGAAACTTAAGAGCATGGCGTTGCAAATAAGCCCAGACTTCGCTCATGTATGATGAAATAAATGCACTATAATGAAAGCGCTAATAATATGCATTTTAATTCTTAAGAATACTAATTTTACAAAGCTTCTCATTTGCAAAATAGATCATACATATCTAGCGTTGCTTAAAAAAAAAACAAGTACAGAATAGTTGCATTACTGTACTAGCTGGAATGTTTGAGTTTGCATTTGATAGATCTTTTTTTGAGGAGACAGCTGTGTTTTATAGATCAGACCCATAGAGTTGACTTTGTTAGATTTTTTTTTTTTTCAACAGCATATAGTTAACAAGGATAGAAGTTCAGTTTCTTCTATTAATTTCCAAGCTTTCTGTCCAGTTTCCTTTTTTCCCAAGTTGTAGTATAAGCTACCAAATATTATTACCTGCCAAAAGAGGTTTGGCAGTGTTTTGTTACTGAATTTTGCCAAAAGGAGCCAAACATATGGTAACAGTTAATTTATTGGTTCTTCTAACCTCAAGGGAACTCTTACAGAGAGCATATTACCTTTTTATCTAACATATTTTAAATAAAAGAGCTGTTGGCTTGAAATTTGATATGCCAGTGTAGAAGCTGACCTTCAGTGCGGTTATGCTCAATTCAGTCTTGGTTAAGGGTAAGATTAAAAGTGTAAACACACAAGACTGAGCTAAGGCTTCTTTCTTTTCGACTTTTAGAGAGGCAGGTCACTTCTGCATAGTTTCAGTGTGTGTATGTTTAAGTGGAAATACTGAAGAAACATTTTGATGAGAAAAATGAGTCCTGCCTTTGTCTCAGAAGTCTTGGAGAGCTCTTTTTTCACTTTCTTGTTAAGGTATTTCCTGGTATGTGCATTACCAAGGGATAATAAAAAAAAAAAGGAACATTTTTCATTTCATTACATGTAAGACCACAGGCCCATTTATTACTTTGTGACAATGTAGATTTGTAATTCTAATGGGAGAAGTATTTGAGAGGTAACATTGCTAATTGTGGTGCTATTCACTATCTTGGAGTTGAATGTCATTCCTGAGATTGGCACAACTCAAAATCAGTGATGTGCTACCTGCATTTGAGGTAGCCCTCTTTGCTCTGCCTTAGATGCTGTATATTGTTGTCTTTGTAACCTGCTGGTGTTGTGAGTCTTAAAAGAAAATCTACATGGATATGTTATCATATTTCAGATGAGATACTTGGGATAGATGGTGTCTTAAATCAAAAATACCCTGATTTCTGTTGGTTCACGGTAAGTATTCAAAGGGCTGGATATTTTTCCCTGGATCTGTGTTGAGACTGCTCAGACTTTTCCTTTTGTAATTATGGACGATTCTTTAATATCTTCCACAGACTGTTCTTTAACGGTTTACTTCTCAGTGTAATGAGATGTGGTGCTTGGAGTTTGTTTTGACTGTGGCTTCCCTTTAACATGTATCTTCAAAGCCTGTAGTGTGAGAAAGACTGGGCAGGAAAGAACAGTGCAGGACCTGGTTCTTTTGAAACCAGGGATGTTTATCCATTGACTTAGAAAGGAGATGATGACGGGTCTTTATCCTGTCTCTCTGTGGTGCTTAGTAAAATTAGTCTTGCTGCAGTTGGTAATGTGCAATGATACAAATAATTTATTTGCCCATCGAATTCCAGATTTAAAAAGCACTTCAAAAAATCTGGGATATTTGTTAAATTTTATCCTTCCTAGGCTTTAAGCTTCTGTCTTTACCCCAGTGTTGTGGTACGTGTTTCTGAGGCTCCTCTCTCTGCCATGGGTGATGATCTGACACACCTTGGTCCCACAGGAATGATTTTCACCAGGCCATGCTGCCCATTTTTCTGCCAGGCACTGAAATTTAAACCAGGTCCTCATCTGGCTGCACCCAGCCCTTAGATGAGGGAGATGCCATAAACCAACAGCTTTTCTTTGTTCGTTTCCTTGAACTAGTCAGAGCACTCCTCTTCTAACTCCTACATTTTCCCTACACCCCCCTGCAGCAAATCCTTTTTTCTTGTTACTCGTATCCTCAGGCAAATGACAATCATTTTAAGGTATTTACTAACGTTAAGTCCACCTTATTCCTCTATTAGCTGTGATTTTTCCACTCTTTGATCTCAAACATTGCATGTCTGCCTCTACTACAGGCTTCCTTTTCCCAAGTCTTGACACCTATTTTAAGTGAACTCTTCTGAGGAATAAGAGTGAATCTCTATTCCAGTGATTTCCAAAAGCCTGGTAGTCTTAGAGCCATTTAAGCTTCAGTCTCCTTACAGTGGGCATTGCAGCACCATTCCACAACACTCTTCAGCTTCCTCAGCTTTCATTCATATGTGTCTTCCCAGAAGCAAGGGTTAGTGAGAGCTGATAGCGTTTTGCTGTTTCACGGTTTAAAAAAAGTTGTATTACCATGAGAATTGTCATATTCACAGCCTGTAAAGGGTGGAGCACAACTCTTCAGAGACAAGGCCAGCTTGTCTCACACAGGAGGGCCCAGAAGGGGCTGCAGTCATTTGCATTTTAGAGAAATTATGTTGGGTATGGATGAGGAGACTTTGGGCTTGGAGAGATCATGGCTGTTGTGTGTGGATTCCTTCAGCAGGAGCAGGAGAGCACAAAGGAAGGGTTGAGGTTGAAGGCAAAGTTGTGAGAACTGTTTCTCAACATCTTCCTAAGGATACCTCTCTCAGCTGCCATACTTTACTTATGAAGGTGTATTTTGAAAGTACTTTGCTTCTTCCCTTGCTGTTTGTTTGTTTCTTTACTATTATTGGTAGTTTTCCATCTAGATTTTTGGGAGAGACTGGTGGGCGTAGTTGCAGACACTGCATCAAAACCAGTTAGGTAATGAATGTCATGTCATGTTTGTGCAACAGTTTTACTTTATATTTTCTGTTCAAAACGTGTCTGTGTGAGAAAAAAGTGTCTTGATGTTCTTTTTGAACGTCCTCTTGACTACAGACGAGTTGTTTGCTCATGGTTGTTTATAGAATAGAAATGTTCACAGAAAAATAGTTTTACATATTAGCTTAGTAAGAAAGAGGAACTGTACCATCTTTTATGTTCCCATGCTATATTGAGCATGATTCTCCCAAAATAAGCAGAAGGAAATCTAAGTGGAAGACCCACTTTGTGTTAAACTTACGTGCAGTTGTGTTACTGCCATTCCTTGGGTCCATGCCACCTACACAGTGTGGCTTCTCCAACTTTAGTCAGCAGAAAGCTTAGCAGGCAGAAGTCTATTTTATTAATGCTGAGCATGAGGTGCTAGCTGTTACAAATTTTTTGTCCTTCACAGACAACCCTAATAATTTGTTCTGAAATTCTTTCATTCACATCTGATGCATATAACTTTAGCTAAGTAGGAGACCTACACACAATATTTTTCTTTCTGGCTTTCTTCTCTTTTCTTGTGAGACCATAATATGAACAATGGCAGGCGTCTTATTAAAAAGATGAAAATATATGGAGGGCAATAAAGATTGATCTTCTTTTGAATACCTATGACTTTGAATAACAATTTGAGCCTGGGTTTCTGTGGCCCAGTTTCATAGTGCCTAAGTAATGTAATAAATATAGGTAAGCATCACCTAAAGGTAGTTCAGCCTGTCTAAGGTCTAACTTATTGTGGAGATGTACCTTTCTCTTTCCATTAGTTGTAAAGGGAAAAGATGGTTAATATCAGGCGGTGAAAGCTCAGTGGTGTGAGCCGTGGATGCAAGCTGAAAGCACGGTAGAAGATCTGTTGAAGGCAGTGTGAGTCACTGGAGCTCTGCTATATGCTATAATTGTCTAGACATGAAGAATTAGTATGTATTGAAGATGTGCATGTTTTATGTTATCTAATATAATTTTTAATGAACTCTTGGGGGTTTTGTCATCTGCTATTTTTTCTCTAACTTAACAGAATTAGTGGCATTAATTTGTTCCATAGGAATCTAGTGCAGAAGAAATAGAGAACAAAGCTTTAGAATCTGTGAAACATGTCACATTGTTTACGTGTTAGGGAGAGGAAGTAGCTGTCACATTGTCTGTTGGAAGCAGGCTCAAGTACCTCTAGCCAAATGCTCTAATCACATTTATCTGTGCTTTGGTAGATGCATCACTGATATTTGTGCTGTCTCTCAGCTCTAGTTCTTGTGTGTGCAGTAGAGAAGCATCTTTTTGAAAAGCTAGCCACTGTCTAGAAAAATATATTGTTGCAAATAAATCACTGTTCTTGGCCAGCTTCAGTTTCTTGCACTATGACAAATAGGATGGCTAGTAGGGAAAAGTCTGACCATCTTTTTCTGGGACTGTGTGCTATCCTGAATGTGCATTCTATGTATTTCCTGAATTAAGTCTCATGTAGAAGAGAAATCACAACAGAACAAATATGATCAGTACAGCTGTATTACAAAACTAATCTCACTGGCATGACGTGGTTAAGATCTTGGATGTACTCTTTTGGTTCTGCTGCAACCAAGTTTGCAGGAAGGTGGTAAGCTTTGTGTGAGGGGTGAGCTCTTGCAGTACTCTGGAACCCTACTGAAATGTGATGCAAGCATTGTGTTTTCTAAGATGGACCAAAAATTGAGTAGAATTCCATTTTAAATAATGACCTTTGGGATATTGCATATGTGACAGGCTTCAGAGAGTCCAAGTCAAATCATTGGTACTACAAAGTGTGGCAGAAATTCCATACTTCTGGCAATATAATCTGGTTAGTTCTCAGGGGGCTGACAGGTCAAAAGGGGACTGTAGTAAGGCTTAGGTGAGAGACCCAGATGAAACTATTAAACACAGGAAAGACAGCATTCAGTACTTAGGTCTTAACAATAACCTCAAACAGATATTTGGAGGTGGTGTTCTATAAGAAGGTATTTCCAGTTTGGCTCTAAGACAGCTTGTTGGGTTTTTTTGGTTAGCTTAATATAATTTATAATTTTTCATTAGTTTACACACTGTATTGCCTGTGGGCCTTGAAGAAAGACGATGTTCTTACTCCCCAGTGCTGTTACCGAATTTCCTCAGAGATGGCCTTATTCGGATGTCTTTCCTTTTCCCTTGGCTGTAGTAGTTGTCTCTCACTCCGGATCTGGTCCTTCATTTAGTAAGTTGAGCAGGTGCTGACAGGTTTTGCTGTATTGGGTCTTACCAACTTTAAAGAAATACTGCATTTCAGTCAGATGTTACTGCCTTTAATGGCAGATGTGACAGTCTAAGGGTGCAGATGTATATCTCTGAATAAGAAAGGGAGGCTAATGTGTTTGCTAGGGATTAACCTTGTAAATTACTGATAGTTGGAGAAACGGTGATGTGTTCAAGAAGATACTTCTTAAAACAGCATAGAGAGCACTGGAATGTCAGGCCAAGATTTTTTCAAAATGGAAGTTTTAAATTTGATTCTAATATGTGTATCTTGTTCTCCAAATTGGCAGAATGATTTTTTTAAAATGTGCTGCACTGTGCATTATTGTCATTGTGTTCAACTGAGAGGAGCTGGCAGGTGCTAAGCACTTCTTAATGTAACTTTTTTTTTTTTTTACTGGAGCAACTAAGTAAGGGATGTTGAGCCTGAATTTAAGTATCAGTTTTTTGTTTATCTCTTAAACTATGGCCCAATATCTAAAGTAAATACTGAGCTCTGGTGGGTTAGGGCTGGGCTGGCCACTGATGTATGACAGATGCTCTCTATTAACCCCTCTCCCCTCCCAGAAGGGGAATGGAGAGAGAACAAGGGAGAGGGACTTATGGGTTGGAAAAGAGACAATAACAATAAAAGGAAAAAATAAATAATATTAATAAGTAAATGATAAAACATACACAGATATGCACGAAACCAATACTGAACCCAGCTTCCTCCTGATGACCATACCTCAGCACTGACGCTGCAGGGCTGGCACTGGGGAAGTCCCAGGCTGGACTCAGCAGCAGACAAGAACTGGATACAGGAGCTGCAGTTGGGAACTAGGTTTAGGAATGCATGGATTGGTATTGAAGGCCAAAGAAAGGATAGAGTCCATTTGGATGTTGGCCATCAAAGAGAGCTTGACCCTCGTGATCCCTTAGCCTCATACTGAATATGATGTATATGGGATGGAATACTTAGTTGATCAGGTTTGAGGGGGTTTTGAGGGAGTGCAATTGCAGAAATTGTCATTAAGATCAAAATCTCTTTATGTGAATAAAGGATTCTTCAATATTTAATCTAGCTATCATTAGAGTGTGTAGCCGTACAAGAGGATTTCTAGTTCATGATGAGGAGCCGATACTCTCCATGTATGTATTTGACTCTTGATTAGTTCTAGTCCAGTCCTGTGAAACGAATGCCTGTTTGTGGCTGGAGTGTGCTGGGTTCTGGAGCCTGGCTTCTGCCTTTTCTTGCGTCAGACAGTAACCTGTTTCCTGTGTCCTGAGACTGTTTCACAATGTGATCCAAAGCAGCATAAGTGCAGATGATTGGGATAGTTTGCTTTGAGAACTACTCCCAATCTGAACTAAAACACTGATGTTCTCACACACACTGTATGTTGTCTTGATTACTTTTGAGATATCACAGTCTCCAGAACTTGTACTGAAACAGTGGGTGAATAACTTAAATTATAAATTCTGACAAGAGGGATGACAGATTAAAGCAGCAAATGTGTTTTAAATTCAGGTTTACAGCGGCTAGTGGCAATTTAGTTCAAGATTAGTAGGCTACAAGTCAGGCAGATTTCACTGCTGGGATGAGTACAGCAGGCCTAACATGGAGTTTGCCTGGATGTTTCAAAAAATAATTGAGTATGGAAAGTAGTCTTATGTGTGGATGTAAAGCTGAATGACTATTATCAAACTTAGTAGGTAATCTTTTAATAATTTCACCTACATTTTCATAGTAGTAGTTTAGAGATTGCTTGCTGCCTATATTTAATATGCACAGGAAACCTGTAATATTCTAAACTTAATACAAAGTGAAAAGTAGCACATTATTACTGGGCACAGCCATTGTTTGAACAGAGGAAGCAGGCTGCCCATCAAACAGCTACATCCCAATACCATCATCTTATATGGAAGGATGTAACTGCTACTGGATGATGCGAACAGAAGAGCTGTAGTCCTCCCTACTGCATCACAGTGATTTGTTCTGAAGCTCTTAGAGCATTAAAAGAAAGTGAGATAATTATTGTTAGATTATTCCTAAATGTCTGCACAATAAGAGAATTAATAAGTTTCCTTGTTTAAGGAAATACAGGCAAACTTGTACAGGAAAAAGTGCTTGTCACTTTCCTTTTGTGGAATGTATTATTATTATTAGCTTTTCCAGCTGCACAAAGTAAACTTATTAAAAATAAAGGGTGTTCGAGAGAAACAATGTTGTGAAATAAAATACTTTAGTGGAGGAGAAATAGCCCAAATGTTTTTTTGATGACGAACAGATTTTCAGATTTTTTTTCTGTATAACAATTGTCAGCACGCACAAGTCAATATTATTGACTGATCTGATTAAAAACACCTGCTTGCAAGTAGTTTGTTCTTTGGTAAATAGTTTTGCTGATTTAGGACAGATGGTTTGAAAGAACAGATCAGAAGCACAGACTTGTAAATTATATGAAAAATAAATGTCTTTTCTCTGTACTTGTGAACACATGATTCGAATCTTCTTTGCTCCTCATCTCAAAATCTTGCAATCAGACAAGGAGCGACATTTCTTACTAGCGTTAATGCTTGTGATATTTCCTGTTTCCAAGAGAAACTAAATGCTGAAGTAGGCCTGACATGTCATAGGAGAGGAAATGAGTTTCAGATATCATGTTTTACATGTATTTATTTGTAATTTTTAAGGTATGCCGGATCTACTGAAGGACTGGGCAGTCTGACCCTCCCCTGAAATTGAGAGGTCTTGGGCTGTACTTGCAGCTCCCAGGGTTGCTTTGTGTTTCATCCAGTTTGTTAAATGCAAAGTGCATAGAAACTTCCTGGTGTAGGACCAAATGCCAAAACTTTGTCCCACAGGATGCATCATCAGGCTGCAAAGCTGCATTCTCTGAGTCTCCAGGAATCTCTCGTTCCTTCCTACCATCAGCAGGGTAGCATGGTGAGTTCCCTAATGCCCATCCGGGCCCTGGCTCTTTCTCTTGAGAGGTGGGAGGTAGATGTGAACCCTCACAGGTTGAGGGAGACTGATAACCCAGATCTTTCATTCTCTGGACGTAGGTGCTGCAAGCATGAATTTGTTATAGCAAGGTGGGTAATAGCAACAATCCTAAGATTTTTCAAGAGGCTTAGAATTGCTGATGTTTGCCTGCATGCTTGGAGCACACATTTTCCTTAAGGCTAGGGAGACTGCTTTGGCAGAGAAGCTCCCCTGCCAGGCTGCTGAGGCAGCTCGCTGCAAAGCAGTTGGGTTAGGATGACTCTCTTTGCAGGACCCAACTTCTGCACACTTAGAGACCTTCAGAGGGGAAGAGGGTGAGCCAGGGGTGAGCTCAGGTTGTCTGCAGGGTGCCTTATCAGTTAAATGAAGATGAAAGCGGTTGAGCCACATGTTTGGATCTGGGTGGCTAAATTCACCCTAGATTTACAAGATCTAGCTTCAACTGTTTCTTTATTTAGCCGTGATCTGGGGTTCACAGATGAAGGCACTGGAGTTTTTCATTGGGCACTGGATTGTGGGCCCTTATGTCAATGCAAATCACCCAAAAGGCTTCTGTTAAAGGAAAAGGAAGCATCGATGTACGCTGTTTTGAATCAAAGCACAGTGCACTCCATAGCATCCTTTTAAAGCAGTGCTTTTTATTTTATAGTTTACCTTCCATATAATTTAATTTTTTCCCTGTGGTCACTGTTCAGAGAGAGTACCTGGCTATAAAGATGCATATTTGTTATTGATCTAAATGTAATATGTAAGAAAACGTAATGTAAAACCATTTTGACATAACCATTGAGTAATTCTTTCAGCCTTTGTCTGATCAGCTGGCACATGGCTTCTAGAGGTTATTATTTTGTATGTCATAAGCAGAACTATAATTTACTCTAATGATGGTATATTTTCATGCTCTTGAAGGGATATGTATACATATGCACACATAAAGCAGAAAGAAGGAAAACTCATTTTTATGTAAAAGTGCACGTGATATGTGTAGATGGATCAATCTGAATATATGTAGAAAATGTATGTGAATAGCTGTAGAAAATACTTCAAATTGCTGAATAAAATGTTTCCAGATTCTTAGGTTCCTTTCACATAATTTTTAGTTCTTAAAATAACTCTGTGAAAGTGCTGCTTTTATCTTTTCTGTGCAACAATGAACTTTTATGTTGGAAAGTGTTGAAAGTACTCAGATAGTAAAGCTTAGATTTTTGTTTTGTTTGGCAGTACACTTCTGTTTAGAATTCTTCTAATCTATCCATTCCCTGCTTTTATATTCATCTGATAGTTGAAGGTTCTGTGAAGGATATTGCTTTGTATGTGAACCTATTAAACCAATAATGCTCAAAAGTGTGAGATTTACTTCCCTTTTCCCTTTTTTTTTTTTTTTTTTTTTTTACATCATAAGATAGGCTCTTGTTTGAATTGTTAAATTTCTATTTGCCTTTCTTGAGTTTTTTTGGGGGGAGGGCAGAGAAAATAAGAAACAATTTATATGGTAGATCTAAAGTTTCATTAAAATTGCTTATGCCCTGTCCCAGGCATTTTAAGTGGGCCATCTGTCTAAACATCTCTCCATTTTTTTCTGATCATTTCCTCGACTTATTCATGAGCCATGGGAGGGCTCCTTTGTAGTCTCCATGTAGCTGGTTCAGTCTACCCCCACTGAATACATCTATGTGCTTGCATAACATATCTTTTCACAGTGCTGGAAATTCTCTGAACTTGGTTCAGATGAATGGCCCACTTTCTGAAGGTCTTTTTTTCTCCCCCTGCAAAGATTTGTATGCAGAAACTGACCTTGGTGGCTACAGAATCCAGCACATTATTCTTGATCATTTTACAGGCCACCTGCTGTGAAAGTTATGATGAAGGATTTCTTAATGATTCTTTGACCATTAACATTGTTTTAAGTCAATATTTCACTTTTATTTAACTGCTGAATAGGTAATTGCACCATTGAAAAACAGCTTTTTGGAGTGTCGTATAATGTGGTTTTCAAATGCTTATAATCTTTCATAGTGGGAGAATTTGTTATGATAGTTTGGGATTTCTCTGTGTTTACGTAAAGTATTATGCAGCAAAAATATCAGAAGTAAAGAGAATTTGTAAGTTTCCCCCCCCCCAGTGTTAGAACTCACGTTTTGAATTGGAAGTAAAAAAAAAAAAAAAAATCTATACTCAATTTCCTGACCCTTTAGGAGCTAGTGACATTTATCATAGCTCATTACATCATCAACGGTAATCGGGAGAGGAGAGTTTATTTGCCACAAACTGCAGAAAATTGTAGTTTTATTGAGTTCCTTCTATCTGATTGGTTGATGACAATCAAAATGGACAGGCCAGGGCAGAGTTATTACTTGACTTGCTTTTGTGAATGTCTGTTTTGTTTTGTTATTTGTTTTTGACTAGAATAGATAATAGTTTAACTAGTGTCTGTTTTCCATGAGCACAGTAAGTGTGTGTCAATCTAAAATTTGTAGCAGTTGTCTGCTTTCCTCCCTGAAAACTTGCAAAGAAAGCAGAGGCTGTAATTGCTGCATTATTATAAAGTATCTCCCTCTCTCGTGGCAGTTGGGGGTAAAAGGGACATAATACACTGTACAATGTATGAAATAAATTGTAGGAGCATGACATCATCTGGAGTTGAGCAAACAGTGACAGAGGTTGAAAATAAATAACTAAGCAGGCAAACACTGCTGTTTTTCTTCTTGCACTGTTTACGTGTTTTTATAACTTCAATGCTTTAGAGCCTTTATGACTTAGAGCCAGGCCATCACTGTACTTTTTTCCTGTGCCCCTATTACTCATGATACTTCCCTTTAGAAGGCAATGTGGAGTAGACAGGTTTGGAACTGCCCGTTTCTGTATGGAGGGAGTTCATAACACCCTTCTCCACCCACCTTCTGCTGTTGTGGCCGCAGTGCTGCCTTTGCTCTCTCCACTTCGTGTGTAACACTCCTGGCAAGGGACAACAGTGCACAATTCTCTGTAGCCCTGCTTCCCATTTACCTGGCACTCATTTTGCTTCTAAACTTGCGTATCTTCCTGCGGCTGGTGATCTTTATATGTAAAGAAAGTAATTTTTTGGGTGATACATCATTTGCCAAAACTGTGAGAAGAAAGGGACGGTGTGCTGAACCCTATGAAAGGCATATTGTGTGGATTCTGAATCTAGGATTGGAGGGCAAGTGCCTCAAGTTTTTTGTGTCTTTTATGATGGTAAAAATGACATTATTTTTCTTTCAGTTTTCTTTTTCTGTAAATAGAATATGTCAGATTTCAGTGCAGTATGTAGAATTTTAAAAGTTGTATGTTTTTGAAAATAGCCAGAAGTTTGGGGAGTTTTCTATGAACTACTGGAAAATATATTCAAGTCCAGATGTTTTCCCTTTGGAAGACTTAGAAGAGTTCTCAGCTAAGGAAGCAACCTTGGCCGAGAACAAAGAGATTATTTCCCATGCACTGGGACTTCTCAGACATTAACCCGCCCCCCACCCCCCAGACCAACAATAACAACAAAAAACCCACCAAAAAGCCCCTTTCTTAGCCTGATAGAAACTTCTGCATTTCTGAAGTAGTTCACAGACTTGAGCAACTTCCTTTCCGTATCCAAGAAACTTGGATTTTGATCTTTACATTTGGACTTTGTGATCCTTACTAATATGAAAAAAAACCCCTTTGAATACCATCAAAATGGAGAGTACTACGAGATAACTTATTTCAAAAGAATTTGATTTAATGAACAAAAAATAGGATTCTCATGGGTATCTGTCTTAGCTACCATAACTGTAGGTTACAGTTAACAAAGCCACAGGCGTTTGCTTAGCAAAGCTGAAAAATGTCCCCGTGCAAATGGATCCAGCAATTCCAGGAGGGAAGTACAACTTGCTGCGTACTTGGTGTTAGATGCAGCTCTGGACCCTGCCCTCTTGACCACCAGTGTTGCAGAGAGAGGAATTATATGCCTGTGTGGTGTTTGAAACCCAGGCAAAGCAGTGATCATAGTCATGCCTTTCAAGAGGCATGCATCCTGTTTGGAGATACACTTGACAAAGCTCAGCAAGACAGGACCGAACAAAAATAATCCCTGCTGGAGAGCAAGACTGTCTTTCCTTTGATGGCCAGCAGCCAGACTTATGAGGTCACTTCCAGTCAAATGCAATATGAAGCAGGGCTGTGCCAGCAAGGTTGTAAGGAATCTCATGCCACCAGTGAAGCAGATCTACTAAGCTGTGTTTGAGATGAGGTCTTGCCTCTTATACAAGAAATATGAAGTTGCTATAAACCACTAAATCCTGTTGGTTATTGCAGTGAAGTACCATGGAGAATTTAGCCAGGCTTTGCCAAAAACCCTGCTATGTTCCTCCTTGCTGGTGCTCTGATACCAGGAAGTGCAATGAAAACATCTCTCAGCTTGCTGCCTGCTACCTGTGCAGGAAATTCCTGTTCCTCCTCTTCAGGAACTCCCGTGTCTGTTTCGTTTCCTATCAGACACTCTAAATGTTTTGGTGACATACAGGAATTTCAAGACGAGGTGCTGAGAAATGCCATTGCACCCAGTAAGCCACAGATAATCCCTCAGATTTATTGTTTTGACAATTGTCGCTGTATATTAAATGCAAAAAGTAACACTTGGCATCATTAGTATGGAAACAGGTTATTTTCAATATCTGTTTTCATGAACTTTGTGGGTAGTGATAGTTAGAGGTGAGCTAAGATGTTTGGTGAAATCTGGTGTAGGCCTTACTTGGCTTGGATCCAGAAGTAACTAATGATAAGTATGCATCTATTTGTCTAGCTAATATAGTTAGTGTTTTATTTCCCCTTTTCAGGCGTGTTGCAAGGCACAGTTTCTGGAAACTCCTTGGCTAATTAGGTACCTGAACTTGTACTTGCTTAGATTTCAGGTGTCCAAAACCCCAATCTCCTTAAAATAATTGTCAAAATCCTTAGCAAGTCAGTGTGTTATCCTTGGCTTAGGCAGATAATTTCTCCTTCTGTGGCCTCTGGGTGCCTCACAGGTGCTTCTACGTGTTGATTCCACAGAGAACCTGAGAACTCCCTTTGGGGAGATGTGGTTCACTGGGCATCTGAATCCTCAGGAGGATGCATGTGGCATAACACAGATGTGTTTTCCAAGTTTTAAGACTCTGAAGGCTGCAGGAAAATGGTGTAGTAAGCTCTATAATGTACAACAGGTGAACATTATAGCAGAAGTTATCCTTAAGAAGAGACCTAAAGGTGGTGAACTTATTATCTCTATAGATTTCTTAAGGGTAATCTAAATATGTGTAAGAGTCAGTGTGGAAGAAAAGCTATACCAGAATAGCCTGTGTTTGTTTTAATGGAGTTTAAACTACGCCTTCCTATCTTCTCTTCAGGCTACGTGGTGCTTGCTGATGGCAACCACTCATCAAAAAATTTGTAGCATAACTTTGGACGCTAGTTACAACAAAGTGGAAGAGACTTGAGAAGTCAGGATAAGGAAACTGAAATAAAATACACATTTAAATGAAATAGCTGAAAATTACTTGTTTTGCTGTGAACTTCCAAAAATGGAGACTCGGGTCTCATTCCTTTGCTGTCAGGTGTGCTTCTTTAAGCCTAGGTTGAAAAGATTCAGGTTTCTTGTATTACCTGATAACTGGTGTAGCCACAGAATGCTGCAGGAATAGGTATAATCCTGCATGTGGGCTGTGATGATCTGTCATTATTATTTCTTTAGTTTGCTTGAAGGGCTCTGTGGATGAGGCACTCTAAAATGTGTATCAATTATAAAATTAGTTGTATTACTTATTTGATTGAATCTTTTGTCTGTAATTGACCTTTAATTAAGGTTTACTGAGAATGAGATGAAAGAACTAGTGGTTATATTTTGCCCTTAAAAAGAATGCTCCAGCTATCACCATTGCTATTCTCCTGCCAACCCACTTTCTCGTCTGCTTTTCATCCTGTTTGAGTTAATTCTGCAGCAAGCGCTGGCTGTATTCAAGAGCCTCCTATAATTTTATCAGCGTCCCCAGTATGTCAAGGCAAATCTAGAAAGAAAGTAGAGTGTATTTTCTCCTTATATGCTATTTGACAGAAAAATGTATTTAGTGTTTTTTTTCAAGTATGCTCTCCAACTGTGTCTATAGATTAATGATATTTTATATCCTTCATGACCATCCTATGAGGCAAGCACTTCTGGTTAAAATGGGAGAAGCATGAAATCTCTGTTAAAAATTCTTCTTCTATCTGTTTCTTTTTTAGAATTCCTATTGCTAAATCAAAGAGAAGTAGCTGGGAGCTCTCTGTGCATCTAGGAGATGGAATTTACCCAGTTGCAGTTTCAAAGGATGGCTCCACATTTTCTGTAAGTTCTGCTCATTTTCTGAGAAATTCAATGTATTGAGTCAATGTATATTATCCTTGACACCTACTAAAACTCTCCATCTGTTCAGTGACCAAACATAGATGTTTGTTTTGTCTTCAGTAGGCATTGCTGTGAATTGCAAAACAGGACAGTGTGTTAATTAAATAGTGCTAGTGTACGAAGATTTTTCTCTGCTCATGGCTGTGGAACATTTTTGTATTACTTGTTTATTAAATTAGTGTTCTAATTAAGGACCTGTTTAGTGTCTTGTTTAGAAGTAAGTTCTTATGCTCCGTTGTAGATACATGAGAGCAAGAAAATAAGTGCAATATCAACAAAAAATACATTAGCTTAAATTAGTGATTAAAATAAAAAAACAAATCGAAGAACCAAGCAAGTTGAATGTGTAGTCATACCGGAATGGAATTATTCAGCACCTCAGTGGTAAAACTGTATGTGGCCATAGTAAAAAGCTAGTGTTTCACAATGTGCTTAGGTCCCTTCAGATGAATGTGTATAAATTACTGTTTTTACAAATATTCTAAGATAATTACTTCAACACATAATATTGTCAGCATGAAGGGCAGGAAGACAGACCATAGCAGTAGAACAGTAGTGCTGTGTTTAGTAGTTTGGCTGTTCAGCAGAATAAAGCTAAGATGCAAGCTGGTTGAATTGGAGCATTGCGAAGGTGGGCTTATAGCGAGAACTACTTTTTAAGTCTGTTAATGGTAATTTCACCACCAAACTGAGATTTTTTTTTTTTTTTCTTTTGAAAATAGACAGTTGACACTTGGGCAAAAGTTTTTAAAAAGGTCTCAAGAAGTCCGTTTCTCTTAAAATTTCTGAAAAGCAGGACTATGAGGAGTCCCAGAAGTCCTCTAATTTACCTCTGACAGCTGTTTTCTCTCCTTGGCACGTCTTCATTGAAGAAACTTCTGAAACATCTGCTCCATGCCTTTTTTTAGTAGTCATGATATTCACACCTATGTTGCATTCAGAATCATGAGATTTGTTTGAAAAAGGACATTTAAATTAATATTTCATATAATGAAGTCAGCGTTGTCTCAGAGATTCACTTTTGCTTTGCTCTACTGAAATTTCAATATGAAAGACATGATTTTCAGTTGAAACTGGTCACCATGAGGCAAAGGGCTCCGGAGCGGCGGGTGGCGCCGGGGGCCCCTTCCCGAAGCGGCAGAACCGCGGCCAGACCGAGGCGGCAGAAGCGCCGGGAGCGAGAGGGCGCCCCAGCCCGCCCCCCCAGGGAGGGGAGCGCGAGCTCCTGGCGGGGTCCGCTCGGACTCGCCGTGGGCGGGGACAGGAGCGGCGGCGGCCAATCCCCTCGCAGGGCAGAGCGGCCCCGGGGAGCGCGGGCCCGGCCGTTGGGGCGGCGGTTGGCGCGGGCGGGGCGGGCAGGGCAGGCGGGCGGGCAGGGCGCAGTCCCGCCCCCGGCTCTAGAGGCCGACCCGACTGGTGGCCATCGCCTTCCCAGAACAGGACCCAGCCATGGTTTCCACCCGGCCGAAAGCCCCCGCCGGGAGGAATGTGTCGACCCAGGCAGAGCTCCCGCACAGCCCCGCAGCCGTGCGGGTCTGCGGCTGCAGGGAGTGCCCGAGCGTGTCACTGTGCCGGAGGGCAGCAGGGACATCCCCTGTGTGCGGTGTGAGCAGGGGGCCGATGTGCTGAGGCTAGTGGCAGAGCTGAAAGAGGCAGAGGAAAGGTTAAGGAGCCTCGGGGAGTGTGAGAGGGAGAGAGATGGGTGGAGCCGCACCCTGCCAGCCCTGAGGCCAAGGCAGCAGGTGGAGGCTCCACAAGCAGCAGAGGATCCCCTGCCCTCTTGCCACCAGGCAGAAGGAGGGGACCTAAGAGACTGGAGGGGCAATGGAAGCAGGTCCCTGCTGAGGGCAGCAGGCGAATCCCCTCCCGGCCTCCGTCACCTTCCCAGTTGCCCCTGCACAACAGAAATGGGGCTCTAGAAGTTGAGGGCCAGGCAGATGAGGAGGCAGATGAAGGTCCCTCCAGGGAGCTGCCTAGGGAGAGTCAGTCAGCCCCACGCATTGTGACTGCTGTTAAGAAAAAAAGGAGGGTAACTGTTGTAGGTGATTCCCTTCTGAGGGGAGTGGAGGGCCCAATATGCCGACCAGACCCATCCCACAGGGAAGTCTGCTGCCTCCCAGGGGCCCGGGTTAGGGACGTTACTAGGAAACTCCCTGGTCTGGTACAGCCCTCTGATTCCTACCTGCTATTGGTTATGCAGGTTGGGGTAGTGATGAGGTTGCAGAGAGGAGTCCAAAGTTGATCAAAAGTGACTTCAGGGCACCGGGGTGATTGCTTGAAGGATCAGGAGCACAGGTCGTGTTTTCCTCAATCCCTTCAGTGGCAGGGAAGAACACTGAAAGGAACAGGAAAACACACCTGATTAACACATGGCTCATCCTTTATTGGATGCAGAGGGGAACATTGTCACCAAGGATGAAGAAAAGGCTGAGGTACTTGATGCCTTCTTTGCCTCAGTCTTCAATAGTCAGACAAGTAATCCTCAAGGAAATCAGCCCCCTGAGCTGGAAGACAGGGATGGAGAGCAGAATAAACCCCCCATAATCCAGGAGGAAGCAGTTAAAGACCTGCTTTGCCACCTGGACATTCACAAGTCTATGGGGCCAGAGGGGATCCACCCGAGGGTACTGAGGGAGTGGGCAGAGGAGCTGGCCAAACCATACTCCTTTGTTTGTCAGAAGTGCTGGTCAACAGGGGAGGACCCAGACGACTGGAGACTCACCAATGTGACGCCCATCTACAAGAAGGGCCGGAAGGAGGATCCGGGGAGCTACAGGCCTGTCAGTCTAACCTCGGTGCTGGGCAAGATTATGGAGGGATTCATCCTGAGTGCTCTCACATGGCATGTGCAGGACAACCAGGGACTCAGGTCCTACTTAACCAACCTGGTCTTCTTCTATGACCAGGTGACCTGCATAGTCGATGAGGGGAAGGCTGTGGATGTCATCTACCTGGACTTCAGTAAAGCCTTTGACACCGTCTCCCACAGCATTCTCCTAGGAAAGCTGGTGGCTCATGGCCTAGACAGGTGCACTCTGAGCTGGGTTAAAACCTGGCTGGACGGCCGAGCACAGTGAGTTGTGGTGAATGGGGTTAAATCCAGCTGGCGACCGGTCACAAGCGGTGTCCCCCAGGGCTCAGTATTTGGGCCAGTCTTGTTTAACATCTTTATCGATGATCTGGATGAGGGGATTGAGTGCTCCCTAAGTCAGTTTGCAGAAGACACTAAATTGGGTGGGAGTGTTGATCTACTTGAGGGTAGGAAGGCTCTGCAGAGGGATCTGGACAGGCTGGTTCGATGGGCTGAGATCAATTGTATGAAGTTTAAGTATAAGGTGAAGTGCTGGGTCCTGCACTTGGGTCACCAACCCCATGCAGCGCTACAGGCTTGGGGACAAGTGGCTGGAAAGCTGCCTGGTGGAAAAAGACCTGGGGGTGCCGGTTGACAGCCGGCTGAACGTGAGCCGGCAGTGTGCCCAGGTGGCCAAGAAGGCCAACAGCATCGTGGCCTGTATCAGACATAGTGTGGCCAGCAGGAGTAGGGAAGTGATCGTGCCCCTGTACTTGGCACTGGTGAGGCCACACCTCAAGTCCTGTGTGCAGTTTTGGGCCCCTCACTACAAGAAGGACATTGAGGTGCTGGAGGGTGTCCAGAGAAGGGCAACGAAGCTGGTGAAGGATCTGGAGAACAGGTCTGAGGAGCAGCTGAGGGAACTGGGGTTGTTTAGTCTGGAGAAGAGGAGGCTGAGGAGGGGAGACCTTATCACTCTCTACAACTATTTGAAAGGAGGTTGTAGTGAGGTGGGTGGTGGGTGTCTGTCTCTTCTCCTGAGTAACAAATGATAGGACAAGAGGAAATGGCCTCAAGACGCACAGGGGACATTTACTTCTTTAATGAGGGAGTGGTCAAACATTGGACCAGGCTGCCCGGGGAAGTGGTGGTGTCACTGTCCCTGGAGGTGTTCAAAAGATGTGTAGTTGTAGCACTTCTGGACGTGGTTCGGTGGGTGTGGTGGTGTTGGGTTGACAGTTGGCTCTTCCAGCCTAATGATTCTATGATCTTTTTGTGTGGTTATTTTCACTTTTGTGAATTGATGTGATGCAAACGTAGCTTTTTTTTAAAAATCTTTTTGTTGGCCTAAGTGGGTAAGAAGATGCCTAACGAATATTCTTTTTAATAGTGCCTTTATCTCCATCACACTGTATTTTACAAATAATTCATGATGAATGTGACAATATGAACAGAGAGCTGGGATATTTTCTGTTCTGTGTGGATCATAGGTGCACTGTAAAAAGGATGCAGAGAAGGTCAGTCATTATGATGAGCACCTTTAAAACTTTTCTCTTGCAAGTGTGCTACTTTATGTTTGAAGGAAGGTGGTCATTTTAGTGGTAGTGATTGTTCTAAAAAGAATTCCAGGAGGTGCTGAAGAACTGTTTACTCAGTAGCTAATATATGGTGTTGCTCCATGGCAGTGACGCTCACCCTGCTTGTGGAATGGTGCTTCAGGAGCTAAGGCCATGTCTGCATGTAGCTTTTTACTGGATTGAATTTATATAATGGCCCTAACAGGCATCATATGAACTTGGATACAACCCATTGCTCAAACAACAAAACATCTCTGCCAGATTTGAGCACAATTTAATGTTGAACTGGCACTGGTTTGTGTGACAGGTATAGCCTTTCCCAGGAGTAGTCGTTGACCCCAGCCTTTCCACCTCTTCATTGCAACATTGCTGTCTAACAGTCTAGCAGCAGTCAGCCTGGAGCTGCCTGCTTGTGTGAGGAAGATACCAGCTGGCTGCTGGTCGCTGTGGGTGTTGCATAGGCCCTTTCTGCTGCGAGCTCAGAAATCCAACTCCCATAGCTGGACCCTCCCCAAACTAGAAGTTTTGTTTAGCACTAGTTACACAGGCATGAATCTGTGTTCATATGTGCACGTGTATTTTTTGATACTTTTGATATTTTACTTCAGTAACCTAGGCTGTTGCTTACATAATTCAGTAAAGATACATCTTTAAATCAGACCGATGGAAGTTTACAAAGGAGACCTAAGCATCCTTTTTTGCTTTTGTCTCTATCGATTGTCAAGGTAACTGAACATACAAGCTCGTATTTGAGTCAGTCCTAGATTCCACTTGGAGCTGAGTTGTAAACTGTACTGTTTCTCCAGGAGGTATGAATGCTATTGCTGCTGTTATATCATTTTAACATACAGAAGATCATTCCTACCTATACCACAGTCCAAACCTGTCTGTCAGTTTAAATGAGACTGCTAAACAGTTCTGGTGTCTTGCAGCAGTATGAGCATTACAGCTAGTATAAGACCACATTAACAAGGCATGTATCGAGTCTGGTTTCTAGTCCTTCGATTTGTTATTAAAACAATAACAAACAACAAATGTTCCTGCTCCTGTCCTTGTGTCCCTGCAGTATGTTACTGCTGTTACCTTCCACTGCTAGGTTAGGAGGCAGGAGCACCCCTGGGGAGCTGAGTAACCCCCGGTGTCACAGGTGAAGGGATGCGTAAGCAACAGGGAAGAAGTAGGGGTGCCGGGTAAGACAGGCTGCATGCCCTAAAGGTTGGGCCAGGGGAATCAGCGACAAAAGCTTTTGCATTCTCATTCTACCCTAACCAAGCCTGTATACTTGGGGAGAGATAATTCCTTATTTATTTGTATCTGGAAAATTCCTTAGCTGGTGAAATAAATCACAGTAGGTGGATTTCACTGTGACCAGAGATCTATTTTACTTAAACCTTAAGATATAGTGTATTACAATTAACTCCTGAGCTTGGATTTGTAGAAAGCAGGTAACTGTTTTTGAATACTAGGGTTGTTGAATACTTACTTTTCATTGTTAGTGGATAAATAGCAGAGGACATGTTATTCTTTATTAATAATTTTGTCTTCACTGGGGTTCTTCTGTGATTGTGCTGCAAACAAAAGAGTATAGTAAATACAGCACTGTCAGAAATCTTCCGAATTATTATTCAAAGCTTTACAATGGGAAAACAGTTGCCTTAAAACTTCAAAGAAGGAAAGTCAAAGACTAGGAATGAGAAGTCTTGTTTCTGATCAGGAGGTCTAACATACCATCAGAAAATAAAAGGAGGAAATTCAAAGCTCGCTTTATTAACTTTGCTGTCAGAAACACAAGCCTCACTTTTTGAACTTCTGCATTTAATTTTTGCTATTAAGTTGGTGTGACACAGGCTCCTGACTTTGTGGGTTGTGTCCCCTTGTGGCTTGTGACAAAGGCAGCTGAATTTGCGGTGCAGTTAAGAGAGCCCAGTGGGAGGGCCACCTTCACATTCCCCTTCAGAAGTTTAGTCCCGCTGCAAACTGTGCATTGCAGCAGCAGCAGTATTCGCATCCTGATTTACTTTGTTTACCTCTGGGACTCTTCCAACAGTGACTCCTTTCTTTTTTCCTTAACTCTTCTGCTCTCGCCAGCTGAAACCTCACCACCTCACAGTGTGCAGTGCTTTGCTCTCTGTGCAGGGATGTGAGCAGCAGGCTGCTCCATGGTTCCTGCTGTTTGCGAGCAGATCGTTCGTCAGCATCTCAGTCTGTGGGTCATATGTGGTTCTCTTCCTTTATCATGAGAATCTTAATGAATTGTACAGTGCTAACTGTTCTTTGCTGCTCTTTATTTTTCAGGATTTTGAGTTTTGCAACCATCTGCTTTTAACCACTCTTATTTGTAACAGAGGTCCTTGGTGCAAGCTGGCTTTAGGCCCCTTCAGAGGCCTCACCTTCCCAAATGGAAGGACTTAAAAGATAGTGGTCGAGTGTGAGCAATAATGTTTGCCTGAAGCAGTGCAAACAAAAATACTAGTTTTCTTGTTTCCAGTAGAAGTTTAAAACTTTTGTGAATCCTAATTTGATATTTTTTTCTGTTAAAATAGAAGCAGCTCTGTTGTTATTCTGAAGCCAGCAACATATAGGCTGATACTGAAGTTTGTATGAAAATAGTGTACTAGAATTTTCAGTATCAGACAGTTGTTTCTGGTGTTACTCTCTCAAAATAACAACAAACACTTTTGCAATTAAAAGACTCTAATGACTTGACTTGAGAATGAAAATTTAGTAACTTTAGTGAGATCTGCTTGCTTGTTTACCAAGAACTTGCCAACTAAATTAATGTAAATTTCATTTATTCTTTTTCTTTGTTCTGTATATTAATTGCTGGAAGAATCTTTGAGCTAACTGCTTCTCATATATATCCATTATTTATTTGGAGGAGAGATGGTCAGATTATGGGCTTTGATTAGTACTCTTATACTTAAAATTTTTCCTCTCATCAATGAAGTTAAAGATCTTACAATTGAGATTACTGCTAAAATAGAATTTGATGGAAGAATACCCTCCTTTACATGAGACTGATGTAAAATGGCAACAAACAGCCCAGAGGCATCCCGCTACCAAACTCTGGAATCTTTAGTTTAATTTCAGACAGGAATCTTTTTCATCTTGCCGCTTTTGATTGCCAGTCTGGCTATGAAATGTGTTTATTTTGTGATTTCATTGATACAAAGACCTAATCCAGTTTTGCTGATGGATGTTGGAGTCTGTTCTTTCTTTACAAAGCTTGAGTATTCTGCAGAATACCAAAGGGTGTGAGAGACAAAAGCAAATGGGAACCTACACATATTGAGCAAACTTAGTAGCTCTGTGTTTTCCCTGCACTGTACTAAATTGACCCTTCAAAGCCAGGTGTCAACCACCAAGGATGCTCTGGATCCATGGATCCATGTGATGGTGGCTTTGCCTGTTTGCAGACTTCCATTCCTGGCTGCCCATCGTGCTGGATGGGAGCTGCTCTCCCCAGCCATGTTGTGAGCAGACCCTTAGCCACGGGTATGTGTAGGTAATATACTTAAAATGTATAATAAAAATAAAGAATGTAAGTGGCCTAAGCAAGACAGAACGTAAATACATTGGATTTGGTATCCAGTAATAATAAACTTCCAAGTTATTGGATCCACCGCTGTGTAAATTTCATTCAACAAAAGACTGGAAGGTAAGTAATTATGTGACTGTGGTGCAATCTTTTCACTGCTATAACCCACCCTCCTTACTTCCTTCAATATTCTTCAGTTTTATTTTTCTGTTATGAATGTCACTTGAATTAGACAACTAAAGAATGGTTTGTATTAATATCCTTGTGGTGGAAGAGATGGTAGAAAACAAATGGATCATCTTGGTTTTTCAATGTGTGATTTTTCTGTGAAAGCAGAAAACATCTCTGCTTTCACAAAACCAATGGATGAATCCAAAGGCTCAAACGATGAGTACCGGCAGTAATTAATGACACTTGAGGAGACACAGTCATGTTTCTTTTTGTTTGATGTTTGTTGCGCTCTGTGTACGTTGAGGACCTAATTTTAGTTCAACAAGGAATTTATAGCTGTATTTTATGCAATAAACTTCGTTCTTGAAAACCTTTTGGGCATAAACCGTTCCCTGATTCTTTGCTATAGTATAGGAATCCTCTGTCTTGAGAATTCTTTATTGCCTATTTGCGTGATTTCTCTGCAAGTAATTGTTGTTATTCTCCTTTTTCATGTTTGAAAACAGACCTTTCTGTTAGATTTCTTCATCTCTGTAGTAGATGCATACCTTCCCAGACCACTTAGTCTCATCTTCTCATCTGTTCAGTTGACAAAGAATTTCCAGATGTTTTCAGTTACAAAGTAGCTTCTTACCATTGAAGTTGTGGTGAATGAAAGTTGTTTATTTTTTTTTTTAAAGCATAAGGTGAAATAGTTCAGAAGTTACTTTGAGCAAATGGTAATTTGATATATTTCCAGAGGGACCTGTATAGGTCAAATGCTGAATAGGAAGAGCAGAGAAAGCTTAATTACTTTTTTTACTAGATTGCCACTAGAATGGGCTACCATTTTCACAAAATATTGGATCACTTTCCAAATTCAAATTTAAGAACAGGTAAATATAGTACAGACATGAAATCTCTATGAAAGATTTGTGAAGCTTATTCAGCCCAATGGAAAATTCAGTAATGATTTTTTTTAATAATTCTTAGGAAAAAGCATTCTTTTTCCCGCCCTGTCTTTTTAATGAGAAGTAAAGAATTTATTGGATATCTGTGTAGGTGGAAAATCGGCCTGTGTACCTCTTAGTGTTTGCAAGAGAAAACCTATTGTATAGTACATAAATGAAGGCATAAAAATACAAATGTAAGGCACTGCTGTCATCATTATTTGAATGCTTCCTGCATAGAGTAGATAAGTAGTTATCTGTATGCTTTAATTTAGTGAATTCATGTATATCTAGTTATGATTAAGCTTTGACTTCAAATGAAAATGTAATAAACATTTAATTAGGAGAACTCTGCTGAATTAATTTGCTGTAAATTTTATGACTGAGCGGTAAGTTGATGTTAAAAATACTTCAGGAAATACTTTCTTTTTGTAAATTCTCTTCAGGGGGAGGAAAAAATGCTTAAGAAGAAATATTACCTAAAAATTAAACGATGCAGCTGAAGTATGCAAAGTATCGAGTGTAAAAAGGAATAGTATAATGTAAAATCAGAGTGATGATACAGAAAGTTGCTGTAAGTAAACTAAGCCACATTTAGTTCCTTAAACACAAATGTGAACAGAGCAGGGTCGTAATTCAGTGCATATTAAATTCTGTCTTTCCAGTAGTCCATGTAGAAGAATAACATTGCCCAGTTCTATCAGTATAAAATGAGTAATCTTGTTAAGAGGATCAATAAAATACTAGAATTATTATTACTAGTATTTTACATTTCTGGTATGCTTCAGGCACATAAGTATATATAAGTAATTGGTCATATAAAAAAAAATGAGGGCTGTATTAATAGGGATGAAAAGCAAATACCTGTAGGAATTAAAACAATGAGAGAGAGAGCCAGTAGAGATACAAATAAACATGTATCCCCTGGAGCAGTAAAAGAAGACTTTCTGGTTAGTGTAGTTTTAAATATGTATTGTTATATGTACAGAATAAAATATACGGTTATTCCAAAGTCCTATATTAGTTTGAATGAAGGGAAAGTGCACGTGTAAAGGCACAAGTGGAGGAGGTAAATCAGTTAGATAATCTTTACAGCTATAGGCAGAAAACTTTTCCTGCCTTTTTCCAAGTGGTTTATATTGTACTTGCAGAGTAGCACACAAATTCTCCGTTGCAGTACATGTGCAGTTGTGCAAACAAAACTCTTCATTATCAAGTTTTATAGATTGTATACCTATCGAATCTATTGTTCTAGAAGTTGTGTACCTACTTTTACTCTTTGAATTCAGGTTCAAATCCAGAGCATTTTCTGTTTGTAAGACTTAAGGGTTTTGTATAATGGCGTTGTAATGCGGGATGTGTAAGCTAGCCCTGTGGCCAGAGCAGAACCCACCATTTCCACCCTGAAAGCACTACTGTTTTCACTGGGCTGTAGTAGTGCTCCTACTTGTTGACTGACTCTTTGGCTTCGAGGATCCTACATTCCGTTCTGTACAGTGGCAGATTTACTGGAAAGGCAGAGGCTGCCCCATCCTGTCCTGATGGGTGGGGACAATTTCTCCTGGGAGGCAAGCACCGTGCGCTTGAATCCTTCAGTCTGAGGAAACCATTGATCCTTGTGTTCTGACTCTGTGGACAAGTGCTTTAATTGCTACTTTTCTGTGGCTGCTGTCAGGTTCTTTTAACTGAAAGTGGCCTTGGCCTCAGTGTCTTGTTGTGAACTCCAGTGTTTCTGGTGTGCATTGCCACTCTGCTGCCTTAGTCTCTCAGAGAATTTAGATGCTGGGACACATTAGATGATAGAAGGAAACATGCTTAGGTAAACGTTAAGTATACTCATATAATATTTGTATGTACTTGTATTAGGTATGTTTGTGTACTCAGCAAAAAGGGAAGCAGAGTGTATCTGGATTGCGCGGTTGTTTTAAATACCACACCAGTTTAGCAGTAGGTATATGTAAGAGACTGGTACCATAGGTGCATGTTTGCTTTGTAAAGGGAGACCTGTGGATTTGAGATCTTGTGAAGAGAGAGGTGTACGTTTGTATATCTCGGATTAGTTTATTCACACAGTACTCTATAAGTGTGTAGAGACAATACCTACAGGGTGGAGAACTAAAAATGACATGAAAAATAATGAATTAATTGTGTAGCTTTAGGTATGCTCTCCTGCCTGCATTAGGACGGTGTTAACAGCTGGGTTATAGTAGTTTATGGAGATTTGTCGTTCTGCTACAAAACTCACAGTAGTGTATGGTCTGGCACTGCTATGTAGCCTACAAGAAACGTTTAAAAAGAAGATGCAATAAAAGGTCTGAAATGCTAAAATGTAAAATATTTTAAAATCAAGTGTGGTCAGTTTGGATATTTATTTTCCTTGTGTTAGAATCAGACTTCTCTTCATTGTTTTAAAGCGTAGTTCTTAGAAGGCAGAGAAGAGCTAGATTTTTACAGTGATTAATTCTAAATTACCTAATGAAGAGTTTTTGCACAGATAGTTGGCTTCACAGGATGAATTCCTGTGGTGTGAAAATGGACACTATGTTCTGCCATGGGTCATCATCCAGTGATTCCAGGAATTCCAGTGAACAATAAATATAAATTAAATATCTGTAATGATACAGAGCAATAACATATGTTTTCTTTCTTCAGAAAATCTTGTTTCTGGCACAACAGCATTTAATATGTCCTGCCACCCTTCTAGTCCTTCTGTGTTCTTTGGTGTAAGACTGAAAGCTCCTTGGGGCATGGGTGTTGTCTTGAATTCATTTGTGTACCACACACACTTTAGATCCTGCACCACAATATTCACATCATTTTTTTTCTAGTTTCTGAAAACAACGCTTACATGAGCATCACTTGAGTGCTTTTCTTTACCATTGATTTTGCATCCAACAGAACTGGAAAGAAAAAGACCGACCAACTCCTCCCTGCCCTCAAACCCCCTTTAACTTCCCAACTCCCCTCCCCAAATGTAGAATGAATTGATTAAAAAATGTTGTGAGCTCCTCCTGCTGGTTCAGCAGTAGCAATAGTTAGATTTAAAAGCATGCTAATGTAATGTTAAGAGCCTGGCTTATTACCGCAAAAGCCATAGTTAACTCTACAGCTCCTAGATGGTGTTTCATCTTTAATTCTGTTCTCTGAGCAAGCCTCAGCACATTTAATATTCAGTATGACACTGTACTTTGGGATCTCTTGATGCTTTGGCATAGGGGGGAACTATAAGGTCGTTGCTGCTTTGAGTTGCTTTCTTAGCTCTAAATTTCTGTGCTGCTTTTTTCCCCCTTTAATTTAATTTTTAAGTAAGCCAGACTATTAACATTACTTTAATGTAGCTTTTATGGCTTATGAAAAATAATGCTGCTGTAGTGGATAGATGTGCGTCAGCTGTGACTAAATGTTTTGATGTAGTCTTCTCAAAAGATAGACTAGAAGAGCTTTCCTTTGAAATATGTGAAGCAGTTTTAGACACAGCTTCTCAGATGGATCTAATTAGTCTTTCATACGGACTGGATGTCCGTTTGTTGCAGCTGAATTCTCATTTCATTCACCCATAACTAGAAACACCTCGCTTCAAACATGTTTCTTCAAAGAAAGAAGGGTTTAGGGTTCCATGTTTTACTGCTTTTTGATGTTGGTTTCCCTTTAACTGAGAAGACCTTATGTTTATACAACTGTTATTATTAAGAAAACATAGCTTTGTTCATGAGAGTTCATGCGGTATCAATGTTGGCTATTGGTAGAAGTCAGAGATCTGTGGAATAGATCTTGCTATATGAGACTAGTGGGACAGCTGTACGTCTGGCTATTAAGCTCGTGGTGAGGCAGATTTGAATGCAAGCAGGATGTTCTAATAAAACCAGGGAACCTGAGTTGTGGGAGGATGAAAATTAAGGTTAGAGATACAAATGGTCAGGCTCATCAATGGATAGCAGTCCTGTTTATTATTTATATACAGTAGTCACCAAAGAGACATTGTATTCTGTACTGCTCTCCATTTAGAATATGTTTACATGGCACACTTTAGTACAGAACAAAAGAACCTATTCTGACTAACCTAGTTTGAGCAGTGTTGCATTAATGCAACTGTGCTGCTCCTAGATGAACTAACTTGTTTAGAGCTGGCACACGCAACTCCACATGATGCCTCATTGTGCCATGTTGTGACACCTCTACAACAAAGAATATCGTGAAAGCTGTAGTGGTAAGTGTCTGATTGATCAGTGTAAAATATTGAGTGAATGATACTCAGATACTGCTATGGTTGATGCTTGAGGAAAATGAGTGGAAGGAAGGCAAGCTGACAGATGCTCCGCCTGTGTCTATTCCCCACTGGCTGCTTTGCGGTCATGATGTCCTTTAGACTAAGGGGAGTTAGTTTGCAGAAACAGCCTGATGATGCTGGTTTTACTTCTCTGCTTCCCAGCAATGTAGCTGAGCTGCTTTTGCCCCTGGTGATTGCAGTTCACCTCTTCTCTGTCAAAGGAAGGGCAGCCCAGCCCAGCTGCTTCAGATGGTGGCATATGGGACATGTTGATTCAAGAGAGGAGGGCGTGATGTGGTAAGCTGTGAGCAGTCTGGCATTAGTGGAACTGGCTGGTCTGCAGGGTTGGCTGTTGGGTCCCGTTACTTGTCCACATCAGAAACTCCAGCAGACTTGCCTGTCTGCTGGGAAACTCTCACTGCAATACTTCTCTCTGCCCCTAGCCTCACCCAGTTATTTCTGCTCACTGTGTCACCCTCCTTTCTTAAATCCTCTGCTTGTCCACAGGCAGTTTCATGTTCCCCATTTGTCCTGCCAGAAAGCGGGTATGGGTCTGCTGTGCAACCTCACATACAGGTTGGCCAGCCCAGCTGCTGGGTGACAACCAAATTGTCCTTGTCTCTGTGCAGCTTATTCTCATAAAACTGAAAGGGATTTTAATATGTTTGCTTAATACTGACCAGTCAGTGGGTTCAGAACTTGAGTGTGTGGTGGGGATTTAGAGGCAGGACTCACAAACTGCATTTTGTTAACCTCTTTTTCCTTTTGAGATCAGGCTAAAGGTACTGTTATTGAAAGGGTTAAGAAAGAGAACAAGGTTGTTCTGAATGCAGGAGGAGGGAAATTATTTTAAATTATTAAAAATGAATTGCATCACTGTCTGTGGCTCATATAAAGAATAAAAAAGGAAGCTGATTTAAGTAGTCATAATCTACTGCCAATGGTTTGTTTCATTTTTCAGAGAATCTACAGAACTCAAGGACATACAAGAAATTGAAATCAACTGGAAACTAAAATAGACCGATAGCTCCATAATTCTAGAGTTATTTCAGGTAGTATTGTATGCACCAGTCTGTCTTTCAAAGGCTGTTGTTGCAGTTCCAAAATCATTTAGATTTAAGGAATGCCAGATGCCAGGTGTGCATTTTGCAATAGCATTAACTGTGTGACTGAATGCAGAGTCCCTTTGCTGTTCAGTGTGTTATATAGGCCAGCTCTGGGCGTTTCCCGTAGTTTGTGTAGTGATGGGGACTGTTGTCTATAAACCTTTGTTTCATTTGTTATGGGAATACAAAGAGAGGCAATGTACTAGGGGAGGGTAGGAAGGGTCAGTTTTGTGGTTAAAGGGGGCTGTGTGCTGACTTCTATCCTTGCCTCTGCCAAAGTCTTTCAGAGGTGCTAACCAAATCTTTGAAACTATACTTCTTTCTAAATGCAGTCAGTTCTGTATGGTCTTTATACTCTGGGCCTCAGACTTCATACTAGAATCAGTCATGGAAATGCTGAATACTTAGAGCTGCTGGGAAGATCACTGCTCTCAGAATATTTAAAATTACAAAGCAAAGTACTCTGTAGTATCAGGTTTCACATGCATCATCTGTGTACTATGGTCTTTTTAAACTGTAATCTCTTGGTGTCTCACCTCTAGGAGATGGTATGAGACGATGGAAATGTGAAAATAAGTGGATGTTTCTTTAATATGAAAGAGTGAAATACTATGTGCTAAGGAGACATGAAAAATATGATGAAGAAAACAATACTTCTGTTTGGGGAAGCGCCAGATAGTATCTCAAACTTTATATGATTGTGAATATCACAAACTGATCGTTGTGTCTGAATTTAGCAGCTCTGTGTGTGTGTGAGAGAACTCCCTATGTTCTTATGCAATAGTTCTTCCTTTCCACGCACCACCCCCCCCCCACCACCCCCCAATTTGCTTTGTAATGTAATGTTGATACTCTGAGGATTTGTTAGCTGGGTTGGATCCATTAAGGTCATTGCATGGACCTCTGCGGTGAGCTGAGGGTGTAATTGCTGGTAAGACTGCCATTTTCTGCACAGCACAGTAATAGCAATGAACAGTAAAGGTCAGGAATTTGATTTTTATCCCAGACTCCATTTCTGAAGGGTGGTCAAGCATCCAAAGATTGTGCCTTCTGCATGTTTGCTTCTTTTTGCTCATTGCTAGTTTTCAAATCCCGCCTCTTCCCAGCTTCTCTTTTTGTTCTGGTTTCGTTCTTCTGCCTAGTCCTAGTTTCTACCCCTCGGTCTTTTTGCCTGGTCTATGCTCATTGTCTAGCCAGGCTGAGGTCTCCCCTTTGGACTTCCACATCACTTAGCAATCAGTCTTGGTTCTAATCTACAGGGCCTTCTCCCATGTAGCTGTGTCCTGCTCCACAGGCCTCCAAGCTTTCATCCATGCATTGCTCCTCATTTCCCAGGGCTTCAGCATTGTTTTTGTTAGTCCTGTTGCTTCTACCTTACTATTTCTCTGGCTAGTCCTTTTTCTAAGATCACTGTCTCACTCCTTAGATAGTTCCCTTTTTTACTTCATCCTGTGCTTCTAGCCCCTTCTTCCTTGCGCAATCAGTGTATGCTCCCATCTCTTCCATTCTCTGAATTAGGTTTCATGTGTTTCTATTACCATTTCCTTTCTCCATTTTTCGTCTTCTTGCTCAGTGAGTCCCCCACACCTTACTACTTGCTCCAAACTTTCCATCTTTTCTGCACCTCCTTCACTGACGTTTCCAATCTTTGTTCCAGTCTGCTTTCTTCAGTCACAGGGCCCTCAGCGTCCCGTTTTTGTTGCTTGTACATTGTTTATACTGCTGCTTCTTCCTTTAATGCTCAGCCCTAGTAGGAGTAAGCATGGAGACCACAGAGGTGACAGTCGTATTAGGTTTGTACTTGAGATGGTATTCTGCAATCCAAAACCACAATTTCGGGGGAAGCTGTGTTCAGTCCTGGGTCAGTATGTTTTAAATATGAGTGTCTTTGTCATGGTTTGAGCCTACCCAGCTGGCTCCAAAAGCACCACACAGCCGCTCGCTCACCTCTACCCCAGATGGGGAGGAGAAAATGCAACCAAAAAGGCTCCAGGGTAGAGACAAAGGACAGGGAGGGCTCACTCACCAGTTATGGTCACGGGCAAAAGACAGACTCAGCTTGGGGATAACAACACACATTTAATACAAACAACCACCACCATCAAGGAGAATGAGAGAAACAACCAGGTCTTAAACACAACACACCTTCCCCCCGACCCCTCTGGTCTTCCCGGGCTCAGCTCTGCTCCTTCTTCCGCCCCCCCAGCAGCGCAGGGGGCAGGGAATGGGGGTCACAGTCTGTCCGGCACAAGGTATCTCCGCTGCTCCTTCCCCCTCAGAGAAGTCGGTCCTCACAGCCCTCCCCTGCCCCACCGTGGGGTCCCTCTCCCGGCAGACAGCCCTCCACCCACTGCCCCAACGGGAGTCCTTCCCGCGGGGCCGCAGCTCCCCAGAACCCCCCAGTGTGGGTCCCTCCCGGGGCTGCCGCCCTCCCACCGACGGGCGGCTCCAGCGCAGGCTGCCTCGGAGTCGCGGCTGCTCCGGGCCCGGTCCCTGCTCCTCCGGCCCGGGGCCCTCCGCAGGCTGCAGGCCAACCTCTGGGCCACCGCTGGGCTGCAGGGGCTGCAGGGGCTCAGCTGCCACCCCACTGCGGGCCGCAGGGGAACCTCTGCTCTGGCACAGCTCCCCCTCTCCTTCCTTACTGACCTGGGTGTCTGCAGGGTTGTCTTTCTCCCACCCCCCTTGGCTCACTAACACAAACAGAACAAAGAGAGAACAATCAACCACTTCTTTCACTCTTAAATAGTTATTCGCAGAGGCTCCATTGGCCTGGCCTTGGCCAGAGGCGGGTCTGAAATTTGAGCCGGGAGGGTTTCTCGAAGCCCCTTACAGGAGCCACCTCTGTAGCCCCCTCCCCCACTGCCAAAACCCCACCAGACACCAAACCACCAGTCTTCTAGAATGTAGCTGTGAAGTGTGGTGATCTACAGATACAAATAAGATTTGGTTTTTGAAATGCGTAGAACTCATCCAAAGTTACGCAGTTTGTAGGAGGATGGTAAAGGTGCATTCCAATAGTTTGTCTTCCCAGGAAGATTTTCAAGCATCTGTTCCAAATCATAAAGGAGATGTTGCAGCCCTTCATGGAAAAGTCAATAAAATTTAGTAATGTGGCCAAAAATGTATTCTTGTTCTATGTCAGAAATGGCTGCATATTTCTCTTTGAAATTTCCCCTTTCTGAAATCACTCTAAATGACTGTTCAGCCTAAACAGAGTTCATCTGAGTTGTAAGAAACTGAAAATACTGTGATGATGGGAGGAGTCAGACAACTTTGGCACAAAAGCTCTTCCCTTCCCCCTCATGCTGTAGCTCTGTGTCCCAGACCCATGCCTTTTGGCAGGCTCTTCCTCTGCTTCTCCCGTGCTCCTTCTGTCTTCATTCCAACCTTGTCTTTCTGTTGTGGCTGCCCTCTTGTTTCCACCATCTAACCTCTATCAGCTGTTTCCTTTATTGCTGTAATCGCTGTGTATTTTCACACAGTGACCTCTTTGTCACTGTTGGAGCAGCCCAGCTGTTTGATGGTAAGAGAGTAGTTTGCATGCATGGTTTATCCCATTTTAATTTAATATTTTCTCCTAGCTGATAGAGGAGGAAGGAAATAGTTTAAGCTGGCATCTTTATTTTGATGGTGGTGAGCTTTGCATATTGTTAATTTATAATGAACATACTTTTGAGTAATTTAGGGTCTTCTGTGTTAGTTTTATCATCTAAACTCTCAAAGGAAAGCTACATTGGTGGCTGATCAGCATAATAGAAACAGAATGGTTTGGGTTGGAAAGGACCTTTAAAGATCGTCTAGCCCACCCCCACTGCTATGGGCAGGGACACCTTTCACTAGATCAGGTTGCTCAAAGCACGGTCCAACCTGGCCTTGAACACTTAGTAGTCAGTGAGCAAGAATGAAGACCAATTTTGTTGTTTAAAGATAACAGCAATACATGAAGAGAAGGAGAGAGATGGATAGTATATCCAAGTACGGCAGCAACACTCCAGATAAAACCCTCCCTTACACAGCTAACAGATTTTTCCTGGCCTTGGCAAAGGAAAACTTTCTGAAATAGCTGAAATAGGCCAGTTAATAGGAAGGGAGGGGAAAGGGCCAAGGGATGGTCGTTGTCAAGCACAATCAATCTGTCTGTCAGTCTACCCAGCCAAAGTCCGTGGCGAGGTCAAATCATGTTGGCCCATTATGTGGGCTACATCTGCAATCCAGAGTGAACCAGAGGTGATTTAAAGTTGCTCAGGCTGACCCTGCGGAGTATGAATGCTCGTTACTTGTTTTATGGTGATTTATATCATACGTACCAATCACAATATGCGGTTTTGCTTTGTAAAACTGTGCTTGAAAGTACTGAAGTGCTAGGTGGCCTTAAGAACGAATGCTTTTAGGAGCATTACTGAGTGCAATCTTCTGAATCTGTTGAAAAATTCACAGGCCCAACAGAAGCTGTTTCAATAGCTAAGGGTGTGCCCCAGAAAGTTCAGCATTAGTAATCCTTTCCAGAATAGGTGGGAAATTATTTTGAAAATGGCAGTAGGAAATATGTTTGATGTTACAACTCTGGCATTTTTCAGTCATTTAGAACTTATTAGTCTGCTTTACTAGATCTGCGTAGCTCTTTCTGTGGATATATGCTAGGGGTTTTTTTATTATTATTCAGCTGGAATTTTTTAATGGTCTCCATTAGTTTATCATTTTAGCAAGTTTACTTCTGGTACAGTTAGCTGGAGTGATTAACAGATGAAATGACTTCAGAGTATAAATTCTCATTTGGTCTTCTAGGTTATATTTCATCTCTGTTGTATGCCTTCCTAATTACCAGCATATTTCAGTACTTAAGATTAGAATTTTAAAGCACGTATTATTCATTTTCTCTAGATCAGAATTAAAAACAACATGAGCTGATGTGTTACATTATTTCTTCAAAATCTGGTAACTTTGTATTTTCTCTCTCATTTAGGCATAATTGTCTCTTTAAAATGTTAAGTCAAGTATTGTTTTAATCTATGTGACATAGTTTGGTGGATTTTTCAATTAAACTGTTGTTTGATGGTTTTTTTGTGGGTTTTTTTGGTTTGGTTTTTGTTGTGGGTTGTTTTTTTGTTGACACTAACCTGTGTTGCCTTTGAACTGGTCTAGCTCTGAACCTGTATCAGTGGTGCCTGTCATTGGTGCTAGTACTGACGAAAGCTTAATGCAAAATTTGCGATTTGGTCTTATCCCTAAGAAATAGCTGAAGAGTAAACAAAAAGAACAGGTAACTTTGGAAACAATAAGATATAGATGGAGCTTCATGACTTGGAATAATCTCTAAGTATATCTGACTATGTTAAATCTTTTTCTTGTTAAGTAATGACATTAAAAACCAATCTGTGCAAAGCACGTAGAAGATTAATTAACATTGGGAAGAAAAGAGATGTCTGAGTCTTTCACCTGTAAGGTACCCTTTACCTCCAGCTGTGTTTGCCAGCCTTTAATGCTATTTGTCATCTTTCCCAACAGATATCTGGATCTTTTTTTCCACACCGCCCTTTACACTTTGAATGACTCCCATAATGCCAATACCATGTATTAGTCTATTATCTCCCGGCAAAGGCTTGAAATATTTGTTTGGCTTAAGCAAAAAAATAAAGACATATTAATTTAACTGATGTATACTTCCTTTTAGAAACAATTATTTTAAGGAAGCATTAATGAAGATAAAATGGCTATTCCCAAGTTTAAGGATGTAAATACAGAGTTAAGTCCTATCTATTATGATGCTTTTCGTATAACTGTTATTTATGAAGAGGCTAGTCATTGTTTTCTGTTAAAGCAAACACACACAGGGAGAGTTCTACACTACAGCTTCAATATGGCTTTATGGTGCACACTTGTGGGTGGTCTTTACCTATGCAAGTAGCCATCTTGACTTGCAGCATTTGCTTTGAAAGAATGAAATGGGTTATGTAGACAAGAACTCATGCAATGAATGGTTTCCCTATGTGGTGATCATTAGGGCATGATGGATCTGTCTGGCTTCTTTTAAATGTTAAGTCACTTAATTTTTTGCTGATGATAAAGATAGGTGACTTGAAAGAAAGGAGTATCAGGGATCATTCTCTTTGTGCCTATATTGTACACTGGTGCTTCTTGTATGATTTTTACATGGGTATTCACACTTGTATTTTTATCCTTAAATGTTTGGTATGTGTGTTGAAGTGTACACTTCAATAAATGTATGCATCCTATTTAATCATATTTTAGCACATTATTGAAAAAGCATGGATTATTACTGTGGCATGGTATCTTAAATCTCTCAATCAGGGAGAACTGGGATGTTTTTGGCATTCCTTTCTTTCTTCTTGCCCTGGGTGCACCTTTTGGCCTTTCCAAGGACATATGTTTTGTGTAAACAGTCTCTTGTGTTGCATAACCTTGAGCTTCAGTGCAGGAATTCTGCCCTGAGTTTCACGCTGTCCTTTAACTTATATGGAACCTTATAATTAGTAGAGTCTGCTGTGGAAAACTAGGATGTTATTTCTCCTTGTTCCAGTGTAAGGCATCTGTATTTAAAATAGTAGGGATAAACTCCATTTTGATTGCATGTGTCCAAGGCTGAGAAATATTTGTTGGACTAATAGTGGTGGTTGGAGTATGTCTTACTTTAAAAGAAGTAATTTTTGCAACACTAGGGGTTAGACATAGAATTTTTTTATTGTTCTGGGCTTGAGGGTTTCATTTTGTTTCTGTAAATTCAAGGGTAATACGGTTTTATTAAATCATTCTGCATTATGTTGCATGACAGGAAATGGGGCTTTTGCAGATGTGGGCTGTTGACAGTTTAGGTATCAGATCTAACAAAATGAAATGGCTTATTAGGATCTTGGAAAGCTCTAAGTCTTGTGCTGTTACTGAAACGTCATGGTACATGCAGCTTTATAATTTTATTATCCATTTTACTGGAAATAGGTGATCTGTGGTTTTAATTGCATGAGAAAGTATTTAATTGCTCTTTTAATTGGTCATTGGTTGCTAATTGATAAAAGGTTTCTGGAAAAAAGTCCTCCTTTTCTCACTGAAGAACTGCTGATTACTTCATGGATCAGAAGCTTGCTTGTCTTGTAGGAAAAGCCTGCCCAATGTTTCTCTCCACAGAAACAAACTGGTTTTCTCCCCAAAGTGCTTCAACATTTGAGGTCTTGTAGGAACTGTAAATTCCGTATCGAAAAGTATATACAATGCTTAGCTTAGTTAGAGCATGCCTGAGTTACCATCTTTTTTTCAGTTCTTCCCATATTCCTGAGTGACAATGAAAAGAAAGTCCATTATAATATTTTAAATTGCTTGTAGGTAGTGTATTTTGCTGTCTCCATGCAAAAGATGAGATCCATCCATATCACTGAAAGAGCTTTTTTGGTGGCTGGTGGCTGTCCACCGTATGTCAGCATCTGTACATAACTCTGCATGTATGAAAGCAAAGACCTTGTTGAGTGTGAAGAACACGTTGCACTCAACACCCCCTACTCTGGTCTGGCTTGAGTCCGTGGAACAGGAAGAAATAGGTTCCGTTAGAGTAGGTGTGAGTTGAAAACTCCTTTCCCTCTTTTAGCTTTCTTAGTAGTGAGTTTGTTGGAGTTTGGTTTTTGTCACCTAGGACTGAAATCATAGTGAATGTGTAACAAGAGCTGCCAGCTTTCTATGTTAGGGCAGGCAGCCCTATGCAGAGAGCATGGTGGATCAGAAAGGGAGCTTTTCCTGGTTTGGGTTGAAGGATACCACACTGTCATTATCAAGTCTCAGAAAGAGGAAAAGTATGCTCTTAATGTGATTGAGAACAGAGCAGCAGTATTTATGTAAATGGCACGGTCATGTCAGTTCAAGAAAGGACAAATGGTACCTTCTCATGGAGAGAAGTCTTTGTCTATAAACTATTCGCACCAGAAGGAGGCACATCTCCCAGGCAAATGGACTCTGCACTGAGAAGCTGGATTAAGAGGACTGGAACTGTGTTGTGACCACATTCGGGAAAATCTCAAGCCTTTGAAAGCTTGACAAGAGAGACAGTGCTTTGTTTCAGGGCTGCGGAGGACTGGCAGAGTCCTTCGCTGCAAATGGTATTGTAACTGTGAAAGTTACTGTTAGAGCATTTGCTGTCAAGATAAAAGAAATCTATTTTATGTCGAATAGGAGATTGGGCAAATGGAGTAGAAATTTACTTTTTGATAGCTGGGCTTTGTCTTTTGCTATCCTTGTAATTGCTGTAATTCTGGCAACAGCTCGTAAGACCCACAGATATTTTCTCCTAAAACTACTACTATAGTTTTGTGACTGCCTAAATTTAAAGTGGAACTAACTTACTACAGCTTATGCCACAGCAGACACCTGTTGATGCAAGTCTCTTCAACCGTGTTTGGCTGCACAGGTTGTACGATGAGCAAACTAAATAAAACATAGATTTCATTCTTAGGGCTATGATAAAGCAGGATGCACTTCAAAACATGAATAAATAGGTGTGTGGTTTGACATACAGAGTTTGGAATTACATAAAAGGATTGATTAATTCCAAATAGTCCCTATTTCCTCACATGTCAGTTACAGGAACAGATAAAGTAAAAGCAGTAAACCAGGGTTGCTGTTGATACAGCTCCATCTTGACATTCTCCTACTTCACCACTAGGTTAACTAGGTGAGTTAAAGTACTTCAAACCTCTATTTTCTGACTAGTTGAACTGCTTTATTCACTATTTCTCTGCTTCTGAAGACATGAGGTTCCTTTCTGCGTAACATAATGGTAAGGAGGATTTTGGAAGTTTGAGCTTTAACTGAACTAATGCCTTCAGCAAGAGTTCAGATACAGAATATGTGTCTATACTGAAAGTATATTCAGGTTTTATCACTTAAAAGACAGTTTTGCTGTCTTTTTGTCTGGGAACAAAATGTGAGAAGAAAAAATTGGCACATATTTGATATGAAATGTTATACGAATGTATACATATTGCATTTTTTTTCCTAGGTAGCAAGTATTTTAATGGCTTGGTACCTTGAAAGAACTGGAGAATTTGAAAAGAGAGATCCCTCTTTGTTTTACATTTTCTGGCTGTGCAGAGGAAAAATGTATTAGAAGTTTCCATTGCGAGGTGGCTGAGATTCTTTTCAGAAAATATCAATGCCCAGGGCCTCACTCTTGATGGCATCTAAGCTAATTCAACCCAAACAATCCCCACTTCATGGGCAGGAAGATACTAGATTCTTATAAAGAGATGTGCGAAGCTACTAAATGATCAAATGTTGCAATTCTTAACAAACAGAAGACCTGTAAACTTAATGCAATAACTGGCAGCTTCTTGGATAGAAAATTTATCAAGCTCCATGGATTTTGAGAGTTTCTTTTCATTAATCATATAGTTCTGAATATTCATTTTTCCCAATCCTACTTGCCATTACTATCATTAGACACCACCTTTGTTGTGGTTATAACAGGGAAACTCCCCACAGTGAAGATCAATGCACAGCCAGGTAATTACATTTTATATGTATGTTAACAAGCTTTGATTATTCTTGTATTCAGTAGGTGTTGTAATGCAAAATAGAGGGTTTCCTTAACTTTTTAAAATACCTCAGATTTTAAACTATCTCTGTGGAAAAAGTGGAGGTCATTCATTGTGGAGAACAGGAGTTAACAGTAAACCTGAATGATGGGCGCTTTAGCTCATGGGGTCTGTTGCAGAATGACCCTGTCTAAATTCAGTTTTCATAGAATTATTATTCAGTAACATGCCAAAAATTTTTTGGGACTGATGAGGAAATCAGTACATAAAATATATCTCTTTTGTTTTATTGTGTTGCCATTTTGCAGTTGTAAAAAAAAAATCGGTATTACCATTTTAGCATTTTATTATGCATTTAGGGCTTTGACAGCTGGTCTTATTGATTGTTCTAGGTATTTTGACCCTTCCTAGGTACTTCACCTGTGAAATGTCAAAAGTGTGTATGTGTGTCAGTCTTCATAGCTGGCAGTAGTTAGTATGATTGCTTTGATAATTGATGTAGATAGGTAGACAGAAAAGTTCTGTTTAAGAGCAGAAGGCGCTTTTGTCAACTTCGGTTGTCTATGCTGAAGGATTTTTACTGTTATTGTTTCTTAATATAAATCAATAAGCCCAGGGATACTTAAGTTTTCCATTCTGCCATCTATTGACTAGAAAGACAACAGACATTGTTTCAATTTACCCATTACAAAGTTACCCTCTTCTGCTTCTGCAGTTCTTCCTCAAAGCTTTTCTGTTAGGATACCTGAGAAACACTGGGCAAGAGGTTAGGCAACACTTGCGCTCTGACCAGTGTTTATCATACCAAATGGTGCCCTTGCCAAGTCATTGTCTTGTACAGGCAGACATGAAGTGTTCATGTTATGGGAAGAGCTTGATTTGTGGATTAGGAGAGGTGATGGTTATGGCCAAGTGCAAAAGCTCTGTTGTCATGAAAATAACCTTAGGTAAAAGAAAAGGTGATGAGACCTAAAACCTGTATTTTGGATCTTTCTCCCTTAGCGAAGTATTTTTCAGTTTTCTTTAAAGAAAGAATGTTTGACTGACCCTAGCCAGTAGTTGGGGCAGAGGGAGGATGGTTGAGCTTAGTTCTCTAAACTTGTCAGTATTGCCGTAGTTGTAGGTGACTGTGTGGTGATAAACATGACAAATGATTCACTGTTTGTTCTGAAGAACAGGCCTAGGTCTGTAGAAGAACATGGTGTTGTATGCGGATGATATATTGATCTTTAATTCCTGGGGTGCCTTCATCAAAATCCAGGATTAGCCTTTAATGTATCTGAAAGACTTCAGGTGCTTAATTTTTATTTTTTTTTGTCAGTAAAACTATGTAGAGGTTGATACTTGCACATGCCTGGAGTTTCCAGTATCTTGCCTGGGCTGAAGCATTGGCATCCATTTCCTACCTCTTGCTGCCGGCACATGATGGATGGGATGTTTCTGCACCTGCCTCCTCTGAAGGTCGTACACTGGCACTGCCACCTGTGGACTAGCAAACTCTGCTAGCATTGAGTTCATTGTGAGAGCCAGCAGCCACTCTCCCTTCTGCTGGTCTTGTGTAGTGGGGAGCGACGAAGCCCTTCTTTTGTTGAAGCTGTACTGGTGCAGTGAGCAGTACAAGATTGATGAGGCCAAAGATCGAATGCCTGAGGAGGAACATAGTTGCAGGCCGGCCATGGGGCTGTGAGGCTGGAAGAAAGGGAACCTTGGCCCTGGCCTGTGCTTCTGGGACTGCTCAGAGATTTTATCCAGTGACTGGTTTTGGCACAACTGAGTAAACACAAAATTTAGCTTAGGTTATATGATCTTGCAGTAAGTAAAGTATAGTATGGCAAGTAAAATAATTTTGGAGGGGTTTATATACTTCAGTGTTGCTGTTAGTTTATGAACATAAAACTTGCACTTGTTCAGCATTATTTTAAGAATTGCCTGAACTAAATGCCATTTTTTTGTCTTAAAAATTAAATATAGCATCTATTTAAGATATAACTCACTGTTTATATCAGCTAAAATCAGCTGCTCCACTTCTTGCAGTCTTTCCAGGTCTGGAAGGACCATCTTTTCTGCAGGGGGATGAATAATGTAGGTTAGCTTGTTTCTGTGGGCATTTATTACAGCCATACAGAGCAGTTCCTGGAGAGGTTTTCTATTTCTTATTTAGCAGCAGTGAAAATTGCAATTATTCTATTTACTTGGCTTGCCACTATGGCAGAGAGTAATTCTTTGGACTGTGAGGAGGAAATGTTTGTTTTCTCTGGCTGCTCCTTGCATATGCTGCTCCAATTATAATTAAATATGAATATTTACCGATAAAACGGAGCATTTTTCAAGTTCAGTTAAATTGATTTTTAAGATGCAAGATACAGGCATAGGCAACCCATCTTGTGTTTTGTATAATGCTATTCATTATACAGAACTAATAGACAGAGTAGCGAATCAATAAAATATCACCATGCACATCAGATGAACATTATGGCTCTAAATTCTTCATCAGGAAGAATCTGTAGGGGGAAAAAAGGAAACAAAAAGCTAGATCAAAAGCGATGTGGGGAATTAATGTGGAGAAGATGAAAGGGAAGGAAGCGAACAATAGGGTTGATGTAAGTGGAGGATTAAGTAAAGCAGAAGCAATCATTTTTTATGGAACAGATGAAAAGAAATTGAGAATAATTGTTACGGGAGGTGCAAGTAGTGGCAAGTTGAAAATGACACGTATTTAATGGCCATATGAAAAACAGGGCTTGTCCATGGTTTGTGCTATCATTCATTTCCAAGAAGTAGCTTCTTAATAGCTCTTGTAGTATCATATGCTGTTCTATCAATGGCATTCACAAAAGCTTATTGGATTATTTTGGAAGTTAAAATACCATGCTAGCATCATTCACCATTGTTTAGCTCCGGATAATAATTTTATTTAAAATATTTGGAGCCAGCCAAATCTTCCATTCACATCTGCTGACCCTTTGTACCTACAACACTAGGTTAACTAGCTTGCTTAAAGAACTGTTTACAGACAAAGCTCATTACCTGGTACAGCTGATAACGTGCAATGGGAAGTTCTGCAACTTACTCTGAAAGCTTCTAAAATACAGGATAAACTGAAATTACTGTTAGGGCAAAATTATATTTGTTTTTAAGCACTCTAAATGCTGTTAATAATGTCTCAGGATTAAGGAAAGCTTGTCTTTTAAAACCGTGTGTAAGGCTGATGCACAACTCCGTTATGAAGAGTACTTTGGGAAGAATAAGGACTGGGGTGTTACTGTGTTTCCTGGCTGTCCTTTGCTGCATCCCACCTGATGCAGACGGTAAAAGAGGCCAAACCCTGGCTCTCATATCTCAGGGTCATCCCAGTCCCTCACAGAGCAGCAGTAGTTCTGTGAAATATCTGTATCCTTGTGCTTGGGAAAGACAGTGAAAGAAAATCTGAAGGGACAGTGTTACCTTCTTTCTTTATCCCACAGCTAGTAGGGGAAGCCCTCACCAGTGAGGTGGATGTGGTGTTTGTTCCCAACGGAAGTTTCTTGTTCATTGGCTTTAGAGATTCTTCCTGACACATCCTAATTTTTCTCCTTAACTGTTTCTTATTACTCACACCAGTCATGAGCTATGATGATTACACCTGTAGATTTTCAAATTGTTACTGTTACTCCTGCCTGTCCTCTGTTTGCCCAAGTCTATCTGTCAGTCAAAAGTGTTTGACGTGGTGGTGTCAAGAGGGAAGCAAGTGTGGTAGTATGTAGATGTGTCGCTAATAATTTGAACGCTGAACCTTTCACCTTTTTGCCGTATTTCGTAACAGTATATTCAAGTGTTGTTTTATTGTTGCTCTTGTTGCTTGTCCTCGGTTAGTCATCACCTTTGGAATAATGAGTCCTTAAGTTGTGGATACATGATTGTACCAGGCTCTGTATAGTTCTCTCGCTACCACTTACGATATGTTTGATTTTTAATGTGCAAAGTTAGCTTTGTTAACACGGTTTTTCTAGGTTGGGTCCCTTTATAGACAGGGACTGTGACTTCCCTGCTCTGAGATCATGGCCCTTAGCTTTTTGACCTAGGTTACACTAACTTTCTTGGCTTTTTATTGAATCCCAAATTCATTTTTCATTTGCTGGGGTTTTCTTTTAACTTTAGTGGGGTTTTTCTCCAGTGTTTTTAACTTGCTTTTGGAATTGTTTTTGGGGAGGAAAAAAAAAAAGCGCACAAGCTGTTGTTCAGCTTTTAAACACTTTGTCTGCTTCTTCATTTTTCATTTTACCTACTTTTGTGCTAGTACTGTATTACATTTCCTGTGATATACTTGCATAGAACCTCTCTTAAGCTCTTTTAAAATATTAGGAAAGTCTTCACATTTTTGTTTTGACTTTGCTTTGTTTCATTGACCATCTCCTAAATTTCCCATGTGAGCTGCATTGATTCTTTGGATTTTAGGTGCAGCCTGCTGAAAGCCCTGGTTCTCCAAAGAACGCCTTGTACAGTTATATTTTCTCTTGTTTTCTGAATTAAAGCTTACACAGAACAAAATCTTCAATGTGATCTCTTGTCTTGTACCTTCCGGCCTCTGTGATGCTTCCAAATACTTCTTGCTGTTGTGTTGTCAAAATTAAATCTTGCTTCTGAGTGAGAGTGAGTGAATTTCACACTTCTTAAAAGAAACTAAGATCAGCTGATTGCTCCCCCCTATCATGTCACTGGAGATAAATTCCAGTTGTTCCTACGCTGTATGCGTATACTGTCTTTGTAGTATCTGGTTGAATTATTTGGACTGGCTTACCGCATTAAGAGCAGGGGTGCCCTGGCAGAGAGGTTACTGTGAAAACAGGAGCAGAATTAGTCCAGAGGCATTGCATTCCTTGCATTGAGCTCTTCTCCTGTCACTTAAGAGAAGAAGGAGTTTATCTTATGGAGATTTTCCTGTTCTTTGATCCCTGTCTGGAGCATCTCTGTGTTCTGGTATGAGGACCGTTTTAAATGATTGGGATAGTGGAATCTTTATATGAGTGTACAAGGGTCCCCATCTGCTATGTGGGATTTTTTCTGCGATGCATGTTAGACAGAGCCCAACCAGGTTTACTGGGCTCAGGAGTTGGGCCCTGGTTTAAAAGTGTTAGGGGAAAAGCAGGAAAAAGTTAGTATCTCTGGGGACTGCTAGGGCTTTGAGTATGGAAGTGTTATAATCCACAGGTAAACTTCCCACGTTCTCTCATCTTTGTAATTTCACTGATGTTTTGTGGCTACATTGGAGAATATGAAATGATGGCTATTAGACTGAAAGATTCTGTCTTAACTTCTAAGTTTTTAGAAAAAGGTGGTAGAAAAATTAGGTTAAGAAATACTAATGGAGTTTCTGAAAGGTCCCACAATGTGTTTAGAAATAGTACCACAGTACAGTTCTATGAAAGATAAACCTTTTGTGACAAAACCTTCAAAAAAGAAGTCTATATAATTTCCTGTGGTATTTAAACTGGCAAAGGCAATAGAAACTGTGGTGTCAATATGCCCCTTTCATTGCTGCCTGAGTAGCAGATCTCATGATTGTTTTGAATTCTCTGTACATTTTCTTCCAATCTCGTATCTAATTAATATCTAATTCCTACCTCCAGAATTTCAGTCTTGTAGTAAATATGCAGCTTAGTGTGTGGCAACTGCATGTTTTATTTAGGACAGTGTAAAACTTACTCTGTTCTTGTTGATAACTGTTAAAAGATGTATATTTTTGATTTGCTGAAAGTCTTTAATATTTATAGGTGATTAAAATTAAGAGGTTGTTTAGCAGGTGCTGACTGCATTTTTGTAGTTACAATATCGTAATCACTTCATGAGGTTTCACTGTTGAGGAAATTATCTTTGTTTAATGCTAAAGGATGTAGGTAATCTGTCTCTAATGCCAAATTATTTTAGGGTGTGCACTTCACTTTTTCCCCTACACTTACGTAGATTGGAAAACTGAATGTTCCAAACAACTTGTGGAACAGTTTCCATATCAACTTTTATGTGCTAAAAATGTAATTAAGATTGTTCAACCCCAAACATAAAAAAGACCTCGCATTTAATTTCTGTGGCATTTTGGAAAGAAATATTGTTTCTTATTTAACTGGTTCTATTAGCACGGTGAATTTGAGTTTACCCTGGTAAAAGTCAGTAGAAAGCCACTGTCACGTATTTAAATGTAAGTAGCTGGAACCATGAGGAAATACTGAATTTGAAGAGGTGTCTATTCGCAAACAGTACTTCTATGCCTTTTGAGTGAATTCATGGTAGTCAGTTTGTTAACATAAACAATGCAATCCCATTAACTGCTAAGTTAAATAGCATTAGATGTAAACATGTTTTTTACATTGCTACATGACTTGATTTGTTCTGCTTATGGAAATGCTTCAAAACTTTTTAGCATTTCCTCTTTTGTGTGAGTGGCTTTTGGCTCTTGTGATATCTCATCTTCTTCCTGCTGTGTCAGCTTTGCATCCTTATCCGTTGTGCACTGGCCTGTGTTCTTCACTTTTGTATTTATCACTGACACCTCTGGAGCGGTGACATTCTTACTCCCTTTTCTGGGCTGATTTTAAAAGCTGGAAGAGAGGTTTCTAAAGAGGAAATATGCCTACTGTTACTCCTGATAATTCCTTACAGTTCGTTCTTTTCCCTGCAAGGTGGCTGTTGTGTTTTGATAAAAATTGGTATTGTTGTCTTGGTGCTGGTCAAACATGTCCAAGAGAGATGATTCAAGTGTGTGGTTGGGGAGCAGGGAGTGGTGGAATGGATTTCATAAGCATCTGATGATGCAATTATTTCTGACCAGTTTCTTGAAAGTTGCCAGTTAAAACACTGGCTTTGATTTTGAAGTTACTAAACTTAGAAACTAACCAAACAATGGGAATAGGTTTACAGATATTTTTTATTGCATCTAGTCTCCTCTTCCTTAATGCTTATTTTTATTTCAAAAATGAAAGTAGCTTTTTTACCTTCTGGCTGTAACAAAGAAAAGGTCTCCTAACAGCCACTGGTTTTCTTATACTTTGGAAACCATATAGCTATTCTAGCTGTTACCATTTTTTTTTCCTTAACTGGGTGGATTGATACAGCATACAGAAGTGTTCCCTTTGGCTGTTTGACTGAAGGGTGTACATTGGATCACAGATGATACCAAAATAGATTTGGCTTTAAAAAAATAACATTTGATTCTACGGTACAGTTATTGTCCTGAAGCATCTGGGGCAGTTTGGGGAAGATATGCAACAGCAGATATTTTGCATGTAAAGCTTTTTGGTTTAAGCAGTGAATAACCTTGGGCTGGGGATATCTGAAGGACTAGTGCTGACCTATATCCTGTTGTGACAGCTGAGAGCAGCAGGTTGGAACTGCTGGATGAAATCCATACCCAGTTGCCCACTGTACTTTCTTCTTGTCACTACACAATGTCAAATCAAAGACACTTTTTTTTTTAACTGTTGCTTATTCTGGCTGTTTACTAATTTGAAGAGAAGATAGTGTTGCTGCCATGGTAGTACAATGGGAAAAGTAATTGAAATCAGTGTCAGACTCTGACAAGTGTGAGCATCCACCCTACATATCTAGGCTGAGGTAGACTACAACTTCCAAATATAATAAAGTGATGCTTTCCTTTCTCATTAGCTATTTTGGAGCCTGCTGATTTTGTTGGATCTCTGTATCAAGTTGTAAATGGTGTGTGAAATAAAACACTTCTCAGTTGATGGATATAGTCCGCCTGATTTCAAATGCTCTTCAAATTGCTGTGGTATGCTTTGTTTAGACCAGACATGGAAGTCCATCTAATGCATAATTCTCACTTTAGAAAGGAGACAGAAAGGAGGCCAGTAGGAACTAATTTTTTTTTTTTTAATACTCAGGATGTGTGCGCGTATGTTGGTCTGCCTGTTGTCTTTTTTTTTTTTTTTTTAATTTTAAAAAAAGTTTTCTTTTAAAAATGATCTTCCTAATTTACATTCTTGTGATGATATTTTTCCAAACAGATAGCTGAATAGTGGTACTGGGAGTTCCTTCATAGCCAGTGTTAGTTCCAACTCTTCTCCCAATTAAGAAAACAAAAATTAGAGACTTGAGAGTTACGTATGACTTGTCAGCAGCACATTGGCAGTCAAGGCAGGAATTCATTAATTCTTTACTCTAAGCGTGAGATTCATCTTCTGGTGATATGGCTCAATAATTAAAAACCATCTCTTGTTAGCTTGTGAATCCTTATTGCATAACTTTCACTAAATGAGTATGTGCGTTAGATGTAGCAGGCTCAGGCAGGTTACAAATATGAGATGTCATCATAGTAATGGCTCTACAAAGAAAACTGAAGTAGTAAAACGAAGCATTTGCCACAGTGGAGTGTTTTTGTTGTGTACAGCCTCTCCACTAGGTTTTACAGAGAGGACCACTTCCCTGGTGAATGCTCGAAAAAGCCCTTGCTGATTAGAGATGATGGCCATCTCTTCTCTCTCTTGTTTTGATTCTGTTTTTGTTAAGCTGAGGAGCTGATGCCTGTTGTGTGCTGCTCTCCTTGGTCTCTAGTCTGGCATGCTCCCATTTCTAAAGTGAGATATACCAAAGCAGCTAATGGTAATTTGCATCTATGAAGTGCTGCTTTAAAGAAAAGAGAGATAATTTGAATGTGTGCACATGTGTTTGCTTTCTTCTAGTGGTTATGGGCTATTTGCTCTTCTTGTGATTAAGGACTGCCCATTCTATGAACGTGCTTAATACTTTGAAAACTTGAAAGAAGTGATGGCACCCCACACAATGTCAAAATGTGCGTTTGAAGTAAAAGCCCAGCAATTCAGATCTTCTGGTCTTGTTCATAGCAGGTAAAAAGCTGCCTTGATGACACTTAGAGCAAATGAATTTCTCTCCTGCAGTCATGCACTGAATAAATTGCTTGATCTGGTTTGGTATAAAAGGACATGATCTATAAATAGTTAACATAGCTTTCTTCAGGACAAGTGATCTATAGACTGGAATTCTCTCTTGGGGTCTTTTAAAAAAGTAAGTGCTGATATGAATAAAAGGAAAGTTTGTTGTTGTTTTTTTTTTTTTTTTTTTTTTTTTTTTTTTATAAAGAGACCTTTTTAATGAGATTGAAACTCACATACTTAAACTTCTTTTTGAAAGCATGTGGCCAGCCACTTCAAAAGTCCAAAAAGCTAACCTTACAGTCATTTGAAGAAAAGAAGAAAAAAGGTCAGTGCATTAATCTGATGTGGCTATATTGTCAATAATTACAAGCTGAAAATGCAAGCTAAAACAACTGGTTAATTTGAATCAAAGAAACTATTGTTGCATTAGCATCAGTAAATTCAGTTTTTATTTGAAAGCTGCTGTTTGGGGCTTAAAAGAACTTCTCTTGATGACATTTTAATGAGTTTGTCAATACACTGCACTGTTGGCCACAAGGTCTGTCTGTCCTATTTGCTCTTTCATGCACTTTTTTTGGCAGCTAATCTTGCAGGTTTTTAAACTACTGCTAATTGTGATAAGCAAAACTTTGAAGACATTTTAGTGTGATGAAGAAACATCCATCTACCAAGTTTCTTCATGTGACATTCTCAGAAGAAAGCACAATTTCATTGAGATGAGGCCAGTCATCTTGAAAGTGATGTCAATGTGGGTTTCGCTGAGAAAGCCTGCATGACCTGTGCATGTAAAATTGGGGTTTTAGTGTCAGTGTTGTGTGCAGGCCAGGGTGATGATGGCGGCAAAGGGACTGGTGCATGTTGCTAGTGTGAATGTTAATCCTGTCAGTGTCTTCAGATATGTGCTAGTGTGTGTGTGCGGCACAGGTAGCACAAGGATCAGCATGAGCAAGTACACTGTGTGCAAATATGACTGGGCAGAGCGTAAGAAGCAGAGATACGACTGTAAGTGCTTGGGGGCCAGAAGGGTCTTTCACCAGAGTGAGAAGACGACCACCTATGTTTTTAGATTTGCTGTGAGTTTTGGGAGAGCAAATCATTCTATGCCTACAGAGAAGCTGAAAGCCAAGTATCCAGACTATGAAGTCACTTAGGTGGGTGAAGGCTACTGACTTAATTAAAAACATTTAAAATAGCATGGCGGGAGTGTGTTACAGACCACCTGATCTTGGTGAGGAAGTCGACTAAGACTTCTTTAAACAACTGGAGGAAATCTCTGTGTCACAGAACATGGTCCTCATAGGGGACCGCGACATCTTCTGGAAGGGCAACATCATGGGGTGCAAGGGGGAAGATTTCTGAAGAATGTTTGGGATAACTGGTTGATACTGGTACTGGATGGGTGAACTAGTGTTAACACAGCCTGATCTGCTATTCACTGTCAAGGAAGAACTGCTTGAAGACATGATGATCAATGACAGCCTTGACTGTGGCAACCATGAAGTAAATGGTTGGCGTTGAAGATCTTGAAGGGAGTGAGGAACGAGATTATCAGGATACAGACCCTGAGCTTCAGGCCAGTGGACTTCAGCTTACTCTTTTATTTATTTAGCAGGTGGCAGACAGCTCTGAAGAGCAAAAGAGCTTAGAAAGGCTGGCAGGTCTTTAAGTGCAAGAATACTCAGGAAAATAGGCACCTTTATCAGGAAAACAGCTTCATTAAGAACAGGTATAATGGCAGAGCTCCAGTGCAAAAAGGCAGCATTTGAGAGGTGGAAGCAGGTACAGGGTACAAATGAGGAATTTAGAAAAATTGTCTGGGCACTGATGGTTGGTGTTAGGAAAGCCAAAGCTTGCCTTGACAGTTGCAATGAATGTTGGGAGCAACAAGAAGAGCTTCTACCACTGCATTAGTAATAAAAAGCTGAAAAGGGGAAATGCTACATGAACAAAGGGATCACAAGTGATTTGATAACAGCAGACACAGATAAGCCCCAGACACCTAATGACTTCCTTCAGTCTTCACCAGGAAGGCCTCCATTATTAGTGAAGGAGTTCAGAGAGGAGGCAGATGCCGATCAAGTCAGCGGTTGGGAGAGTTCCAATGTATGGAAATCCATGGGACCAGACAGACTGCATCCAAGAGTGCTGAGAGAGCGGACTGATGTGGTAGCAAGACTGCACTCTATACCTTTGAAAGGTCGTGAAGATTGAGGGAGGTCCCTCATACTGGAGAAAAGCAAATGTTGCACCAGTCTTCAGAAAAGGCCAAAAGCAAACCCCATGGAACTGCGGCCTGGTCAGCCTTACTCCAGTCCTTGGGAAGATCATAAAGTGAGCCCTCTTGGAGCACATTTCTGGGCTCATAAAGGAGGTGATAGGGAACAGTCATCATGAATTTACTGAGGACTGATCAGCCTGACAGCCTTCTATGGATAAATTGACAGGATTTGTGGAGTAGGGGAGAATAGCGAATGTCATTTACCTTGACTTTAACAATTCTTTTGACACCGTCTCGCTCAAACAGATGGATAAAAAGCCAGTTGAGTGGTCAGGCTCAGTGGGTCATGGTTAATGGGTTGTACTTTACTCAGAGGTCACCAAGGGTCTGCAAGGGTACGTGCTGTGACCAGTCCTGTTCAACAACCTTATCAATGACCTGAAGGAGGCAATGGGAGTGCGCGGTCATAAAATTTACAGAAGACATGGAACTGGGGAAACTGCTTAATACAGTCAAGGGCAATGCTGCCACCCAGTGGGACCTAGACAGGCAAGAGGATGGGGCTAATGGGAACTTTGTACAACTAAATAAAGTCAATGTCTTTGTTGTGGACACAGTATCTAGATGTGGTCTGAGTTTTGAGTAGAGGGATCTAATCACTTCCCTCTGTCAGCAGACTGTACTTCTGTTAACAAAGCACAGGACACTCTGAGGGTGGCAGAGCACTGGAACAGGCTGCCCAGGGAGGCTGAGGAGTCTCCTTCCCTGGAGATACTTAAAACCTGCCTGGATGCAGTCCTGTGCAGCCTCTCTAGGTGAACCTGCTTTAGCAGAGGGGTTGGACTAGATGATCTCCAAAGGTTCCTTCCAACCCCTACCATTCTGGGATTCTGTTAGCTGCCTTTGCTGCCAGGGCGTGCTGCTGACTCATTCATGTCCAGCTGACATGTCTCTCCAGATCTCCTTCTCCACAGAGCTGCTCCCCAGCCAGTCAGGTCCCAGCCTGTATCATTGCAATGGGCTCTTGCTTCCCACATGCTAGACTTAAAAATTTGTCTCGAATTTCACAAAGCTTCTATTAGTCCCTTCCTGTTGCTTGTCTGGCGCCCCCTGGACGGCAGCCCTGCCCTAGAGTGTGTTAACTGTTTGCCCCAGTTTTGTGCCATCTGTAAACTTGACAAGAGTGTCCTCTGTCACCTCTTCAGGGCGTGACCCTGAAAAATGTCAAACGCTTTATGGATAATCAGACCTTGGGTCACTGGCAATACAGTCCAAAGAACAGGAGGAAAAACATATACAGGAAGGAGCCTAACTAATAAGAACTGCCCACATGGGAAATCTTTATGGATTTCTTTGCGTTTATGGACAACAACATGTGAAATACTATCTGTTTGATACTATTTCCTAATGTGTCAGATATGACTCCCTTTTTATTCATGATACTTAAAGACAATGTGGGGGAGTTGGAGAAAATTATATAGGAAGACTCAATAATTGCCAAGACAACTCTGCAAATGCCCACAAGTGCTTACAGCCTCGAGGTGGCTGGTAATTTTCATCATAAGGAAGTGTGTTGTGGTTATTAGCTTTGGGAATATATAGATGCAAGGTAATGTTTGAGCTCTCCTGCTGGCTGGGAAAGAGTTTTTTTAACATTGAGGACTAGCAAAATATTTTATAAAATGCCTGGGGTTTCATGTGTTATGCTTCTAAAGGAAGCCTTAGACTCATCAGCCCCATAAAGACTGCAAAAGGTAAGGGACAATAGCTTTGGCACAGGAAAGTTTTCACTTGCCTTTCTCATTCCATGTGCTTCTCCATTAGCAGGACAGTAGATTAGATGAGAATTTCAGGAATTTTATGAAAACTGTTTCGGAACCAAAAGCTGCTTTGTCCAACTCAATTTGGCTTAGTCTGAGATCACTGCAGACTGTTACTGAATACTGCAGCCTACAGCTGGACCTTTTATTGCCACACTGTGCCCGCCCCCTCTTCTGCACAAGAAGCAATGCCTATCCTGTACCTGACTCATAAAAGTGAAAAGAATCTCCTTCCTATTTTGACCTGGGTGATGATGTTTCGGAGTAGTGGAGGTGAAGAGGCTTCTGTATGAGACAGTTACTTCTCGCAGAGAAGAGGACATTTTACTTTGTGTAGGCTTAAGTAAAGTCCTCAAACATGTATGCTGCCTCACGTTTGCAATGGTGATGCTTGTCACCATTGTTCCTTCCTTGCGGGTTGATTTTTCATGTTTCTGTTTGTAGAGACCTTGCTGCCCACTGGATGTGTCTTAGATTTACGGCTAAATTAATGCCAGTTGAAGTGATTGGAGTCTATGACACTAAATATTCATAAATCTCCTGTGAATAGTAATGTCTGTTTTCCTGAAGGATAACATCTTCATGGGCGGCTGTCTTGATCAGAGGAGGATTTCAGCATGGCAGGTCTGCAGAGGGGTGACTTTTCATTTGGTTGATCTGATTGATGAGGGAATGCCATCACTTCTGCTATAGCAAGAGGTAGAATTAAGGGGTGTAAGGAATCAGGGTAGGGGTGGCATAACCCAGTAGTTAGGGCCAGAGCTCTCTAGGCCAGGAGTTAAACCAAAAACATCAAGTTAAAGTTGAGTTAAACACCATGCTGGGAGGCAAAATTTGAACCATGGGATTAAGTCAGCAGTCTTAAGTTAGTCAGTCTTGAGGCTGGCATGAGGAACTTCAGGCAGAATGTTTTGAAGCATCAGGCAGGAAACAAATGCTTGAGCTGCCCTCCAGTCTCCTGGAAAACCACCTTCGTTTCCAGGAGGAAAGAAGTGACATGTGCCAGATGTATGTGAGACTCTGCATTAGTAAATTAACAGGGCTGTAACACTCAGGCTTGTGCTGCCTCCTTTAATTGCCTGACATGCATATAGAATGCCAAATGATGTTCTCTAAAGGAAACTGAATACAGATTATGCTTTGCAGCTCTTTGCACTATTGGTTAGCTGGTACCTATCATGCTGAACATCAGGAACTCAGTTCACAAGAGGTGAAGGGGCTGCTACTTGTGTAGTTCAGGTGCATGCCAGTGAAAGTCTGCAAAGTTGAGACAGTAGAATAAGCTGTTGACCTTTTTCTAGCATTGTGTCTTGGACTTGTCATTCTTCTTTCTGAGACCTCATTTACAATAGCTGTTGAGTGGGAAATAATTGTGAAGGAGGACCACGGCTGCTTTTATCTTTTATGCCCTTATACAGGGACAAACAATCCTATTTAAAAAAAACCCAATCCACTACACCACATTGATGTAGTGCAGCAGTGGTTCAAACGACCATAGTTACTATAGAGTAATTCCCCCCTCCACACAACATGATGTGCGTATGCACACATACGTACACGTGCATACACTTGGAACTGAGTATTGAGGATAAAGACTATGTACCTGTGGTGTAAAGCGCAATGTGGTCCACTGCGTGAATGATTTGACTGGGATCCATACAGTTCAAGTGTTAGTAGTGCCCACTGAGTGGTGATTTGTTCCTGACTGTCTTATGAGCACAGAAACAAAATAAAACAGGGAATAGTCAATGTAACTCTTTATTAGACATCCCCATGTCCCCCCTTCACCGCCTCACAAGACTAAAGCAAAAAGGCCCTGGTTTTATTGCAGTATGCAGGTTCTATTAGCGTATCCATTGCTAGAGGAGGAATGAAAGTAAATGCAAACTCCTGACAAGTTCTTCGAACATCTTCTCTATTCCCCTGCCTCCACCAACTAACCTTGTTAGGTTGTGGCTGCCGAGCTGCAGAAGGAAGATTTGCTCGATTAGGTAAAGCATTGGTTGGATTTCAGCCCCCATCTGGTTTTTGTTTTGTGTTCCGCCTCCCCCTTCTGCTTTCCCCTCATTTCTAGTGTAACAAGCTCACTACATAATAAATCTCTTACCCTCAGTCTTGTTCATTTTCTTCGATGGGTTGACCTCCTGAGTTTGTCATTCTCCCTGTTGGAGCAGAGATAGCCAACTTCATTGTCATCCCCTTGGCTTCACATCGTCTTCCCCAGTTGCACATACTGTGGTGAGCCCCAGTTGAAAGCAGCTAAGAGCCTGTAGCTCTGTTCTGTGAGAAGACTGCTGCGGTTTACTGGGGTATGCCGTTATGCCTTAGTTCAATTAACACTTCCCTGCCCCCCCTGCCCTTTAGTCTTTCTTGAATGGGGAAAACATACTAGAGTCAACATATTGTCTGCTGGTTTTTGTTTTGCACATAAGCAGCTATAGTATTCCTAGAGTGCCAGGGTTCATTTAGACCTGCCATCTGACTGCTTGCATCTTTTCTTTCAGGGTGGTTTCCACCAGAAAATTTTTGATACTAATGTAATCTGGAATCGATGATGGCTAGACTTGTATAGACCATTGCAAGGGATTTTAAACAGGTCATTTACCTCTGGTTTGTTCATCTGTACAGTGACAAAAGAGCTAATGATTGAACTGAATTTGTTGTGGAGGTATCGACTTGTATCTTGCCACTGGAATACCCTTCATTAGGACTATAGATATCGGCTATGGATTTTCTGTGAGGCTGTGTGTAAATCCCACAGTGCAACAGTGGGAAGTTTTTTTTTGATGGCCAGTGGCCTGGTATGCTTTCATAGCATCTCACCTTCTTTCCTGGAGAAAAATGGTAAATGATGTTTTCAGACTCAGGCTTCAATGCAGACAGTCTTTCTTTGGTTATAGTGATAGTGACAGACAGCTTTTAAAATAATTACCTTACCGAAGTTCAGTTGCTAATCAAAGAGAGATGAGACAGAGCACCGGGTTTGCTTTTCTCTGTTTGGAAAGTCTTTTTCAGATGTTTCTGCTGTTCTCAATAAAGACAGTATTTGCTGATTCAGGTTGGCTGAGAGCAGGCTAGGCTCACCCGTGTGTTCCAGCTGCTTTGCAGTGCTCTGGCAATGCAAACCAGCTGCAGGTCTGGTTTAACTCGAGCCAGGTTTGTGGCTGGTTTGCATCACTGGAGCAGTGTAAAGTACCTGAAGCATGCCAGCTAATCTGGCCTGTTGGTGAACCATTATAAATTACTTGTTTTTCTTCGTGTTCTTTACATGTAACTTTATTTATAGTTAAAGCCCATAGAAATTGAGTAGATTGTATCACTAAAAGACGGATATTGTGTTCTAAACTAAAGTCTATAAAATTAGAGGTTTTTAAAGTTAGAGCTTTTTTCTTCTTCAGTGAAATAAAATTATCAAATTACACATTGCTCCTCTGCACTTCTCTGTTATGGATTTCTTTTAAGTTGCACTAAGATTACAGTTGCCTGTTCTTATTATAAGATGAAATAATCGTTAGTCTGAAATCTAAAAGAGTAGGCTTTATAATTTTTATTTTGCAAAATGTGGGCTCAGCTTTTATTCTAAATGCAGTAATTTTCCTCTAGTTTACTGAGAATGTATGCGATATTTGTGCCATCAGTATTGCCTGTGATTTACTGATTGGAAAATATTTTGGAGATTTTGAAAGAGGAAGGAAATCAGCCAACCATGATTTTTCTTCTGTTTATAGTAAAATACATAGCTGAAATAATTTTTACCTACCTTGGATAGCATGACGAGTGTTCAAAACATGCCACAAATATTAATCATTAATTATACTCGTAATTTTTTTTCATAATCCAGCTCTTCCTCTGAGGCTTTTACAATGTTGAATGTGTGATGTGTGTTTTTTAAACAGTATTATACAATAGAAGAATGACAGAAGTGTCATTACAGCTACTCTGATCTACATTTTCTTCAGAATTCGGGATTCTTGCTCTTCATCTAGAAATGTTTTTGTATAAAGGTTATGGGATGATTTTTAAAAAAGAATTATTTTTGGATAAATGTATTGGCATTCAAGTCAGAAATCGTATTCGTCTGATGAGCTGTATATTGGAAGAAAACATGACAGAATTTATGAAGTTTTTTTCTAGACTTTGAGGCAAAACACCAAAGAATTAATTACTGCCTCATATTAATTAAGATAACAATGCAAAACCCTTCATTAGAAGCATAGGAAAAGTTCTTCCTTGGTCCTTGGAGAGAATATTATATGCAAGCCCTGTTGTGTGGGTTGCAAGGTGTCACTGGAATTTATATGCATTACTTGTCTAATTGCAGTAAATGTAGCATGTCCAGATAGGTTTAAAAGTTGGATGGCTGTTTGTTACTTGCTGGAAATCACTTGAAACCTTGCTACTCGGAGGCAGCTGTTCACAGGTCCTTCACCTCTCCCCAGAGATAGCTGGAAGACTCTGTTGTTGGACCCTGTCTTTTATGGCAGAAGCAGTAAACATGACAGGTTGTTTGGGAGCCATCTGTTTTAAAATGGTTGCTGCTTTGTATGCAGTAATGAACTTGAGATCAGTTTTCTGTCTGTCTTCATAGTAACAGCCTTGTTTGGTGTCACAACAGGTGGAAGTTGATGGGATGAAACTAAACGTGACCAGCGAGTGGAACCTGGCTTCACCCTTATTGTCTGTCACCATTGATGGCACGCAGCGGACTATACAGGTAAACTCACCAATGCTTCGTTCGTAGACCTGAGATAACCAGAAGCCTGTGGGTATACAAATACTGATATGTGGGATCTAAACTTGCTGCATCATAAAAATTACGTGATGTTGTGCAAATAACATTATCTTTCTACTTTGAATGCATCCAGAGCTTCAGTGGAGTGAACTTGTCTCAATTACTTATCTGGAGTTTTGAGTATTCTTTCTTCTAAAGAGAAGTTACTTGTTTTAGACAGAAATTTATCCCATTTTCTAGAATCTGTTTATTTAATGGCTGTGAGGAGATAGTTTCTTGATCACTGAAGAAATAAAGAAGGGATCACTATAAAAAAAAAAAAAACAGAACAAAATGAACAAACAACCTCAAAACAAAACTGAAACCACTACCAACAAAAAAACCACCACCAACAAAAAAACCCAACCAAAACCTACGTGGAGTCCTACAGAAATGATTCTTCATGTTTGGGTCGTGTGATTTTTCCACTTTTGGGCCTTGGCAGTTTGAAAGACAGAGGACAGTGCATCTCCCATGTAACGTGGTTTTTTATATGCTTTTATGAAATATGATTAGTTCCATGATTTGAAATGAGAAATGTAGAAAACATCCCAAAGTTGTGTGCCTCTAAGAATAGAGGGCTAAAAAGATTAATGTAGTTGTATATTATTTCCTTCTGACCACTAATGTGTTGGAAACCAACTCCAAACAAAAGAGTGTGCCTTGAACCGCCTTATCAATTTTTCTGAAGATAGTGCCAGTCAGATTTATGTATTTGTGGACAAATAATTTATTTACAAATATCTATTGGTCCTGGTAATAGCGAAAGGAGAAAAAAAATTAAAATCAAAACTTTTGGAGTTATTGAAAGTATTTTTCTACATACAACATTATCTATTTCCTATACATTTATCAGTGATATAGTGGTGAGATTTCTAATAATTTACAGTGAAATGTGTGAATTAATTTTTTTCATTTTCCCTCCTGGTAAATTACTCAACTGGAAATACTATTTTTGCTTTGTCTGAATTTAAAAGATTGCAACTTGAAGATTAAAAATACTGTATCTTTCAAGGTTAGTGTTGACAGAGAGTGAGATTTTCATTAAATGCCCAAGTAAATTCTGAACTTAGGTGTTGTAGATGCTTAATGCCAGCTTCAGGGCTTATGTATATCTAAAATAATTTTATATTTTAACGTGTGTTTTTATATTTTAATATTAATGCTGGTCCATTTTGGTGCTATTTTATAAATGATGTTCCTGATTTTCAATAGGAAACAATACTGATGTATAAACACATAAAATCTGTCTAGGAGAAAAGCATTATATTTAGAATGGATAACCATATTCAGAAGACCTCATTGCAAACTATATAATAACTATACAGCTGGATACAGATCTCCGACCATAACTAATAGTCGTAAGACCAGTTAAAAGTGTTGTATTTGAACTGGCACATAAAATTCTGTTTCAAAATTAATGATCGTGACATCTAAACATGCTTTCTTCTAGGAGCTGAGCCAGCAATAGTGTTACTTGCAGTCCCTGAGCATGACCAAACTGTATGAAATACTGCAGGGCTAGCAATGAGCTGCCTGCATGGTATCTATCCGACAGAATGTGGAATAAGCACATATGTTGTTTCTTTCTCCGATTTTATCTATAAGTATTTGCTTTTAGCAAAGAAACCCAGTAGCTTGAAAAGTTATTAATCTTTTAGTGTATATATGTAAATTTATGGGAACCTTAAACTTGACCTCTGATATCCGCTCACTGGAATCTAAATTGGTTTTTTGGTTATATATTTCTGTAGAGTTGCCCCACTGCAAGAACCAAATTAGACAAGTGTATTCCTGTAGGTCAATTTGTCTCCAAAAGCAATTGACCCCTGAGTCTTGAAGTATCTTCTTTCAGCAGGACTTAGCCCTAGAGCCATTTAAGCAACAAATATGGATGAATCGAATAATTCCAGCTGTGCTTTATTAATTTTCAGCCAATCTAATTTCTCTTCATAGTTGGTTTCATTCTTCTAAATTTGCTCAAGCAAATACTGTCTTTGTAAACATTGTATTTCTTTGAAGGTTTGATTTATGCACCTTTGGCTCGATCCTGCAGTCTGGCCCCTCTCCAGCAAAGCACTTAAGTGTAGAAGCAGGAAATAAATAATTTTAAAATGGTTTGGTTTAAAATGTATTTATGTAAATTACAGTCTAGACATTCAAATCGTTGCGTATCTGTCGCACATTTAAAAATAAGTAATTAAGCATACTCCTGTACTTTCGCTCCTCTGCTCAAGGCTCAATGTGTATTAGAGCAAAGCAAAGCACCAACTCTGCCACAGAGTTAAGAAGGCCTATGAGTTTAAAACCCAGGTTTTCTAAGACTGTTTCTGGAATACTGGACCTGGGAATACACCTGAAGAGAGGTATATGCTCTGGTCCCAGTCTGTCTAGGGCATATCAGGGCACAACTAGGATGTGTGGCAGTCCCCTCCCTCCCGCTTTTGTTTCCTTTGCGAGGAAGCCCATCTGTGTGCAGCAGATGGGCGCTGCGGAGTGCCTGGCCAGGTCCCCAGATGATAGAGGGACCAGAACCCTGGGGTGTACTTGCAGGTCCGTTTGACTGCGGCATAAGGGCTCTGAAATCTTTGCTGCGCTGGATTACTGTGAAATCCATAGGATGCTGTACAAAGTGATGAACTGATGAAAATTTGGGATCATTGGAGCAAGAGATTTCTGAGATGCAGTCTCCAGGGATGAGGATGTGGACAGACCCCATTGAACTTCTTGAAGTACGCAGATTCTGTCATGGTTTGTTTTTGTTGTTGTTGTTGTTGTTTTTAGTAGTTCCTCGGCTAATCCCAGTTTCTCAGCATTTTCTCCACTTATGACCAGACTTTGCTTCTCATTTGGGGAGGCTGAATTTAATGCATTGTGAAGTGTAGGATTTTATTCACCAAGCAAATGAAATTTTTATGTGCAGAAATACTTTGCCAAAATGGTTTCCCCTACCTGTTTCTAAAGATGTTAGTGACTCAGAATCTGACTTACATGTAGCTATTATGAATTCAGACTCTGCCTTTGCTGCAAATCAGAGAAGTAACTATAGGCATGTGGTTATGGTATGTCTTCCTGAGGATTCAGATTTGAAGGGTTTGGCTGTTATTTAGTTGAAAATACATATTTAAAATACACTTGTATATAAACCGTTATTTGAATATGATACAGCCTTTCAGGAAATATTTAGAGTAAAAAAAAAAAAAAAACAAAACCAAAACCAACAAATAAATGAGGTGCTTAATGATTCCTGTGAAGAGTGAGTGGAAAAGACAAGGTTGGTTGAGCTGTGGAAAAGAACCGTAAAAACTCTAGTGGAAACTGGAAGGGAGAAGGGTGATTCAGAATGGTATCCTGAAAAGTAATGACAGCTGGAAGAAAGGCAGCAGGCATATTTTGGGACAATTAGGGTGCTTTTATCCCTCTATCTCTGCTCCCATATACAAGTTAATCTGGATTTCAGTGAGCCCTGTGCCTGCAGAAATCATCCTCTGTGACCTCTTCTCTCTCCCTGTGCCTGTGAACTTGGGAGTGGGTGGAAGGAGAGAAGGGAGAAGCAAGCTGCCTTTTCCATAGAGCTGAACATCTCCTTTTATTCCCTCATGTGAACCCCAGAATCTAAGGGGACCTCAAGATAAATCAAGGAATCCATGAAGTCCGGCAGATGGACTTGAACCTAACTGCAAGTCTGTCCTTACTACAGTCTGTTTGCAAGTAGGTGCCTTCTGCTGGGAGAGTGCACAGGAACATCAGGTGTCTGCAGAGAGAGCAGGCTGACCAAGAAAAAGACACATGCAGGAGATTCTCAAGCCCTCTTTGCTTTGGCACTCCTTGTGTTTGGGCAAGTTCTCAAAAACCACTCCCCCAACCATTCAAATTCCAAGGCTACTCTATGGTAACACAACATGGACAAATTTTACAACTCCTTAGTTCTGTTAAATAGTCTGCTTTCATTGATGCCATCATCAAACACTCAGCCCAACCTTATATACCATTTACTTCCAGACAGTTCCCTATAGCAAAAGGATTCTGAGACAGAATAAATTATTTGTCCCCCTCTTTTGCAACACTTTTGTACCTCTTCGTTGTATCATATGCACCCAACCTTTCTACTGGCATATTGTTGGCCCACACTGGTTTCACAGCTCAGCTAGCTTGCTATAATGAAACCTCCCACCTTATAAAGGTAGTGCACGCACTCTGCCTTGAACCTGAAAAACTCTTAGTGGCTTTTGGCAGCTTCAGGAAAGCAGTTTTACAATGGTACTAGTGTGCCTTCTCTTTGTATTTCCTGGCTTTCAGAGGATTGGTCTCTGCTGAGCTGGAGCTCTGTAGGATGGAAGAAGAACTCAACTGAGTAAGGTCCTGGGCAGATCAGTATTACTTTGACATTAGCCTTGCTTTGACAGGGAATAGGAATACTTGATTTCCAGAGGTCCCTTCCAGCCTAACTGTTCTGTGACTCTGTTGGACATCCCAAACTCTATGGTAGAAAGGTCTTTATCAGTCACAGCAAGGTGTGATTAAGAGAGTAATGAAGTTACTAAGCAAGAACTTGATCCTGTAAAGCTGAAATCATCAGTCTCAAGCTTCAAGTGTTTTTGTGAATGAAATAGATGAAGATTTTATCAGTGGAGTTTTCTCTGCTTAATGTTACAGGGAATTCAGTGATGGCATCACTTATTTTTTCGTTTAATTTATTTATTGCATCAACAGTTGCAGCAGGAGGAGTATGTTCTACATTCTGGGATATGACAGATTTAATTGCTTCTCTGATACAATGTTTCTTTTTGTTATTATTTTGATCTATAATAGCAGAAAAAAATGAAAATACTGTGGGTTATGAAGCCTTTGTTCATGGAAAATGTCTGACAGGAGAACAAAGCCTATGCCCAAGTACTCATTTCCTTCAACCCCATGGAGACTTTTTTCAAATGTGTATTTTTTAGAAAAATTAGGTGTGTGGTTTTTTTTTTTTTACTGTTTTGAGATCTCAGATATAATCTGTGATAATGACATCTTATGTAGGTTTCAGGTCTAAAGTACCAATACTTCAGCACACTCATTTTCTTAAACACTGAAAATGATTTTGGGAAGCTTTAGTGAGCAGTGTACATCAAGGCTGCTCAACAGTCTGTTCTTTAGTTCTGTGCAATTACTGCACACTCTCTGTTGTCATTTACCCATGATTTCAGAATTATTTTTGCTCGGCTGTCTCTAGAAGAGAGACACACAATGATTTGCAAACAGTGGCAGACATTAGGATATACTATATCCAAAGAGCTATACTGTTGGGTAAAGAAAAGCTATAGTGTGAGCCCCAGCACTGGATTCCTGATGGCCCATATTGATTAATTGGTAGCTCGCTCCCTGGCTTTGTTTCAGCCTATTTCAGTTATGGCTGACCTAGACAAATCTGGTACAGATTTATGCTATGCTGTATAGACCTAACCAGTGGGACTGAGATAGTCATTGCCATTTGGCTTTGGGACCAGGCATCAGTCCATGGCCCTCCTTCATTTAGCAGTGGAGAAACACAGGCTGTTCCTGTTTGCTCATCCTGCCACAGTCATCTGAGAAAATGGAGTTCAGCCTTTAAACTCCAAAAATGATCAGTGGATATGATACAGAGAAACGGATCTTTATCGCCTCACTTGAGTCTCTTAGCATTTGAGACAAGTACGAACAAGCTCTCAAATATCCCAGATAAAAGACAAATGGAAAAGCCTGTGGCATACAGCGTAGTATGCCTTGCTGTGCTTCCGGCTTTTAAAATTATTTTGAAAGCATTAATATGTGTTGGTCAGGGCACTGTTCTTGTTACTTCTTTCCCTGCAGTTGCTCAAAAAGAATGATAGATTCTGGCAAGTTGCTTATTGCAGCCTTATCATTACCTAATAATTACTGTGGTGGTGTCTTTTAGCTTCGTTTGAGTTCCTCCTAGCACCTGTATTGGAAAAAAAACCTGAGCAGTTGATCCCTGCCGCTTGTATCAATGCTGCTTGTATCTTCATCCTCACTTAGTTGCCTCTTTTCAGTGCTGCAGAGTTACTCCTTGCGGAGAAGCCTGTCTTCATGTTTGTGCTGCTCTCTGAACATCTCCCATTTCTGTTCTCTCTTTTCTGAGCTGTGGGGACCAGAACTGTGCTCAGTGTTAAAAGCATGGGCAAAACCCAGACCTCTGCTATAACTTAATAGTGTTCACTGATTTGTTATCTGTTCTCATTACTAATTTCAAAGATTTCCTTTGGCTTTTTTAACCAAAACCAAGCACAGAGTTGATGTTCCTATTGAATTATCACTTCTCGTTGGTAATGGCAGGGGTGGGCAAGGAAAAAAAGATAAACTCTTGGCAAGGAGGTTTTGCCAGGAAACTTTGAAGCTGTGCAGTGTTCTAGAGCACAGATATTGATGTCCTGGTGTCACCCTTGGCAAACAACGTAGCTGTTCTTGTGGATGGACGTGGATCCTTCCCAAAGGATGAGACGCAGAAGCAGAGAAAAGTCATAGTTAAAGAAGTTCTGAAACTTCATCAGGATGCATGATTCAATGCATATCTCCTAGGTGTACTTGGAAAGACTTGAGTGATCTGCTTTAGATAATTATTAGATAAGTCAACTTGTTGAGTTCGTGAAAGATTTTGTGCAAGAAAATTAGTAATTGAACCACTTAGGTTTCATTGTTTGATCATGGGTGATTGAAGGGAAGGACTGAGACTTCTTTATTTCCAAAGGCTGTAGGGAAAGGGAAGGTGTATAAAAGCTGGCCTTTTTGGTGCTGCTTTCTGTAATTGCTAATGATGCATGTTAGAACAAATATTACTATTATGGCTTCATTGACATAGGTTTTTGCTAAAATTGTTAAAATTATTACTTTTTAAAATGAGCCCTGAATACACTTAGAGCCTATACAATGGCAGTATGGCCAGCTCCTGAGTTATGAAGCCTTAAAAAATATCGGATAGCCTTTACTGTCATGATGTCTACTTTAAATAGCAAATACCTGAATCTCATGAGCAGTCTGCAATTTGTGTGAAATCACGCTCTTGTCCATGGTTCAAATGGAGAATGTGTGAAGGGAAGGTGAAAATTCAAGGAAATAAAAGATCATGAAATTACAGGTTATTGCTGCTTTTTTTCTTTTTTAATTGAGCAGCAGAACCATAAAGCACACACCACCACCCTTACCAATTCTTTGATGAAAATGAAATTATTTTTTTTCATCCAGGAAGGAAATGAATGATCAACTGCTATGCCCAATCAATCCCTCTGGAATTTATTGTCCACTTTTCATAGAGAGGTCTTCCACAATAAAGCTCTATGTACAAACAACGTAACCTTTCTTTAACCTAATGGGATTAGTGTTATCTTGTGCTACTCAAGAGGTTAATCAAATAACGTTAGTTATCACAGTATCTTATGCAATATTTTTTTTCCAAAGGAGCTATAAATTTTAATGGCAGACAATATTCAGGATAGTAACTATAAGGACTCTGTATGTGTCCAAAGACCAAAGCATTGTATTCAGTTGTTGACAGACATTGTAGTTTTATGATATCTAAATGCTGAAAGACGAGGAGTGGTTCTCTTGAACATGGTAACACATTCAGAGAGCAAAGGGGAAGGAAAAGGAGAAGCATCGAAGAGTGAGGAAGGACTATGGATCCTGCAAAGAATCCATCTCAGGACAATCAAACATGATCAGATCTAGAATCACATGGTAGTGTATTACCCCCTATAAGAGCAAAATGTATTGCATGTCAAAACAAGGGTAAAGTTTCTAAGAGTTTTAGTAATTTTGTGGTTTAACATAATAGCAGCAAAAATTTAAAAGTTCACAGGGAGGACTAAAATCTTCGTTATTTTAAGTAGTTGTAAATAGCTGGAAATGTTGGGCTGGAGCTAGATTAATCCTTTACCAACACCAAATAAACAGTCTTTCCTGTGGGGTCTTTTTTTGGTGGTGGGTTTTTTTGATTGGTTTTAAAGCCTCTCATCCATTGCTTTATAACACCTACCTATCACAGAGGGTTAAAGGAGCACATGGACATGCTTGGAAGGCACTCTATATATAAGTAATAGCAATACTGCAGTGGTATTAATATTAAATACCTATGAGTGTCTAAAGCTTGGTAAAAAGAAGTAACAAGTGACTTTAACATTGGATATCACCTAAAGAAATATTGGGAAGGAACTGTATTTCCATTTTTCTGTTTATGGGAGGACGGAAATTCCTAAGTCATCTACTGTAATTAAATCCCAGGCATTAAGGGAGCCGTTTTTTTGAAAGTAGGAATTTGGTGCCTTAAGCTCTTAGAAACTGCACCTGCACCTTTATCTGTGTAGTTTGATGCCCTGTAAGCTATTCACGCTGTGTTTAACATCCATATTTGTAGTGTTTGTTGCATTTAGTCCCTGGAAAAGGACTGAGGTAGCTTGCAATATGTTCTGGGGGAGGCATCCTGTCAAGATTCCTTTTAAAGGGAAAGACTACTTCAACATAGTACCATTTTTGCCGATCTTAGACATCTTTCACATGTCAAAATGCTTCATACACAGGACTCGATCATCTCGTTCCCCACTGGGTGATTGCTGCCCTTGTAAGAACCTGGAAAATGTGGATGTGCCCTGAGGAAGAACAGCTATCTGAGGCTTCATTTACTATAAAGTGTGATCTAAAACTGATAATGGCTAAGGGTAGAGCAGTGCACAAAATTGGGCTAAGTTTCCATCTGTAGTTTAATGCACTAAGGGGAGGAAACGATGGCACCATCGGTGGAGAACACTAAATTGTGACAGAAATAGAGTGATCCCTGAAGTGGAAAGGCTTGTGAGGCTGCACAAGTCTGAACATACAGTGCAATGGAGGCAGGCTCCAACAGACAGGCAAGCTTGGTCACATGGCTAGTCTGGGATTACATCCCTAGACTGGGATTTTGCACAGTGGAAAGGGAGTGCTGAAATGAAGTTCTGCTTTCTGCAAAGGTTCTAGGAGGAGAGGGAAAAGGAGATTGATAAAGCCAAAACGGTCCTCACATTTTGACAAGAAGGTGACTTCATAGTTTTCCCAGCTACTTCTGCAGCTTCTTTCTGACCCAACTATGGGACTCCAAGGATGGGAATGACATAGGTGGATGACAGAGCTTTTCAGATGTCCAAGCATCTTCAATACACAAAATCTTGTAGATGAGGTACTAGCAGATGAATCCGCTATAACTTTACAAGGTAAAATACTGTGGGTTTTTTCCCCTAACTTCCATTTTGTGGGAATAATTTGCTTTTTAATTAAAGCTGTCTGGGGGTGATTCTGGCCTGTATTTTGCTAGGTTGACTTTTCAAGAGTTTATAAATATTGGTCAAGAAGTGGATAGCATTCTCCATTTAAAATTCATGGCATAAGATGTTCAGAATTTCTGGTAGTGAGCAGTTGAAATGAAGCAGTAGGGTCTGCAAGAACTTCTGTGTTCTGAAAAACAGCACCATACTGGGAAACTACAGTGTGTTCACTCGAAATTTTGGATTTTCTGGGCTTGTTGGGGTTTTTTTGTTGTTGTTGTTCTGTATAGTCTGATATGTATTGTCTGACTGTTAATGTAGTTATGACATGGCTTGAAAAAGTTGTAGAAACTGTTAGCCAGGTGACAATACGTACATTTTCTGTAACAAATGGTCTCCAGCTTTACTTTCAAAAATAAAGGTGGTTTATATTAGTTCAAGATAAATGTGTTTGAGAAACTTATATATGTGATTTCTTTTGCCAGTTCATACTCATTTTGGCTTGACACATAACTTTTTGCTTTGTAAGCAAAGCAAAAAAATTGCTTTTGGTCTGTTGAAGTTTCTTTGTTTTGGTATCATTCCTCCCCTGCAGCTGCTCTCCCCTCCAGTAGCTTGGAGAGCCCAAGATACCAGGAGATTTGTGGAAAATCCTCTGAAATCTTGTTGTTGTCTAATAATGCCTATGTTGGTTTAGAATCTTTTTCAATAATATATATGTGTGTGTGTGTATATACATATACATTTTTATATATATATATATACACATTTATATATATATATATATAGGCTGAGCCTCTTTATCCTTCTTCATGTAAAGGTTGTTATCATTTTTATCTGCAAGTGCTGATCCACTGCAGGCTTAATGCAAAGCTGATTGTAACCCTACTGCATCTTACGATGAATAGATCATTGATACCCAACTAAGTGGAAATAATTTTCTATGGCAAAGCAGAAGAATTTAAAGTCGTATCACACTAACCTCTGGTAATTTACTGGGATTTACAGATTAAAACGATTATTTGTGAGATGACTGTGGTATAGCATACACTTAAGATAGAGGAGGAAAATCAAACACACTTTGTATGATTGTATACACTTGTCTATTTTTACATGCGTGCATAAGCGTTTTGTTTGTATATACATAGCATATGCAGTATAGCATACTGTAACCTGTGTGTGTAAAAATACGTATAATATTTATGTAACACTCACACCCATTTGACAGCTTTGAGACTGCAGATGGATTTTTTTTGAAGTTGTGATTTTTTTTCAGTTTTGATGTAGCTTGTTACTTTCTCATAAGGGAAAAAAAATACTTTAAACTCATATTATGCTAATTAATGTCATCTGAAGTCCTATCAGTTGAATCAACCACAAATGCATCGGTTATGTCTAAGATCACATAATTGATGCCAACAATGTAATTCTACTGTATTGGCAGGTAAACATACGGTGATGTTTTGTCTTTGTTCAATGGTAGACTTCCCTTGCTTTTTGGTGCAAACCTCATAGTAAATAATTTGCAATTTATTAGGAAAACAATGACAATGCATATAATTAGCTATTCTCTTTTGTTACCTCTATTTGATTACTTTCCTGCTATCATATGCAATATGAAACCATCTATTATGAGGTATAGAATATGTAAATATCTAACTTTACAAGGGAAATTGGAGACTAGTCTTTTTTCTAAAGAGGTGGAAAATAAAAGAATAATTGTTAACCATGTCCTTTCATTTTCCTGAAAACATCAATTACATTTACAAATCCCAGAAACACAAGCCCACCAGTGGAACAGAAATAACTCCTTTCAATATGCTTCAAAAAATCTAATCACATCTAACAGCTGAAATTTATTTACAACTGTAATTTGAAACATTAATTATGATAATGTGCTGACTCCTTTTGTAACGTGGTTCTCAAACGCCTGGCAGTTCTCTTTTCGGTCTTGATGTAACATATGTTTTGTGACTTGGAGAATTTCTCTACCTTTCTTTCTTGTTTTTGTGTTTTGAAATATACCCAGAAGGAAAATTTCTTTTTCTCCTCTGTTTAGCTGTTTTCCTCACCTTTGCCATTACTTTTTTTTTCCCTCCTCATTGGCTGTTAATTCAAGAGGTGGATTTTAGTGCTTATGCTAACACTTAATGCTGTCGACAACTAAATGTAATGCTTTGTGTTTTGGACACAGCAAACAGTAGCAGTGAGGATTTACTATACTGTGACACCAGTGCACTTGAACAGAGCATCAGAGCAGGAAGAAGGCTGCTTATATATTTGTCTTGTCTTGAGACTATGTCTTTAGAAGGTTCCTTCTTGATAAACATATATATTTGGCTTTATTAAATTGGTTATTAAATTATTTTTGAAAGGGCTGTGCTAGCTTATTTAGTTGTGAGAAAAAAGAATCTGTGTGAGGAAATACTTTGATGATTTGGTTTTCACTTGTGAAAAGTAAGTCTAGTTGTCAAGATACCTGGCTTTACTTTGAAAGCCTTTAAAGAAAATGACAAAAGGACTCTATTTTTCTCTTTTTGTTTTGTTTTGTTTTTTAAGTTGTGTTTTTCTGTGTGACGGGGAGATTAGCCAAAAAAATGGAATTTTTATTAGGACATGAAAAGGTCTCTAATGACCCTTGAAAGTGGACAAAAGGGTAGCACAATAAGTGACAGAACTCTAACGAGGGTGGAGGGCATTCCAGGAAAAAAAGAAATTAAATCCTTTAATTTTTTTCGGCTTGCCATTTTCTGACAGCTTATCAAGTGGTTGGGACTTGTTTGTTTTGGCATGCGGTTCATTCATTGTAGGCAGCCGGTACTTTGTTCTTCTTTGTGGTTTCCAAAACCTGACTGTGTTTATCCTAGACTGTGGGAAAAGTGTATATTCCTGTTTCCTTTATAAAAGTAAACGTCAGGTTTTGTATGAAATTTTATTTCCCATATTTTCCATTCCATTAATCATTATTGTTGAAATATGTCAGGCTTTGGCACATCATCCTTTGTTTTCATATGATTGTACAGATTGCAGTGTCAGTATGTGACCTGTTAAGTCAAAAAATAAGCATGTTTGGGCTGTAGTAATTATTACTTCATAAAGTATAGCTGAGGAACATGCACTTTTATTGAAAAGGGACCAGGATTTAATTTATTGCTATTAAAATTGTTTTGTGGGATATCTAGCTATTGTTGTATAGCACTTTCTCACTTAGTCTGAAGAAGACAAGAGCCATAATAATGACTTTTCATATACCTGTAGGTAGCTGTAAAAAGAAAGGGAGTAAGCTGTGCTTCCTGTCTGTGATGAAAAAGAGGAGAATTAATGTGCCATAAGGATTATTTCAGTTATATTAGGAGAAAACTTCCTAATGATAAGGATGCTGAATAATGGGATAAATTGCTTAGGGAGATTGTGAAATCTCTGCAGTTGAAAGATTTTAAGAGTGGTTTAGACACACATCATTTAGGAGTGACACAGGTGTGTTTTGATTCTGCTGGGGGTACTGGACTAGAAGATCTCTCAAGATGATCTGCAATCCTGTTCCTAGGATTCATTGCCTTAAAATACTGAAGATCTCTGTACAGCTCTTTGTTTGCAATTTATGCTCACCTTCTCTAATCTGTGCTTCTGTACTCGCATGTACGCCTGGCATTGTGTGAATGTTAGGGCTGCGTTCCATGACTAGGACCCTGATTTGGGGTCTAGATGTGTTGTAATTTAACAGAAAGAGGGAAAAGGGGAGAAAAAACTTTTCACGTTGAAGGAGAAAACAGTTCACAAGAAGAAAGAATTCTTTATGCATTTTGCATATTTAGATTAGGGGTAATACTGTGTTAAATCAATAACATCTTTTCTTTTGCATTGTCTTGTGGCTTACTGACAATGTAATATTTGAAGACTGTTTAATAACTTCAATCAACTCCTGAACCACAGTAGGTGACCAGACATTTCGTAAGGTCATTTTTTTTTTCCTGTTTTCAAAGTAGCATCATTGGAGGTTTGCATTTTAAAAAGAGATTAAAATGTCTCTCATTAGGAGAGAGTGAAGATAATACTAAATGTGAGTAACAGGAATACAGAATCACAGATGTTTAGAGATGGCAGAAGCCTCATTATTCATGACATTCGTCTTTCTGCAAGCCCAAGGTTGTTCTGTGTTGTACTTGGCCATATTTGTTTCCGTTGTTTCTAAAAAATAAATTTTATTGAGTTGACTGAAACAAAATCTGAACTGAAGTATGAATTAGACTTCTAGTACTGAAACTGTCAAAGGAAATGGTTTTATTTTATCTGCTTTACGTAAAGATTTGTGTACTTAGTTACTTTTGATTATTTTACAGTGATGTTACAGACAGAAAATGGAACGGTTTCTAGTTCCGGGGACACTTCTAATCAGTTTTTACATCTGTTTTTTTCAGCGTCTTTCTCGGAATGCCTCTGGAGAGACAAGCATTCAGTTTCTAGGCACAGTGGTAAGTATGTATAAGTATTGTCAAGAGTTAGGTTGGTACAAGAATATAATGTAAACAGAAAATAGATAAATGACACTTGCAGCACATTTATGCTTGTATTTATGAAGGTTAGTATGATGTGTAAATATTCTGAGCTTAACAGGTGAATTTAGGCAAATTTCTGAAGCTAACTTCCAGGGCTCAGTACACAGTATCTGTGTTCCACATTTCAGTTGATTCAGGTCTGACTGTTTCATTTACAAGGGATTTAAAAGTAACAGGTTGTAGACTTGTAAGCTTCCTGCAACATACTCAGATTTGATCCACATCAGGATCAAACTTACTCTTCCCTCCCACTTCAACTTTCTGATCTCTATTGCTTCACCATACCATGTGCCCTCATATCCCAGAGGTGGGTCAGTAACTGCTTTATCAAAGACTCTTCAGTAATGCAAAGTGTTCTGTCCTTTTCTCACTCTAACCAAACGTGGTAGCTCTGTAGGTCTCCCAGATTTGCTGGAGAGAAGTATGCTTAAAGTCCCAATCCTAATCAGATTTTATACCGTTAGACAGAATTTACTCAATAAAATAGATTTTTTTCATCTGCTATTATCTGGAGCAGTCATATGTAATATAGAAACTAAAGTTTTGTGTTAGGTGATGTTCAGAAACATAGATGTGATTGAAGCAGCTTCGAATTCCGTGATTTGCATGATTAAAATACAGTCATTGAATTTTTCCAAATTCCTTGTGCACCTAGAAGTAGTTCTGAAAATGAAATAAAATTGAAGTATCTTCTAAAGTATGTTGTGCTGACTTTAAAACAACAGGTTTCCTTGTGGTGACATTAACAGTGAGAAGCCTAGGAATGAAATGTTCCCTTTAGAATTTAGTCCTAACATCTCTGTGCCCATATGATTTGGACAAAAGATTAAAATTGCATATCATAATCTTTCATTCTTCTTACTTGTAACTAGTTCTTCTACAAGTCCAATGAAGCCATTTTTTGGGAGTTATAACACGATAAGAGTAGACTTAACAAGAACACCTGTAGACTTGCATGTTGGTGTTTTAGAGACAAAAAGTGCCCCTAATATTTTTTGCTTCTATAAATATATCTCTATATATGCATATACATTTATATGTCTTATTCGATATCAAGCAGAGTGGCACTTACAAATAAGACATAAAATAAAAGTTTTGTTCTGCACTGTTGTATTTGTAATGATGCTTCAGCTCTGGAGTTGAATCCTGCATATGCGAGATTGCTGCTAGCTGACTGATCTGATATTCTTTATGTAAGAAGAAAGTAATTACTCCAAGTAGGTAAGATATAAACAGAAACACAACTTGATAAGATAACACTGAAAAGATTTTAATTGATCCCCTGTAAGTGGGTGCTGTAGCAGAGAAAATTCTGATTAGTTGTGTATTTAGTGACATTAAAAATTAAATTTGTTGTTAAATTAGGTATGAATACATTTCATGTTCATACGTTAGAAGTGCCCTGGAGTCTCACTTACAGACTAGAACTCTTGTTCTGGGCCTTGTGCAACAGCAAAAGAAGACAAAAAGAGGGTACAGTATTGCTGTGCTTTTTAGCTTTAAAAAATTGATGATGAAACAGCTAATGGATTGCAATATATATCAGATCTTACTGACTAGCTTGTGTGTGTTTATTGGATCCTAGTTATTTCAGGAAATGAAGTATGTGATTACAACTAAAATTCTCAAGAGGACTAAACAGAAAAGCCTGTAGTGCTCTATTCACAATTTTTTATTTAATATAAATTATGCGTATGTCTTGCTGATCAAACCCAGAGAGAGAGAACTTCAGTGAGCAGGGTAGAGAAGCAATAATGAAGTCTGATTCCCAGGGTTTGCTCTGATACCAGTTTTCTCATAGAATCCAAGCCAGAGTCTGCACCTGTGTTCCTGTCAGTTCCTCTAGCCTACTGTCCTTCTCCTTTCCCCTAAATCCCTTTATTTAATTGGTCCTTTACCCCTTTAACATCCTTGTACTCTTCCAATTTCAACTTAATACAGTCAGCTTACATAATGGTGGAAAAGGATGGGTTTTCCTTGCGATGATGTCCCCTACAAATTGCCTACGCTTTTAGATACACAGTCTATATCTATGTACCTGCGTGTCTATATATACACATACACAAATGTAACTATGCAAACAAAGAAAATAGTGTTATCTTAATGAAGGTTCTAGAAATACATTTTGGACTTGCCATTATGTACATTCCTCTTACTAAACCTTTGCTAACATAGAAGTGCAGTCAAGATAGTAAGTGTTTGAAAGAAATATTTAGCAGCAAGAAACTCTTGATTGCTCATTATTATTATAATTATAATGTATTGTTATCAGTGTAATAAACAGCTTGTGAAATTATTCCTCTGCTCTTTTTTTCACAGTAGAAAACGTTAGGGATAGCTTTGAGCATTCTGTGTTACTTTTGATGGGGGCAAATGTTGATAGCACTTCAGTGGTGGCAGGCAGTGTGATGCTACTGAGCGTACACACCACGGACCTGTCCATCAGAACGTATTTTTAGAACCAGCTGATCAGGAGCACAGCTCCCTGGCTTGTCAGGAGGGCATCAGCTTCAATAAAAGGCTTCACTCGATTTTTTGACATTGGACAGTAGAAACAGTTCTGCTACTGGTTTTTGATAAAACACAAGCCCCGGCTTCAGGAAGCCAGCTGACACCGAGGAGCAGTGAAAGGTATGCTCTCTATTAGAAATATCCTTGCTGTCCTAGTTGGGTGGGTGAAGGACAGAGAAAACTACATTGCAGCAGAAGGACAACAGTTTTTAATATTAATTCTGCTGCATAACATATGGTAAACATGTGAATGGTAGGACAAATGTGTCTGTTAGTGTAGCAGCATATTTCTGTTATTTTAGAGGAGAACAGGAAAAATCATGTTGCTTTCCCCGGTGAGATCATAGCTTTGAGTGCACACTGTTAGCATCATTTGGGTGTCTACCTGGATTTGTAATAATACTTTTTTTTGGTTTTGATCATGAGTAGAAATTCTTGGCTACTTGAGCATTTCTCTTCTCTCAAATTGTTGTGGCATTAGATAGCTTATTTTCTCCAAATTGTTTTTTGGTAGAGGGTTATGAGTCTCAGATCTGATCTAGGACTCATGCTATTGGAGGATGTACAAGGATTGTTCTGCCTGAGGAACAAGCAACTTTTAGCTGTAAGAAATTAAGAAATAGTTATTGAAATGGAAACTACACTGATTTGGTTTAATTTTCTTGGGATGATGACATTTTGAGTCCTGAATAAATTATTTCAGAACAGGTCATGGGTTATTGCCATAATTTAGATTTTACATGGGTTTTTACTCATTTTTCCTCTCTGATGAACATGACTAGATATCATATACTGATGGAGTCCCGCTATTCTGCCACTTTACGCTAGAATTATTCAGATAGTGTATTTATTAATAGCATTACCATAACGTCAAGAAATCTTATTGTTCTATATATTGTACAAAGAAAAAGGAAACAAGATAATACGTACTTCAGATTTATGTCTAAAACCATGCCCAAAAGCAAGAGTACCAGGAAACAAGGAGGCAGTCCTTTATGGGTTGTCGCCTGTGTTTAGGCAGCTCACAGAAGTAGGTTTGTAACACACAGAATCTTAGAATCATTTAGGTTGGAAAAGACGTTTAAGATCATTGAGTCAAACCATTAACCTAACACTGCCAAGTCTGCCACCTAAGCGCCACATCTACAGGTCTTTTAAATACCTCCAGGGATGGCAACTCAAACACTTCCCTGGGCAACCTCTTCCGATGCTTGATAACCCTTTCAGTGAAGAAATTTTTCCTAATGCCCAACCTAAACCTCCCCTGGCGCAACTTGAGGCCATTTCCTCTTGTGCTATCGCTTGTTACTTGGGAGAAGAGACCAACACCCGCCTTGCTACAACCTCCTTTCAGGTAGTTGTAGAGAGCAATAAGGTCTCCCCTCAGTCTCCTCTTCTCCGGGTCAAACAACCCCAGTTCCCTGAGCTGATCCTCCTAAGACTTGTGCTCTAGACATAAAGATCTGTAGAAAAATACTGAGATCTGTACACAGAGCTTCTCTGCAGTTCAGAAGTCTGTATGTTTGAGTAGTCTTCTCAGAGGACCAAAGTCCACTCTTCGTTCCTCTCTTTCCAGTTAGCCTCCAGTTTCTGTTGTGTTTCTTGTCTCTTCGTTCCACCTTCTGTTCTCCTATGTGAGAGGAATGGTTTTTGCTGGCCCACTGATGGCCGTGATCATTTGCTGGTTATTCACACCTCTGTCAGCTGGACTTCAGCAATGAAATATGTCTGTGCAGGCAGCCTTTAACACTAAGAAAGCTGCAAGTATATAAGGATCTACAGATCATTATGGAAGCATTAAACTATTCTAAACTCTGTGTAATGGCCTCTGTGTAGAATTTCAAATAAAGAAATACTGTCTGTATGCTCAGATAGTGAGGGGCCTGGGTCCGTTGCATGAGTAATACCATCGTCAGCTTTGGGCTGCAGGCCATGCTTGACAGTGATGCTCTGCTGGCCTTGTGGAACACTTTCCTCAAAAGAGGCAGTCCCAGAGAGTGAAGGGTCTTCAGCCACAGTGGAAAATTTCACTATCCTCTACTCATCATTGATGCCATTTCTTTGATCTTCTGTTCTCTAACATCAGAGCAGCGATATATAGAAAAACAGTTACTTCTTTCCTCTGAGGGAGGATGAAAGAACATCTATGTGACAGATGATAGTCATGTTGCTCAGTATATTACTTAGCAGTGTTCCTTCAGTGATGAACACAATACTGGAACCCAAGCTACCTTTAGGTGCTTCTGAGTTTCTTGGTTCTCACTGGGGGTTTTTCCATTGCTTCAGTCTCATCCCTGATGGAGTGCTTTTTGCCACCTTTGATTTATAAAACATTTGAAGTTTTGCTGTGGAAGCTTATGCTCTCTTACAATTACTGTTAGCTTGTTAATACTACACTTGCTGTTCATCAGCCTCTTTGCAGACCCGTTGAAAATAGTCCAGATCTGCTGCGACCAGATCTGCAAACTCCAGGACGAGAACACTGGCTTTAGGAAAACTGGTCTCTGTCAAACCCTGGCCACGCGTGTTAGTATAGTTGGCATATGTTCTAGTATAGTAGTGCTCACTCGGTATTAATGACTTTTTGATTGTTCTTTAGCTACTTCCAGATAGATTGGCAAAAGGATGTTTCATACACAGTCAGGGTTATTAGTTATGTATGTTGTTTATGAAGTTGGTCAGAAATGGAGAGCTTTACATGGAGGTGTATTCCTCAAAATCTTTGTCTTTGCTTCCTGACTTATTGCTTATTCATCTTCTATGTAGCTAAGGTAATCCTGGAAGCTACAGGTCAATATACTATCTTTACTTCTCACTGCTGATTCCCCTTTCTACTCCCTCCTGCCATGACTTGTCTGCTTTTGCTTCAACAGCAAACTTCCGACTTCCTGTCCTGTTACTGAGATTTACAAATTCTTCCGATACTGGAACTTTTCAGTCTGTGTATAATCTCATCATCTTCCAGACAGCTTCCTCCTCCTTTTTTCTTTCTCCCTGCATTGTTACAAAGACCAATTAGGTAGCAATAAAGATGGAAGCTTTGGCTATATGAGTCTGATTTAGCTCACAATGATAAATGTTGAACAACCTGCTTCCTTTACCCTTACAAATAATTGCAGTTCTTAACAGGTTTTTTCTTTCTTTCTGCTTTTCTTTCTGTATGTGACACTTCTGAAACCAGATACTGAAGATTTATACAGACTTTCAAACATTGCTTGAAAACCTACCGAGGTTACGAAGGTTGTATGTATTAGAATATGTAGAGCATTTACTGCAAGAAAATAAATATAGTCTAGTAGGTGTTTATTTTGCGACCTAACGACTTTTTCTAAAATGATTTTTTTTTTACTCTACCTTTTCACAAGCCTTAAGATTAGGGTCCCTGCTGACCTAAAGAGAATTCCACTGTTGTACAGACTTTTTCTTTGCACCCAGCTTCAGAGACACTGTGAACCACAGCGCTTCTAGTAGTAGAGCTATCATCAGTGGCATTTCAGTAGTGCAGAAGCTGTCACTAGGAAAAACGTGCAGTTGCTTCTGGAAGCATTAACTTCTGTAAGTCCCTTTTGAACATGAGTGGTGAGAATGCTGGGACTGGCTACAAGCTGCTGCAGTGTTCTGCAGAAAGTGGATAATTCGTGCGATGCAGATGTCACTTGTGGAAGTAGTGATACTTCTGCCCATCATTAGGACTTGGCAGTGAGAATTTTTCCAGCTCACGCGATGTGGATGATTTGGTGCAGTCACACAGCTACATATGCCATTCTCATTTAAATTCTGTTATATATTTGTATTTTTTAAAGCAGAAGGTATAGTAAATATATTAAAGCTGGCCACTGGGGGCAAAGTCAAAAGCACCTGAGAGATTTAGAAATGCTGGTGTTGCCAAAAGTCATGTCCTAAAATCACTTAGATTATTTTGGGAATCTTGCTCAGGATTCTTTTGGAAAGAAAAGTAAGAATGCACTTGGAGTTCTTTCTGAATTTTGCTTCTGTGTCTTAAAAGAAACTAGAGGTGCCGCAAGTTCCCACAGAACAAGTTCTTATAGTCTTTGCCTGAGACTTCCTTGAGTGAGAGGTGGTGGTGTCAAAGTGAAGCTGAAGCTGCATATGTGCTTGTTAGATGGCTACTGTGAACATTCTGGCTGGCCAACTGGCTGCTGCCAAATTTCCCTCAGCTGGAGTATGGATTTAGGCCTCTTTGTTTCCTTAACACAGACAGCGCTCTTCAGAAGATTTGTGGAAACATAGTTATGGTTCCTACAATACTTATTAGGTAGTTGGACTTACCTACCTTTTGTTCAAATTTGGTTGAAATTGATCAGCAGGTTAAAATAGTGTATGTGGGTGCAAATGGGATAATCAGATGGAATGAGTTGGGGATAGGGATTAAGAGGCAGAAAATCTGTATTGCAAGCCTTGCTTTTTTACAAAACTAGACTGGAAGCTGTTACATTTAGATTCTAATGTTTTGCTTTTTATTTGTTCATTTTTAATCTTGGCCTTTTCTTCTGTTTTCAATTAAAGTTTTAATTTGCGGAGAAAAAATGTGTGATAACATCATAAATAGGTCAGAATTCCCATGAACGTCCTTAATGTTGGTGGATTCTGTAGTGCGTGTGCTATCTGTAGTATAGTAGTCTTTATTTATAACAAATTATGCCCCTTGTCCCTCAGAAATAAGCAAATGAAAAAATAATGATTTCTGGTTTTCTGTACTTCATTTGACCAGTTTCTTTCTTACTGAGCTCAGTAATGCTTTAAGGACAAGGACTGAATTTGGTTGGTTAGACTTACTTCTTGGAACACAAATGGACAGGTTACCCAAAGTTAACTCAAGTGATTTCTGTTGGTAGACTAAGCTTTACCAATGTTGAAATAATTATTAGTCACTTTGTTTGGCCAAAGAACTATTGTTGGGGTTTTTTAAAAATGTATGAAGACTGGTACCTCGTAGTGAAGATCTAGTGTTTTCTTCTGAAGATGATGTCTTCTGCCAAGTAATAAACATATGTGTAGCCCATGTTTTTAAACAGCTTTTTGATGGCTGCAACTTTGGCATATACCCAGGAACTGTTTAGGAGGTATTAATTTATATGAGTTTGAAGCTTAACCAGGGATCTTAATGAAACAAAGGCATGATGAAGTTAGTAAAGCTAATTTAAGTTTCTGAATGTAAATTTTAGATGAAGTTTTTATTGATAATAAATATACTTCATTTCTCATTAGTCTTCTAGGCTTCAGTGGTAATATCAGTAAAATAAACATGTTTTACAAAGATTTAACATTAAAAATGCTATTAATATGACCCTTGGTACAGCAGCACAATTAGATTTCAAAGTGAGCATTTAGGATGTAGCAGCGATTAATGACAACCATCGAAAACAATTTTGAACTCCATCAGTTTAACTCAGGAGGGTAAACTTAATATGATAATTTATCTAGTTGAATTGTAGCAGCTTAGCAGGAAAGTATGCAAATATGTGACCCTTACCTAGAATCTAAATGGATGCTGTGCTGATAGATTTATCAGTTCCATTAAAGAACTTTAGGGAACTTTGGAATTTCAGCAATTGTTCCCTTGGAGGCTGAAAACCAAACCTGATCTCATACTGGGACCATTCTGGTCTGCATATTTCCATAATTTGCCTTTGCTACTAATATGACAGCAAGACGCAAATAACTGTTTCTAATAATATCAAATGGAGTTGTGGAGGACAGCATTTTAATGTAGTAAAAGACCTCCCCGTGGGGTTGTTATTGCCACTATAGAACAGCAGTTACACAGTTGCCACAATAGTCTCTTAATTGATTCGTTTAATTAGCAAGAGATGAAGCTTGTGCTGCATCTTGTCATCTGTTATCATGGGGGCGGCTACAGAGAGAATCTTTGCATTTGTCATTCTTTACAGTCGGGTTTAAGTAGAGTGAAAGGAAACTTCCAAATGCATTTCAGCTGTAGAGGTGAGCGTTGGTAAGAATGTTTTGTGAGCGTGCTTCCACTCAGGTTTCTGTGTGTGGGCACGTCTGGTTTAAGAATCGGCATTGTCTCTGGAGTAGAATTTATGAAAGAGCATTGTTTTACTGGTGAAAAATCCTAATCCAGCAATGCCGGGCATTTCTAACCTAAATATGCAAATCTAAGTATTATAGGAATGGTGGATTATTTGGGGCATCACTATTGTAGACTAGATTTACTTTGGAAGAAACAGGGTCAGATTAGTGAAACCAGCCATCTGCCTTGTGATTGCTTTTTCATGACATTTTTGTTTCCAGACTAGATAAACAATGAGTTACATGAGTGCATTGTCCATGGTAGGAAGCATGTGTCAAAGAGGGACTGTCTTTGTGGCTGGGTTTCCCCGGAGTAGTTATGAATACAGATACAGTGCTGTGCTTGCTTCTGGGAGATGAAGTAATTTTTTACTCAGATCTATTTTATTTACATTTTAAGGGTATGTAAATAAATATATTTTAAAGGTATGTAAATATGTCAGGAGCTTCAGTTTAATTTTTCTCCTCTCCTTGGCTTGATTTTATCTGTTCAAGGTTATTCATCCTTATGGAAGGAAATATTTCTAGAGGAGGACAAACTTCTTGTTAAATGCTAATTAAGAAAATGAAGGTTATGTTGGCATACTTCCATTGTCATAGCACTGACCTAAAATAAGGGATCTCTTACTAATCTGAAATAAATTAGACAGAGGGGGAAGCACGTAATTCTGTGCATGTGAAACACTTGAGATGTCTACTTCTGCTCTATTTTTTAAATGACTATGCTTTGGGTTTTGTTTGTTTTTGTTTTTCCACTTGTGTTCTGTAGTGTTGGACATGCCATCTAATTTTGAAGTACGATGATGCTGTCAATCTATGTGGCAAAGGGACAATGTGCTGTTAGAGAAGGCATCTTTTTAGGACATTTTAAACAAAGATTTAGCCCACTTATCATTAAAGATCCCATGGTAATTTCCACAAGGTTCTGAGATCGCTTCATATTCTGAGAGTCTTGGCCAAAGTCCACTTCGTGTAATTACCTTCTGTCTGCACAAATCCCTAATGCAATTTTAGATGTGTTTGGTGTTTTTCACTTCCTGTCCTAAATAGTGAAAATATTGCCACACATTGCTCATAATTACTGTGGGTTATATCCTAAGTTCAGATAAAGAGGTTTCTGTAAATTACCTTAGTGAATTTTGTTTTCCCATTGTTAAAGCACTGGAATACGTGACAAAAGATGAGTAAACAGTAGGATATGCAATTAAATTCACAAACCGACAAAGTAACTCTGATTTTTTGACTTTTCCATTTCATTGCGTTTTGGCTCTCTATGAGCTAAAATATCTGTACTGCTAGGAACATCACTGAGGGAAAATCCAACTCTCAGACCATGTCAGAGGTCAAACTTAACACACTGCATGGTGGTTTGAATCAGATAGGAAGCTGGTGTGGGACTCTAAGTGCTGTCATCATGCGCTCAGTTGGTTTTTACTTGCGTTCTGTACTTTTTTGTTCCCACAACTCAAAGCCTTGCCTGTGCATTTGTCTCTTAACTAAAACTGGTTTCAGTTCCTCTTTCTGGATGCCTTTCATGGACTCCAGAATATGTGTTCAATCATGCTGTCTTTAAAAATGGTCTCCTGTGTTGTCTCTGTAGATAGAATTTATTACTTTACACTTGAAGTTCAGTCCTCCAGTCTTCATCACCAAAGACCAAAGCCTTATATTACTTTGTTGTATGCCATGTCAAATGTTTTTTTCTGCTATTTCATTTCTTCTTTCTAGTCGTCCTGTCTTTGATTTTTCTTCTGTATTTATCTTCTCCATCTTTTCTCAGATTGCTTCTCTTGTGCATTTCCTGTGTCAGATTTTTTTAGGCATACTTGGTTTTTTGCTAGAAGGATACATGGATCGAGAGAAGAAGTATTACTACTAGTCTGACATTAACTTTCATTTTTGTGAGTAACATTTAGGAGAAGCATGAGGATGAGAATAAACTGTACAAAAATTGCTATGGATCAGCAAGTCATACAGCTACTGGAGTTAACATATAAATGTTACAGACAGGGAACACCAGGGACTCTTCTAAGGCAAAAGTCTTTCCTTTCTCCCTGTTGTGTATCTTACAATATCCAGTTTATTCATTGCATTAATGTTTCACATAAATTCTCTTCTGTGTAAAGTACCTTGGAAATTATGTTAACGACATTTTAACAAAGATCTTGTGCATCCCTGCTTATCTGAAGGACAGCAATCCACACTGCTGCAAACACTCATACTGGTACAAACAGGCAGCCTCCAGCTTCATTTCATTCATGCCATTTGATATTTATAGTCCTTACCCATAGTAAGGCGAAGGAAGGTAAAGGGCAGAGCAGTTGTAGTAGGAAGTATCACGCTTGTGTGACCATCTCCCAAACACCGGTCTTATGTCTTGGAGAGGTGCCATGTTGGCAGGGTGCGCAGGAAGTATTCACATAGCAAACTGTGTTATGAGCAGCAGAACCACAACAAGGTTCTTCCTGCATCTCATGATAATTGTTTGATTGGGGGGAGGGAGGGAGAAAAGGGAGGTCAGGGCAACGCGGATGAAAAGGAAAGGCCCGCACTATTGTAAGGACAGTGAAAACAAACTGCCCCTGTGCCAGAGAGCTTCAGCATATATGACACAGCAGCGCTGAGCGGGACACGGGAATATTCCATTAATGCCGAAAAGCCCCGTGGGTAGGAAAGCTGTGGTGATGTCCTGTGTTTCTGCTGATACCTCCTTCTCCTCCCCGCTTCAGAGTGATTTCTCCTCACATGCCCTCAGAACCAACTCTCACTTACTGCTTTTTTGATGTCAGTCTTCATATGAGTAAAAACAAAGATGTTTGAGTTTTAAAATACTTACGTTGGTGTTCTGTTACAAGTCTTTGGGCGTTCCTTGTTTTTTTTTTGTGAGGATTTTGTGTTATTTTGTTGCTGTTTTTGTTTTTTTTTTTTTTTTTTTTCACCCTAGGTTTATCTTTTAGTTATAAAAGAGCCACAGGGAAGTCCTCCCTTAGCCTTGTAAGTTCCAAGCCCACTGTTAACATTTGACAAATACTCAGCAAGCAGAACAACCCAATGTGGTTGCTGTGCCTAAGCCAGATCTGGTCACTGCATCAAGAACATCACAGCTACATTCTGAAAGGCGTCTGTCCCACAGCCCGTTTTTGAAGCATTGTGACTTAGAAAAAGAGTACATGATAATGAAAATATCCTTGTTTATGGCACTAAGTGGTGGCTTTTACAAGGCACAAACTGTACTCCAGTTTCCTGTAAAGCCAAAGATTCTTTCGAGAAGTCAGGAAGCATCCCAAGATGCAAGAGAGGCAGTGAGTTTCTCCACCCTTAAAATGTTTCTCACCACACTGCAGCAAGATGAAAACCCAGAACATTACAGTTTCCTGATTTATCTTAAATAGCCAAATATAAACGCAGTGTTACCTGTAAGTAACTGTGCAAACACACTTGCACTCTCAGAGAGGCAGAGAAGACTCGAAGTGACCCCCCCTGCCCCCTTCAAAGCAGGGTCAGTTAGAGCAGGCTGATCAGGGCTGCGTCCAGTTGGCTTTTGAATATCTCTATGAACTCCACATCTTGACAATGTACTCGGTGATTTTGCAAATTCTTGGGTCTCCCTGAGGGCTTTACAGGGCAGTGGCACAGAAGTAATATAGATGGAGCAAATCAGGACAAGCAATTCCAGGTCTGTGGTAATGCCTAGTGTAAAAGGGAATAATCATTCTTTACCAGAGCTTGTATGGCTGCACTGAGAAGTATCCAGTTGAGGAGACGTCAGAAACTCTGTTTCTAATCCGAAAAAGGCTGGACACTTGTGGTGGAGGCATAGGCATGTATCAGAATGCTGGTGGTGTTGTAGAGGTTTGAAGACCAAGAGAGCTCTGGCAGGTTGATGCCTCTTAACCTGTTCACAACCCATCTAGAAGGCAATGATGGAAGCTGTAGAAATGGTTCAGAAGATGTTATCACCAGAGATGAATTGAACTCTGAAACAGTCCACCATTAGTGTCCTGAAGGAGCAGAGATTTTAATAGAAATATCCATAGGGTACACGGGAAACAGAATATCAGAGGCAAAGTGTCAAGCAAAGGGAATCTGTATACAAAACAGAGGACTTCCCCTGCCCACTTAGTAAACCCTTTATAACCATGTCACTGTTAAATGTTAAAAAGTAAATGCATGGTTTTTGTAGATGTGTGTAATTTCACTTTTCTTTGAGATGGTAGGTAAATTGTTAGAGGGAGGAAAAAGTGCATGACTTTGAGAATCTTAGGTGCATGCCTCAATAATGTGAGGGTTCAGTGAGAAGGTAAGCTGTCTGATTAATTTCCCTCCGTGATTTGAAGGGTCAGTGGTTTGTTCTTTGCTCTTTTAGTTACTCAGTTTTCCTTATGATTATGATTGCTGGCTCGTTTCTACATGTTTCCCTACCTTATTATTTCCTGCACTCCAGAAGAAGCTTTACTTGTGGTGAACAGTGTCTTTTACCCTTCTCCCTTGTCTTTTAACTGTAATCCTAGAGCACTTGTGGAGGGGCATAGGAAGCAAAAGTCATGAGTTCCCTGGAACTCAGGAGGGAGTTTTCACAAGCACATCACTGAATCATCACCCTCAGCAGTTCATCTGCTGACACCATGCATCCATTAGCAGTGGCAAATTTTGAGCCTGAGACTGATTCAGTTGTATTCTTTTCAGGTGTCTGTCTGCTCTGGGGAAGCTCCTCCAACTTTGTGCCAGCTCTCAGTTTTCAAACCCGTGTGGTGTTTCAGTTTTGGTTATGTTGCAGGTGGCAGCAATTGGTTCCAAAACCACTTTCAGCATTGTGAGACTGCTGGGAGGCCCCTCCAGCTGCTGAGAAAACACACTGCTATTCCACTTCTGATTTTCTTCTTCCTGGCTTGGTTTGTGGTTTATGAAGTCCGCTCTTGCTCTGCTAGAATTACATTTGAACCAGCATCAGTAACATGAGAGGTGTAACAACTTACCTGAAATATCTCATCTGAAAAAGCATTATTCTCACTGACAGGTGATCTTGTGTTGTTGTGAGGAGGCTGCACTGTGTGCATGTGCTGAATCGAGCAGTTAGCCTCAAATTACTGACAACTCTGTTGAAATTGGACACTGGCTGCCAAAGAATTTGGATGTGCTGGGGTTGGAGAATAGGCACCTCAATAGCTAGTTGTGTTGAATGGAAGTAGGGGAGTTTGAGCCAAGCTCGCTTCCTTGGGTTTGAAGGAAGCAGGGTGGACTCCTGTTACCGCAGATGCCCTACAGTGACATTCTGGGTAGTGAGGGATGAAGAGACTGTGAGAAGATGTAGTGAGGCAACTACTTGAGGTTGTAGTGGAGATACCAGATCGTTGGAACTCCTTTCCCGTACATAAATTTTGGTGAGCAGAGTGAAAAATGTCTGAGATGGAAGTCAGGCTGGAGGTTGTGATTTCCACCTATTTTCATGTATGACAATGTAAGATGTCTAGCACGAGCAAGTCAGATGCTTGGTTTTATGCACAGGCTGCAAACTGAATGGCGTGTATTAGTTTTTGGCTTCACTACAGACTGTCATACTCTCCAGGCCATCGTGGCCTCTCAGCAGCAGGAGATGAGCAGCAGAGAAGTTCCCCTGCAGAAAAGCTTTGTACAAACGCAGCTGCTTCCTAGGAAAGTCACTGTCACAGGCATGCTCAGTGTAAGGATGGGGCTGAAAGGCCTAGCAGCTATTGGAGTATAACCTCGCTTTCTTGTGTCCAAACTAGAGCTGCTTCTCAGTGCCTAAAGGGTTTCTCTGTGCCTGATAGCTCAGAACTAGACCTACAAGGTACAGTAACCCAGCTCTGTGCAGCCCTCCTGAGCTCAGCCTGAAACTGCTCTGTTATAGTTTTGATCCATTTTTCATTTAGTGTCGGGATTTCCTTATGTAATATACAGCTAAAAGTGATTTTAAAGTACTTTGGCTTAATCATGTTTTTGTTCCCCACCCCCATGCTTTTATGTTTGAAGGCTCCATTAGTGTCCATAACAAAGAGAGAGTAACACAGATGGTAAACATTTTTACCACAGAACACCAGCAGCGAGCACCATATCACTGATTTAGGAGTCTCTGTACTGTGCTTGCTCAGCTGTATATAATCACTCTCATTTCCTTCCCTTGGGTTTCTGGCCGGCTTAGGGAGACTTTACTGGCATGTTCAGTGAAGCCTTCCTGGCATTGCGGAGCTATTGCTCAGTTCTCATATATGCCACTTTGCGGAGCGAGAAGCTCCATGCTGGAGCTGCTGTGAGCTTTTGCCTGGCATGTTCTCTGATTTTCAGAAATGTATTTTCACCAAATGTACTAGGCTAAAATTAAAACTCTTTTGCATGAGGAGAATATTTGCCTTAGCTGCCAGGCAGCCATAGTGCTTTTGAATGCCTCCCTCATGTAAAAGATAATAAACCTAGGGAACTGTGATTAGCCTTGCCTGAGTTTTGTGGGATAGTTGCCATGGTGGAAGCTAGTGTGTATTTGGTACAAAGCAATAGTATTTTTAAAGTTTCAGTTTTCATTCTGGGAATGCTGATAGAAAGACAAATGCTACGAATAAGGGTTGTTGGCTCTCTGCAGTAGTTCAGATAAAACTGTAAAAAAGTAATTCAGTTTGGTGCAGCATTATACCAAGCCAACTAGCTGTGAGGTTCTTGTTTTATCTTCCTTTTTTCTTTTCTTTGTACAAACAAAATAGCAAACTTAGGCTCTGTCTGTCAAAAATGCATGTAGCTTTTCTTTTGTACTTAGATGAGAGAGATAATCTCTAACTAGAATTTCACATTAGCATTCTGCTTCTAAAATAAAACGGTGTCCTTTGGGCCAGAGAAGGTTTTTTAAAAACAAGCATGCACTACAGTCTGTGTAGTGGTGGCCCATTTTGGTGACTTGTTTACTGGTGTGTCTTTCATATCCAAATTCTTGGCTACAGACAAAGCATTCAAATACATTTCTCTTTGTTGAAAAAAGAAGATGAAAATTGTCTGAAATTGGAGCCAAGTTCACATTCTCTGGAGTACTGTTTCAGCCTTTGGGAGGACCATCTAATGCAGAGTAACTGAAAACTTGAGCTAGGTTTGTTTGAACAATCTAACTTAAAGAAGAGACAGCAAAACAAATACTTTTTAATTCTTGTGCTTTTTATATTTACACTGGCGGTGGTGTCTTCCTCAGATAAAACGTTTTGATATTAAGCAGTTCCTCTAATTTTACTGGGCTCTGTTTCTTTTTATGGTAACACACACTGTGCAGGAAGGTCATTATATGGGAGAAAAAAGCTGTCAGCATAAAAGAGAAAGTTAACATTGCACATGTTGTCTTTGTTTATGGGGTTCCTGGAATGTGTTGCGAATTGAGCCAAATGATGGCTTAAACTGTTCTTTTTAATATGCTGGACAGCCTCTCTGTACATTCTGCCAGTAACAGGTACTTCACCTTGCAAGTACAGGTTGTAAAATTATCTGTGAAAGCATCTTGAGTGTTTCCTTTGTATGTTGCTAGTATTTGCTTTAAAGACCGTTTATATTTTTGGTACAGGTTGAGGGAATGTGATTATTGTTACATTCAGTTAACCCAACTGTGTGTGATAAGAACATTGGAATTAATAATGAAACATGTATTGGTTGCTTATGCAAAGCCAGTTTAGCTTAGTGCTGGTCTCGGTGTTGGCTGATGACTGTACATCACAGGGAGCCTTGCAAACTGCATTGGTGATTTTTGTCTCATTTAGTATTGCATTAACATCTGTGTTACAAATGGCCATTCATCAGCTGGTAGTTTTGTTCTGAGTTCCGAAGAAAGATGAAAGAAAATACAGCCTCTTTACATTTTTTTGAAGTTCCATCCCCCGACAGGTTTCATGTCTAATGTTAAACCAGAGCAAAGGAGTGAAAACACCAAGTAACTGTTAGGTTACATAAGGAGCAGTAAATTCTTTAATTCTGTACCTCATTAAAAGAAGAGTAAAACCTTGTCTTCTCTAAGCCAAAACTACTGCCTTTGGTTTCTACTTGAAATGAGGTTTCCTCGTAAACTGACATGGGGCTGACCAGGTGTTAACCATCTTGGGGATTCCTGCTGAACCAGTCCTGGGCAGGAGTGGGGAAGGAGCCTTGATGACTTGGGACAGGAGGGATCAAATCAACAATTAAAGGATAATAGTGAGTTGCAAAGGAAAGGGAAGATGACTAGCCAGGAAGGATTAGCCTGAGTCAGGAACAAATTTCCTCAAATGACTCAAGCAGGTGCTTAAAGGGAGGTGGGTTATTCTCTTAAGGAGTGATTTTCAGAAGTATGTGAGCCAGCTACAAGGAGGTCTGAGAGGCCAGTGAGGAAGAAACTCTGTTGGGGAAGAGAAGGATTCTGCCTTGTAGGGCCAGAGAGAAAGTAGTGTGCTCTTGGAAGACAAGATTTCTGCTCTTCCATGTGAGAGGCAATGTGCGTTGTACGATGAAGGAGGTTAATGTGCTGTCCCACAGACCCTTTTCTATTAGGGAAAAAGGAGTATTTAAAGAGCTAATATATGTATTTTCAGTGTGTTTTCTTTGTGTGATATCACTAGATATTAAAGGCAAGACTTGCTGAAAGGAAAACAATTGACTGGTATAAACCAGAGAGAGCAGCAAGTGCCACAGGGAAAAACAGCATTTTTTATTAGGCCAACCAATGATGTTGGGGGAGGGGTGGGGTGTGAAGGCAGCACCTAAGGTCTTCGCTTGTTCCCTGCTGCAGCTTCAGCGGGCAAGGGGGACAAAGTTTTGTCTGAGACCTTTTTACAAGCTCCTTCCTGTACTTTGACATTGGGGAGCTGCAACCAGTTCAAGGGACAAACTGCACTTGGGGGCAGGTGAGGAGAGGGCTTGCAGTTTCTGCTCTGAAGAGTTGGCACAGCATGATCTGTCGATGCAATGTGAGCATCATCTCATGAAATGGCCTGGCATTAACAGGTATTATAGCTACCTGTGTTTAGATATTGCAGCTACCTGTGTTTATTTTTATTAAAATATTCTCAGGTCGATTTTGTTAGCTGAAGTGTATGCACATCTGCCTTGTGAATCAAAATGAGGATTTGGTTTTGTCATTTTCAATGTGTTTCATTACACTGGATTTCTTTACAAGCCAAGCTGGTATTTGTTTGGCTGAGTTCATTTTGGAGTTGCATGGGAATGGACACCTCAAATGCTAATTTCTGATTTTTATACTCACTATAACACCTACATTATTTCTTTTGGGATTAGCAATGGTTTTGTGCAGAAGCAATTACATTAGTGTTCAGTAAAGCCAAAATTGTATATTTTACTGTTTATAAAGTATATGTCAAAGTATTGGTATCCATTAAACACTTTTCCCACCTAAAGGAGGAAAGCAGAGTTTATTTGTATGTCAGCGGTTTCAACATAGTGCTAGCTTCTGGCCTCAATCTAAATAAAAAGGAGTGAGACCTGCAAATACCAGGTATATAAAATTCCAGTGTATTTTATTGGACAAGGAAACTTTGTGTTAAAAAAGCACTGTACTTTGAATGGTTTCCAAAATATATTGTTGGATTCAAAGTTGTGAAATGTAATTGTTTTTACATCCTGACAGAACCACAGGATCTGGAGTGGCTTAAGAAAAGTGAAGACTGAAGGCCAGATTTTCAGAGGCAACTTGGTCCCACTAAAATTAATGCAAGTTAGGCACCTAAATGCCTTTGAAATCTGGCTCCAAGCCTGTAGTTTTTGTTGCTGTTAGTACTTTGGACATTTTCTTTATGCCAGCCCTTCAGTTCAACTCAAGGAACAGGAGAGGGATTTCCTGTGTCGGTCAGCAACGTGCCGTTTAGCACTGGAGCTAACCCCAAGCACAGGGCTGGGCAGTGCTGCTCTGAGATTTGCTCTGCATTAATATTGCTTGAGTAGAAGTCAGAGTTTAATTGCCGATACGACATTTGACTCCATTCTGAACTGCTAGTAAGTTTTGAAGGAGGATGTCAAAGAACAATTTCCCCTTCCCTCCCCCCCTGCCATTCGGTGTTCCTCCCAAGACTTGTTTTGAGAAAAGAATATATATCCCAGCAACATGGACATCATTGAACTGAGCTTGTTGTGTAGTCATAGTTTTATGGGTAATAATACTGTGCCATTTTTAAAGGGAGGAGCAGCCTTAGAACGTCAGGCTGGAAAATAGCTAAAAAGTATAATTTTTTTCCATCAAATTATAAAACTGAACTGTGCTAGCTGAAAGCACATAATGAGTAGGAAGTGAGCACTAATCTTTTTGGCTCTGTCTGAACCTTCATATTTCTGTTTATCTCAGTGGGAGATTTTAATATTCTACTGATGTTATTTTATGTTTTGCTGACTTTCAGGTTGAGATATTGGCACTTAAAATCATGTTGACTGCCTGAATGCAAAATCAGGCTTTATGAGAATTAATAAAATCATGCTATTATGAATCTTGGAGATGGCACTAGCTGATATAAATGGTGTCTGAAAATGATGTAATGAAATGGTTTTGCCTTTATTTCAAAGCTCTTTTTCATAAGCTAGAAAGGGTTTTGCGAAGGTATATGCACATTAAAGCCCAGATTCTGCTTATGTTCCTAGGAAAGTATCTCTAATTGATCTAACCAACAAAGCTAAAAGTATGAATGAAACTTCTTTCCACTTTAGAACTTCTTTCTACTTCATTAATTGCAAATTATTTTTGTCTGGTCCCCAGTTTCCCCTCTGATTTTCCCTGAATGCCTGCCTTCTCCCCACCACAGTTCCAGACCATGGTTATTGAACATACAGTGGCTTTGCAGCTGTCTGCTGCAGCTGCAGTCAGGATCACAAAGAAGTTGGGAAGATGAGCAAAACTTGATTTAAAGTTTTGACATGTGGGAACACATACCACTCTTCGTGGTGTTGAAGAAGTGCAGAATGTGCAGTGGTGAGCAATACAATATATGAGCTAAGTGAACTGCAGCTCTTGTTGGCAGCTCAACGTATGGCTGGAAAAGTGTTTTTTAAAGTAATAGCCAAAACCTTTTTATTCACTGTGTAACAAAAATGGAAACACAAAAAATAAAAATTAATTCAGCACTGTAAATTAAAAATATATTGAAACCTGCTAAACAGCATTTAGTTAATTTGTTGTGAAACTTAATTGGATGATCTTGGAGAAATCATGGAAATCTTTTATTAATTTCTCCATTTTACACTGCAAGCTCCATATTCACTTTGTGCCTGTGTTGCTGGAGGGTGAGTTGATTCTGAAATTCAGGAACAAGTGGAGCATATTATGGAGGAACTCATGAATGAGATCCAATTCTGCTTGGAGGTGCTGAAAAATCTTCAGATAGGATGAGTCCTGGGGAAGCAAGGGCTTACAAACACCTCCTTCTCGATTTGACTCGTAGTCTTACTGAATTTTTAAGTGAAGCAATTTGACGGAGGAAATGAAGAGTTTTAATCTTACAGCTGTTCCTGAGGTCACTCAAATGAAGTTGTCAATTTCTCCAAATAACTTCTTAGGCTTTGTAAAAGTTTTGGGAATGAAACCACTGAAGTTGTCCATTCAGATGAGTGACTCCAGACTATCAACTACGCCTTAGAGCTGGTAGAACTAAAGGCTGCTGACACATTTAAGGCTCTTAGGAAAGTACTAAAGTGTATGGTTCAACTTGTCTTTATCCTTGAAAGCACTTAAAATACTGACATGGTTTTAGGAGCTGAGGCCTGTATACACATCTTTATCTTGATCCATCATTTAGCTATGCTCATTATAGTTTTTGTTCCCTACTCAAAACCTATTTGAATGAGTTTAATCAGTCAGAGGAAAGTAGGACACATCCTCCAGCTTATGGACTGCTTTTCCCCATCATCTGCATGTGAATAAGGATTCATAAGTAACAGAATTTTGAATGCCCAAGGAATTTTTCTTCATTTATAACAGTTGATTTTCGAAGCCATCTCTACTCTTCAGTTCCATAGAAAGCCTGTAAAATTTCCAGCAAATTACGAGCTTGCACTCCGTTTTTCCCCGCCAGAGAGAATCCTTCTCCAAGTTCTCCAGAACTTCAGATTTGCCACTGGTACAAATTTTACAAGTGTGTGTTATTTATCCGGCTTCTTGACAATGTGTCCTTATGGTAGACGCAGTAACATAGCTACAGGCATGCTGATGTCCTCCAATAGCAAGAAAAATGGTTAAAGGATTCTTTGTTCTTCAGAAGTCAGTACTGTGGAGTTGGATAAGTCTACTGAATTTCAGCGTAGCCTGGTAGGAATACAAAATGAGTCTCTTGCTCACTAGTATAAATCTATTAGATTTATATGTAGCACAGATAAATTATTAAGGCTAGTTAGCAGTGACAGACTTCAAGTAGGAGTCATCTAGAATACTTCCATACCCAAGAAAGTGTTTTATTGGAGGCTAGCTCTACTTTTTTTTATGCAAGGAGAGCTTTGCTTTGATTAAAAAAACCCACCGAAACTCCTTATACGTGTTTTTAGAATTGCTTATAGTGGAAGGTGAAATGCAAAAATATGATAGATAATGGAAATATACTCTCAGATGGTCAAATGTTTCAGAGATGGGGAAGAAAATAATTCTTAGTGCTTGATCATCACTTGTATGCATGCCAGGTTGCACCTGAAAGCAGAAGGCAGAACAAACGGAGAAAATGTGCCTACTTGGTGAAGAGTGCCTTATTTTGCATTAATAAAGGCTGGGTCTGCTCCTTAGTTAAGAAAATTCTGAGGAACTCTGAGTCATATTTTTGTGATTATGTTTTCAGAGGTGGTAGATCATTATTACTTCCATGCAAATCAGTGGAAGCTGCAAATTCTTCTAACTTTCAGAGAACAGGATATTGATAGTTTAGGTTTCTCTACTGTCTTCTTTCTTGGACTAAGTTATTTCTCTCAATGGAGGATTATTAAGACCTTTTTTAATGTGAATTTGTCTGTAGCTTGCCAGTGACATCTTTACTATGCAGGCATGCATGATGGCCCAGTGGGAGTTTCAGTTCACTTCTGATTATTTCCCAGGCTTTGGCCAGAGAATTTCTCAGGCTCAGATGATTCTGAGCAATTCTGAGCAATCCTCTTCTTCACATCAGTGCCAAATTTTCAAAGATGCAAATGCAGTATAATGTGCGACAGTTCTGTCTCTGGAGCTCAAATATGTGTATTTGAAAAGGCAATTCTCTAAGTCTGGTTTTGAAACTCCCAATGATCTTGGTGATACTATAGAGAAGAAACAAGTTCTTTCAACAACAGAGAGGGAGAGAGACAAATGTTTTAATCAGAAGAAGAAAGGAAACCCATGTGTACTCGTCAGTAACAGGGTTAGTGGAGAGAATTTACTTTTTTTTAATGAAAAAAGTGAAAAATTAAGTCTCGCTGTTAGACCGCTTGTTTCTGTTTCAAATGATCTGGCTGCATCATTACTTATTAATCGATACTGGTTTTCTGTGCACAAGGAACTTATTTATTGTATTTATATAACACTGCCTGATGAACAGGGTGGCTGCTTACAGTGCAGTGATATTGAAGTAGTTTGAGTTATAAATTTTTTTAATGATCCCTTTGTTGATGGATGGATTATTCCTCGGCGAAGGCAAGGGCTCACCCAAGTAGCTAAAAGAACAATTTGAGTGTCAGTTTCACAAGTGAAAAAAATCCAAAAAGGAAAAGGAAGCAATTCATTCACAACGGGACATGGTGCAGAGGAGGATAACCTGCCTTCAAAGATTTTTGTTTCGAGTATTATAATGTTTAATAAATAGTTTACTTCAAAGGCCTTTGCTGGAGAAAAAAAAAATAAAATAAGCAGCTTTCCTGCTATTCTTGTTCACTGGTCCAGTGTTGCTATAAGTAGCTCATATCCTGTTCTCTGTGGTCTCAGGTGGTTAGCTTTTGTTTGGGAAACTGAAGCTTCGACCGAAAGAGCTGTGCCACCAGTTAAATTATTAGGTAGTTGACAATATGTCTTGAAAATCAATGGAACTCATTGTGGAACTTGGGGGGTGGGGGGGATGGACTTTGGCAGGGGAGGAGGGGTGTCGGTATTATTTTGGGTGATCAGCAAAGGTGACAGATCAGATCATGTAAAAATAGAAGTTGCTAAGAAAGGCATCTAAACTAAATTCTTCACTTCCATCTTCCCCCACCACATACTTTTTTTTTAAGCATTGTTAAAGTTTCATAGAGTACAAGATATATTGGGAGGTCATTTGATCTGTCCTCAGTGTCATGATTAGCTATAACAAAACCCGTTCCTGTTTGAAGTTCTTCTGACCTGTTCTGTATCCATTTTGGTATTTCTGTATTGTTTTGTTTCTGCTAAATGTTGTGCTTTGTATTTGTGTTCCATCAAGTAAAGAAATGACTCAAAGTTTAAAGGAAAAGGCTTGGGTGTTTCCCGAATAATTACATCTTAGGTTTTCTAGTTCTGAGCATATGAACTCAGCTTCTGTTTTGTTTTATTCCATTGTTTTTAATTATGAGTAGTTTCAAATCATTTGAGGGTTTAGCATTATGTTGTTGCCATCCTTCTAAGCCTCATGTTTGTCCGTCACTATGAGTTCCCATCTTTGGGCACAGTCCGGATGTGAAAACAAAGCGGCTTAATCTCTAAGGTAAGGATCATGAAATAGAATTGCAAAGCTCCACTCTTCAATTTGTAGCCTATTGTAGCCAAAACTGTAACTGACAGGACTTTGAAGAGAGCTGAGCAGTAAAAGCAAGGAAATTCTGCTGGAGCTACCTTGCCCATGCTTTTAGATGATTGAACGTGTACAGTTTTTAAACAGGGTTTAAACTCACTCCTCCCCAGCAATACATTTTCCTGCGATCATATCTGGTATTTAAGATCTGGAACATAACCACTAGAGCAGCTTGCTCTGATTGGAGATTATTGGGGTGAGTCCAAGGGCTTCATACCCTGTTTGCTTGGCTACAATCAATGTCAGAAATTTCCATGAGTTTCCCCAAGTGGATAAAAGAATATCCCATGGATAACATATTACTGCTCAGCAGAAAAAGAGTCCATATCCTGTCTCTAGGAGACTGTTTCTGGTTGTGTCCTGCACTTGCTTTCTGGTTAAATGGTAGGTAGTAAGAATGATGGGGCTTCATCGATGCTTCCTCAAGATAAGATCCAAAATGACTCACCCAGCAAAATGGCAAGAGAAAACTAAAGACGTAAGTGGGCCGGGGGGATGAGGAAGATGCCTGAGGCTGTTTCAGAGACACATTCTCTGGCCCTGATTTCAATGTCTTCCCTACGAAATATCCTGTATTTCCAGCCATGGGAACTCCAAGCCAATGAAACAAGACATAGTCTCCTCGCATGTGATTTGTGTCTATGAGAAAGATGTTTTTGTCACTGAGGATCAATGGGATAAGGAAGAGAAGGCTGAGTGTAAAGACAAGCCTCAGATAGGCAAAATACAGTCTTTCTCCAAGACAAAGTACATAAGGCATAATACTGAGCTGTCTCAAAGTCTGTTTTTCTGTTCCATTGTGCATGACCTACAGTAACATCCTCGGGTACTCTGGATGGAGGAAAGCTGGTTTTACCAAATAATCCACATGCAGAAAAGTAGAGGTGATTCTGAGAATACTTTAGTGCTTCACCACTGATTCTTTGAGTCTTTGCTATTGACTGTGCATTTTGTCAGTCATTATGTGATGACTATGAAATACTTAATAATGTCCCCAGAACGTGTCAAGGAAGCAATTACCTCAAATCAGCTCTTGTTCCACTTACAGCTAATCAGTGCTGTAATTGTAATTAGTAAAGTGGGTAAAATAACTGGAAATTAAAATGATTAAACTTGCCTGTTTGGATTTCCATGTTGAGCAGTGAGTATATGATGTGTTGCACGAATCGGAAACAATATATGGTCCCTTGTTTTTTGGTGCTACCATGCCACTTGGACAAGTCCTCTGCACTTCAAGCAGTTATTTGAAGGGAGAGGATGTGCACTGTGGTGATGACCAAGACTGCCAAGAAGCTCGAGGAAGATTATGCTTTGTTATCTCCATGGGCCCTTTCAGCCCTGTTCTCCTTCACCATGTGTGCACGTGCTTACATTCTGCCAAGCTCCTGCCCCACTCCTACAAGCTCTTCCTTACTCAAAGACTATGGGAAAGTCTTTGGTGTGTACCTTGTGTATGAGTCCTTATCTGCCAGCCCCACAGTCTGGGGTCCTTTCCACCTCTCCGGGTCCAGTAATGTTCTGCTTTAGATAAACTGCCTGTAGAAAATTCAGAAGCTATTTGTATTTTGTCTTAAGCAAATGCAACTGCCATGGAGGAAACCTGTGAAATGCCCTTCCAACCATCTACTAGCAAATTTATGAAACAGTGACTCGCCTCATTTTTGTTTTTTTCACAGAAGGGCCTTTTGTGAAGGAGTTGTTCCCATTATTCCACTGTGATAAGGCTGTGCTTCCTTTTAAAGGAGAGCATAATTGTGTTTTTCTGGCTCGTGTCTCTTTTGCTAATGTTTCCTGAATCAGGAATAGCATTTTCCAGATTCGAAAAGAACAGCAGTCTGATTTTCACCTGCCCAAATGGAAGTGGCCAAAAATTAGATATCGCAATCTGAGACTACTTGGTCAATAGAGAGAATCGGGCATTTCCAGGGATGATTCTCTTCCATGTGCTTCTCTGCTTGGCCTATAAAGGGGACTGTAAAGGGGTCAAAGTTGGTGTGTTCAAACTTTGATATCTAACTTTCATGCATGTAACGTACCCAAGACATCTACAGGGAGCTGAGAGCTATAATGCAGAACCTTCAGGTGCCCTGTAGTTTTCTAGAGCAGCAGGCAGAAGCCAGATGGGACACCTCTAAAGCATCCAAAATGGCAATAAGACCTGAACCTCACCTCTAAAGCTGAGTGAGATGTTACTGGAAGTTTCTGTTAGAGCCTAGAATTTAACAGAAGCATTACCAACAGAGTTCCTCTTCAATGTGTGACATACTATCTAATACCTAACTGAAGAACAAAACTTCCTTTAGGATGCCTTTCAAAATGTATGAGAACAAGGGAAAGCTTTGTTTTGTTCTATGTTTCATGTTGCTGATCACAATACACCCCCCCCCCCCCCCCCGCTTAACCCCCCCTAAATACATTCTTGAGCAGGAAGGAACTTTTACAACTGTAAGAGAAAAGGTTTTATAAACCTCAAAACAGAACTAAATTCTTACATGTCTATCTACTTCTGTAAATATGTGTGTGCATACCTATAAATATGTATATACAATCTGTACATACGCAGTGTAGCTTTATATGCTTATATATAAGTATTGTTTATAAAGATTAAACTTAGGTGATAAAAATGAAACAGTTTAATGTAAATATAAATGAATCAGATGATGATTGCACTTTATGTGTTTGGGTAGTAAGGTTCTGCATGTGATAGGGAAGCTTAATTTGTTTTTTTCCCCTGTATGTAACTTTGTTGATGTGAATGTTAAATGAATTAGTGGAATTATAAAGCCAGTTAATAACTGGTATTTCAAATTAAATAGTCAAACGTTGGGAGAATGAAGCTGGGAGGAATAGAAACAAAAAGGAAAAACAGCAGAGAAGAGAAAAAGTATTCCTTCCTGGCTGTTGTTGGCTGCTACATGTTAAATTGCCTCACTGCCCCACTGGCAAACCTTCAGTTTTGTGGACTCCAGCAGTTACAGTAGCTCTTCTGCATTGAACATATGTTGTATTGATTCCTGATGTCAGTACTCTTGAAATGTAAATTATGGAAGCTTCTCCTCTGCTTATGGTTTAATTTTTTTAGGGGAAATAATTTTAAGTGTAGATTGTTAATTGTGATTCAGTTTTATCTTTATTCTGTGAAGCTAGATATAGCATTTATGCTATTTTTGGGAGAATTGTGGTAGATTATGGTTGACATAAGGTTGTTTTTATGAAACACAGGTAAAAGGGAGGAAGGATGGATGACGCATGCTAGCTTGCCATGTTTTTTGCAAACAGACATCAAAACAATGATAGATGTTATATATGATCAGATTTTTTTTTTCTAAGGAAAGGAGCTACTTTAGATTTTCATGAATTGAGGTTTTTTCCAAGAAAGCCAACTTCAGTCTTAAAATGCATGTATAAAAATGCCGTGAAGTTGTAGTTGATTTCTGAAAGATGTGAACTGTAAAGACTGTTTATATTTAAAGTTGCCATTCATCTCTTTCTCAGTAAATACATAAAAATGTGCCAATGTTATTCCAAAGCATTGTGCTTTTGTTTTCTTGGCTTTGACACAAAGAATATCTGAATACTAAATCAGTAGTAAAACATGAGATCAAGTGTGCTATGGAAGTGCTTTTCTTTGGTGTACTTCCTAGAATTTTCTATAAAGTAAAAGTGGGATTGCTCAGTACATGTAAAGGTTGAGGAACTTGCTGTGAAGAAGAAGCGGTACCTTGGTAACTGAGAAAATGACCGGTGCAGCACGACTTCAGAAATAGTGCAAGCCAGGTTAAGTTACTCTGGGAAAAATGAGGACTGCCTTAAAAAGATGAAAAAGCTAAAGGATTGCGGGGATTCAAGGACACATTTTATAAGGGAGAAAGAGCAACCAGAAGACCAGCTCCCACTGAAAGGGAGTGGTCACAGACACCCATATCTTTTAATGTCTTCTAAAATCTCCTTTTCACACATTTTACTTTAAAATTGCCATAAATGAAATGACTTCACCGAAGTCCCTATTTTTAGTTCATTTTGAAGTTAACAGAGAAGTTATGTCAATCTTGTTGACATTTGTTGTGTTTTCAATGTCTGTAATATAACTTAAAATGATTCTTAGTTTATATTAACTAATACTACAGTCATACATTTTTTTCTAAATGAAAAATGTTGTTTTGGGATACCCTTATAAGAACTATAGCTTTTCTTTCTCGCTCTGTTTTGAACAGAAGAAATTGAAATTTATGCAATGAGCCCTTCACAATACAGAGTTGTCTTTCACATGATACTCATGTGATGCTTAAGAGTTCAAAGTCATGTTTAAAAAAAAAATGCTGAGAATCTCTGTTACTTCTTTCTTGAGTTTTCCTTTTTTTCTGTCTGCTATCTCGTGCAGCATAACCTTGTCAGAGGATAGTGATGTTCAGTGCGCACTGGTGCTTCCTGGTAATTTTTCAGATGGTTACTGTACTGGAGCTGACTAGGAAATTCAGATTCTCCTTATATGAAACGTAAAAGAAGTAGTAAAAAGACCTGAACAAAACTCAGCCTTCACTTCAGTTACAATTCAGTCATATGCCAGAAAACACACATTTCTGAGTATTGATTGTGTTCATTTACCACAGCAAAGTGCGTTCATTGATAACTACCTGCTGGTATTGAATCAATCTTATGTGAAGCACAGGACATTATTGTCAGGTAGGGTAAATAATATTGATTCTATTTTAAAATGAATACAGCATAGGAGAAATTAATTTGATTCTATGAAGTCATTTAATTATGTTCTATCGACTATATAAACAGTGAAGGTCATGTAATAATATGGTATCATGAGGCAAGTTACAGCTGCAGGCTTTAGCAGGGTTACTCCTCCATAATGGCAGTAAACACATTTTGTTTTTGTTTTGTATTAAAGGAGGAAGAGAAATCCGATGCCTGTAATCGATCTTAAAGTAGGATCCCAATTGGTACCAAATCCTCTGACACTGTAAGTGGAACTATAGTCTTCACTGACTGCAGCAGGCCAGGTCCTTGGTTATGTTGTAGGTCAGCAGATTTTGAAACTTTAAATATTATTCTGACTAATGTACCCTGCTGTCAAAATTCTGTATCTTCCAAAATAAGCAAATAATAAGGGATGGGAGAAGGGAGTTGTGTTGGTTATACCTTTTTGCTTGATCGTCTTTCAAGCTATTGGCTCCATGAAAGAGTAGCAAGGAACGACAAGTACAATAAGCACAACTACCACAAACATGAGTAAGCCATGGAGATAGCCTTGCAATTGCTGTTGCATCTGTTCCCCTATTACAGAAAAGTTCTTAAACAGCAGAAGTTAAAGCAATGGAACTGTGAAACACGGAACCCTTTTTTGGATTACAGGCAACCACGCAACTGAAATTTAGTCATTGATCATATACCCCAAACATTGTCTTCATAGACTGTACAATTAATCTTGAAGTCTTAGTATATGAGAATTAAGTTATCATTTATCACATACCACACAAAGAGAGCAGGAGATATTGAGAATTCAGCCAGTGCCCGGTCACTCTTGTCTCATTTTAAATAATTAAGATCAAATAACTTGCAACCAAGTTGTAGCAACTGGTTGAACAATTATCTAGAATTCAACACTTTTGGAAACAATAGTGAGCTGGAGGTATAAAACCAATTGTCTGTAGTTGAAAAAAAGTCAGAGGATGTGAGCCACGTGACTGTAACTGGTGGATATAATTTTATCATGAGGGAAATTTGTCTGTAGAAAGTAATCCATAGAATAATGAAGGTGAATGTATAATTATCACTAATCAATGTTACAGAAATCGACGTAAAGATCAGTATGATTATAATACTTTTTTTTTTTACAACAGTACTTAATTTTCACATATTCAGATGTCTTTAGGCCTTGGGCGTAAAGGTCCAGAGGGGCTCAAGTGCCTATTTTGGCACCTACAGCAAGATTCAAGGGCAATTTAAGTGTCTGGATCAGAGTGATCGAGGAAGCTTAAGATCCGGTAACCTTCTAAGTGTCCTCAGGACACCTAATTTAGGTTTCACGGCTCTCTGACTAAACATACCTACATCTTCTCAAGCAACCCTGCTCTGAGGAACTAGACATCAGATGTTCACTTATCCTCACTGTACTGCTGAAAGAAAGTACTTAAACTCATCTCAAGTCTTCTGAGAGAGTAGTCTTCAGAAAACATATAGCATGGGTAGACAGCGTTGAGTTCAACCCAAAGCCTAGCAGCTGTGGTCACATTAATCAAAAGTCATAGCAGTAGAAGATGGAGATGCTCACTTTTTGCAGCTCACTTTGCTGCTGAGACGTATGAGACAGAATCAAAATCTGGTCTGTCCCTGCGTTATATTGTAATAGCCAAATCTTAGGGTGGTAGAGGGAGAAACCTAGTGCTTGAGCCATTCTGCTAGGAAAGCAGAGTCCAGTCCCCATTTTCAGAACCGTTTCCCTGTGTCAGACTAGGCAGCTGGGTAACGCCGGGAGCAGAGACCAGCAGGCAGTTTTCACCTCTCCTCAGCTGAGTTCCTTAGCCTTTAAGCCACAGAATCAGTTTTGTTCCTTCCTCGTTCCTTCCTCGTCCTCTTTCTCCACTCATGACTGCATAACAGCCTGCCTTACATGGCAGGAGCGGTCTTTTTTGAGCCACCTGTAGTCAAATTTGCAAATATTTAAATTACTGAATCCATTTTGAAGTCTGGAGTGCTGAGCTGCATCTTGATTGTCCTTTCAGTACACCTACTCTGCTTGGTCATGTGTGTTGCAGTCATCTGCTGATGAAAGTCCTCCTTTAGCACCCAGAGCAGGATTGTCTTGTCAGCCAAATTCCAGCCATGTTGGATACATGTAAGTGTAAAGAAAGAGAAGAGAGGAGAAACTTCAAAATTTTATTTGTAAATAATGTTATAAGACTAATCTGTTCAACTTTGATCTTATCCCACCGTGAAACGTTCTCAGTTCTATTTCTTTGCAGATTCGACAGATGAACTGGGAAGCTTTAAAGCATCAGGATAACATGCCTGTTTCTTCCTAACATTATATGGAGTACTGAGAGTATTGTGATGGATAAAATCAGTACTAGTTATTTCCAGTTTTACAACCCTTTCCTTCTCTTGGTCCTCATACTCTACACAGCAATGCTCAGGAATTTGTATTTCTCAGCAGTGTTCTTTGTTGTTCCTAGTTTCTTTTCCTGTTCCCACACCAAGTTTATATAATTATTGATACACAGACTCACTCAGGTTTCTATTTATGCCAAGTGTGATTAGCCGATATGTTGAAAATAGATATGCAACTGTGGATGTATTACCCTACCGTGTTCTCAGTGCTCTGATTCTTTCCAGTTGATTAGTTGTCACCTTGTGGTCAGTGGATCCCTCCTAGTCTTCTCCTGGGGTGGAGAAATTCATCATATGATTAACAACAGGTTTGAAAATGAGTTTGCGTTTCTTGTGAATAGTGGCTTTGGTTTTTTGAAGCAAGGAACCACAGTTGAAGAAACAGAACCAAGTTCTCTAGTGATCAAAATAAGTGTACTACAAGTCACATTTCACCTTTTAAACCAGCAGAGAAATTATCCTGTTGACCCTGGAAAATAGCTGTTGGCCTAAACCAGTAGTAGCTGCAAGTATAATAGTTCAGATCTACTGTAGGTTGTCTGAGCAATCATTCTGTTGGATTACAATCAGAAAGATGCTGGTGTGAGAAATAGGTAGATTAGATACATAATAAGATAGAACAGATGTATAAAATGCATCTCTAAAAGAAATCATGTAGTGGCAATTGCAAATATATTTCCCATGGCATAAAAAAAGATTGTTCAGTGAAGTGAAGAGTAGGACTGCTAAAATATTTATTCAAAGTCCGTTATCTTTGAGTTTCATTTGCATTTAAAGAAATATTCCTAGCTTTCTTTCTCCACTATTTTCATTAGGATCATCTGAAACAGTTTCACACGATCCTTTAAGTGTTTTGTCAAAAATTGAGTCAGAAGCAGAGATAAAAATACGGAGATCAGTATACTCCATGCTCTGAATGCCCACAAAAACTTAGTCTAATTAAAAAAAAAAAACCCAAAACAAACACTAAATCACTTTGACCAGCGGCTTCAAAATATTGCCCTGAGGACAGGGGTTAAATCAGTTATAAATCCTAATGACCCTCTTGCCCTTGATATGCCTAGAGACAGTGCCAAGGATAAGTTGTTCCATCACCTTTCCAGGGATGGGGGTGAGGCTGACCGGTCTGCAGTTACTCAAGTCCTTTCTTGCCCTTTTTGAAGACTGGAGTGACATTGGCTTTCCTCCAGTCCTCAGGCACCTCTCCTTTTCTCCACAACTTACCAAAGATGATGGAGAGTGGTCTAGCAATGACTTCCACCAGCTCCCTCAGCACCTGCAGGTGCATCCCATCAGGGCCTATGGATTTATGTGTGTCCAGGTTGTTTAATTGATCCCTAACCCAGTCCTCATCAACCAAGGCAAACTCCTCCTTTATCCTGACTTCCTCTGGGGCCTCAGGGGTCTGAGGCTCCTGAGGACAGTCTCCAGCAGTATAGACAGGGGCAAAGAAGGCATTCAGTAGTTCCGCCTTCTTTGTATCCTCTGTCACCAGGGCACCTGCCACATTCAACAGTGGGCCTATATTGCCTCTAGTGTTAGTTTTGTCTGCAGTGTATTTGAAGAAGCCCTTTCTGTTGTCCTTGACTTCCCTTGCAAGATTTAACTCCAAGGAGGCCTGAGCTTTCCTAGTTGCCTCCCTACATCCTCTGACAACAGTCTTATAGTCCTCCCATGTGGCCATTCCTTCCTTCCAAGATATATAGACTCTCTTCTTCCACTTGAGTTTGCCTATCAGTTCCCTGTTTAACCATGTGGGTCTCCTGGCTCCCTTTCTTGATTTCTTACCTGCTGGGATGCTCTGATCTTGAACTTGCAAAAAGCAGTACTTGAATATAAACCAACTGTCTTGGGCCCCTTTACCTTCTAGTACCCTGTCCCATGGGATTTCCCTTAGCAATTGCTTGAAAAGGCCAAAGTTGGCCCTGCTGAAGTCCAGGGTTGTGATCCTGCTTGGTATTCTGTTCCTACCGCACAAGATCCTGAACTCCACCATCTCATGATCACTGCAGCCAAGGCTGCCCTCACCTGTCACCGCTTCAACCAGACCCTGCTTGTTAGTGAGTATAAGATCTAGCAGTGCTCCTCTCCTAGTTGGCTCATCCACCATTTGCATCAAGAAATTATAGTCGATGCACTGGAGGAACCTCCTGGACTGTCAATGGCTAGCTGTGTAGGCCTTCCAGCAAATATCTGGGTAGTTAAAATCCCCGGTGAGAACCAGGGACTGTGATTGTGAGGCTGCTATCAGCTGCCTGTGGAAGGCCTCATCAACTTCCTCATCCTGATCAGGTGGCCTGTAATAGACACCCACAACAGTATCACCCATTATCACCAATTGTTGACTTCGTATCTATGTGAGTGAAATATTTATAGATACAAGTTTGTTTTTACAATAGCTGCTCCAATTCATCAGCACACATAAGGGGTATGCTTGACTATGTGAGTGCTTAAAGCTGAAAATAAGAGGTTAGTTTTTGAGAGTTTTCTTTTTTTCAATTTTTACTATCCATTTGATCTCAAATTTTCATGGTTTTTTTTTGGTTTGGGTTTTGGTTGTTTTTTTTGTTTGTTTTTTAATGTCTGCTCTGCAGTATTTTATGTATGATATGCAATGTCAGTTGAACAGAAAATGTAGAAATGGTCCCTGGAGCAGAACTGGACCCTGTGTTCCTGACTTCTGAGTCACATCCTGGCTTGAAGAAGGAAGTAGCTGTATTACTTGGTTCTGAGGAGGTGCAGCAGCAGAGCTCTAAAAATGTATTTTGAACCACGGAGGAGGATAGAATATAAGTACCCTTAGTGTTACGTGACAGACGATCAGGGGTTTGTATTGCTGTTTTGGATTTAGGTGGTTCAGTTCTGCCTGAGTGTCCTGCTCTGGGTATGTAAGTCTTTTATTGGATATAGCCCTTGGATATTAGCAAAGATTGTCATGTAAGGTTTGAATTACAAAAGCACTAGTCTGTAACGTAAAAGAGCATTTTAAGTCCTACATGAATAGTGCTGTTAGTAATCATAGATACAACAGCATGTGTTTCTGAATTACAAAGGTTAGAGAATGTGCGTCTGTTGCTGATGCAATAATGGTAGGAAACAGATATAATACTGGTGATGTAGCTGCACTATTGCTGAGACTTTCATGATGATTTAGGGTACAGAATAATTAAGAAACATAATTTAAAACTGGTTTATTACATGTCATAAAATTTATAGAGTTTTTGTGGATTTTCATAATCTTATGCTCAGTCTTTTTTGTTAATTTTATTGCATCTGAAGTAAAAGCTAGGTTTCCTTAAACTGAGGAATGAAAAAGTAGAGCGCAACTTTCCCGGTATTATTTAGTAGTTTTTTTACCAGCCTCACCCTGAAGAAGATAGTAGGGATGAGGGGCTCATTTTTCAAACAATTTTTTTCCAGACAGATCCTCATTTATGTGCAGTGTTAGCAACTCACTTATTGAATTGGAAGTTCTTACTGAAGTATCTTGGGTGAGACTATGAACTTACTGAAATCAGTGGGACTCTGACAGAAACAAGTCCAGGACAAAAAACAGATGCAGGATTTAAAGCCTCTCTATCTCTAACCTGAACAGTAATGCTACTAAAACCCCTAAATCAGTTGCCAGGGTGTATAACTGCTGTGGTGTGACAGCAAAGTGTCTGACAGGAAGATGTATGGAAGAGATTATCATACAGTTTCTTTAAAGCTGCGCCATCTTAGATGGCTTGTGTTCTCTTGCATGTGGTCACTCCTTTCTCACAGCTTCCCCTCATGACCAGCTGCTTTGACTTTTGAGTTTGCAGCAGCCTTATGAATGCATCTGGACTTGCCCAGGTTCAAGGGGCTTCATATATTAACTTCTCTAAATCCATATTTCAATCCAGAGAGCTTTGTAAACTGAATTGAATCTCTCTAACAAGTCCTTGGCTTCCTACACACATTTTTCTCCGGTTGTAGATGTCATTGTGCTACCTGCTGTACAAAACAAAACAGAAAGATGCTGTGGCTTACCAAGTAGTATTTGGAAATGCTCCAAGGCAAATTAACAGACCAAGCTCTAACCAGTGCTTGCCCAACCATTAGAAAACTTTGTAAGCTGTGAAAGAATGGAGTTTGCTCTGCAATTTTCTCCCTATGAAACATACAGACTAAAACCATTTTTGCACTCAGTGGAAAATAAGACCTATCTAAATGTTCTGTACGGTTGTAGGTAGCCTCACAGTGAATGAAAGGCCTCTATGCTCTGCTTTTTCTTCCATTTAAGTGAATGCCAAAAATAGTGCTGAGTTAGAAGGGAAGAGGAGTTGAACATTTATTACTCCCCTGGCTACCCAGAGGGGGAAAAACTAGTGGTGTCTAGAAATTAAGCAGCATTTGCTTGAAATTTCTGTAAATCAATTCTACTCAATAGTGTTGTGGTTTGTTTAGTTTTTTTTTTTTTCTAGAGAGGGATGTGTTGTGCCCTAGATCAGATAGTACTTTTCAAAAAGTATTTCCTTACTGAACTTATCGAATAACTTAGAAATTTGTATGTAACCAAAGCAAACCTGAAAAATAGGTTTGAGACTGAAAAACCTGAACGAGGCTGAAAAGTACTAAGTACCCTGCAGGTGTTGGGTTGCTATATGATTGGTACTATAGTTTTACACGTCTTTGTTGGCTTTTCCCTTTTTATAAGTCATTACCTTGGTGTTTAGTCAAACCAAACTCTACAGGTTGCTTTTATGAGCCTTGCGCAGTTCATTATCAATGGACTTGCTTTTTATGGTTGTGAGAATCCATTCCTCTAAACAAGTTACTTTAGCAAGACGTACTGAGAACTTGGTAGTCCCTGTGGCCAGTGCAGTTCATTGCAACCTTTATTAGTTGGACATCTGCGTAACTCTTCTCCTGGGATAACGAACTCCAGGACAGTTGAACCAAACCTCTCTGACAGATGTTTAGAGACTTGGTCGTAGTGATATCATTACCACTACCTACAGCTACTTTCCTGTTACAAGAACAGGAGGAGGGCAGGTGGCTACTTATGAGGCAGCATATTTTTATTTTCAGAATACTGAGCCTTGCTCATTTTGTCTATGATACAATTGAAATCTCAGGGCAAACAAATATTTGCATGCAGTTACATGTAGGTAATGAAGGTTCGAAGTGGCAGCACACTTTGTCTTGCCTGCTGCCACCGAGTCTGCTCCAGGACTTTCTTTTCCTGCATGAATCCTGTAACAGTGGTCACTAAAAGTTGATTGCGGGTTTTTTGGTTGGGTTTGGTTGGTTTTTGTGGCTTTTGTTTATTTGTTTGGTTTTGAATTTTTTTTGAGGTGGGGTATATTTTTTTGAAAAACAAAACTAAAAACCCATCCCATTTTGCAACTGTCTGCTTGTTCTCTGCTACAGAATGAAGAGAGAGTTGCATTACATTTTTGTTGTTACGTAATAAACAGGTCAGATGTTCTTGCCCATTTAAAATACTTGTAGAAATATCTTTTTTAATTAATACATATTAAAACCCACTGTATTGTATAATACAGTTAGTCATGTTTAACCACGCTGTCTGTACATAGCTGATAAGATATATTTTTTCCTACTCCAGATCATATTCCATATTTAGGGGGTGTGATTTTTGTAAACACTTAAGCATGTGATTTGCGTTATACTAACAACAAATCCTGATGGCTACTGTTGGCCTGGTGACATGTGAAAAGTTAGTCAAAAGCCTGCGGGATTGGGACACATTTCAGAAAACTAATAGTTGCTTTTTCTCTTGCAGATTTTTTTCATTCTCTTTTTCAACAGATTTTATCACAGAAATATATATTATTCCAGTAGGAGCTTCTGGTATTTTGAGACAAAAAGCAAGTTGCTAATGACATAACTAAACCGTTTTCACAAAGTTGCAAGAGTTGCGGCAGGAACCTGTTTCTAACCAACCCACAGATGAGTTGAGGCAGTGGTGTGTGTCGTACGTGTGTTTCACACATGGTACTCAAGGTGGTTCTCCCTGGCTTTTTCATTAAATAGTAGATATAAAGTAAATGTTTGAAGTATAAGTTGACGTTATTTGAAGCATAAGAGTGATGAAAGTGATGCATTATGTCACTGTAACATATTGACATTATCAATTATGTGTTATTAAACAGCTCAGCTAACTGAATGATTTACCTTGTGTTTAACTGCCTTTTTCAATTAAAGGTAGCAAATGCTGTAGAACTGGGGCACAGTCACAGAAACCATATATTTTCTCCTGTTAACACCAGCACTGCTGACATGCAAGTGATGGGAGTGTTGGCATTTTGCTGCAGGCTCTAATGGGCTAGTTTAAATGGTCTAAAAAAAGTGATTAATGATTAGGAACAGGACTGTTACACAGTTTCACAGCTCTTTTCCTCAATGCATTTCCATTTATGTCGACTAGGCGCACACTTGGGAGGTGTTATTTCAAAGTAGTCAACACAGGGGTTTTTTTCTACTGCCATTTGTTTCTGTTTCATAGGTCCCTTTGGTTGGCCAGATACAGCTCGTGTTTCCTTTAAGTTGTAAGCTTCAGTGATAAAGGAGGATAATCCACAGGCTTTGTATGTCTGGTGACCAAAATCTAAACTGTTGAACTCTACTGTCATTTCAAAACAGTGAATGCTGTCTTTAATGTCACTCTACTTACTCCTGTTTGGTGTATTGTGTTGGAAATAATGTAAAGGTTCCTCTCAAAGTAATTGAAGCACTTTGTCAACCAATACGTGATTCTCTTCTGCTATTCACTTGATTTTGCAGCAAGCAGTAATTTGTACATTAGTACTGCTTGTTTGTAATGGGTAACTGTCCACCCCTAAGCCCTCCCTTATATACATGGGTACACATATACATATATATTTGTTATGTGTGTTTCTTTATTATTATTATTTCTTATATATTTGTTATGTGTATTTCTCTACTGCAACACTTTACACACACACACTGGTAATAATTAATTGCATTAGTAGGAAAAATGAATAGTTTCAAAAGAAAATAAAAACGAGGTTGTAAAAATCCAGCATCTGACTCTTTGGTGAACCTTAGGACAGTGAGCTATCTAGTAGATACAATGCATTCCCTTTGCTCTTTTAAACTAAGGCAGTGCCAAACACTGAAGAGTAGCGGGGATTGAACACTCAAGGGGAAGATACCTTGTATTTTTCAGAAGTTTGTTTCACTGTGCTAAGGTCTTAGAGCTTGTGCCTGAAAGTCAGCATTGCTCTTAAGTGTCGTGTTGTGAGTGAGGGGAATATATTTTCTAAGAAGAGGACACTGAGTAGTGTTTTAGTTACTAGCATTTTGACTTGGCATTTTGTTAGTGATTAAAGTATGACGCTAAGTCATAGCTATGTACAAGTTCAACCAAGTTTTCTGAAGAAGAAGCTTAAGAAAAAGGTTTATATAATAATTTGGAGACAGAGGAGAGATGATTTAGAGTGCAGTGGCATTGGCTTCAGCATGTATACTAGAGCCACTCTTTTGCAGAATAAAAGTTAAGCCCAGAGGATTTGCAGAGTCTGTAGGGGAAGAAGCATGGCTCAAAGGTGAGCATGTGACCCAGTTGGCTTGTCCTTGAATGTGATGCTCAAGATGGCATTCTGCCTCGTCTTCCTCTCATAATGCTATTTTTAGCCACCTTTGCCAGGAAACCAAGGCTCAGGCAGGCATGCTGGATGTCTGTAGTGTGTGCTTGTCCGCCGGTTCCCCAGTAACTTTGACTCAGTCAATTGACTTCAGCCAAATGTAACAGAGGGGGAAGGGTCCTAAAAGCATTGTGGTCCAACTCATTTTGTGAAGAAAAGGTGTCCAGCTAGAGGAGAAACCTGCAACTCTGTGTGGTAGGGAGTGTGGGCAGAGGGTTTGATCAAACTCATGGTTTATTTAAGGCAAGAGAATCTACACTGGGGAGTGCAGTTACAAACGGCCCCAAGACCATAATGCCATTTTAGAGACGGCAAACAACTGCAAACCCCATCTATGAGAAAGCAGGCTTTGTTAGTCCTGGTGCTGACATAGCTACTTGTTACTTCTGAGAGATTCTCCTGTCCTGCTTCCTCAGTACATGGAGGGGGATTTTCAGGGATTTTCTTGTCTCTGTATGAACGTGGCCTAGAATATGTGTAGTTGTTACTACAGATGTGTGAAGCTTCCTCCTTGTTAGGACATTTAACTTAGCAGCAGCCACTTGAATGTCTTGAGTTTTGGTTGTTTTTTTTTTTTTTTAGCACAGGCACAGTTTCTGTTTATAAAGTCTGCATTTCTAGTCCGCAGATGGGTCAGGGGAACATCTGCTCTGGATAGTTTTCAAGTGTTACTTGTTAACTCAGGCCCCCAAAATCCAGGCAGCGTGGTGACTATTCCCAAGGCGTGCCTACCCTGCTACTTGTCTTTTGGAAGTGTGTGTTGAGGTTCATTACACACATTTATTCAGTTTTCTGCTTGGCTCAGATTTGCTACTGAGATTCTGTTCTGAAACGGTGATGGAAAAAAAATTTTTTTTTTTTTCTTAGGCATCAGTGCAGCACTTTTTCCCCTGAAGTTCATAGGAGTACTGCTTGTGGGTGGGTTTCAAAGGAATCTCATCTCCATATGGTTTTACTCGATAATCCTTTATCCACCATCTTCAGCTCTCATTCCGTTGCTTTCTTGCCTGTGGCTACGTTTCTATCTCTGCATCAATTAGCACAGTGATTTATACAACAAGCAAGCAGTTTAGAGGTAATGGTACACAATTAACATCTCATTCCACCATAAAGGGTATGCTAAATACCCCAGTCACTGCTTTCTCTGCCTGGAATTGAAATAAGTGTTTGTCCTAATTCATATGCTATCTGATGTGAAGTGGGCCTGCTTTGTACGGCACTACACCATTAATCTAATTATAGATAGCTGCAAATGAAGTGCTGTCTGAGCACAGAGACTGAAGAAAATAGCGCTTTTGTCATTTAGCATGACTCTGTGAAGCAAGATCGCACTTTACATGGCAGCATGGCAAAATGGAAATCTGAATAATATTGCTGCCTGTTGCATCTTTTCTAATTACAACAGCGTTGTAAACACAACTGGGCGCTGATATAAATAGAGCTGTAGATACGCTGTCATGTGGGTTGTAGGAGAAAATCCTTAGTGTGCTGTTGTATTAAATGATGCATCCTGATTGACAGCTACCTTGAGACTGCGCTGATGGAGTTGTCAAAGCATTATGCTAACAGGCTGCTCCAGCGACTGCAGCTGTAGCAGCTCCTCCGCTCGCACGGCTCCCTCCCTGCTCCCCGCTCATTTCACCTTGCTCGGCAGCATGCTAGCTCCAAGAGGAGGACATCTCCAAGCTTTCAGTCTGTACGTTTTTGATTCTGCCTCTTCAGCCTTAGTCTGAAGTGGAGGGAATGTATTTTTGCATGGCTTTAACCCGTGATAGGTTTCTCTAGAGTGTTAATTATGTATCACACAAGGAATGGAAAGTGGGAAATGTGGCTGAATTACAATTCTAATTAAGGTTCTGCTGCTGGAGTGTGTACTATGTGGTGGTGAGGCTTCTTTTTTTTTTTTTTTTTTTCCTCTCCCTTTTGCTGCTACTAAAGGCTCATGATTTTTGTGACTGTTCTGTTTGTTTCGTATTTTTCCCTTTTTTTAAAAACTGTCTCCATAGCATGTTGAGTGTTTGCTCCTCCTTTAGACTAAAAGTGCCGTTATTTTGTGCGAGTGTTAATGCCAGCCCTCACCACCACCCTGTGGAAGTAAATTATCTCTAGAACTCAGAGCTTTGATAAAAGCCTCTGTGATTTCCAAAATGCCATTTTTCACCTTGTTGAGTAAGAAATCTTTGACTCCGAAAGAAGGTGATGCCTGACACCTTCAAGTAATATGGAATAATAACATCATTTTCCTGTTTAGATGCTATGGTGGAAATCTAAGCAAGGGTATGGTCACGATGTTAAAATGTATGATGGTTAATAAAAAAGACAGCGTGCTTGTGTTCTGCACTTGGAACATTGCTTAGCATTGCTTTGAATGAATACTGAATAACGTACTACTTGTGAATCTATGACAGTCAAACCGTAAGTGACAACAGTTAAGTGACTTGAGGCAGGATGCGGGTTAGGAATGTTAAAAGGGAAATTAGGTGACCACAGTTAATAAATTTCACTGCTTCCAAAAATGAGACTGTGAGGTTAGTGAAAATAATGAAGATGCACAGCAGACAGTTTCTCTGCTGAAATCTGAGCAACATAAGATTTTCCCCCTTCTGACCATAAGAATGACAGACATTTGAAAAACATGGTTGAACATTTAGGTAAAGCATACTGAAAATCCACATCTGGTCAGCAGTCCAAACGCTGCCATAAGTAACATATGGGTGATACATTAGATTGCTCTATAAAATCTCCAATGGAGTTTGAACATTTACAGCTTCTGGGGACATGACTTTCAGGTGTACAGGGGAGATCATATTTAATAAACTAATGCGAATGTAACAGAGTGCAATTTTGAGCATTTTACTGAAGGTCTACAATATTTTGTTGTACACGGCAAGGGAACGATATCTGTGCAAACTACAGAGTTGTTTTTAAGCAAAGATGGGGTCAGATGTGCCCTGGACACCTTTTTTGTAGTAGCTGGCTGACTTCTCGTCTGCTGACTTGGAGGATCAATACGGTATATATATCTACAAAAAACCTCCACAAAACCCGAGGTATAATTTTCACTGTATTTGCTTTCTTCCCCACCCCCCCTTAGTCCTTTGCACTGCTATTATTACACCTTTTTGTTTTCTTCTTTTTTGTCACAGAGATTTGGTTGTAAGAGGTAGTTTAGCATTATATAACATCCATTTCATTTAGTGGGAGAAGTAGTACAGGATACTGTTACCCTTAGAAAACTATTAAGTAACATCACTTTTCCCTGCTATAATTTTTGCCAACTGATTGTGGACTCCAGCAGTCTTGTGGAAAAGAAACACCTGTTTTCTATGCCATCAAAAGCTGTACGGCTCCTTTTGGGTACCTCTTTATTGACTTACTTTGGCTGGCAGAATTAGGCTCTGAAACCCTGTGGAGTGGAGCAGTGGCTGGTGACAACTAGTCATCAGCACAGATCTGATGGCTAGCAGATTTCCTTGCTCTGAGAGTCCACCCGCAATCTATTTATAACTCCAACAGATGTTTCTTCTGGTTTAGGCCAGTGGAAACCTTCTGGTCTCTATTTATAACCCAAACTTTACAGCCTTCCCCAATTTATGCCCCTTCTTTCTCCCATTGCCTCCTCCTCCTGTGGATAAAGGAGGAAAACCTGAACCTCATCCGCACTCCGTTAGAAGTGTATCAAAACTTCTGCTTCCTGTGTTCAGCGTTGTCCTCGCTAAATCAAAGACATAGCAGCAGTGTTAATCACTTAATGAAAAAATGTGGTGTATTCTTAATTGTCTTTGTTGTAGCGGCATGGCAGGCGTTGTTTGCTGTGGTCTTCTAGAGTCTTGTGGCTCTCGCTGAGCTGCAGGCTGCACCTCGGTTAGGTGAACAGCCCCCTGCACACCCCTGCACAACTCATCCTGGAGAGATAGAGCCAGCGTTACGAAGGGACACTTAGGCGGGTATTTGGTGGGGTCCAGCCAGCAGCAGAAATACATCAAAGGTAATCTTAAAGAAGGAACCTTTCTGTGCAGCTTTGTCTTTTTATATTCTGAAAGGTCATTTGTGAACCGACTCTGCCAAAAAAGGCCTTTCCCCAGAAGTTTACTGTTGTTATTTTTTACTTTTTGATTATAGTAACTTGCTTATCCCCCAAACAGACTAAAGAACAATAAACAAATACAAAAGGAAAAGGAACAGCTCATCAATAACAAAGACCTGCGTTTTAAAGCTTTGAGTGTACTGATTCTTACATCTCACTCCAAGCAAAGCAGGAGTCCTGCAGAGAAAGGAATCTAAAAGATACGAAAATTATAAAGATAGTAAAAACAATGTTTGGTAGGGATATTTTAACTTGGTGTGGAGAACTGAGCTTTAAAGTGCAGCATATTGAGCGACATGGTTTTTCCCCCGCTGCTGTACATTGTGGAGTGCATGGGGAATTCTGTATCTCAGTCTCTGCGAAATCCTGTAACCTAGATGAACGCAGAAGGTCTAGCTTTCACTGCAAGATTAAATTTTGAAATTGAGCAGCTTGGAAGCGTTACATGTGCCTTAAAAAACTAAATGGCATCTAAACCTGATCTTTTGAAATCATATCAAAAGAGTCTCTTGCAGGAGGTAACAATACAGTCCACAAATCTAACTTATTTCTGTGTTCTTCCTTTTTTTTCTTCCTATTTTCAAACTCTGAGTACAAAGAAGACACTAACCATGGATACCGAAACTGTGCAATTTGGTGTAATTATATTCCCCCCCATAGATTTAATGAAGGACTTTTAAGTACAATTTATCTTTGATAAATAGTCCCTCTGCACAGAATGTTTATTAGATTGACAGCAGAATACACTCTGCAAGCTTTTTTTCCTTGCCACTTATGACTCAGTTGAATTTTAATAGGAGTAAAAAGCTTTTATTTGCACAGTAATTTCACTTAAGGATCATATCCTTCAGAAACTGGCAGACACTTGTATGTCTTGATTGCAAAACAGACACTCAAGAGTAAAGAAACATGCATAAGATGTTATTATGTGACTTGTCACACTGCTGCAATTCTATTTGCAACTTATGTCATCAAATCTATAGGCATCACCTCCTTTCTCCCTACATCGTACATGCAACTGTGCATACGTGCACTTACATGCACACACACACACACAGAGGCTTTACTTTTAGAAAAAGAAACTGCAAGGAGCAGACCGCATTGAATGTAGTTGCTTGTGCAGGGAGAAAACTAGCTGTATTTTGCTTTGGAAAATGTGAGTGCCACAGTCTTAATTGTCATGATGATGCCTGCAGGAGGCTTGGAGTTAAAGGAGCTTTTTGCATACAAAATGGTGCTGGTTTCTGTGTGCCATATCCATTGTAACCAAGGCACGTGTTTGGGAATGGGTTCTCAAATCTTTGGGTGCCACTTCCAGCTTCTGGAAATATTGTTGTGGCATTTTGTTACGTTTACTGGGGTGGTACGGGGGGATCGGTTCATTTAATCATTTGCTTGTATTTCTGATTAGAAGCAAGTATTTCGAACTGAACGGCTGCGCTGTTCGTTGTACATAATCTTGTGTGTCCAAATGCCATTTATGGTGGATGGTAATCCTCTGTTAGGTTGTTTTAATTTGTCTTTGAAAGCTGCTTTTTAAAGATGTCATTGCGGAGTTAATCACCTTTTGCATGCATTTCTAAATACCTTGTTTTACTCCCTACAGAAGCAGAAGGTAGAGTCCCCCTTTACCTTCACCATAAGGATATCGGATTTTTTCTGTCTGTGTAAAAATGAAAAGTAAAGACATTTTATTGCTAATAAAACAATAGCTAATTGTTTTGGAGGAAAACATACTGTTCAAAGCAAGGTGTTGAACTTTACATCAGCAAAATACACATTTGAATTGTAAATGCAGTTCATCCAGTGCTTGTTATTAAAACCTTTGTTTAAATTATTGATGAAGTGTGGTGCTGGTCTTCACTCAGTTGGCCCTGGTGAGGCAGGAGTTTCAGGCAGAGACCTGCTGCCATCTACTGGCTTTTTGTATTAGTTTTCAAGTGCACCGGGACAAATGTGAAGGCCAGCTTTCTAAGTGCGATGAATTGTGTGTCAAAGTGATTACAAGTTTTAAGAAACTAAAAGCCTGGAGCTGAAATTAGCGTACACGCATACATGTTTTCGGAAAGGTTTTTGTTTAAAGGGATGCTCTCAGACACTTGAGGGTCATCATAGTCTTTTCCATTTCTACTTGCTATAAAACATACTAGAGAAAACATTTTTTTATTCTCAAGGTAGGTAACGGCTGCTGAATAATTTTTATTACAGATAAAGTATATTCAGTACAACCAAAAGGTTCCATCATTCTGCCTGTGCATGAAAAAATTATATTGAAATTGCTTAATAGGTTTTAATTGCAAAATCTAAGCAAGTGATTAACTTTGAACATTAAATACATGATAAAGTAAACATAATGTTTAAAATCAATCATGTCGTTGAAAATCTGGCAGATTTTCCAGAAAGGTCAATTTCCAATTCAGCAGAGCGCTGAATACCAGTCCCTCAATATTCCGTATCCACTAAAGATAATGTGCAGTAAGTGTAAGGATATTTCTGGTTTTTAAATTTGTGTCTTCCCTCTCTATCTCCAATTTTTAAATGAATCTGACATTTCTTTACTGTACTTGATTCTTTCATTTTATGTGCTCATTGCTGCTGATTGGGGTTGCATATTTTTCTTTCTACATCCTGAAAATGAAACTCTGAATAAAGATTTCAAACAGTGATTTTTAGACACTCCTGTGAAGAATAGATAACAGATGTGTTATATAAAAACATGCCATAAAATAGTGCAGATCATTGACTGGAATTCACCAAGGTGCAGTTTTCTAAAACATTCCTCTTCCTATTCTTTAGTACAAATTACGAATACTGACGAAGGTTGCTGCAGAGCTGAGCAAGTACATGCCAGAGAAAGCAGCAGAGGACACCTCCAGCATTTTGAGATCTCCCATGCCTGGAGCAGTGGTGGCATTTTCTGTCAAGCCTGGGGACATGGTAAGAAGTGTGATCTCTGTATCTGCATTTTCATTATATATTCCACACAAATTTCTCCTTGGTGCAAGTGAAACTACAGGTCACAGTTTGGTTTGTTGTTGTTTTTTTTTTTTTACATCACCTGTAGAATAAACTGGGCTGAAGGATGTGTGCTGGTTTTCATTTGAATTGTAAAAACTAATAAGGAAGCACAATTCAAATTAAACTGGCTTTAAAAGGAAAATTTTCATCTGGGTACAAGTCCACAGCTGAAACTTAACAAATATTTTGGTTTTGTATCACAAATGTCTTGGCAGGGGGAAAAAATTGTGTGTATGTATATGTGCATGTAAATATATGTAAGTATATCTATGCTGTCAGTGCTAGCAGGAGGGGATTGTTGATTTTCTGCCCTGAAGTAATGAAAGTATTACTATACACAAGATATTTAACTTTCTCCGCCCCGACCTCCCCCCCCCCCCCTTTTTTTTTTTTTTTTTCAAGAATCCCTGTGTTAGCATTTAGCAAGACATATGGATTTCCTGAATTGGGAATTCCATGCTGGCAATTCCCGGTCTCTTATGTGAATCCTCTTGCCCTGCAGAACGAATAAACTTGACATACAGAAGGGCAACAGAACATGCTGCTGCTGTCCTGGGGATTTCTAGTGCTGCTTAGCTCACGTTGAGCTGAAAATGAATGTAAATACAGTGTTGTAGAGTTACATATAACCACCTACTGGAACTCAGCTTTATATGAAATTCTACCACATTGTATGACACCTAATTTCTAAAGTCAGAGCCCTTACCTCTCCTAACCACTGAAAGCAAGAGAGTGATGCAGACACTGGAATATTTGAATCAGATTGTGCAGATTAATTTTAAAGTACTATTGTCAGTTAAATGGTGCCATAAACATGTATGTGGCACTTATATACAGACAGAAAGCTTTAGTCACAGAGGTCATAATTTATGGCAATGAAAACTGGATTTTCTTGAGAGATGATGTAGAAAAGGGATCAAGATCTCAAGTCCAAAATTAGCACTGGACTTCTATGTGATGGACCTCAGTCATGCTGGTGAAGTGATCTGTTTGCTTACATTTTTCTATGATGCCACTTTTGATTTTAGAATATATGGGTATTTCTGTCTATTTACAGAGAGAAAGGAGTCATCATATTAATATTGAAGATCTGTAGGTGCAAATGTTCATATTAATGAAATAAAGAGGTTTCTGAGAGAGCCGAACTAAGTACAACTGAGTAAAAAATAATTAAATTCTTTTAGCTTCTACACTTAGCTTTCTGGTTTTGTGATCTATACATGTGCACATACCCTGTTTATACCTTTAAAAACAGCGGTGTTCGATTAAAATTAATTGCTATGTCATTGGACACGGACAGAGAAATCTGTGATTGCTGTGTCTAGGCAGTAAGAGTGGCTGAGAGAGGGAGATCTTCAGCAAATACTTCCTTTGTGACAAATGAAGAGAAACATTTTTGAGGCGAGGATTTTGAGCTTTTTCCAATTTGTTTAGTATTTTTTTGAGAAGTTAATTCTGGTAAATGTTACCAGACTTCTTGCCCTGAAGAATAGTTCTTGTTGTCTTGAAGGAGTAGAACCAGTGGAGAAGGAGGCCAGAGCCAAAGGGATTTTAAGTCAATAAATAAATGAACCTCCCTCCACAAATCCACAAGTGGTGCAGTGCATCAGAGCACAAGTTGTTAAATAATGTGTGGAGATTTTTTTTCTCTTCTCCTCTCCTGCAGCTTTTTGCTGGAGGCACTGAGTGGCAGAACATTTGAACGGCATAATCTATGTTCTGCTGACCTGAGCTTGTCAATGCTAATTGTGTGGCTTTAATTGCAAAAACACATTTGTGTTATTGAAAAGGATTTAACTTAAATCCTTCCTTTTCAGGACTAGTGTCAAAACGTTAAAAAAAGCGAGCCAGCGAGCGAGATGAGGGTAGCATCAGCTATCGGCACTGAATAAGCAGTGGGATGGTGTGATTCAGATTACACGTCTTGGCTGTCCGTCAGAAGCCAGCTCACTCACCACAGCTGTTCAAGGCATGATGGGCAGGGAACTGTAGCTCCCTGATAAATACAGCTCTTTTTGTTGCCCTGCTTGGGAAAAGTCTGATTTCTTTAGTGTGCTGGAGAAATGGGAATTTAAGTAGCTCCTATTCTGTGTTTGCAGCTGGGTTTGACAGCTGAAATTATTGCAGCGTGTGGAAACAGTAGAGCTGAAAATGGGAGAGTGCAAGGTAGTTGTCCATCCTTCCGCTCAGGTGTTGCTGCTGCTAGCAGTAAAGCTGCCTGGTTTTTAGCTACTCCGAGATTGTTTTCTCTAAACCTGTGATCTCTGCTGAGTAGTGTTAGTGCAGCACAGTCCCTGCAACAGTGCCGTGCTCACAGAGGGATGCTCTCGGAGCGGTCAGTAGCACAGGGAGCTGAGCTGCGGGCCTCTTTCTTCAGGTGTAACTTTACAAACGACGAAGAAATTCCTAGAGAGGGACATCTTGTCTTTGTCTGAATGGCCGCACTTGCAAACTTGTGTTTGTTGCCTGCCGTTCAGCTATAGGGGCATCACGCCTGGTCAGGTAAAGCATATGGTGTTTGTTAGTCCCTCTCTGCGTGCCCTTAGCCAAATGAGAAGGCAACGCAAGATCTCTGCATTCGTTTTCCCCATTCGATGTGTCATTGTTTTGCCTTGAAGCATAGTGTTCTCGTTTGGCTGCTGTTGCTGAAAAATACTTTGGTCTGATGAAGCCCGATAGAAGATTGTGTGAGCATCCTCTATCCAGCTGGTCTGATAAGCAGTTTTCGATTAATTTTTGCCAAAAGATACTGCATATGCAAGGAATTTATTTTCTTTTGTCTGTAAGATGATCTATAGATTTCAGTAACACAGTGGGGAAGTGCTGTTTGTCGTTTAGAGAGAAGCAGAACTTGTGATGCTGCCAATTTTTGTAGCTTTTTAGTTACTTTTTACTTTCTTTATTTTCCTTCATGTGATCAGAAGACTGTAATTAGCTGTCACTCAATTTTTCCTGGAAATACAATGAAGGCACTGAGAAGCAGAAAGCAACATAAACAACAAAACAATTTGAAATCTGTCTGACTGGAAAGAAGGATAATATTGTTTAGGGAAAGACTTAAATTTAGCTTACATTCCTCATGATAATACAGTCACATTGTATAGGAAATATCCATTTGGATGGAGGAGGTCAGTGATGGTGACTGTGCATTAGGATGAAATTCGGTTTTGGGAGAGTTACTTTTTGGTTCCCTGCGGAGAAACCACAGGGCTTCAAGAGTCCAGGGAAGGGACACTCACTCTGTTTCTGCTGACACCACTGGCAGCACGAGCCAGCCCTGCTAGCACACAGCAGTAGTTTTATGTGAGAGATGGAGATGGCACTGCATGTCACACCTCAGTCTCACCACAACTATCACAAATACAGCACTGCAGGAACTACTAAAGCTGCGTGAGTTCACCGCTTTACTTAGAGGGCAGGAAGTAGGCAGGCACTTTTTTTTTCTTCATCTTGAGTTGCTTGGCTGGATTTTGGTGCATGTAGGATTCTGTGCATTGAAAAAGATCCTAATGGTTGAACGGGTAAAGCAGCGTTGTCGTACCCCATTTAAAGCAAGTCACCCAAAATGCTCCTACAACTGATTCCAACTTTGGTAGTCTGAACTGTCCACAGCAACAAAAGATCTTAACTCTCCTGATTGCCTTGTAGCCTTTGCTATATTTTTACCTATGAATATAGTTTTTGCTTTTTCAGTTTTCTCTCTGTCAGAAATGCGAAGATGGTTTTCTTTTAGCTGTATGTTTCTGTTGGTTGTTTTTCTTTTTTAATTAAATTAGGCAGAACAGGTGGCATTACTAAGCCAAGCATTGGTCAGTAAGCTAACACCAGTGCTGGTAGCCTAAATCACTTTAATCATATTCCCCCCCCCCCCGCCCCCACCTCCCAAATATGTAAAAGGAAAGCACCTTACTGGGGTAAACACCCCAGTGTTATGTAATCTTTGTAGGACTATGGCCAAAATAAGAGGACAGTTAATTATTTTGACCTAAGTTTCTAAATTTCCTCTCTTCTTTCCAGAAATTCAAGATTATCCCAGGTTTTAGAAGTTATCACCATTCAAAACACTATTTAAATGGACTCTTGTCACATCAAAATTTGTTATGATTTCAAATTGATGCTCCTGTAGCCCCTGGGTATTGATACTGCATGGCAGGATTATTTTCTACCAAGATGTCAGCTGTTAAATATATATGGTAATTATTTCAGTAATTTCAAAATTGTGTAACTTGAAGTTTTCTTTTTTTAGGTGTATAACTTACAAAACACATTACTGTTAGTGATTCTACTGTTTAAAGATAACTGAGGAAGATGTTTTAAACTGCATTCCAGTTCTTTTAAACTACATTCCTCTTCCAGTTCAGTTGCATGCACGTTATTTTAATTTCTCTTGTTATTCTTTAGAAGAATAGTTTAAAGAAAAAAAAAATCTTTTTCCATAATTTTCCATGTCACAAGCCTTGGAAAGTTCTTGCTATGGGAAAAGGTATGTTTTGCTTGACCTCTGCTGCTGAAATGCTCACTACTAAAAACCAAAACAAAACAGCTTCCTAAATTCTTTTTCTTAGTATGTCATTCATTCTTGTGAAAGAAAACACGGAGTTATAAAGTTACCTGTTGCCACCAGCCCGTTGTGTGTTGTTTTAAATCATATTTGCCATTCAGACCTCAAAATCTTAAAAAAAAAAGAAAAAGAAAAAATACTCTTTTCCTTTATAATTATACTGGTTGGAATTTATAACAGAGCATAACAACCAGGAAAAAGAGTAAAAATTTATTTCCTTAAGTGACAGTTTCACATTTTATTTAGATGAATATGTTATCAATAATTTAGTAAGATATTCTTTAATTCAAATAAGATCTTTCTCTTTTGTGTGAACCTCCTTTTTGTTTTTTTTCTTTTATTGTTGTTTTTCCTTTTTCTTTCTCTTTACTTCCTTTCCTCCCTCCTGTTCTTCGGTGATCCCAGAGTAAACATAAACTGCATTTTTTGGTTAAAGGGAGTTTGCAAACTTGACCAAATGTGGTCACAAAGACAAACCTCATGTATTTTTTATAATTCTGTGTATTAAATAATTTTTGGGGGTGTATTTTTGTGGGGGAAAAACCCTATCAGTAAACAGGAAATGAAAACATTTTCACAGTTGTGAAATTTCAAGAGTAAAAGCATTCAAATATTTCACCGCTCTTATAACATGAGGCTTCCAGTAATAATTGTGGCTACATTAAAAACCCCTTAGCTATAGTAATTGCTCATAACATATTTACATATTTTTTTATATTTGACTTGAACACATTTTTCTTCTATCTTTATGCAATTCCACAGTCTAAGATTTGTGTTCGAGTGCAGTGTCATTAAGAATTAAATCCTACTCCAACGGTGATGTACAAATAGTTAATAATATTAGAGTTTCCTCCTAGAGGAAAAATGCTGCCAACCTTTGAAAAGAATTAATAGGGTTTTTTGTTTGTTTTTTTTATTGGTATGCTTTGCCTTTGCAAAGGATAAGCAACTTTTTAGCCGTTACTAAAAAAGTTGACTGATAAAGATTGGTGTGATGGCAACTAAGACTTGCCTGGGGTTGAGTAGCACAGGAGTCGCCCCCAGAAGTGCTCTGCCTGCGTATCACTTCCCCAACACGCTGGGATCTCCGAAGCAGTTGGGGAAGTGTGTTTTGGATAAGTGGGAGTGCAATGACCAGTGCTGATTGCTGTCAGGGGGACATCGCTGACCTTTGGTTAGTCAGAGGTCACAAAATTTGGGATGTGCTATCTTTGGATTCAGTCGTTAAAGGAGTGTGTGTGGCAAAAAAAGTTTAGTAATGATTTGTCAAGTACTGTTAATTGCCACTAATTATATTTGCAGCTCTGTAGCTCCGGTTTCAAAGTTAATTTGGAAAGAAGGGAAAACCTGCACTAATTATTTTACATGGTAATGGACAATGTCAAGGAATTTCAATTGCTGATCATCCAATTCCTCTTGATTTGTTTTCTTGTTGGATGCTTGCTGCCAGATTGCCAACAAGTCAGAGAGAAAAAAATCTGGGAAGGGAATGATACCAGCGCGGACTAAGTTTAAACAACAAATAAACAAACAGAAATCCCAGTATCTTCGTAAGGTTTTAGATAGTGAATGCATACTTAATTCACTGTTCAGTGATTTTGCAGAAGCATAAGCAGGATGAATGTTTGTAATTATTTTGCAGAAGGCTACAAGAAAGGGTAACTGGATTTCATGTGGCACCGTCTTGCATTGCCCCTTCTTACTTACAAGGCTCAATAGGGACACAAAGTCGCAGCATAGTGGAAATTGTGAGGGATATTTACTGGTGTCTACCCAAAGCTGAGAAAGGAGATACCAATAAAATCCAATTCTCACTTCACTTTTAACCAAATCTGAGATCCTTTTTGCTCAGGGCTGTCATTGTTTTTTTTCCCTTCAGCTCCAAGAGCCTTAAAAATGTTATGCATCGGAGCACCTGTGTTCTAAATATAATGGTCTTAAAAATGTAATTGAGGGATTTTCACTTTTGTAGGCAAATCAGCAGGGTTGATATTGATCCATCTTTTTAGGGAGCCACAGTGCACCAGAAGGTGATACTGTAGAGGGCCCCGTAAACCCTCGGAGCCTTCTGTCTAATTTGGCAGAAAAACACAGAATGTCGGACAACAAAAGAACGATCCAATTCCGTAAGAAATCTCCATCCCTCCCACCTGCTTTTCACAAGATAAAAAAAAGAAAAAGACTTAATTTTTTCAGCTGCACACAATGATTTGGTGCTCACTCTTGCATTGAAACAGTTGCTGTCAGAACAGGCAGGAAACAGTTTTCTTTTAATTGCTGAAATCATTCGGAAGTGCTTCATGCACGGCTTCTATACAGCAGATGCTGTGCATTAATTGGCCTGTGTAGGGCTGACCCAGGGTTCCTTGCAGTGGGCCCAATTTTAGGCAGAGGGTTTAAATAGCTTATTTCTTATTTTGTATAACCTGGTGTACATTATGAGTGTGCTTGCACGTGGGGTATTTCATGGTCTGCAGTTTCTAATGTCATGTGGGTTTCAAAACCTGTGTTTCTCTGGTAATGTACTAGCAGCAGGTAAGCTCTAAATACCATCCATCAGGAGCTAATTTTTTATCCAGATACTCCAATGACTGATGAACCTGTCTTTTGTATGAATGTTCAGCACAGAAGAAAGCCATATGCCCCTGGCACTGGTTCCTATGCATTCTTTACAGTTCGTAGCAAGGAGATTAAGAAAAACCCAAACCCTTACATTTACATGTCTTTCATTTATTTAGCAGTTAGCACTTTCTAAAATAGCCCTGTTTGTTGTTTGTTTTTTGTTTGTGGTTTTTTTTTTTTTTTTTTTTAACAGCAAAAGGAGATTTAGGTCTCTTACAGCAATCTGACTACCACTACTCATTTTCTTTATCAGGAATATTACTGCACACCCTTAATAGGGAACCTTGTTTTGCTACTCCCCGTCTGTTCAAAACAGACCTTAGCCCATTAGAAGGTCCTCCCTTGTGTGGGAAGACCACAGCTGTTACTGTAAATCTCATCCAGTAACTGTATCACCCCCATTTTGTGGCTCTGAAGGATGAAATTGAGAAATGGAATACTGTGCAGTCATCCTTTACATCTCCAATTTTAGGCCTTTGCACATCATTTTCATGCTTTTATTCCAAATCAAACAACATTAGTGAGCAACACCACCCTGGGCTAAATGCCTAGCCTCTAAGGCAGCACCTACGATCTTTGTTTTCGGAGGATTTAGGATTTGGAGGGAAGTCGGGGTTTTGTTGATGGTGGATTTTTAAATTTTTTTTTTTTTATTCCCTCTTCTCCCTTCCTCCCCCCCGCCATATCTTTCCCAATCCTCAGAATTTGTCAGACGCAGAAATCCAGATGGTAGCGAGGTGTCTAAGATGGAGGACGCTCTGTTGTGCCTCCACAGAGGAAGCGAGAGCTCAGCACGTTTAACAAACACAACTTTAAAAAGGTTTCTGTTTCTTTAAATCCTTCTGAATAAAGTGGATCTAACTTCTTACGAAGGATATTGGGGGCTTTAATCAGAAATAAGAAGTGGTTTAAATCATTAGCACAACAAAGCAAACTATAAGCTTGAAGATAAAAGTCTCAGGGGAAAGAGTCCTCTGAAAATAAATGGGACTTGATAGATTTCCATATCATTTATAACTTCCCTTAATTACACTTGGAAGACTTGCCAGTAAAACTGGAAAATTGGCAGCCTATATCCATTATAGTAATTTTGCCGACCATGGCAAGCAGCTGGCTTTACTGGATTTTATTTCCCATCACTCACAATTAATCATCAGCTGGAGATGTCTGAAACTCCTCAAAATGTAGCAATACTGTGTGACATTCAGGCCTCCTTAAAATGCTAAAATCTGCTGAGTAAATGGGCCGAGTTCCCCTTCCAGCGAACTCATTTTGGTGCGAGGCAGGCTGCCGGTTAATGAGTGCCACTTCGATAATCGGATGCGAATGTGAACCCTGACCTCATGTCAAAGGAGAGGACGCAGCAAGCTGGATAAAAGATAGGGGATTCAGATCTGCAAACTTTACACCAATTAGACAGAGAGCGGGGAAATACATCAGTGCCCATTGGGTTTATCAGAAAGACTTGTGGGGCTTGTGACCATTTTGTAAGCCTAACATTGAAGACGTCCTGTCACAATCATTAAGTCTTTCTCAGATGACGCACAAAAGTCTGAGGAAAGTGTACCATATTCACAGAGATCCCGTGGTAGCAATGCCCTCGGGTGTGCGCTGTCTTTTTGTGTTTCGGAGTTTTAAAGAGACCTATCTGTAAGTGCAATTAGTCTTTATGGTCCTCCTTTAGGTGCAGTGAAAACGGCTCGGGGTTGCTGCTTCTCAGATTCTGCTTCCACCCTGTGTCGGGAGTTGCTTGGTCGGGAAATGACTGGAGACAGTTCCCTGTCCTGCATGTAACCTTTTGGTCAGAGGCAATAACAACCACCGTGCCGTCCCTGAGTTATTCAAACAGTGCTATGGGCTGTTCCCAAATTCACATCAGAATTGTTAGCAACAGCGAGATGTTAAGTACCCCCCTCTTCGATGATTTTTTTTTTTCCCTTTGTTTTCTTTCTTTTTTCCTCTTCACTCTGTGGAGAGCAAAACTGAACAGCTACTTTGAACTGTGCATGCAGAAATATAAACTACTAACACACAGACTGCAGGTCTAACAGTTAATCACTCATTCATTTTGATATTCCAAGCAATGTAAAGGTAGACTTGTCTGTAGTGTTAACTCTGTGAGAAAGATACCTGAGTTTAATTTCTTTTAAGAAAAGGAGCCCTTTTATTTTACTTGGTTCCAATCAATCAGATTTTTTGTTTGATTTTATTTGCCTGTTTTGACAGAATTGGGTCAGCACTGAGACCCATCTAAATTGAAATGTGAAGATGGTGGTTTACATTGGTTTACCATCCACTGAAAGAAAGAAATTATACGATGAAAATGAAACATTAAAAATGGTCCAGTTAAATCCTTAAATAAGTTAGAAAGCAAGAACTTGTACACATCGCTGCAATTTTCATTTTCAGGCTAAATAACAGGCAAAAGGATATGTGCAATTATGGAATGAAAGAAATTGGACAATGCCCAAAGGACTGAAAAAGAGGAAAGAGAGATACAAGTGCCTAATTTTAGGATTTGTCGCTTTGCAACACAATGAGTGAAGCTGTAAAGGTTTAACATAAGAACAGTAATTAAACTTCCGTGCTTAAGTGACACTTTCACCAAGGTAATTTTCAACAAATTGCACATCAGAAGTACTGACACAGCGTTTTCACACGTGGTACCTGCTGAAAGTGCCTCCTTCCTTCCAAATTAGTAAGACTAGATGTAAACTGGATACTTTGTCTGTGTATTTTGTTGGTTGGGGGGGGCTGTTTCCCTCCCAGACACCACTTCCTTTGTCATCAACCCAGCAGCTATTATATAAAACACAAAAACTTTATTTTTATGAAAGAGGGGGAACTGAGGAGAAATTCAGATTCATGGATGTTTCCATCCCACAACCACTATTACTTAGCGCTGTGCTTAAACAGAGACAATTCTGTACTTTTCCAGTACCTGTATTTCCAGAACTCTGTTTGGATAATCACTAACTGGTTCATTTGCACGCCAGCCACCTGATGAAGCCACATTGCAGCTGAATCTCACTGGGGCTCAAGAGAAGTTTTTTGTGCCCTTGAAATTAGGCCGCTCAATTCGCATCTACGCTCTTTAGCGTCTTAGTCTTCAGCAGCCTTTAGAGGCCCCGTGTTCTTGGCACCCCAGTAGCAGAGTTTAACCAGAGGGTGGGCAAATTTGTTTCTTAAACGTGCTAGGAAAAAAAACTCCACAAAAACAAACCTGCAACATTCTTGACCTTTTCTTTTTTTTTTTAACAGAAGTAGATATTCATAGCTTCTTATCCTCAGAAATGTCTGGAAAGTTCAGAGCAGATGGAAGAAAAGCCAAGCAGTGAGATAGGGAAAAGAAGAGGAAAAGAAGCAAGGAAGGAAAGAAAACTGCTGGGACAAGGCTACAGGCAGAGCAGCAGGTGTGGAGGGAAGGAGACAAAAGATGGGGAAGGAGTATAGAGGGGAAATAACTGGGGACAAAGAACAAGTCTTTGATACTATTCACCAATTTTGACACTGCTAATGACTTAAATACTCGCCTGAAGCTCAGGATGGAGTTTCTGCAGGTGAAGCGTTGGGTGTTGGTTGTTCTTTGTATCCGATTATGCACCATGTTCGCATAGCAAACGCTTTCCTTGTTTACCCCAAAAAGCCTGACGTATCGCTGTTGGCAGTCTGTTGGAGAAAGAGTGTGTAAGCGCCTTTTAATGTAATGTCTTTTCTTCTGTCTTGCTCAGAATCCATAGGCAGACATCAATGCTTTTCAGTCATTGCTTGTGTATGCTTTGGGAAAAAAGCTTTATTTAAATTTACAGAATGTACTTTGTGCCATGTGCATTTGTTCTCTGGCTTCGCACCTATCTGTTAGCAGTGTATTCCTCCAAAGTGGTACATTTGCCCTTAAATATATATTAGTCATTTTACATATATTTAGAGAAATATATCCATATGTATATATGTATGTATATAAACAAACACCTTTTGAGGGCACTGGCACATAGAACGATGCATAACCAGATCTTTGCATGTCTCTACCCTCTGTAATGAAACTTTGACATCAGAGTCAAAGCATCCCAAATTTGCTGGGATTATGAGTGAATGGCAGGCCTGCAAAAGAGCCTAATGAAAAGGCTTGCAGTGGGCCCTCGGAGCCAGGCATCCCAGAGGGGTGTACCTCCACGAGGTACTGAATACTGACGTGTAAGGCCCAGCGCTCTGCCCTCTCCAGCTTAAATCGTCTTTGCGGGATGACAGGCTGATCGCTGGGTTACACGAGGGTTAAATTCTGAATCCCGTGGGTTTCTCCTCGTGTATAGGCAGCCCCCTCAACCACTGTAAAGCCTCGAGCAGCTCTTGCCTCTGTGCAGAGTGGTCCAAGGTGTTGGAGGGAGGATCTGACAGGGAGGCACAGGTTGCCCAGCAGACCAGCCCAGTGGGTTACTGGTGCCTTTGAGCTCGGGCGTGCCTGTTAGCAGAGCGCAAACAAGCGGAAAGAGGAAGCTTGCATGTTTCCCTGGTAAGAGCTACCAGCTGTGGTGAAAATGATGGTTTTGCCTCCGTGATGCCTCCCTTGCAGATGAGAGATGGTGGTTCCTTGCAGGCGTGCTCCCTTCCGTCCGTCCGAAGTCAGCAGCTGCCACCCAGATGCTGCCATCTGCAGAGGTGTGACTTTGCTCAGCGTTAGCCCATTGAGTATTGCTGGAGCTTCCAGCCCATGCTCCCCCGGATGTGTGCCAAGAAACTTTTGGCTTCCGAATCAGGATTAGTATCTGCAGGATCTGGGCCAGGGAAGAAAAGCAAAGGCTCCCCAGCCAAAACTGCACAGATTAAACTTTGCTCTGGATTTAATGTTGAACTGTGATGGATGTGAAATGTGAACTGTAGAAGTTGGAGCTGAATGGACGGGATGGGAGAGGAGCCTTTCAGGTTTGTCTGGGGCGATAGTTTTAAGCAGGTGACTCCTTTTTCCCTGTGTACCTGCTAGTTTGTCAAAGCCAACCATGATTTGTGATGGTGGCTTGTGTCCTGACCGTGTAGCTGGCTGACTTGACTTGTGCCATGAAAGTCTTTTTAGCATTTAATGAAATAATCCCTTTATTTTCCAGAAGAATCGTACACACTTAGAGCATTTCAAATCCTCTGTCCTCATTTTGAACTGCTTTAATTTTACCAGGTTTCAGAAGGTCAAGAGATTTGTGTAATTGAAGCAATGAAAATGCAGAACAGTATGATTGCTGCTAAAACAGGCAAGGTAAGCTACCTTGGGTCACTTAAAACCATATGCAACTTGTCAAATAGGATAGAATTTAAAAAGGAAAAAAGGAGGATTCTGGTTGTTAAGGAATTAACTCTGATTGTTGTAAGTCTTTCGAAGCGAGGTGTCTTTAATTTTTAACATTTGCATCTGCTGTGAATGCTGTTAAGTAGTTCCAAGCCTTAGATAGCACAGCAGGAAATAGTTTTACTGGCTTCAGAAATTCATACAACTCTCTTTCTCCTAAATGATTTGTTGTCTATGATGTTACAATGCCAAGTTGAATTGAAAGGTGTTGCAGACCGTTTCTCCAAATTCCATCTTTCCAGAGAGCAACTGAAGAAGAGAGATCTCTTTGCCAGTTAATTAATTAATGTCAAACAATTTGACATTAAAAAACCACTCAGAACAAGGCATAGAAAGAAAGTGCTTTTGCAGGAAGATGAGAAAAGCAATTTTTTTATCATTATGGCTGTTAAACATGAAGCCTAGATCTGCAAATGCGTTAAGCTTTGCAAGGCTGTGCATTGTGGTATCTTGCTTCTGAGGGGTCAGCATTGAAGCTGCTGAGCTGGGACTCTCATGCAGTGCAGGATGTACCAAAACCAGCGCTCTGGTCGAGGAGCTGGTTAAGCTTGTATGACAAGGGCATCATGCCGTAAACCCCGTCTGGTCTGGAGACTGTCAGCCCCTACATCAGGGTCTCGGAGCATCCCTGTGCCAGATTATAATTCACAGTCCGAAACCATCATCTAGACGCGGGCCCCTGATCCATCCTTTTCACAGGGAGAGCAGAGTCACTGGTCAGAGTCCTTGCCAAAGATCTAGATTGTATATTCTTGTATTTCCTGGCATGTCTGAGCCCTTTTCTGCCTGGGGACAAGCCTCTCTTCCTGAAGCGCTGCCATTTTATTATTAAAAATAGCAAAACAAAACCCAGTGCACGATCCCTTGCCCAGGGGGAGGCAGCAAGGAGCCTGGCTCTCCAGGGCAGGGACGAGGTTAGCCACTGGCAAGATTTCCCGACATCTCAAGACGGGTCTCTATGCCAAGGACTGTTTGTGTGTTTACAAGAAGGGCTTATTTGGCACTGCAGTAGAATTGTCACTGAGGCTGGGACCCAGGGCTTGCCTCTTCCAGCGTGTCTAGTGCAAAATTGGGTCTTGAGGAAAAAAAATTGCAGAGAGAGCAAGGATGTACCTTCTGCTGTTGCTCTGACATTGCCTCTTTATTATTTTCTTTCATGCGTTAATTCCTGTATAATTTATTTTCTCACTTGATGATTTACTAGCATTTATTTTTTCATCTTTGCTTCTTTTAACACCTTATTGCTGCTTTTTGCATCCACTGATTTTAACTAGTGAGTATTTGTAATTAAAATGCCATTCCTTCTCCCACCCACCCCCTTTTATTTTTTTACTTTAACCTTCACCTTCCCTTTCTCACCAGTGTGTGCTGCAACCCATGGGCCTGTTCCTTAAAATCCTCCTTGCACTTCTCCCAATAATAAATGTCTCCCACTCGTTCTGTGCAGATGCCACGCAAACCCCTTATTAATCCTTCAGAGTGGGGCGTGAATGGTGCACAGGCCATTCAGTGGGCCTGATGTGCACCTTGCAGTGTCCCCTTGATGGTTCCATTTTAATAATTAGCAAATTGTTTGGTTCTTTAGAATTTCAAGAATTTGAAAAAGCAAAAAAGTTTGGGGCAGTATAAAAATGAAGCTGCTAAACAGAATTCAGCCCATTCCGCAGTGCAAAGTCACGGCTCTGAGTGCTAAAATAACTTGGGCCCTCCACAGGAATGGGATGTTTGGCACTGGCTGTTAGTCCACGTTTTGATGCTTTGAAAACTGTTTTGAAATTCATTCGTTTGTCTTCAGCTGGAAGACGTTCCCATTTTCATTCCTGGCTGAGTTTCTTTTCTGCATCAAACCCCATCTTCCTGTTTGTAATTGTGAGAAAAGTGGCTTTTTTTAATCTACTTTGAGTTTACTCCAGCTGCAGGTGGTTTAAAAATGAGGGAAAGATGGAGAGGAACTGGTGTGCCTCCTGTCTCCTACAGGACAGCTGGGCCTGGGTCAGAACGGGGAGCTGGCCCTGCTGCATGTCAAAAATCACTGGGGAGTTCGAAACACTAGTCAGCTACAACGTTTGCTGAACCTTGGCTTTGTAGGAAAAGAAAAGGAAGAAGCAGAATGTTTTTCATACTGCTTTCCTCTCTGAAAAGATTGAGACTCGGGAATGGGGGAGGCTGCCTAGCTATTGATTTGGAAATGAAGCCCCTTTTTGTACCACTCACGGTGTCTTTGCCCACGTACAGCGCTCGGTTTCATTTCTCCAGCAATGCTGTGAATATGCCTGTGCTGCGGAGCCAGAGATCCGCTTACAGCTCAGGTGGCTTTAGACTATCAAACCTGGACGTGGGCAATAGTGTAGCCATAGTAGCTTGGTGTTTCGGGTATGCTGCAGGGTTCCTTTAGGAGCCCAGGGTAACGTTTCGGATGACTAGACTGAGCTAACTGCTGAACAGTTTTGACCAAGGATTTGGGCGTGTCAGTGCGAGCCCTGAATTAATATTGCAAGCGAAGTCTTGATACACAGCTTCAAATATTTTCTGAAGCTCCATGTGCTGAAAGGGAATTCAAACATGTTACAGCCTTTTACAGAGGAAATGAGAGACTAGTATACGGTGTTTGCGTTTTAAAATTCAGGAATCTGCATGTGAGTACGTAATTCATCTACAGATGTGGCTGCATTTATTTGACAGTGGTAGCCCTTTGCCAAGTTCACTTACATTGAAGGATCCCCTTTCAGATTTGAATCAATCTATCCCAGCTGTCTGGGGATTGAGGCAAACGCACTTCATGGCTGCAGTCCCAAAATTCAGTTACACTTTACATCCGTAATGCAAGAAATACTGGAATAGTTCATGGAAATGTCCAAGCGTGAGTGTTGAAGGAGTCAAGATTGTCCTCTAAAAGATTTAAAATTTTAGTAGTAAATGAACAGCAGTGCAAAGAAGTGGAAGAAAGGTGCTTTTTAATAAAGTGCCACCTCCATCTGACGTTCAGGTCTTCAAGCACCTAAGTCATAAGAAAACCAGCTAATGGTAGGTGCCTGAATACCTTGATGGAGTTGGACACAGTTTGGTCAAGCGCTGGAGAGGTGGTGGAATCTCCATTCTCAGAGATACTCAAAACTCAGCTGGACTCTGAACACTGGTGGTCAAGCTGTCAGCCTTGAGGCCCTTCCAGCATACGTGCATCTGTGACCCCTGCGGTGGTCCTAATGCTGCGTGGTGGCCATTCGCCCTGTGAAACTCTAAATAAGCCATGTCAGCCGAACCATTTATTTAACCAGGCTATTGAGGAAGGTTTGAAATTCTTTCTGTTTCTGTACTGTAGGTGAAAGCTGTGCACTGCAAAGCTGGTGATACCGTTGGAGAAGGAGATCTTCTGGTGGAACTGGAATGAAAGGTTGCCTCCACACTGTTGAATTAGCTAAGCCTTTATTATTTTAATCCGTAAAGTAAGATTAAGGCAATTCAACACAGAAAATGGACCGTCCTATGCGCAAGATTTTACACAGTCATATTTATTGTATCAGTGGTTAAGACAGCAAACACAGATGTTAAGCCTTGGCAACAGATCCCAGATTTTTACTTCCAGAAAAACTTGTACATAACCTTTGTAATTCTTTGATTTTTCAGGATCAAATAAAATCAATAAAATACCATTTCTGCTTTAAAACAGGAAACGCCTCTTTTTTTTAAAAAAAGAAAACACAACAAAAGCCGGAATCCGATTCATCTTCTCCATGGTAATATCACTGGTTTGAGGGCCCAGCCAAATTGTACGGAGTGGTTGGTAAGAGTGAAAAATGAACCACTGAGTGGTTAACTGAGCAGTTTTGCTGTGCTCTGTGCAAGTGCTGAACAAGTACTGCTGATGGCTTAAATTCTGCTCGTATTTATTGTAGTATTTTGAAGCCTTTGTGTAGCCTAGGTTTAAATTACAGGTTAGATGTTTTATTTTGCTAGTGCAGACTTTCCCCATGTATTTTCATTTACAGTTCTAAGGGAATTTTCTTCTTTTATTCAGACTCCATACTCGAATCCCTGCATGCCCACCCCCCACCCCCACCCCCCGTCTTCTTCCTATTGATTGCTGGATGCAAGTTTTTACAGAAGGAGCTGGCACTGTCCTGAGTCCCCTTAGCCACCCCAAGGTCCTGCTAGAGGCATTTTCTGTCCCTCAGGCCAAGCCTCCTCCTGAACTGTTGCAGGAAAGGGAGATCTTACAGGAAAGGTGTCTGATCTTTTGTTGTGCAGAGGCTCTTACTAAAGACTGTGTGAAGAACTGGAACTGTTCATAATACAAGACTATATCCTGCTGGAAGAGCTGTGTATCCAGTGTGGGAAACCAGAGAGGGCCTGGAGAGGAGGAAGATTTTAAGAGACTTGAACAGAAGTGAGAGAGGTGGTAACTCGATCAGAACAGGTAAGATGATGTTTTTTGTTTTGTTTTGTTTTTTTTTTATCCTCCTCGCTCAGGAACTCCGTGCCACAGGATGGTGCAGATACCAGAAGTTTACTGGGTTCAGAATGTTAGTGTGCAGTTAACAGAGGCTCTTTCTTCCATTAATTGATGTGGCTCAGTCAGTCAGCAGCTGCAGCTCACTAGATGCAGTGATACCTCCGCAGTCCCTGTACCCTGTAACCATCATCTCTGTCCCTATGCTCTTGCTTAGGCCTCCCCTGCTGCCCCGGCTGGGCCAGGACACTGGGTTACTCCTGCCCTTGGTCTCACCTTCCACAGCTATTTTTTTCCACATACCTTTAAGTCACTGCTCCTGCTGTGCCTTGACCACTGCCTCGCAGAGGGGCCCGCTCTCATTTTCTTGCCTAAGATGTGCAGAGTCATGCTACTTTCCAGAAAAAAACCCCTCTGGCCAGAGGCTCCTGGGCCCTTTACTGGAAGGTGAAGGATGAAAAGAGTCTGTGACGGGGCTGGTGACTCATGTTCAACCAGAAAGGTTCACGATTCTGCTTGAAACTTCTGAAGAGGCGTTCTTCATGTTAGTGAGATGCTGCCAGCCACATCACACGGCTGAGGGAGAATAATGTAGTACAGGGATCTGCTTTGTTAATTGGTTTACAAAACCCGTGAAGATGAGGAAGGAGAGTGTTTGGGTAGTACCTGCCCTCCAGGAAAATTAATGCTTTTACAGTTGGAGAAACTGAGGCAGACACCCTGCAGATCTTCCTACAAATCTCCTTAATGTCATCTTGCCCCTTCCAAAAGGAGGACAGTTCAGTTTCTGCAGGTTGCCCTAAACAAAAACAAGTATTGTAAAGAGACACAAGTATTCTATTTCAGAATTGTTTTAATTGCTTAGTGCAGCAACACAAACTTTCTGTCTGTTTTTCTAAGTGAGGTGCAGCAGTGCCTGCTACTGATGACGTTTAGGCTGATTCCTTATGCTGGATCCCTGGGCTGATTCCCTACCCCAGAGCTCCTCCGGCCATCACAGGGGTACTGGCAGTGAAGCAAAAGTACAATATCGTTCTTAATAGTATCCTTAGTGCATTTAATTGTACTTTAGCTCACTGCGTGGCATACAGTCCCTGCTTACGTCCCTTTGGCAGCTTTGTATGCTCTACCAAACACTGCAGCTGAAGGAAAATATAAGGCACAGGAGCGTAACAACAGAAAACCACGCTTCTCCCAGATTGTACAGAAACCAGCACAGTTGGTTGGGTCAGGGGACAATAGTCTTCTTCCCATTTCCCCCCCCCCCCCCCCCCCAGTTAAAATGTTGCAATAATCACAATACAGGTCCTTTGGATATTTTTTACAATGTATATAAAAATCTTTCCCCTGATAGGAAACTCAGTTTGCGTCTGGTTGCAAGTTCTGCATTAAAGTGCTTGGCAAAAAGTCACCTTGATAGCAAGTGCTCACAACAGCTGCATCCGCTGTAGCGTGGTGGGAAGCTGAAATCAGGTTTGCTTTTCCTGGACCCCAACACCACCCTCCCCCTCACCCCCCCCCCCCCAAATCCTACAGTCACTCGGTGAACTGAACTGGTACCTAAAGTGCTAAGAATGCTAAATTAAAAATATGATTTTAAATGTAATTCTCTTATACTCTTTTAATATTTCTTCACAGTACCTTATAAAACTAAACATGTTTTTAAAAATACTTCTTTCCAGTTCAGGAAAACATTTCAATACAGAGGAAGAATAGTCTTTACATTTTCTCTATTTCTCCCGCAATTGCATATTTGTCTTGAAGCACATAGTATCTCTATAGTCATCTCTCCCTGTTTACATTCAGTAACCTACTAAACACCATTACAAGTCAACATTAAATGTGAGTTGTGCTTCCCTTTGTTTGCAGACATGATTTTTTAAAATCGGTTTCAGCTGTTAGTGCAATAGATCATCATCCTTCCACCCACCTTGGAGAACTACACAACAAAATTTGTCAATTCAGGTAAAAAAAAAAAAAAAAAAAAAAAAAATTAGTCTGTTTCTCTGCTTTTCAGTGACCTCAGTCATGCGCTGAGGAAAAGGGAGAGATTGAGAAAATAATTAGACCCCAAAACTGATGTGCACAGATACATTATTTCATGCCTCGTGCAAACCCAGTTAGCTGGCAGCAGATTAGCGGGGGCGAGGAGGACGCTGACTAGCCAGGGAGGAGTTCCCACCTCTGGGCCTACAACACTTCACCACCAGCGCCAAGGCTCCCGGGTTGGGAAGGTTACAAGAGATCCTGTGTTTTAATAAAAAGGTATTACAGCTTTCCTGGAAAAGGTTACCGATCGACACCTGCTTAGTACTACGTCTTCGGCCGGGCTGCGTTACCTCCCGTTTCTAATCCCGGCTTTCGCGTAGGACGTAGGAGAGGCCGTGTTTCCCCGAGGAGTCGTAACTGTCATGGTAGGGGAGGCCGACCCACTCCGGCGGGTACGTTGTCGTGCTGTACACGAAGCACTCCACGACGCCCTCGGCAGCTGCCCGCGTCTCGCCCGCGCCGCCCTTCCCTTCCCACTCCACCACCTCGATTCTCATCAGGGTGCGCTGGTACATGTCTGGGCAGCCTTCAAACTCATCCAGGAACTGCAGCATCTGGTCGTCCACCGAGTAAATCTCCCCAGCAACGTGGTGTCCTGTCCCCGGGATGTTCAGCATGTAAGGAATGTTGTATTTTCCTGCAATCACCAGCGGGTACTTCTCCACCGTGCGGCCCCTTCCTTGGAATTTCGCCAGCCCCTTAGCCGTGTTGATCATGTGCTTGTAGTTGGGCTGGCCCATCTTCAGCGTGCCGTAGACAAAGACACGGGCCATGGTACCTGCAAAAGCAGCTGAAAGACAAGGGCGTACGTTACCCACGTGGCTGCCTTGGCCAACGCTCTGGAGAACCGCACTCACGCCAAGACGTGCTGTACATACAAGACTCTTCAGACGTGTGCAAGAGTGGTCTCGTAGTCCTACACCTCGTTTAAAAAAAATCCTACTAAGTTCAAGAATCTCTGAACTTTTCAGTCAAAAACTGTAGCACTGAAAAACAGATACAAAGTCCCTGAGTCTCAGGAATAGCTCCAAACCTCAATTTTTTTCCTTCTCACCACTATGCTCCCATGGTGCTACCGTAAGTGTGATGTCATGCTCAGTAACACCCCAAAAGCAACCCAGGGAGCCATCCCCATGATGGAAACACGCTCCACTGAGCACATCCTGTATGGGAGGAAAAAAAGATTGATTTAAAAAAATCATGGGTCAGCTCAGCTACGCAGACACCTTCCTATGCTGCTCCACGGCATTTGTGGTTTAAGTAGCCCAGGTCAAGGCTGGTTATTAAAATGTGCAGGAGTGAAGCAACAGTTCGTTTGTTTTCCCTTGTTGGGGTGGGGTGGTTGTTTTTTAAAGGCTGAACTGATGAACTTGGTCACAGGTTACCTGGGGCACCCGGCCTTGCTGCCTCTGGTCCAGCACACCCAGGGGAGGCCCCTGCTGCCCTCCCTCTTCTGCTCAGGCTCTCCTTTCACTGTGGCCACGCTCAGTATTTGAGAAACAACATTTTATTCAGTGACAGAAGAGCCGGGTGGCAGTCTGGAAGTTTGAGTGTCGTCTTGTTTCATGGTAAAATAAAGCACAGTGGCATTAATTATCCGAAAGCAAATTAATGCATTCAGACTTCTGGTCCTGTTGCGCTGCAGTTGCACGGATTTGATGGTATTTTTTCAAAATACAGTCTTAATTAAAAAAACAGGGAAAAGAAAAGCAAGCAGCACGATGCTTGTAGCTGCAGCAAGCGAACTACGTACAAACTGGGACATCACCAAGACGAACAGAGGACCTGTCTGTCACGAAGAGGGATGAAAAGGCTTTCATGCCAGACCTTACCAGCACAATGAGGCACGCTGGCGCGGCAGCAGGGCAAGTTTAACCTGGCGCCGAGTCATTTCACGGACACGCTGAAGGATTTTCGGTAACCCCAGCGCCGAGGTTCCGCTTGCTGACTGGCAAGCGCTGAAGAGCAAGCTGCAGCTCGGGGGGGGGGGGGGGGAGAAGCGGGGTGCCCTGCGGCAACCACATCCCGAGCGAGTGGGTGCTGTCTGAAAGGACACGTCTGTCCTGCTCCTTCAGGAGAGGGGAACGACAACAGCTCTCCTCGGTGCTGCTGATAAATCTTAGGGTGACAAACCTCATTGACAGAGCTGGGTAAGAACAGACACTGCAGCCTTCGCAAGCACCTTCACCCTTCCTGTCCGTGGGACCTGTACAAACGTTGTTTCCACTTACTTACCTCAGGGGTGGGTGGGAGGGGAGATGTGGTACTTCAGCCCTAACAAAACTGGAAGCTAGGGCTGCTGGCAGAAAGGGCGGGTAGGCCGGGCTCCTCCCCTCTTCCCCAGATACCCCAAAGTGCTAAGCCACCTGAAGCAGCCAATCTGCACACGTGCTACCCCCTCTCTTAAAAACAGACCATGAACAATGTTTACCTGTGAGCATAAACCACTCAAAATTGGTTTAAATGGGATAAAAGGGTGGCTTTACTGAAAGGTAGGGGGAAAAAAGGTACCTTCATAGTTCCTGAGTTATTTTTCACGCTGTGCCCATTTATCCCCCATTGTTTCTGTAGGGCAGAAGCAGTTCTTGCACTGTTTGATGGTTTCCCCCGTTCTGCCCTCGCTCGCTGACTGGGCTGAGTCTGCCTTACCTGCAGCTGGCTGGCTGGGCCAGACACCCAGCTTCAGAGGAGCACAAGCAGCTCCTTTTGGAAAGAGAGTCATTAAACGTGTATTTCAAGTTTGAAAAATCTTTAAAAACAGACTGAAAGTAGAAACTTAATCTATTTTCTGCACTTTACTCTTATTTTAGTAAACCGTTAAGATCGGGTGGGTTATCCAAAAGGGTATGTTGCTGGCCAAGAGCAGTGTCATTTAAAATACTCAGTAGCAAAGCAGTTTCCGCCTTGGTGAAGTAAACAGTTTTTCTCTGTAACAGAATACAGTTTTCCAAGCAAAAATAGTGTCTGCCTTTATTTACTGGCAAACTGCTTTCACTTAGGGAAAAAAGACTGCACTGATTTCCCCCCGGCCCATATTTTATCAGATATACTTCAGCATAATTTATCCTTCATGACATAAACAAGGTTTTTTTGGACGCAGCTCATTCCCTCACAATAAAAAGAGCATTAATATTCAGTCGGCCCGACTCCCTTTTCTAAGAAAAATCATTACCTTTCAGATTGTGTTTTGAATAACAAACACAGATCCTTCAGGAAGAAACTTGTCCCAGTGAGGATTGAGAAAGGATCAGAGTTAAGCACTGAAACATGCAATTAATTCCCATTAGGGGATTAGGGCACTCGTGTTCACTTTGAATCAGAAAAATGAATTGTGAATTAAATTGTTCACAACCAAGAGGTTACTTGTCAGAGTTAATAAGTTAAAAAATAAAAAGGGAAACCTAAAACGCACATAAAAAGCTCAATAGCGAGTGGTGCATCTGTAAGAAAAAGATACCCTCCCTTTGCATTAAGCAAAAGCTCTGTCCCTACTGTACAGCTGGAGATAAGCTTCCAAAAAGTTTGCAGGGAAGAGTGGTACTTCTCCTGAAATTGGTGAAAACGAAGTACACATTTCTGACGGCGCAGGAGCCGGCTATTCAGAAAAGTTACTGATTTAAAGAAATGCACCCATCACCCTATGCAGGACCCACAAAATTCAACAACCACCGCCAAAGAACTTTCTAACGCAGGTTTGGATAACTGTTTCTGATTCAGCATTCGAGTAGCTGGATTCAGCAGGCCATACAGACGGAGATGGAGCGGCAATCTGACGTTTCAGGCACAGTTTGTGTAGAGCCGTGAGGCTGATGTGCTGGGAGAGCCGTGGCTTCGCAGGCAGGCGGCCATCGAGCTCCCTGTCACACTGTTGTGGCCCACTGCTGCCTTGTCGCTCATGCTGGATGGGCTGGGTGCTGTGATTTCTCCTTCTATTAAAAAAAAAACCCCACCTAAAACCCAACAAAGCCCAGCCCAGACAAATCCGGGTGAGGAATGATTGAAATAAACTGGGTAAAAACACATTTTCTGAACATCCCTCCATATAAATAAGACAGACAATATTCTGTGTAATAAATCTGGTCTGCTGTACGCCGTGTGTTGCACTGCAGAAAGGCTGCTGGACCTATTCGCATCGTTTCTAGCACTCTCATACCTTGAGCTTTCAAAACCATTTTTAGCCACCTTGTGGCAGAAGAGTAAAGAGCAGAATTTTAGTTGAGGGTCATTTCACAGACTTCCACTAAGCAGCTGAAAAGAGTTACAGAGAGCATCCCTTTGCTGACTCACCAACAAGAAGTTGCCTTTTCTCACTTAATCCAGTTTGACACGTCGTACCTACACTGACCCACCTAAGAGGAAAAGAAAACCCACCAAAAACCAAACAACCCCCAGCCCCCAATTTCATACTGAGTATTAGCTGCCAGGACAAAACAAACCCATTCAGAAGGTACTTTCATGAAATATTCATGCCAGAATCATTAAAATTTTACGGCATGGGGAAATGGGAGTGAAATCTGTATGCCATCTCTTCAAACTATTTCTTTTAGCTATGAAAGACAACCTGCCAACCCGCTCATGGGATCAATTACTAATTGCTTTGTTACGCGAGATGCAAAGATCAGAAAATAAAGTAACTATTTCAGGATCACGCAGGTAGAAGATGCTGCTGAGTGAAAACAAAGGGGGCTCATAACCAGCGTCGGCTAGCAGCCCGGGTTGCTGCTTGGCTTTAGCAGTGGTGGGGCTGCGTCACCGTATCCACATCTGCCCTCCCCTACTGACAAGAGTTTCGGGTCAGGGCTTTAGTTTTGCCTCTCGAAGTGAGGCTCCAGCACAGTGTGAGAGGGATGGGCAGCCACAGGGCCAGTCAACACACACTCGCAGAGGAAGCTGCACTTCTGCAACCAGGCTCTTTGCTCCCAGGTCATGCTCAAAACAAGACCTCGCTTCCCAAGCAGCTTTGACAATAAACAACCTTTCATCATGATTCAGACTGGATCCTACCAGCTTCTTTCAAAAATCAAGTAAGAAATAGCGCATGTGCTATGCTGGCTCCAGGGCCATTTGCGAGTGTTGTAGTTGGGGTTCGGGGTTTTATTTTGTTGAAACTTTTCCCTGCAACTCAGAAAGTATCCATTTCTCACCCTCCATACAGTAACATTCTTTTTCCCTTGAGAAAAATTCTCTGTGTTGGCTCGGTGACCAGATATAGTTACACATTAATTCTTCAGAAGTTTCTTAAAACTGTAGGAAACAGGTGAAAAAACAAAATGCCTTGAACTTTAAACTTGAGCCCAGTCTGTTTGAATGAAGTGAGTTTTAAGGTCACTCTTCACTCAATGCTAACTTTCAAGAAGGACTAACATGCCAGAGAGGACTCCTGGGACCGCATCCTGTTGGTCCTTTGATGCTTTCATTTTGTTGCTTGCTATTTTCTTTATAGCACAGACAAGGGCTTCCTGCCCAGGCCGACCCCTTTCCAACCTTGCTGAATACCTCGGAAAAAGTTTATGGCAAGACACCTTTCTTACATTAACCACAGAGGCACCAGCGAAACGATGGCTCCTTTGAAATCAAGAGGTTATGGTCTCCTCGCAGCAGTCATCCGCCCAGAAACTGTGAGGTGGTGGCTTGTGAAAACAAACAAGAGTATTGGAGTAACCGGTGCCACGCTGGACACTACCAGGCACCACCTGAAATGCCACTTAACCTGCTTCGCAGATACTTCTCCTTTCACCCTTGGATAGTTCACCAACAAATACGCCTGTGCTTAAGCTGGAGTATCTTGGAGTATCCGCCAGGAGGCAGAGCGAGGATGCCCTCCCTTCGGACAAGCATCAGTCACAGCACCGCTCATGCGCCTCGCACCCATTCGGCATCACGGGAAACATTTGCCTTTTGCCTTTTTGAAACCGTTTCAAATCGCTTTCAACCCTACCGCACGCAGAAACGTCATTAAATTAATTTTTACTACTACCAGAGAGAGTTTCATTCCCAAAGTGACCGTTAGGAGCAGCTACAGAGGCCTCCAAGTGACAATCAATCAGATAAAACCACTACGTGCAAAAAGATGGTGGGGATGTGATGCAGAAACATGCTGGACACACTGTTAGAGTGATTAACAGACTAAATTTCTAGACAGTGCGGAGACAGGAGGGGATTGCCAGCACATTAGGAGGACAAGAAAAGGAGGATGAAGAAAATGGAAAGTCAATGGATGCGGACAAACTGAGCTGGGGGAGGGGGGGAGAGAAGTTGTGCTCCCCAGATAATATTCTATCAATATTATTAAGCATTGACTGTTTTGTTCTAACATTAAGTAACGCTGTATAAACCTCAAACAGAATATTATATCAAAGTCTTGCCTCCACAATTTCAAAACTTGTGGACTACAGAAGTAGTTAGAAAGAGCTCAGGGCAGAGCACTGAGTCCAGGACTAGTTTTTGCAGGCACAGACTGAACAAGCAGGAGCTTAAACAGGAGCTGACAAGATGGGGCATAGTCACCTACAAATATGGGTAAAGGTTTCATAGAAGAGACAGTTCTCCACATACATGAACACACAGCTGGCCAAAATTTCTGCATGGAGTAATTAACATGGATAGGAACAGCTTTCTAATCATAAGGACAGACAGGGCGTAAGAACAACCCTAAGCTGTCTTCACAAAAAGGCTTGAAAGCCCCAGTGTGCCCTATCTGAGGGGCCAGACGACAGCCATGTGTTTCCAGACTTGGGTCCAGACCCTTCCTAAGCCAGAGGCAACGAGCACCGTGGTGCATAAAGGCCTTTTCCACCCGTGAGCTTGCACAACCGCTTTTGTGACCAGTCAGCGACGGCAGCAGCCCGCAGCAGGCAGCCCCACGCCTCAACTCCACGCGAGTGCATGAGACACAAATTACTTTGGGGCTTTCTCCCTGCTGCCTGCTTATTTCATCTGATGGCTCTTCCTCTGAGCCAGGGCTCTCCGTGCACCTCTGTGCCACCAGATACTTTTTCAGTTCTTGCTGTCTTACTAGGCTGACGAGTCCACGTGTATTTAATGGAATGAAAAACGTTCCTTATCTGCAATCATCTTTGCCACCCCTTTCTCTAACTTTTCTGGTTATCCTATAGCCTTTTGAGATAGGGAAACCAGAACTGAAATATTTGAGAATGGATAAACCATGACTTTATACAGGGATATAAATCACATCTCCTGTTTAGTTCACACTCCTTTCCTCCAGTGCCTTGTTGAGCGCTATTGAGCAACGAAGTGATGTGTCAGAAGAACACAGCAATACCTCAAGCATCTTATTCTTGAGTTGCAACCAGGGTATTTACTGAAATCAGGCATTTACTGAAAATCCAACAGTGTTGAAACCTTGAAAACTGGAACTCTTGAAAAACAGATATTTGTCCAATCTATCATGGATGCTACAGTTGATCTTGTTTAGGGAAAGGTATCAGACTAGATAGCTTCTCAATATCCCACTCAGCATGGTGGGTCCTTATAATGCTGTTTCAAGTACACGACAATTAATTTCAATGACATACATAGAAATGTCTCAACTTTGCACCTTTAGTAGAGGTGCTTAAACTGTTATATCTACATAAAAGGGGAACAACAACCAAAAATGGAGCATTAACTTTAAATGCCAAATTGCTGTTACAGGAAAAAAGTAGAAAACAACTTTTGATAGGGCAGCCGTGTTATGCCAGCCCTGCTCCCAGTACCATTTCAGATGCTACCGTGAATTTGAAGTGGTTTCCATCATTGACATGCAGAGCATGGGCCAGGGTTTCAAACTGCCGACATCCTGAAACTCAGGACACAGCCTGGAGCTTGGATGGGTTCCCCGCGAGGTCAGCACACTGATTTACATGCCAATGCCCAGAGCAGTCAGTTCGCTGTTTTGGACTGAGAAGAGCATCCCGGCCTGTGAAACACGGCAAACACTTGGAGTACCTAAGCATGGGAATGTATTTTTCTACACTGAAAAGATGGTGAGAGAGAGAGAGAAGAAGAAGAGAGAAAAGATGGGGGTCTTGTGCAAGATCGTGAGGTGCCTTTCCACAAAGGAAGCGAGGGAATGGCTGCACAACGGTGCTCTGTAAGGAGGGAAGAGGTGCCCAGGTCATGGCACAGCACCGTCCCCTCGTCTCTCGGGGGTGTGACTGTGCCTGGAAAGGAGGTGTTAAATAAAACCCCATCATTCAGCAACAGCAGCCTCCTGCCAGCAGGAGCCTGTGGCTCTGGAGGCCATCTTACACCTCTGCTCCAGCCAGCACAGAGGTACCACAGGGCAGAGCTGCTGGTGAGATGTGCTCTGCCCAGGCGAGACCCGGCAGCCCTGTGAGTGTCTCACCATGTGCCTGACCGGGCAAGGTGGAAGCTGGATGTCCTGATCAAATTGTGGGAGGCCGCGCCGGCCAGCGGCTCCACAGGCAGCAGCAGGATGGCTCAGCAGGATGAGCCGAAGTGCCAGAGCCTCAGCGCGCCATGCAGAGGGGCCGCTGCAACATGATGCACCTCAAACCTCACTAAAAACCAAACGAAAGCACAGATACTCAGGGAGCAAAATCTGCTCTGCTAAATGAGCCAAACAGAGGCTCCAGGTATAAATCTGGGAACAGCATCACATAACACTGCACTATTTTTCATCTAGAAACCAACGCCCTACCCCGGCATGGACCAGCTACTGAAACACAAACCTTTGACCATGGCAGAAATGAAGCATCAGGAAACCCCAACAGACTGGGTTTTTCAGCCTGTGATTCCCTGGGAAACTACAGGCTGCTTTCCAGAGCCAAGGAAAGGTAATTCATGCTCATTGAGAGCATCCACGTGTACATACAAGGATTTTCTACACAGAGCCATGCTTTGCTTGTGAAGTGTTAGTGGCCCACGGAAAAGGAGAGAAGATGAAAACCAACGGTACTGGAGGAGCCACCACATTTAAACGTAAACAATATTTTAAACATTCAGCCAGGAAGGGTACAGACAGCACAGGGTAATGCCCAAGCACATTTGCTTGGAAGCAGGGTCATACAAATTTTATGAGGTTCAGAAGGGGTAGTGGACAATAAGGTATATCTATACTCAGAGAAGCTGTGCCAACATTAATGTTTCTTTATTTGTATGTATGCTACTACGTAGCAGTGGAAGGAGGGGAGGCCCCTCTTGACATTTGGAGGACCACAGCTGAGGTTCCTAAGGGTGCACAAAAGGAAAAATGGAGCATTCATGTAATAATAAAGGAGAATTGTAGAATCACTGGTTTGCAGCTACAGCTCTGAAGCAAGTTAAACCACTGGTCTAGAGACAGCCACCAGACAAACAGTGGGAAATGTGAAAAGATGAAAAAAAAAATAATCAACAGATCTTTCTGTGATATGCAGAAATATTTTCCTTCCACTTCATTTCATTTAATTCAGGTCAAGTTTTTTAAAGCTAAGAAACTGATTATGTTTTTGTTGTTGTTTGTTTTTAAAAGAAGGGGGCCTTGTACCATCCTTTCAATCTATGAATCAAATTTGTGGAAAAGCATAACGTTTAACATGTGACATACTGGTAACAAAACAAATCGGCTCAACAGGCTGCCCAGGGAAGTGGTTGAGTCACCATCCCTAGAGGTGTTTAAAAGGCGTGTAGAGGTGGTGTTCTGGGACATGGTTTAGTGGTGGACTTGGCAGTGTGAGGTTAACAGTTGGACTCAACGATCTTAAGGGCCTTTTTCAATCTAAATGATTCTATGATTCTATTCTAATTCACTAACTGTAGTTATTTTATTTGCCTAATTAATTAAATGTATACGCAAGTCTTACTTTGATACGCTATGCAGGTAGTTTTATTTAATAAGAAGACTTTTTGGTTTGTTTTGTTTTTTAAAGTGAATTTCAGCTTGCAGCTCAATACAAGTCAAAAATAAAAACACAGTCCATATCTCAGCAACAAGTCTCTTCCACCATTTTCTAATATAACACAAGGTAAAAAAGTACAAACCAAAACAGAACACCAAATCAAAACTACAAAACCCCATGAACCTTATGTAACCTAATTATATAACCTAGTATATAATTACTTCACTCCCACAGAGGCCTATCACTTCTGTTTAGAAATCAGTACCGAGTTTACTACAGAAAAGATAAAAAGTCACAGATCATCATGAAAAGAAAACTAATGAGTTAGTTCAACTGGCCTGGTTGATTTTTTGTTCTCCAAGACAGACTTGCAAGTCCTGAAATGAAATCTGAAACATATCTCACCTCCCTCTTCATCAACTGGAAAAGCATCCTTATCTCAAAGTAAATACATTTACTGGCCTGCTATCTTCTACACAGAACAAATACATATTCTGGGGGCATCCAAAAAAAGCCTGAAATGACACTTAGCAAGGCACCAGAGTAATTGCTTTCAGATTCAGAAAATGTACTGTCCAGAATCTCAAATATCCTCCTGCCTGGTAGAGTCAAAGATAAGCAAGAAGACAAGAAATCCCCAATTTGTTTGCCTGTGTCCCGTAAGGATGTGTCAAATAAAAACATTTACTTCGGGGTAAGGAATGGTTTGGTCCTCTGATGCAGAAACAGGTTCTGTAGTCTGATGCAAAATTTAACACGGGTCTGTATTTACTGAAGAATGAGGAAAAACAGCTACACAAGCCCTTAAATGTTCTCCTGGAGCCACAAGAGGCTCACAAGAAATTCTGATGGAAACAACTCCATATCTCTACTTAGGTACACAATTGCAATTGCAAAAAAAGCTATTTCAGTTTTACAGTGGCATGTAGAATTTACTCTAATTGAAGGTCTCCTTGGCAGTGTCCAGGATGCCTGGAAGGAAGCCTTAATGAAAAGCATCTTAAACCAGAGGTCTGGCTCTAATAGGAAAACATTATATAATATTCATCTGAATTATACAGACATTTATATGAGACAGAATTATTTACTAATAAAATATTTATATAAATAAAAATAGCTTTATACATGCTGTGCAGCCTCCTTTCAGTGACCTTTGAGAAGGAATTTCTGTTACTAATATGATAAAGGAAGAAGAACAGAATCAAGCACTGGAAGTAAATGAGAAGGGGAATAATATGCAATGTGGTTCTGAACGCAAAAAAGCCAGACCAGTGTCATTAAAACAACATCTTTCAACAAGGATAATGCAATGGACATGGAGTCAAGTAAAATACTTTATTTAATATGCAGTGAAACTATGTCCAGAACAAGTCATAGGGAAGAACTGTGTATGAATAAGGCATTAGTTAAGCGAAGATTATAATGGACTATATTAAATAAGGAGTAATAAGCACAGACAGAAGTTACCAGTCATATTCCTCAGGAATTAACATTATTTTATTTATTAGTGGTCTTGCTACAAGAAGTAGTTGTGTGCCTATGACATCTGTGTTTGATGCATCCTGAGGAGGACTGGTTCATTCTACAGACATATTAGATGGCCTATGAACTGTGAAATTGGAATAAGATGGCTTTTAATGATACGAAGTGCAGAAACATATGCTTAGGGACCATTGACAAGCATTTATGGGTACTCATCCCTTGAAGGCAACAAAGGAATCACAGAATATCTCAAGTTGGAAGGGACCCATAAGGATCATGGAGTCCAACTCCCTGCTCCTCACAGGACTATCTAACACAAAACTATATGACTAAAAGCATCATCCAGATGCTCCTTGAGCTCTGACAGTGTCGTGACCGCTTCCCTAGGGAGCCTGTTCCAGCAACCAACCACCTTCTCAGTGAAGAACCTTTTCCTAATGTTCAGTCAGAACTTCCCCTGACAGCTTCATTCCATTTCCTCGTGTCCTATCGCTGGTCACCAGAGAGAGGAGATCAGCACCTCCCCCTCCGCTGCCCCCCTCCCCCCCCCCCCCCCCCCAAAGTTGTAGGCTGCGATGAGGTCACCCCTCAGCCTTCTCCTCTCCAAGCTGAACTAACCAAGCGACCTCAGCTGCTCCTTATAAGTGTTGCCCTCGAGGCCTTTTACCATCTTGGTCGCCCTCCTCTGGACACACTCTTAATAGTCTGACGTTCTTCTTATACTGAGGCACCCAAATCTGCACGCAGTACTGGAGGTGGGGCCGCCCCAGTGCGGTGTTGGGTGGGACAGTCACCTCCCTTGACTGGCTAGCGATGCTGTGCTTGATGCACCCCAGGACACAGTTGGCCCTTTTGGTTGCCAGGGCACACAGCTGACTCATATTCAACTTGCCACCCACCCAAACCCCCCAGATCTTTCTCTCGTCCCCTAATTTGTACATATAACCAGGATTACCCCATCCCAGGTGGAGAATCCGGCACTTGCTCTTGTTAAATTTCACACGGGTGGTGATTACTCAGCTCTCTAGTCTATCCAGATCGCTCTGTGAGGCTTCCCTACCCTCGAGGGAATCCACAGCTCCTTCTAGTTTAGTATCATTGGCAAGCTTATTGAATGTACATTCAATTCATGTGTCTGGATCATTTATAAAAACATTAAAGAGCACTGGCCCTAAAATTGACGCCTGAGAGAACCCCACTGGTGACTGGCTGCCAGCCTGATGTAACCCCATTTACTGTAATTCTTTGAGCCTGACCTGTCAACCAATTGCTCACCCAACCTATTATGGACTTGTCTGGCTTTGTGTGGGACAGTTTATGCAGAAGGATACTGTGAGAGACAGTATAAAAGGTTTCCTAAAATCCCAAACCACCACATCTACTGGCTTCCCTTGGTCACCTAGATGGGTGACCTTGTCATAAAAGGAAACACTCTTGTATATTTTGGTCGATTGCAGAATGACAAATGAACAAAACTAAGCTGTAGGCCAGGAGAAAATAATACTCAAGAAGAATCATGTATGTTTTGCAGTCCTCAGAAATTCACATGCTCATTTTCCAACCATTCCCATTTGGAGATTTCCCTCTTCTCACATGAATAAGCGCATGGATGTTAGAAGTGGATACCAGCACAAGACATCGTCCTCATAGAATAGAATCACAGAATGGTTTTGGAACCTTAAAGACCATCTAGCTCCAACCTCCCTGCCACGGGCAGGGACACCTTCCACTATCCCAGGTTGCTCAAAGCCCCATCCAGCCTGGCCTTATCAGCCACAAGAGACACATGTGCCAGCCACCAAGATGACATGGTTGTAAGAGGGCAGTACAACTGGAACAAGTATTTCAAGGGAACACTGGAGACAAAAGGTACTGGTAAAATTTCATTTAGAAAAATCGCGAGGAGGTAACCTCATCTGTTCTCAGAAACATCAATGAAAGGTTCAACAAGTCCACTGATAGGAAAGTTGTTCATTTCCTTGATCACTCTATTTTATAGGGTTAAAAATAAAGAGATGGAACGGCTTAGACTTGCAAATACAGACTGTGTATTTTAGTTGTGTGAGTTGGGTTATCTTAGGGCAAGCATCTATTACTTCTTTTTCTGCAGTTATGGATGGCTATATTTAATGATTTGAAAGTGGCCCTATGTGCCTAAAAGTTTCATATTTCCAGGTGGCTTCCATCTGCAGTATGCTCCTGCAACATGACAGCATATAGAGTAGCTGAAAAGCAGCATTCTAGGGACATAAGTCTTCAGTTACTTCGGGTGCACGTCAGAGCAAACTCGCATTCAAATATCTAGGAGAGTGTCCAAATACACCTATCCATTCATCTAGACTTTGTGTTGGGAAAAGAGGTACAGAGGGCAGACAAGGCAGTGTTACAGTATAAAATGTTCTGAATGCCTCAAGCTAGATCTTAAGATGTAGCCACTTTAGGACTGGAGCAGATCCCAAGCAAAGGTGACTAAGCCTTAAGTATAAATTAGCATATCCTCCAACTAGCTTTAATATCTCCCCACAACAGCCTCCTCACACACCCCAAACTTGGGACAAAATGATGAGAACAGAGCACGGCTTAAACTGGGTACATTAGTAGTCAGAGCAGACCAAAGGGGACGTACAGATTTCAGCGTGAAAAGGGTAACTGCCAAACAAGTATCCTATACCAAACTGCCTATACCATGGGACATGAGGCAGAAGTGACAAGGGAAACACGATATTTACCCTTTTCCAGAGCTGCTCTGGCAATGAGAAAACAATTCAGCCTGCTGCAATGGGCTTTATTTTATTTCTCTGCTTTATTGGGATCCCTCTTTTCCAAATAGGTCCCAAATACGCAGTAATACATACAGTATCCTCCAGTGCACTTCCTTATACTTTGCTTTTTCCAGTTTCAGTGTTAGTGAGCAGGATGAGTAGGACAGGAAGAGCAAGTCCTAAGACTTCTCTGTCCTTCTAAGTGAAAGCTTCCTGCTTGCATGGGGATCAACAGACATTTTCAACCCACACCTCCTCTCAGCACAAACCGATACATAAAACCAACTGTTCTTCTTGTTAGCAATTTTCCTCCTAATTTAAAGTAAATTTATAACCACCATTTATAATTTATTTTTATGTCACAACTAAAGGGAAGAGCCTCCACTAAATACCATGGAGAAGTCAGCACCACGCTTTTCAAAATAGACTGCTTCCACTGAAAGGTCTTGGCTCATAGCAACTATGGCCTGGGAGTTTCAAGAGGTAGTTTTGGGTGAACACTTGTACACCTCCACATCAAATACATTTCACAATGGAAAGCTGAAATAAGAAGGGATGATTTTAGTGATTAACCAAATACCGTATTTTTGGACTTAAGGTGGTATTAATGGAAAGTTTTATAGGTAAACATTATCCATACAACGTTGAAAATGGACAAAACCTGTTTAATAACTGCTTAGTCGAACTTGGCTGTAGAAAGTTACGTTTCAGCTCTTGAAGAAATCAGTTACTGCCCTCCCAATGCCACTACCCCTGCCCAAATATCATGTCATACAGCAGTCTCTGGTAGCTCCCAGTCCCCAAATACAGGAATATATTATTATTCTGAACACCATTTCTCCCAGATTTGACAAACAGTATCTAGGATCATTTGGAAACCTCAGTTAATTTTACTTCTGCATTCCTTAAGCAAATACTCAGTGATGTTAATTAACTGAAGAAAAATTAAAGAATATAATTAGAGAGTTACACTAGATGTAAATCAAGAAACAGTGCACTAAAGACATAGGAAGAAGAGAAACTACACGAATTTCATTTTGTCTTTTTGATATGGCTTAAAGACAGGTAATGAACAAATCACTTCTCATTTTCAGCGTGTGAACATTTCTTTTAAAACAGATTTAACTCAAATTACTGTCAAATTACAAACCTTCACTAGTTCTCCCACTTCTCTCTCTCACCTCACAATAACTATCAATTAATAAAGGCATGCTTCTGAATACATAATGCATTACATTTTTTACTTTCAACACCTGGTGTCACCAGAATAACGCTGTATATTTCTAAAATGCCCTGCAGTTGTGTGTGTGCGCTTTGATTTCAGGGCAGTAATATCTCAAAAGAAGTGGAATCATAGGAAATTATGGAAAGTGATGCACACAAATGATTTTTGTGGTTAATTGATACATTATCAGTCAACTGACCATGACAGGTCATTTGAAAATGAAACTCAAAGTGTCTAAAAGCCCTCATCCCTTACTCAAGGTCAAAAAAGGTCTGAAGCAAAGTCAAAATTCTGCTGTATCTCCATATTTTGAGCAAGCTGTTCTGCAAAAAGGCTTTAACTGGTGAGTTCTGCTACATCAGAATTTAACTAATTGCAATCAATTTTTGTACTGGCTAATCACTACTATTCTGTCCAGTCTAGGGCTGTATTAATTGGTTATTATGACAGTTCCACTGAGAATAGACAGAGGAGAGTGATTTTATTTGATCATTGTTTGGAGCTCCTTGGATCTCCAAGACACTAAATGAAAAATTAAATATCAAAGAAGATTTAATTAATCTCAGTCTCTCATTCCTTCCACTCTGTCAGCGAGACAGAGCCAATAAAAAATTGGCAAATTCATGGAAAATGCAGAGTCAGAACTGGTTACCCCATATTTCATTAAAATAATGAGTAAGTACACGTATTTATTTGCTTTAAACTTTAGCTTTCATTCTCTTATGCCCACTATCTTTCTCAGCTTTTGATGCTTATTTCAAAACCCAGAAGGAATTATGGCAGGCAGTTAGATCAACTGGTATAAGATTTAAGCTGTGTTATGTTGGGTTTTTTTTTAAACATTGCTTTTCAAATAAATTAGTGACAGAATCCTGAACTTCTGAAAGAAGAGTCCTAAGCTTGTTATACAAGGAAAATTGAAAATATTGTATTATAACAAATGAACACAATACTTTAGAAACAAAATGTTCTGAAGTCTCTATTTTTGGCAGAAAATTCTGTATCAGAAAACAGAGGAAGGTGTGCTCAAGCTATTTTGTAAAAACATATTCGGACTGACACTTCTTTTCCACTAATTATGCGTGAGTTTTCTACAGCAGACTTTCCAAAAGTCATATTGTCTTTCAGTACTTTTTCAGTAAGATATAGAGACTTACATGGATATGCGCTTTCAGGTTTTAGTGCAACCATTGTGGATTTTAAAGCTAGAACAGAAAGGCTAACACTGACACAGGAATTGTTTCCAGGTGAGCACATACCTAGGATCCATAGACAATGTTTGGAGGAGATCCCTATGCTCCAGCAAGGCACTTCCTACCTCTCAACGGATTTGTGGGGCCAGCTTTTTGATTCTAGAAGATCAAACCACCTAAGACAGGCAAGCGGCCTAACCTTGAATACTGCTGTCAAGTGACATAACCTCACAAAACCCTGTATGAAGAAAAAAGTCATGGAAAGCAGAAAAAAAAGCTGAAGCCTGAGAACAGGGATGCCAAGCCATCAATAAAAAGGAGTTTTCTCCCAATTGCTTGATTTAAATAGATGCTAACATAAATAAATGATTTTTAAAAGAGACTACCTAAGGCTGGTGGGCTAACAGAGTCAGACAGGTTTTAGACATATGATTTATTTAGTGTAACACCACTACTTGTTCTCTCCAACTTCTTCAGCATTACGGAACAAAAAAACCCCAACAACAAAAACCATCCCAAACAGCAGAAGTTTTCTGTAAAACAAAGTGTCAATTACTTTAGAACTCCCTAGCCCCTCATCCCTTTTTAAAAGAGAAAATACAAAAAACCACAGGTCTTAAAGGACCCCTTTCTCCCATTTCCTCCCAAATATACAAGCATCCAGTGATCACTGAATCAGAATGTGCTTAAACTTGACGTGAACAGGAGTAGAAGTACAACTGGTGGAGTAATGCGCAGATCAAAGATGCTTGTCTAGAGCTGCTCAGCGGAGTAACCTGACATCTCCTGCCCGACCTGCGCTCAGCGGGAGAGGCTCAGCAGCCCAAACTGCCTGGGTGAGGCTGCCAAGACAAGACTGCCAAGACAGACCTAGGAGACACCCACTATTCCCAATGTCAGTTCCTATGGAAGAAAGAAGGGATGCAGACCTCCTAGTAACAAAAACTAATATTTAGAATACACAAGAGGTAGTTTCCTACCTCTACAGCCAGTGAGACGTGCAGATGCTGAACAGAACCATCTATCCTGATCTATACTAGTTATTTATCTTGACCTTGGTAGAACTTTTGACACTGTACTCACGATATCCCCACAAGCAAGCTAGAAAAATATGATCCAACAAGAACTGTTAGTACTTAGGTAAAAAACCACTTAGAAAGACTATTTAATATTTATCAGAAGTTCATCTCAAACTGGACATACGTACAAAATTTGCTACATTCATTCCAGTAACAGGGAAATACTGGTAATGAAAATACTCAAAGATACGAAAGACGCAGGTAATGCCACGACGCAAAAGGCCGTGCACAAGGGTATTGACATAACTGCAAGCCCCTGCACAACTGCTGCTCTGCAGCAGCCATTCAAGTAAGGCCAGTGCAGAGTTCCAAGATTAACCAGGAAAAATCAACTGCATAAGCAAAATCTGGTGAAAGATTAGTGTAGCAGCAGTTCTGCAGAAAGAGATTTGGCAGTTATAATGATCATGAACTCAACAATGTGGTAGTCTCGAAAAAAAAAAATCCTAATGTTTATGTACAAACAACTCCATCACTACTAAGACACGTGAACATAATCTGCTATGATCTGGTCACAAATTGAGTAGCATGTCCAGCTTTGAGCACCTTACCTCTAGAGAAACGTGATCAGTTAGACAGAACGAAGAGAGCAACCATAGGTCAAGAAACCACAACCTTTAGAGAATAAAAGAAAAAGAGACTGTACTGTCTCTTATTTTAGAGAAACCACTTATTTTAGAGAAAAATAAGGTCATGTCTTTAAGTATATGAAAGCACACCGTAACAGAAAAAGAGGCAGTAAGCTTCTTTCCACATCTACTTGGACAGAAGACACAATGAGCTTAAATTCCAAAGACGTACGTTAGGAAAGACTAACCATCTGCTGGTAAGCACAGTGCCTAGGAAGAGCCTAGACCATGCAGGAAGGCTGGGAATCCTTCACTGCTGACTATCCTCCACAGCGAGTCTGTCAAATCTCTTTCAGAAATAACACTACTACTGCCAAACTTGCCCTTTGCCAAGGAACTGGATGAGACAATCTCTTAGCTCTCCTTTAAAAAGTAAAAATAAAAGGCAGTTTGATTCATATGCGATGCATGGAAAGGAACGCTCGACTCATGGAGACTGCGAGAGACTGTGGTCCAGTCATTAAGATTCCCCCTACCTCAAGAAGAGATTTCTAGATCCCACTCCCTGCCTGTTTATGGATGGTACATTATGCAATTACTTGATTTTTGAGGTTTATTTCCACAAATAGCAATAACCCTGAGAAGAGAGAATGAAATGTTGGATTCCCACCCATTCCCACTCCACATAGAGCCTCCCAACTACACTCAGATATAATCCCGAGGTGCTACATTGAATGCTGTCTGACCTCACGAATCTTGCATTGCTTTCTGCACTGTGATCCAGCTTCAAAAGGCCAAACAAGACCAAACACTCCTATGAGATGTGCCCTTGGGACAGAGGGCATGAATCTAATTCTTCTACTTTCTAGGAGATGGCACAGTCAAAGACTGTTGTTAGTCCTGAAGCTGGCTTTGGCTGGATCTGGCACACATGAGGTACGTCTGGCTCAAAGGCAGAGCGGCGCCAGGCCAGCTGTACATCTTTTCCTGATAAAAGCACCGAAAGAAGGCAAAGCGCGAGAACAACCCAGGACTGCACGGCTCACTGTTACTATTCCCTCTCTGAAGCTTCTGCTTCTCACACACTTGTGCCCTTCAGGGTTTCCAAGACAGCCATCCTGATATGTATTGTACATAAAGGCAGCTATAAATCTGAATCTAAAAAAAAAAAAAAGCCTTCTCTTGGTTTTGTCTGTTGTTCTTCTCAAACAGTTTTCAGATCACAGGTATGCGACATTTTAATCCCAAGTAGTTCTGAAATAATTGCTCTTTATTACAGATTTTTAGAATATAAGTGATATTTTGTTTATAAGCATATGCTTTATTTCATTTGTTCTATTGATAGCAAGCTGCTGAGATAAATCAATTTGATATAGAATAATTGAAAATCCATACCTTCACGCAGTTTTCCTCCAAGCTGTCGATGTGGCAACTGTAGACAATACACACCACTATTTTTCGAGACACACGGGGAGTAGTCTTGCACATACGTTTGTTCACAGACTGTTTTCAGCATATGTGATCTCACTGGAGAGTTACAGGTAAATTGTTACACGTGCAGAGGGGTGTAATCCAGAGCAATGCCATAGGTTCTATCAAAAAGAACCACGCAAGCTAATACACGTATCTCAGAAAGACAGTGAAGTGATTATGTTGTAGTAGCTCAGACAACATGCTACAAAAGTTACATCTGCAGCAGTGCTGCCCACAACACAGATATCGAGCTGGGATCCAAGAAAAGCTGTCTAGTAAATACTAAATTTGTACATGCTGTTAATACTGCAGGGTTTTTTTTACAGATCACAGAAGTACAAGATTACTGGGGAGTTTATTCCTGCTAAGAGATAAAATCATTAATCTTAAGACTGACTGCTTCACTGTCACTGAAAATATTTCCTACCACTTTTCCCTAAATACACTCCCAAAGCATCACTACTACCTAAAGTAAAAATCCAGCTGATAATGTAGTTGGGCTGATGGGCTTAACAGACTAGCATAGAGAACTGGAGAGGGGCGAGGGGAATGCCAAAGAAATCTTCCATCCCATATATAATCTCAAAAATCAGCCCAATACATTCATCTTTGATCTGTCTGTTGTGAAGCAAAATTACCTAATTTTTGGCAGGGTCATGAAAGGCAAATCATGCTAAAGGCAGTATCATCTGCTCCTTCTTTCTAGTAACATACCTTCCAGGTCATGTGTGTGACGCACCACTCTGCAGACCCTGCTTAAAATCAGGTTACATCAACATTGATGGTCAGCCTCAAAAATCAAACTGAAAATTAAAACATGTCACCGTGTCAATGAATAAACACTATTCATAATATGACTGTGAAAATAATATACCTCTGGTAATGGCAGCTGAATTATAGAACCTATTTGAGTTTTCACCTAAAACAACAGTGAAACAGAAGTTACAGATAAGACATATAGACTACAATTTGACAAAGAGATTAAATAATTGCTTTGATATATAGAAATCAGAAAAAAAACCCACCTTCTCTGCATTAGTAAGTTCATCATGTACAAAACTAAAGATACCTGATGCCACCCATTAATGTAGTAAACTGTCATTAAGCATTCTTAATTAAAAGATGTAATAACTACTAGCAGTAAAAGAACAGACTAGATGAGCAGATGGATCCAGATATATTTTGACCTAAATTTCTTGATATTTCAACAAGATCTATAAAGGTAAATATAAACAAGAATAGAAAGTGAGAGGAAAAAAAGAGCTAGCCAGTATATCTCATCAAGAATTCCCATACTACAAAGATGAAAAGCCACCAACCACCTCTTTTCTCTCTTTACTGCACCTGTTTGCCTTCTCCAATATGTTTTGTTTCTGTTAAGCAAGTTTCCTGAAGCTTCACACAACTACATAAATAATCATATTACTGAAAAATTTATTATGTCTGGAACCACAATCACGAGATAAGGCCCGCTGCCTTAGGTCAGTTTAATCAAAAGAAAGAAATCATTAAACTAAAATATAATTTAAATCTCTTAAATGTTGATTTTCTTTTATGCTCATTCTCTCTTGAATTTGACTCCTGTTAGAGATAACGGTTAAGAGAACAGGTTTCTATCTACAGAGTCCAGAGAAGGCAGAGATTCTTCTTTCTGAGCCCTCCATATCACCTTCCCCAAAGACACTCTTCCCAACCAAAGTTCCTAAGCGTATAACTTTGTGTTACTTTTCATGTTTGAAATGAGCTTCAGAAAGCTTTAGTGAGATTTGGCCAGTGGCTGTATTCATATTCTGGAAGTTTTTGTAGCCGGTATATTTGAACTACATCACAGCAAGCACTGCAGCCTTGGAGCAGGTTAGCGATTTGATGTGCGAAACGTGTATGTGCATGATAAGTGTCCTGCTGGGATTTATTCCCTACGTAGTTTTCAGCTAAAGCAAAATTAAGTCTGGAGCTCCACTCCATAAACTGTGTTGAAACATTTCTCTCATTCATATAGTTTCTCAGTTATTTATAAATTTTCTTAATATAGCACAGGCTTAGCTCTGTGCAATCCCGCCTAAACTTAATTTAGTGATTCTCCTGTGCCCTCATCCCAACATACTCCCCAACCGGTATCTCCACACCTCACAGGCAACACAAGACAAAGGAATACTTAGCATTGTGCAGTGATGGAGTTTTAAAGCACTGCTGTACACACTGCCACACTGTACCCGTGCTGCACTCCATCCCCTTTCAGTGAAAATACCACGCAATGCTGAGCTCAGGTTCTCACTTACTCATTCCACAGAAAATCTAAGTTTTGATGGCTTCACTAAAATACAGCCCCAAAGGAATCAACAGCAATTGATATACACTCTTGAACATATTCAAATGCTCACACTCACTCCAGGATTGCATTTTCCAGCTAGTAATCTTTTCCCCTCAGTTTTCTAATCTCTGTAGGCTTGTTGCATCCTCTTTAGAGTTCCTCCTTTGCCCAGAATAAATTTGGGCTTAAGTTGTTCCTCAGGCTGCAATCTCCCTTGAGCACCTCTGCAGGCATGCGGTCAGGGGAATAAGGAAGCCCAGTGCCTATATCCTTCTTCTCCTGTCTGTAAACCCAAGACCATCACAGCTCAGCTGACAAGCACGGTAAGTAATTTTTATTTTTTCATCCCTCATCTGATCATCTGTACCCAACTGCTATTGCTCAAAACGCTTTTCTTCAGCTGCCTCCAATTTTTCCACCCACATATTCTGATGACAGTCCATCTCTGAACAAGTCCTACTGCGAGCTTAAATCTGATCTCAATAATAATAATAAAAAAATCTGAATCCAGTAATTTTCTCTTCAATTTGTTACTACGGATGCTTATGTTATTAATCCCCTTCTCCAGCCTCCTAACAATTCTCTTGCTTTTCCATGAGCTTTGCAGAAGACCCATGAAGGACTTCCATTTTTCCCCAGACTGAAACACTGACAAGAACCTGTTGCCTCGCTGTAGAACAATGTCCTCTCGGTCCTGGTGAGCTGGGTTGGGTAAATCCATACAAGACAGCACATTCCTGCACTCATTCCACATATTGCCAGTGTACAGCCCTGTAACTCCTTGAGCAGAGGAAAATAAATAAAAAACAGAGGCCAGAAGAACGTCATCACAAAGGGAAGGCAGTAGTTGCGCAGAAGGACAAACAGAAGGCAGATGCCTAGCAGCATGGAGGTGGACTGCACGGGGAACAGCAATTTACAAGCTAAAATTGGAGACATGCCAAAGAAGAGGCCAATATCCCTTCACTGGACACCTGTAAAGATGTTGACAGAACCAGTTATTTTACTGGGGAACATCTTCCAATTACACTTCTGGACTTGCAAACCACTTGAGGTGCAAGTTTGCTTTCTTGTGATACCGATTATTTTGTAACTTCTGGTTTAGGAATTGCAACTACAGATAGACCCAGTGCAAGGTCCTGCACCCAGGTTGGGGCAATCCCAAACACAGATACAGGCTGAGCGATGAGTGGATTGAGAGCAGCCCTGCGGAGAAGGACTTGGGGGTGATGGTGGGTGAAAAACTGAATAGGAGCCAGCAATGTGCACTACAGCCCAGAAGGCCAACCGTATTCTGGGCTACATCAAAAGAAGTGTGGGCACCAGATCAAGGGGGGTGATCCTGCCCCGCTACACTGCTCTGGTGAGACCCCACCTGGAGTGCTGTGTCCAGCTTTGGGGTCCTCAGCACAGGAAAGACATGGACCTGCTTGAGCGGGTCCAGAGGAGGGCCACAAAAATTATCAGGGGGCTGGAGCACCTTCCCTATGAGGACAGGCTGAGAGAGTCGGGGTTGTTCAGCCTGGAGAAGGGAAGGCTCCAGGGAGACCTTATAGTGGCCTTCCAGTACTTAAAGGGGGCCTGCAGGAAAGGTGGGGAGGGACTCTTGATCGAGGAGTGTAGTGACAGAACGAGGAGTAACTGTTTCAAACTGAAAGAGGGGAGATTCAGGTTGGATATTAGGAGGAAATTCTTCACGGTGAGGGTGGTGAGGCACTGGCACAGGTTGCCCAGAGAAGCTGTGGCTGCCCCCTCCCCGGCAGTGTTCAAGGCCAGGCTGGATGGGGCTTTGAGCAGCCTGGTCTGGTGGAAGGCGTCCCTGCCCACAGCAGGGGGGCTGGAAGCAGATGGTCTTTAAGGTCCCTTCCAACCCAAACCGTTCTGTGAGTCTATGTTAAATCAATGACAAAACAGCCTTAAACACTTCCCTTCAATCTTGAAGCACACACCATGTGCTACCAGAATCTGAAATGCTTTATTCTAGCACCCGCAGTGAATTGTGGGTCATGCAATTAGTTAAATTAGCTTAAAAGACAAAGCTAACAAAAGAATTAAAACAGTTAAAGAACAAAAAGAAAATTTGTTAGAGACAAGAGGATTACAACTTCAAGCAGGGCCGTTTCTATATTCTGGCCTATCTATCTACCATTTCCCTCTACGTTAAAACAACCCGTAATTTCTTCCAATGAAGCTATTACCTAATGAAATTCCGTCACGGCCTTACTCTCATGTCACGATGAACATAAATGCCCTGTTCATTGCTAGGTCTAAATGTCATTCAAAACCACCACAATCACTATTCTCCCAATACAAAACCAAAACGAGACCCTTATTTCTTGCTCGCTACTTACAGTCTCACTTTCAGTGTATTTTTTCTCGGCAATGTTTTCAAGAAAACTGGTTTATTTTCCTTCCAGATTCAGTATTACTGTGTATGTGGACTGTGCCTCTCCTGATGGGAAATAACCTAACCTGTTATCTTTGATTTGTAGAGAAATTCACACATTCCAAGATCCAAGCAACAACACAACTGTTATTTGCAGAACTTACAGTGGATAGAATCCATAGATGTAATTAAAAGTACATACTGATTGTAGCGATAAAATTCAGTGTCCATACTGCAGCCTGTTTAATATGCAATTAAAAAACAAACACTTGGGCTCAATGTAAGAGAATTCAGAAAGAATGCCATTAGTAACTTCTTATGAACCAGAGGGCAGTATTCGCTTTAATCTCCTACAGTTCAGAATCCAGCCTGGTCATTCAGGCTTCACCAGTTGATGTAGAGACACACAAGCTGAATCTCTCACCACCAACTGCAAATGAAACTCACACTCCAAATGCAAGCCTGTCATTTAAAGAAGTAGATGAAAGAGTGGGGCAGTGATGAGGTACAAACTCACAATTCTTATCAGTACTGTGTGTCAGCAGAAACAATACAACCTTAATTATTTAAAGGCCTGTACACAAACTGGTCTGCCTACCAGAAGGCAAAATGTATTATATGACATATTTCACTAGAGATGTTGGCAACTTTTAGCCCCTGTGATGCAGAAGGCAGCAGCAAAGCTACAGGTTGATACCCAGGATAGGGAGAGATACAGGATAAAAACTACAGAAGAATGAGTCCAGATCAGCAGCAAAAAATATTTTTGGGAAAAGAGAAGTCTTTTATATGACCATTCAAAAAAACTATTTGAATTCTCCACGATACTGTTACCAGAAAATAACGTAATGCCAACAGGTATTTCTGAGACTTGTGGAAAATACAAGTAAATAGTGAGAGTTTTAGACCTGTGATGACAAATAAGCACCTATGTCTCCTCCCTCCCCAACAGGAAAGCTAAAACCCTGACTGTTGTTGGAGAGCCGGGACTCAGCCCAAAGTGCAGCACAGCAGTCAAGATGTTGCTGGCTGGGACCCACGTTTCCTCTGACGTCTCAATGATTTGCCTTACTCACCCTTACCTGAAGGCTCACGAATACACCTCACTGAACAAAAAAAGGGGCAAAGAAGGTGAGCACCCTGCACTGTATCAACAGGCGCACAACCAGCAGACTGAGGGAAGTGACAATCACCCTTTACCTGACACTCATCAGACCACACTTGTGACACCGCACCCAGTTTCGGCCCCCCAACACAAGGAAGACATCAATAAATGCAGTGAGTTCAGATGGTCGTGAGGCAGGAGCAATTACTCTGTGAAAAGCAGCTCAGGAAACTGGGCCTGATCAACTTGAGAAGAGATGGCTTCAGGGTGACGCAACGGCAGTGCTCCCACACCTAGGAGGAGGTTAACAGAAAACACAGCTAGGCTCTTCATGGTGGCATGTCTGGGAGCTGGAGAAACAACAGGTACACACCAAAACAAGAGAGGCCCCAACCCAATTAAAGGAAAAGGGTTTTCATGACGCAGACAACCGTCGAAGCAAGCTGCCCAGAGGGGCTGTGTAGTCTCCATCCCCGCAGACTTTCAGGGCACATCGGATAAAGCCCTGAACAGCCCGCTCTGCTCACGCAGTGACCCTGCTTTGAATAAGGAGGTTGGACTAGAGACTCCTGAGGTCCCTTCCAACCTGAATTACACTATAACAAAATTTGTGGGACTGTATCAGGCTAGGCAAAATGAGCAGAAGCAAAGAAGATAAAGAAAAACAGACTTGTGATTACTTTGGTGGTATTTGGTAGGATATACATTTAAAATTGCAGTCTTATCCTAATACAGACACGCTCGCACAGCTGAGGCCTGGCGCAGGTGGGATGATCTCCCTCACAGTTACAGTGGCAACACGCAGCACTGGAAAAAAGGCAACATTTCAGGGAAGGGATGAGAAAAAGCCATTCTACGTGGCCAAGAACTTCAGGCAGAACGTCAGAAATACAATGGTAACTCCGGCTGTTAGTAACAGACATCAGCAATTACAGTCAAAACACTGCAGAGGGAGGTGGTTATACAAGTAATTCCAAAGGAAATGAGGTGTCTTGTGAGACAGAGAAATCAGGAGTGACAGTGATAGTCGATATATTTTCTCAAGATGTTAAGAACAAATAGCCGACATGCTTAAAGGAATCACAAGAGCCAAAAATCTTAATGCAAAGGGCATTCTTGACAAACACTGTAATGGTAAATCAATAGAATGTTATATTACCCTGGTATAGCCTACCCTCCTTTAGAATTAATTGGGTTTTGGAAGTGAGGAAAAGAGAGCTGTATCCGACACGGTCCATAAAACGTAATTAAACTTTTGGAGTGAAAAAGAGCACAAAATTCTAAATAGCTACAGGTTTTGTTTTAAGAACAGTGATTTACTACTGCTTGAATAGTTCTATTGTTTGAAGAAACAAAGGTATTAAGTACACTCTTTAGAGAGATGGAATGAAAAAGGTATTACATTTGCAAACTCAATGGCATGACTACATCCATACATTTCCCTTGTCTCTTATTAAATTATCCATGCAATACCATCTGTCAGAATGCTGCAAAAAAACCCAACCCCAACTTTGAAAGATGGGAAAAAGAAAGGTAGCCTCAGCTCATACAGAAAATGCATCCTATCATGGCATGTGTTCTCTGCATAAGCAGCTCACATCACTTAAAGTGTCATGCAAGTCTCACATTCAATTCTACTTAAATCAAGAGTTATGAAAAATTATCTGACCAGGTTCAAGTTCAAAGAGCATATGCTTTTAGAGCATGAGAAACATACTAGACTTGAATAGGGGAAAAAAAAATAAAAAAGGAGGAAAAAAGTACATTGCTCTCAAAAAAGAGATGACAGTGAAGTGAGGTGTAGTTTTTGCTATGAACAGTAACTATTAATGCTGCTTATGATTACATGGGAAAATAATTTGGCTAATCCATCAGAGACTAAAAGTGTACTGAAGCCAACAGCAGAAAGCAAATGCCACAACACACCCCTGGAATTTACTATTTCCTTCTTTCGCTTCACGCCACCCTCATGACTGCACCTGTGTGCCTGTACCTACACTTCCAAATGCAAAAGGTAGCTCAGGCTGTCACGTAACCTCACTTCCCTCAAGTTCCCCAAGAAGAGCAAAGGAGACCACATGAACAGCAGAATCAGAACAGGCAAAAATTATGCTTACACCTGGAATCAGATGAAAGTAATTTTAAAGAGGAAACTTCTTTTGAAACAGGTAGTTGGGTTATATTGGGAGTCATGAAAACGTAAGGAAAAGAGTCAGAGGAACGTCTTCTGGAAGGGCCCTTCACAGGTCACCCGGCCCGGCCTCCTCCTCTGAGCAGGGCTAAGGCCAATGCCAGACCACACTCGCTCAAGCGAAGAGGCTGTGATCAGCCTAACGGTGGGTGGGAGAGGCAGCAGGATGCCCGGTGCAAAACCAGGCCTGGTTTGTGCTCCGCAGTCTCCGGAGGCACCCGGCCTTCCACATCAAAAATCAGCTACAGAACGCATAAACTGACACGATGATCCTTTCTGAAGGATAAAAAGCAGACACTGCAGTAAGTGAAGCGTTCAAAGCAGTATTTCTGCCCTGAACTGAGATGATGGTCAGCAAAAACTCTGATCACACATATAAAGAAGTGACCAGAAGAAAAATTTATAAGGAGCAGACGCCTTTATTTTGGCATTTTTAATGTCAAATTACATTTATAGTGACAGATACCACCAACACGACCCATTCTCTTCTGTCACCGACCGAAACTTTGTTCAATATTCCAGTGCTCTCAAAACAAACTCAGGAATAAGCTCACAGAAACTCTCTTGCAAAGCTGATGCCAAACAACCACAGCAATTTGGGAAGAGAGGAGCAAACAGGCTGCGAGAACCCAAGCAAAGCGCAGTACGACGAACACATTAAGCAGTTAGTACTTGTCAGCAGCAGGGTGCAGACTTTAAAACACGAGCAATATATGGGAAGTCCATTTCCCTGTGTAACACCCTCGACAATTCAGATTTCAAGACAGTAACGGAGACATCTGTTCTGTTTAGCTTTTCTTCACCGATGGCAATAGAATGCTGTAACACTCTGAGGTAACGAGGCACGTTAGTTTTCATACGACTTTGACAGCTATGGTGGAGCAAGGGCAGGAGAGGAGTGCTAGCTGAGGGTACGAACCCTTTACAGAGTCCAGGTTTTTAAGGCTTTTCTGAGGGTGAGGGGAAAAGAAAGATGGAAACAGGCCCATTTTCTTTCCGACATGCAAAATCTAAAGCCTCTCTTAATGGCCTATGTCACCCAATGAGCAATTTTAATTGTCAAGAAATTGCTTTTCCAGGTTGAGTGCCTGCTTAAACTAGAGAGTACATAAAACAAGCCCACTTCTCACACTGTCCTACATGAAACAGCTTGGTCATGGAAATATTTAGAGCTGTGCTTCTGTACCTTAAGCTCTAGAGAAGTTGCTACCTTGGTATTTTCAAAGCACAACAAAAATTACAGAAGTAGCAAATTAAAAAGCCCTGAAGCAAAAAATTAAGAAGTTAATTGTCTGGAGTTAACACAGATACAGCTAAATGAACCCTAACTCAAACCCAAAAGGTTTACCTAACTCTAAAATGGGAAACAATGCAGAAAAAACAGGAAATAAATATAAAGTGTCATTATATCCTTAGGAGGATAAAAGAAAGATAAATACCCCAATGCAGTCCAAGCAATGCAGGCAAAAAGAAATGCTGTGGAGTGTTATCTTGTAAGGACATGGCTGTCAACTGTCCCAGCTTCTCCTCATCTACGATACCAGAACTATTTTCTTTCCATTCTCCCTCTAATTTAGGTATTTGTTCTTCAAACCCGCGTCCTTACAAGGCAAAGGTACGTCACTAAACTGAGAATTGGGATCATAAGGAACACTTTTGTTTGGAGGACGCCCTGAGCAGCAGGAGAACACGAGGTGCTCCCCACCTTGGCCCACCGGCACCGTTCCCAGCTCACAGCTGGGCAGCTCTCCCTGAACTAGGCCGTATCACCGGAGCCAAGGCCTTGGGCACGCCCAGCACGCCCAGGCACACACCTCTGACCTCACAGGCCTGGCGCACCGCGGGCACCCGGCTCAGGAGCTCTCGGCCCAGCGGCCGGGGCTGGAGGACGCTCGCAGCTGCCGCACGCCACCGCCGACCGGCAAGGAGCCGGCGGCAGGGCCGCGCCGCTGCCAAACCGGCCCCGCGGCCCCGCCGTCCCGCCTCTGCCGCCCTCAGCCCGACGGCCGCAGGTGGGGGGGATGCCGGCCAGAGCCGCGGGGTGCTCTCCGCCGGTGCCAGCGGGCCCCTTCCTCCCGCCGCAGAGCCGATGACCCTCCGGGGGACGTCCCAGTTAGACTCGCGGCCTCCGGCAAGCCCGGCACGGCCGCCTGTCCGCTCCCACTCGCCTCCCCTGCGCCGGGCGAGGGCCGCCAGCGGCCGGACGGTGGGGCAGCGCCGGCGGAACCCGGCCCAACCGCTGCCGCGCAGACCCGCCCCCCCGCCGCGCCTCGGCCGCCAGGAGGCTCCGCGGCGGCGGGGCGCGCGGAGGGGCACCGGCCGCTCGAACCGCGCGGGGCCGCCGCGTCACGTGGCGGCGAGGGCGGGCCGCCCCGCCCCGGCGGCGCGGGTCCTAGCGCGCGGCCGCTCGCGGCACTCACTCGCCAGCGCTGCCGGTGCCGGTGCCTCCGCGCCTCCGCTCGCGCCTGCGGCCGCGTCCTTCTGCCCGTCCCGGGGCGCCTCTCTAGGGAGTAGGCGGTGGGGCGGGGCGAGGCGGGGCGCAGCGGCGGGGCGGGGCCTCTGCGCGGGCCGGGGCCTCTGCGCGGGCCGGGGCCTCTGCGCGGGCCGGGGCGGGCGGTGGCAGCGCAGGGTGCCCGGTGGCGGGGGGGGTGTGTGTGTGTGTGTGTGAGCTGGGACCGGTCGCCCGAGCCGCCCCCACCGCGGGGGCCCCGGGGCCTTTAGAGAACTGCCCCCCCCCCCCCCCCCCCCCCCCCCCCCCCAGCCTAGAGGCGGCACCGACTGTTCCGCGGGAGGCTCCGAGCTGCTGAAGCAAAAGTTTTACAACTCGGAGCCTGCCCGGTGCCTTTCCGTTTGCCTCCTTTCCAGGCAGCTCCCCCGTTCCCAGCCGAACACAGACCCCCCCGCACCAAGCTGGCTCCGCAGGGGTCAGCCCGCTTTTTAGCAAAGCGCCTTGAAACTCCACACGGTGAAATCACGGTAAGAAAATGAACGCCCGGGCGAGATGGCCTCACGCTCGGTTTGACACTGAACGGTTCGGTGCTTGTTTACCTGGAGCACCCGGGCTGATCGGGGCAGCAAGCGATGTTTCGGGCTCACTCCCTCCCAAACTGGAAGGCGGGTTATGTTCCTTGTGGACAGTTTTGGCATTCAATAATTCTGTTCCAGCATCAAAGCAGGGTAAGATTGCTCAGAGTTTGAGGCAGCATCTCCTGCTTTTCTTCATATAGTTACGGGTTTAGAGGTTGAATTAATTAGTTCGGTATTCTCTCACTTTCCTCAAGCGCTGCTTTATTTTTTTGGGGCACACGCATTCCACATCAATACACTTGTGCAGAATCAAGATTTTGAACTGTTACTGTAAGGGGAAGAATGTCTTCCTGTATATCACAGTACCAGTCCACCATGCCCATTAGATTTTCTTCCTAGCCTAGAGCAGAACCCTAAATAAAAAACTTACTACAAAACACCATTATCACAATTAAAATCTATGCACAAAGATAACAAAATGCAGATTTATTACATGGCTCCATTATAAATGTATTTACTTCTTGCTCAGCTGAAAATAAATTGGAACATACCATTGGCAATCTAAACGATTAACGCTACATTAAAAACAGCTCAACTCAGCAATCACAAGCTACCAATTTCAGTATCTGTAGGGATTTTTTTTTTTTTCTAACAAAAATACTTATTTTTAAGAAGCCCCAAACCGCTTGGCACATATCATCGCTGACACGCACCGCCCACCCATGCCCTAATGCTGCAGCGCAGCTTTCCCGTAAGAAGCCAGTCGGTCCTCCAGTGCTCAAACAGCGCAGGCAGCTGTGCACAGCCCCTTCTGCGGAGCGGCCATGCCATCCCTCTTCCGCAGGGCGCAGGATCCAGGTTGCTGTGTTTGTACCGTTACACCCACGTACAACCACTTCCCGGTAACGTGGAGCCCAGCACACGGTCCAAAGCGCCCATTACTAGCGGTACCTGCTGCTCACGGGGCGGTACGTGACAGGCAGTGGGCTCCCTCGGCTTTTACGTCACAGCAATTCAGCCAGGTGATCTCACTTTTGTTCCTAGCAAATTTTAGTCTTTTCCAGTGGAACATGCCCTCATAAACACGCATTTGGTGGAGACATATCAAGAGCTGTGGAAGGAAGTGCTGTTCAGTGAAAGGGCAAATCAAGAATCACGTGGGAATCTACATGTAACGATCGGTGTGGAAACGTACCTATGCTCCCATGAAATGTGGAACTCAAGCAGGAACCAGCAAATAAATGTAAAGATACTTAAACTAAAAAACCCTCACCATACAGAAACGGGCTATGCTATCACATTGAACATTCCAACAGCTACAGCTTGAAATAGCAACTTCAGTTTAAGAAAAAAAATAATAAAAAAATCTCACCTTTGCAAATTTACAGTTGCTTTAGATGGCTTTCAAAACAAGGTGAAGGATGCCGAAAGTCAATTCAGTAAGTAGTTGTTACCGTTTGTTGTGATCATAGACAAGCTAACAATGGGTCGAACTGGACATGAATGGTCTGTTTCCGTAGGCAGCGACACGACATTCAGATGCTTTATCAGTCGTATAAATCTAATTACCTGCAGAAAGCTCTCTGAATTTGTCTCATCCCATTCCCTCATCCAGGTACTATAACTCTCAAGGCAAGTACCTGCCAATGTGCTTCAGTGCCAGCCTTTAATATTCTTGGTGCTGATAACGTACAGGAATGCCAGAGGTGTCTGGGACCAGACCACTTCCACTGAAAGCAGCAGTGAGATTTTCTTCGTGTATTATGAGCCGATCACCTTAGTCACCCTTTGAGGTTAGTGAAGAGGAACACCTGCTTCAAGTATATGACGCCTCACATCCTAAAGGTGCTTTCTTTATGAGATTAATCATGTTCCAGACTATCTGGGTTTTTTTCCCAGTGACTATACAGAGAAACTCGGACTAATAGCTCAGACAAAGGTTTCTCAAATATGAAGGAAACAAGTTCTCAGTCAATAGGCCCAGTATTTTTAACAAACCATTCAAAAGCATTGAAGGTTTTTATTTCTGAGTGCTCATAAACACACACACAATCCACATCTCTAAAGTTTAAATTCTAAGTATGAAATTAAATAACAGGAAAGTCCATGTACGTGGCATTGGTCTAAACATGAGAGAAATAGATGATTAGGGAACTCCCTTGGAAGTTTTTGGTGAAAAGAGACTGTCATCCACAGAAGTCATTGTGAGTATTTTTCTGACTCCATTCTGTGCGTTGAATCATTCTGTACTTCTCTCAGAACTGTATTTGAACAAGCAGCCTTTGAGAAAAAAATGTATCCAGGTCCCTTAATTTCACCACAGAATCAAGCAGACCAGCTGATAAGCAGGAAACTTTAATCTTCTGTAATTAGCAATGGTGGAAAGGTAACCTGGGGAAAAAAATCCAACACGCTGGAAAGACAGACAATGTTTGTAACAACAGTTATGTACAAAACCACTTTTTCTTCACCTTTCTCTCTTCCAGGTTGTGTGTTCTGTGCTATTCCAGGAGTCAGTTATGAAGTATGAAAAAACAAACAAAAGGTTAACCTTATAACCATTTTAATAAAACTCACTGTATTATTCGCACTCTCAAAATATTTCTGAAAATAAAGTAAAAAAATATTTAGCATTTTTGAAAGTCTTAAGGATTTTTTTATTAAAAAAGGAGTCTTGTTTGTTGCTTCTTTTGAACCCAATTCTGCCTCAACATTACACTCGGATGCAACTGTATCCTTCTTATTACCATCATACAAGGAATCACATTGAATTTCCATAGCACTGAAAAGGACGTAAACCAAATAAACCCTCACAAAAATATATACAGGTAGCCAGAAAACTAATCAAGAAGAAATTATGTTGTCTGTATTGAAGAGTAAACACCATTTTCAAGTACCCACAAAACATCCAGTTCGTTGGCCTGTCTCTTCCATCTAAGACTCTTGAGTAGGACAAACTGACTTCCACAAAGGAATTCTTACAACACCTTTGGTTTATAATGACCTAGAGGGAATTCATACTTCATACATGATATTGATCTAGGGGGTTTCTGTAAAGCTAATATGGCAGGCAACAGGGAAAACTATACATGTGAACTTCATGATGAGAATAATAATTTAAACTCAGTATGTCACATTCCAAATATACAGAAAAGACCTGATTATATTAAACACATTTATCTTCTGCTATAAACTAGTTCAGCCAGCCAGATCCCAACTCTTTAATACCGCATGACTGAAGTAGCTAGGTGTTCTCCAAATCAGACGATAACGGGCTATGTACGGAAGGCCTCAAAAGTCTGCTGTTTGTACCAAACGGCGTGTCTGGCCCAGAATGTTTCAGGTACAAAAAAAACTGGTACTGACTAAACTATGCCAGTTATCAGAAGATGACTACCCATACTGGTGCAGCATTCTGCTGGATCAGTACAGATACTTATCGAAAAGCATGTTTATATCCTGCAAATACATTCAGAAACTAGTTTCTGAAAATTTTGTCCAGAAAACAGAAGAAACGGAAACAATTGCATCAACTTAGTACCCTATATGAACTAATTAGTCCTGCTGAGAAATAGGCTATATTTGCAGGAGAGCAGCACTGCACCAGCACCAGTACATGCCTCTGGTACCTCAGCTCCAATCAGTATGGCAACATACTATATAAAGTAGGCATATTAACTCATTCAAAGCCAAATTTGTGGACAGCACCACACTGCCACAGCCTTGCTGGCTGGATTTACAGTTAGTCTGGCAACAATACTACATTCAAGTAGCTGCACTACTTGTAGTACTCAAACTAGCTTTGTGAGAGGATGCTTTGGTAGCTCTGCAGTATTGCAGCGTGCTCTGCAGATACACTTGGTTCTTCAAACAACTGTGGTTTACAAGCAAATTTATAATGCAAAAGTAGCCTATTGTAGGTTCACAACATAGGATAGCTGTAGAATGGTTACATGGCGGTCAGATGGCAAGGTCACGTGACATTCTGTCCTACGGCAGGCATTCCCTTGACGCTTTAAATGGCTCCACACATAGATGAGTTGTGTATAGAGACCATTACACAATCTCCTATATAATAACCATTGGACAAATTGGGAAAGCCGCAAATACTGCACTGATCAGTTTCTTCCTGCGGGACACGGTCAGAAAGAATAAAGGAATACGAAAAGAGAGGTAAAGTTCCCCAGTTTTCACATCCAATAGCAATCTTCCAATCTCAAAAAAAAACCCCACACCCCAACAAATAGACATGTGACTACTTCCTGAATCAGGAATGTAAATATTAGCACAAGACAAACAACTCTGGACAGCCAGAGTTTACACGCGTATTAAAGCACAGCACGTTTTGAAAAGTGACATCGTGTCAATGTATACCGTCCTCTGAAGGATCCCACATCAGGGGGATCAGTTTATGCACTAACAGCTATGCTTATTTCACTGCCACTTCAGCAAACACAAGAGCCAAGGGAGACAAAGGTGAAGCTGAGTTACTTCCAGTTAATGTATCAACAGCCAAGGTCAGGTCCTCTGCCCAGTTACTTTTTCAGAGAAATTCTCTTCTTACTCACCAGCCATACATGAGCTGAAAGGTGTAAGGTTCTTAACCAGAAAGCACTGAAATGCCTGAGAACACAGGAATTGGCTCCTGCAGACACTATACTGTATTTAGACCTCTGACCTGCCACAGGACCTAAAGCAATTCTGACTTGTTGCCCAAGTTGTCTATGCTAGATGAGGCTGCCTGCAAGAACGGAAACTCCTCCTGACGACTGTTGCCTCACACTTCTTTTCCTTTGCTGCTTGCTAAAATCTCTGTCTTAATCTAAGAGTATTTTCTCCACTCAAGCATACCTCAGCAGTACACTGGCTGACAAACATTTATGGCCAAATCCTTGTCCTCATTTACTCCTGCACAAACCGAACACTTCACAGAGTCAAGCCAGAAACAAGAACAAGGGCATAACTCAAATTGCATGAGCAGAGTGATGTGCTGGAGAGAATCTATTCTTCCACTGGCTCTGCAGGACTGGCAGTAGAAGGCAGTAATAAAACAGAAGTGGAGATATATTCTTCATACTTGAAAAGATCAGGATTTAAACAGGAAATTGCACTTTTTAAAGAATCACTTTCAGAAATAAAACTGCCTTCTGATATTCATCCTGCTACTAAAAAGACAGATGAAGATATCAAATTACAAGTGAAACCTGTGAAATTCCATCTGCATTGCTTTCATATACCTATAAAAATGTTCTAAGGGACTTTAAAAGCAGTTCAAGAGTAAAAATAAAATGATCCCTCAAGCTGAAATGTTAGGATCTGTAGGAGGGCATAATTGGACATTCAAGTGTGCGGTGCTGGTGGTGTTATTATTTTTTGAGAAAAAAATGACCGAATCCTTTACATGGTCGAAAGTACCCATGTAACATTGATCGCAAACAGCATGCACGGACAACCTGAAAAGAAACATCAGGCACCGCCTTTCTTTTGCAATTGCTCCAGTTTTCGTCTTAAGAGGTTGTAGTTTTCCCTGGTCCCGGGTGCCATAGGATCAAGCTTCAGAGAGACTTCATAGTGCTTCTTTGCTAAGTCAAGATTTCCCCAGCGATGATAAAGCACAGCTGGAACATCAATGAGGAATTTCATTAGCAATATTGTTGAATAACATGCAATCTTGCCAATCACTTGGAAAACAACATTAAAGCATTTGTTTCCAGTGAGGGTCTCTCACTGGCTGGTGGCACAGTGGCTGCTTGTTCTGTTGCCAAATGCGGGAGCAAAGCCTGGGAGCAGAACTGGCATGGGAATGATGAAGGAATGAATTACATTGCAGCCATAAATGGCAGCTCTTATCTGGTGAGCTCATTGCGGGTTACAAGCATAGCATAAATGAACCAATTTGCAGACACTGAAGTGCAGCTACCTCTGGGCTGGATTGTGCAGCCCTCTTGATCTGTCATATTGTGTGACAGCTTTTCTGGTTTGGTGCCCTGTTCTGGCTGGCAGTTTTTCTAGGAAGTAAAATAGAAGTCTGCCCAGCAGGAAGAAGGATCAAAAAAGTGGTTTTTCTTTTTAAACACAATGAATATGAAGCAAACAAACAATACAGCTGATAACTGATAAGAGTTAGAAAGGCTCTTACCCAAATTACCATGATAACTGGCAGCATTTGGATTTGCTTTAATTGCCTTGAGGAACAAAGCTTCAGATTCCTGAATAATTTAGAAGAACAAGTCAACAGGTCAGTCTACTCTTGTAGGATATAGAATAATGCAAAATTTACCCATGATTGTAATTAAAAACCCTCCCAAACTATGACACATCTATATGATACCACTGTGTATATATATTCTAAACCTGCATGATCCTGTAAGCTCAGGCGGCTACAGCCTCCAGAAAACAGTAATAATGCTACAAACAAATGCCATGCTTTCACAGGCTGCTGCTATTCTGTTATTTTAGCAGAGAACTATTAAGCATTAGTGAAGTTTGGAAAGCAGTTTACTTGCCTTTTTTTTTTTGGGGGGGGGGGGGGGGGGGACACAGTTACAACATTTTCAAGCATTACCTACTGAAGTTTTCCCTACTTATTCAATCAAGTTAAGGATAATGTAATTCAGTATCTGAGCAAACTGCTATTAGATACCTTTCCCTTTAAAATTAGGTTTTAGCTTTGAAAATGGGGGCATTCCAGCCTTTCAAACAGATGCTTCAAGTGGTTTGCAATGAAGAGTAGCTGAGTGCCTGTTACTTAAAAAAATCAAGTCAACGGAAATATTCCTCGCAAGTTCTCTTTTCCATATTCCTTGTGGTGTGCACTCTTAAGACTGTTGATACCTGAGTACTTCTTAGAAAACCTGAGCTCCATCACCAAATAGTCACAGAACAATTTAATGCTAAATTTATTCTCTAATTAAAACATTTCTATTTTCCCAAACCATCTGCTAATACACTTTCATTCCAGAGCATATTTCCTGCCCCCCCTCGATCCAAATGGAGCATATTTACTCACTTGTATGAAAGTGTAGATAGTTTAGAGAGTGAATTTTACATAGATTTCTATGCTGTACTGTGTTTTAGGGAAAGTTGCCCATTCAATTTCAATGCACATGACCTGAAGATACAGTTACCTCAATGTAGGCTTCCGTCTGAATGCACTTATTCACTGTCTGAGGTATGTGAGAACAACAACCTGGGGAAAACGCCTTTCCTTTGTGCTAAGCTTTTATTACTCATATCCACAAAACAGAACACAGGCTCTACTGAAAAAGAAAACCTGTCAGCCAGATTTTTGGTTCCACCATCTTCTCATGTGAAGCATGAAATAAGTCTCTGTAAAGGTCCCTCAGGAGACAAGAAATTTCTGATGTCAAGATTGAGTCACTCAACTTTGAATGACTTAAGAGCTTCCTGGAATGTCCAAATTCAAATCCAAACTACATGCTCCTTTCAAAGCATTGCTGAGCATAGCCGAGGCTGTTGCTCTCAAGCCAAGGGAGACTGACGCAGAAAGTGCCTTCATCTTCTCAGGCCAAGTACAGTACAAACCCTAGGGTTCTTAAATCCTTTTGCAAGACATCCTGTTTCAGTAGAAGGAATACTTGGATAGGAGTGAACAAGGCAGGCAGATATCTGGAAATTTAGGGAGTATATAACTCCATAGTACAAGTTTTAATATTGCTTTTCCCAGGCATAAGCAGCAGCTCCAGCATTCTCATACCCAGACAATTATGTTCCTGGATGCATTGGTCTCTTTGAAACCCATGCTATTTAGTGTCTTCATTAACATTTTGGACAATGGCACTGAATGCACTTTCAAAAACTTTACAGAAAGCACTTAAGAGAAGGGAGTGGTCCAGACACTGGAGGGGAGAGTTGCTCTTCAGAGGGACATCAACAGGACAGAGAAATGGACTAGCAGGAATCACAGAATGGTTGAGGTTGCAAAGGACCTCTGGAGGTCATCTGGTCCAACCTTCCTGCTCAAGCAGGGCCAGCTGCCCAGTACCACATCCAGGCAGCAACTCCAAGTATGGTGACTCCACAACCTCTCTGGGCAACCTATTCCAGTGTTTGGTCACAGTCACAGTAAGAAAGCATTTCCTGATGTTCAGAGGGAACATCCCTTGCTTTGGTTTGGGCCCATTGTGTCTTGTCCTGTCACTCAGCACCACTGAAAGCCTGGCTCCATCCTCTTTGCACCCTCCCTTCAGGTATTTATATACACTGAGATCCTCCCCCTGCCACTTCTCTTCTCCAGGCTCAACCTTTCCCCATAGTAAAGATGCTCCAGTCCCCTTCATCATCTTTGTGGCCCTTTGCTGGACTCTCTCCAGCATGTCCATGGCTCTCTGGGAACTGGACACAGGACTCCAGGTGTGGCTTCACCAGTAGACGGCAAAGATCACCTCCTTCAACCTGCTGGCAACACTCCTAACACAACCCAGGATATCATTAGCCGCCTTTGCCGCAACGGCACGTTGGTGGCTCATGTTCAATCAATCTGGTGTCCACCAGGACCCCCAGGTGCTTTTCTCCTCAGTTGGTTTCCAGCTGGCCCCCAGCATATACTGTGTCTGGGGTTGTTCCTCTCCAGCTGCAGGGCTTTGCACTTCCCCTTGTTGAACTGTGTGAGTTTCTTACCAGCCCATTTCTCCAGCCTGTTGAGGTCCCTCTGGGTGGCAGCATGACCCTCTGGCATATCAGCCACTCCTCCCAGTTTTGTGTCATCTGCAAACTTTGCTGAGGGTGCACTCTGCCCCATCATCCAGATCAATAATGAAGATGTTGAACAGGATTGGACTGCAGGAGTCACATGAAATACAACAAGAGTAAGTGCAAAGTCCTGCATCTGGCATGGGATAACCCCATGCAAAAGTACAGGCTGGGAGGCAACTGTCTAGGAGACAGCTCTACAGAAATGTATCTGGTGGGCTTGGCAGACAGCAAATCGAATAAAAGTCATCAGCATACCCTCACAGCAAATACCCTGGGCTCTATTAAGTAGAAGTACAGCCAGCAGGTCCAGTGAAGTAATCCTTCTTCTCTATTAGCACTTGCGAACCACACCTGGAGTATGGGCTCAGGTTGGGGCTCTCCATTACAAGACAGACATGGACATACTTTAGTGAGTCCAGCAGAGAGCCATCAAGATGGTTAGGAGCTGGAGCACAAGACATACAAGAAACAGCTGAAAGAACTGGATCTCTTCAGCCTTCAGAAAAGGAGGGGGAGACCTTGTATATTTGGTTGCCAGCCAGGTTTAAACCATGACAGCTATCTACAACTACCTGATCAGATGATACAGAGAAGGTGGAGACAGACTCTTCTCACAAGCCTGTGAGACGAGATGAGACACAACGGATGCAAGCTGGCATACGGAAAATTCCAAATAGATAAAAGGAAACAATTTTTTTTTTTTTTTTTTTAATCGTAAGTGGGGTCAAGCACTGGAAGATGCTGTCCAGAGAGGTTTTAGAATCTCCATCCATAAAGGTGTTCAAGATTCAACTGGACATGGCCCTGGTTTGGGTCGGGGTTGGACTAGATGACCTCTGGATGTCCTTCCAGTCAAAATCATTCTATGGTTTTAACTCAGTCACCTGAGAAACATATCGAGACTCAAACTTTTGTCATACAACCATCCAAGCCTAAAAATCATCAGTGGATTGACACTTGAAAGCATATAGTAATCGGAAGTCCTACAAAGTTGTAATTTTTTTCCACTGCAGATTTTAGTATTTTGGTCTAATAAGTAAATCTCTGCTTTCTTCACTGGGCAGGTTAACAGCAATCAAAGCGAAAGATATGCTGCCCAGCACATAGTCTTATGCCTAAAAGTTGCCACCTACACAAAGGAGAAGCACCTGATGTGTGGACTCACCTTTTCCCTGCTGAAGCACAATAGGACATCATGTGCAATGTGTTCCCAGAAAATTTAATGAAATAGATTCTTAGAGTTGGCTGTCATTACCATACATCTTCAACTACATGCTGAAAACATTTTTATAACCACTACTTTGCTCAGCAGCTAGTAGAGGCATACTGGCTGATTAAAGGCTATTTAAGGTGCATCATATTCATATTACTGTAGATATATGGAGTAAATATTCATTCCAGTACACTAGTGATATTTCAAATTGCTGTATCTTGCCAAATCTTTGAGTGTTGCCAAGAAACTTGCACACTGCATATAGCAAAGGCTTTGGGTAAGCACACTGCACTCCATCTGCTGCCGAGGCCAGAACACAAAATTGTAGTCTGGCTTTATGTCAAACACAAAAAATGCTGAATGGTTTCAGTCTATTGTACTTTTTAGAGAAGAAGCATAGATGTATACATATAAAAAATACAGCATACGTATTTTCAAAGAACTAAAGATAGCTTGGTTCTTCATCCATTGTGACAAGAACAAGCATTTAAAGGAGAATTTTAACTTGCTGTAACAGATGTTAATTAAAAAACAAAACCAAACCACCAAAACAGCTCATCCTTTATGTGCTTTTGTTTCTGGTACAATAAATCATTCATGACTAGATACAAACAGAAATCATAAAGGGTTGGGGTTTTTTTTTGGTCACTTCAGAAAACCATCTTCTGCTGAAAATCAAAGTGCATTTGAAACTGAAGGAGAATATTGTGTGATTATCGGAAGGAAATTGCTCATAACATCGTAAAACCTTTTTGACTCAATGTCTTTTAAAATAAAGAGATAACAAAAAAACCTCAGAGCATATCTTACTTTACAGCATCAGAGCCAATACAGTAACAACTTTTATATACACACATAACAAGTAACATAATAAATGAAATGCCTGAGGTTATACAACACATCAGACACAGACAGGCAGACTTCTGAAAATTACCTCCCTCACCTTGACAGTCTCCATCCCCCCTCCCATCCCAAACTCAATAAAAATCCTTAAAGAGCCATCCACTTCTCTGTTTTTACACGGTGAGGGGGTGGACAAGCAATTTGAATTTTCCATGCTTTTTATTGTCATCTAACATTCTCACACTTAAGAAAACCTGTATCCCCTTTTCCCAGGCACTGCAAAATACAACTGCTGAGATCATAACCTTTTCTAAGTGAGTGAGTCCACTTTCCAGTTCCCTTAATTTGCTCTCCCTGTTATAACTCATCAGTTTCAAGTGATGAGTAAAGTTTTTTGCTCTATGCAAACCTACTACTCCATATTGAACTCCTAAAAGACTTGCTGAGTCCGTGCTTTCTTCCCTGGGCTCCACTGCTTGTTTTGCTTTATTCAGGATGCTGACTTGAAAGCTTCATTTTCCCCTACTATCACTTCTACTTTGTCTCCAACATATCCCCCTGCAGCATAATGACCTTTCAGAGCTAGCAATCAAAATCACTACCTCCTTTTTTATCTTTTAAATCCACTAAGACAGACTTGTTTCTCCTACACCTGGAGAAGTTTTCTAGCTTGTTTTCAACTTATTTTTTCTACTTATTTCATTATAAATGCTCTTTATTCTGTCACGCTGCATACTCTTCTTGATGAATAACTACACAATCCTCTATTCTTTCACAGTTATGACTCACTGAAATAATCCTAGCAATTACCTCCTCCATAACCTTATCCCTTATACATTCTGGATGTTAATTTGTATCCTTCTGGAGCTTTGTTAAAGTAAGCTAAAAAATATATTTTGTAATAGTCTCAGGTGGAAAGAGAAAAGAAATAAGTGTGTACAGAAAACAACCCAGCCAGTCTAGAGAAACAGTAACAGGGTGTCTAACAGCATCATGAACACAAACAAAAGCAAGTGCTGGGTTGCCACAGGCCCTGGCTTCACATGCAGACAGGTCATGACTCCACAGTTGAACAGGACTGCAGAAATTTAAGTGCAGACAGTAAATGGTGGAAAAATGTATCTATTCTGAGAAGTTTCACATCATAAAATCTTCTTACTTTGCATATACTGAGGATGTTCCTTCAGTGCTGCTAACATTATCACTATCAAAAAGGTCATCAAACCCCAAAAGCCATAGTTAGTTCAGTAAATGATGCTTTTTTGAGGAATACAAAAAACTTCCTTGATTATTAATTTGTCCCTGTCACATACATAAATCAGTGGCTATGGAGTCAATTAAAACAACTAAATATATTAACTGTATATGATTTATTCACTGTCAGCTCATACAATTCTGTTTGGAAATATCTCATTCTCATCAGTTCCATTACAATTATTACTTGTAAATGTGAGTAGCTAATGCTGAGGTACCACTCACAGGCTGGTCTGCTGCACTCAAGAGAAAATTCAATACATTGCTCAATGTATAAACTTTTTCTCATAATATCCTGGGATTACCCAGGTATCCCATCCTCAATCAGGGATTAGCAAATAGGTGTATATTTATTTTACGTAGCGTCTGAGGCAAAGAGGCTAGAATTTATATCGGGTAATGGTCAACCTTGCTTCCTTTGCATATCAAAAGCACAAGGACTAACATATCACATCTAATTTTAGTTCCTGAATCAAGGCCTCTAAATCAGAGCAGGCTCTCTCTGTTGTCAGTGAAGCAATACAAGACCCTAACTGCCCTCTAGTGTGCTTAAGAGCCTATTTCTCTCCACTGACCACTGACATAGTTTAGGGCAGCAACATTTGTAACCCATGCATCTAAAATAAGGTAGGATGAACTTAGGCCAGAATCACACAGCAATACTGTGACAGAAATGGGCATTGAAACTTCATTATCTAAGTCATAGTCCACAATGACCTCCTCAAACAGTTTCTACAAAAAACTTACACAGAGTTTAAACGGGAAAAAACCCAACCAAACCCCAAACCCAGCACTCAGAAAGCTCTAGTTACCTACCTTATATTTTTGCGATTTCCCCAGTACATTTGCCAATGAAAACATAAGAGAATGATCATTAGGAATTAATTGCAGGGCCTCTCTTCCAACTGCTTCTGCTTGAGCTAGATTGCCTGGGAGCCCATGTAGTAGAAAAAGAGAAGGCATCTTTGAACACAGCCTTATTAGTTACTTTTCATGCTGCAAGAATACATATTGTACGAATAGCTGATTACATGCATTTTTAAAGAAAACCAGGTACCACACACACACACAAACGTAAAATCCTGCAGAATAACACAATAGAAAACCTCCATTTTGTTTTCAACAGATAACAACTTCAGAAGAACAACAAAGCACAGATTTAAAAGTTCTGAAGTCTTGCCTATAATACAAACATGCTTGCACAATGATGGCATTTCAAATAAGGATCAGAAGTTCAATTTATGGGCTGGATTTCAAGTGATGCTTTAAAACCATTGAGTCAGAAGGTATCCTTATATTTATAGAGTGTCTGGGTAACCACAGAAGAGGCAGAACCTTTAGATAAATACAGATAAAGCTTTAAGTTTTGCTAGACACTGAATTATTCATTAAAACATTCAAATAGGCTTATACCTGTGTTATCAAGCAATATAATCATATTGTTCCAAGCCAAACTATGCTCTGGTTTCAGAACTGTAGCATTCCTCCACGCATTCAGTGCATCTATATGGCGATTCAAATCTGCATACTAAAAAGAAAGAAAACCCCAGTAATTTAATTCTGATTTGCTTTACTTTCCTATCATGCACTAAAGGCACTAAAGGATTGTTAATGTCTCATTCTATTCTAGTAGAACTTGGTTGTATAGACAAAAATAAGAAATGTAAAAAGAATACTATGGTAGTATGGAAGATAGAATGCTATATACTAATTTTACCCTGCTTTTCTCTGGGAGCCAGGCTTGTTTTCAAACATGCATGTACCAATAGGATAGGCAAGAAAAACAGCATACAATTTAGAAATCTACATAGGAGAATAAGTAAATATTTAACATAAATATTTCCAAGAATCTAAGTGGAAATTTTTTGGCATAGTTCTACTACCTAGCAATATACTCATGACTGCAAAACAGTCTAATCTTGGGAAATTATTAATAATGTCTTTTGAACAAAAGACCACAATCTATATTTTTGTTTATATCTCTCTACATGAAAACGTAGGACTACCAAAGGTTGTATGGAAGGAAGCATACTGGGAAAACAATAGGAAAAACTACTGAAAATATGAAATCACCCTGAACTAGAAATCAAGCAAACTGTAATTACTATCAGCATTTAATAGTATAGCAGAATTACATATATACAGACAGACAGAGATTCCTGTCATAGCTATCATTTATTCAAAACCACTTACCAACCGCCCTAAATTGTAGTAACAATCTGGATATTTTTTCCTGTGTTTAATTGCTGTCCAGTAGCTTTGCTCTGCCTCTTCAAACCTTCTTAAACTGTTCTGTACTATTCCTAGATTCATCCATGCAGCAGCAAAATCAGGTCTGGGCAAATTGGGAAAAAAAAAAAAACAGAGAGAGGACAATTGACCATTTGGAGCACAAGATCCTACTGTACCATTTTTCTGCTCAGCTGGTGCAAAACACTGCTTAGCATTGTTCTAAACTTACTGTATTTGTACAGCTAAGGACAGCAACTCCTCTGCTTCTTGGAGCTCATTTCTTTCTTTCAGAATATTTCCAAGGTTGTTCATGGCATGTACGTATTTAGGATTCAACCTAAAATTTAAAATTTAAGAGATGATTATTATGTATGGACATGTATTACTATATGCAAATTGCTAGCTCTGCAATGCTGCAGATCATGAAAATGAATACCTAAGCATTTTCTTCATGTTAAACATGAAAGCAATTTTAGGATAGTTCATTAAAGCAGTAAAATTCCTAATACCTTACAGCTTCTCTGTAGTATTTGATTGCAGCACTTTGATTTCCTTTATCAGCCAGGTTTTTCCCAACATTGTAGTGTACCTGAAAACAGAGATGAATATTCTACCAGATGCTATACAGCCAGATATTTTGTGGAGCCAAGTTGCTAAAAATTCTTAATTCAAATAGAAACAGTCAGCACTTGTGTCATTCACTGCTGGTTTTTCGTAGATGGGTCCTTAAGAACGGACAATATATACAATGAAGACAGCAAGACAAAATGTGAGGAGTAAACCAATAAATCAGCGTACCTGTTTCAGCTATTTAAGAAAGATTATTCACTGCCTCATTTCATAAATGAGGTCACCACACTTTCCACAAGACTCTTTATATGGAGACCTCCTGCTCTTCATTTCATTTATTTGTCAGGTAAGATAAAGTCTGACTCAAACCAAATCCACTATAGCAGAAGAAACACGACAGCAATGTAAGTGTTAATTAAACTTCACTCTCACTATAGCAAAAAACTAGAAAAACCTGAACATTAACTGAAAAATTAAGGTCCATATTTCAAAAAAAAAAAAAACCCAAATAACAAACACACACACTATTACTGTCTTGGGATAAAAATGCATCAAAGAGCATTTCTGAAATAAAAATAATGTGCATAGCAACATGTTGGAGACCTTGCCTTTTAAAAAGTGGGGAATGAAGGGAGGATATAGAGCTTTGAGACACAGCTATAGGGAAGAAGACACATTATCTGATCTTATGGCAAGGACTAGATAGGAATAAATATATTTCAGGACAAATCCAAGTTGGAAGACAACTCAGATCCTACTTTAAGATAAATCTCAGAAGACTGCATTACCTGGTCAAAGGGAAGACTCGCGTTTAGAAATAACAGTAAAGTACTGTGAGTACTGACTCCTGAAAATAGGCTTCTCAGCAACTAGATCAGAACTCATTAGTTAAATTACCTTACTATTTGAAATCAAATTGTATATACTTAATCTAAAACAAACACACATTGTAATTTCTTCCATACTTGGAAAATCTAATGTAAGTGATTTCAAAAACACTATGCAGGAATTACTTCAGATTGAAGTACAGAAAGATAGGTCTGTAATGCATTTAGATAACTCTAATTCACCTTCTACATTCAAAAAAGGATTTTATCTCCCGTGTCCATCAAAGGAAAAATCTTAATTGTATTTGGCACAATACCTGGGACCTATTGATCCAGCACACACAATTATGTTTGAACCTAATTGTTATGGTATTTAATTGTTGAATTCCATCCCTATATGATTGTGACTATGAAGTAACATACCATCAACAAATAAAGTTAAGAACATTTTTCATGCTTTCTAGAATGAGTGAAAAAGTAGTTTCGTTGGTTTTAGAGAGCAAAGATGCTATAAAGCTTACTAAGCATACACAGCAGTGGCTCCTCAGGCTGTGAAATAGAAAACAGAATACAAATTCCGCATCCCATAAAAACAGTTCTAGCACAGCTTCCAAGGAAAGAAAAACCAAACAAAACAATCAGGCACTTCCGTTGTACATTCATAAAAATATGACAAGATCTATGCCAAAGAAGCAACAGAATGGTATATTTATATCAAGACATGGCCATTCATAAAGATCAGTTGCCAGTGGTAAAAAAAAAAAAAAAAAAAAAGAGAAGAGAAAGAGAATAGCATTGTATTCCCAGGAGTCATTAAAGTAAAATGATACACCCTGAAAGATGTTTCTTAGGACTGAATTCTATTTGGATAACTGTTCCAGAATTTTTTCAGTACACTATCATAACATTGTTACCAAACTGGATTGCTCTGATCATATATGCTGAAGTTTATAGACCCAAAATTTATTCAGAGCAAATTATGTTATCAAACTTTGCTGTGTTTCCAGATGGAAGATAAATTGTGGCAAAACAGAAGAAATGAGGAAATATTTCACTCAGTAAGGTATATTAGCCCTTAAAATTCCTGACTTCACACTTCAATACCAGCAAATAAAATTACATTTAACCTGATTCAATTTCTTTCTTTAAGAAGTTTTATAGAAGTCTATCTTTCTTTCCCTTTTTAAAAATTTATTTTACATTTTACAAAAGTCATAAGCATTACTGAAAAAGGAAATTTGATAAAGACTAGGGACAGAGTGTATGAGAAAAAACTCAGTATATACCAACCACTCAGTCTTTTATTTTTCTCAGTGTTTCAAAACATGTAACTTCTTCATATTCCATTTCTATCCCAAAAGCAGCAGCAGAAAGAATATTTTTCTCATGTAAACAGAACTGTGCAGACTGCAGAAACCTGAGAGAGATCAATTCTCTCAAGTCAAAACTTCTAATGAAATATTAAGTGTACAGATACATTTTGTGAACTGAACTAAAAAGATGTGCTATAGTCTATTCAAACTGATAGCAAAACTATTTAAAAAAAACTATTAGCATTTTCAATGGTGTATTTCTTCTGTCCTCAGATACACCTTCTGTGTGAAAGGAAATTAAGTTTCTATACAACACCCCTAAAAAATGAAGATCTCCTTGTTACATGTAGGTTTCCTAATTTCCCTTCAAGTGAAATTGTAGCTTTAGTTCCTCTTAACATGCTGGTCACAGAGAAGAAAGGAAGAGAAGAAAAACTAAAACAAACATACCAAAAGAACTCCTCAGTCTACCACAAATACCCAAGGACAAAATCAGCTCTACAACGGATTGTAGCACACAATAACATCCTGCTCTAAGAAAAGAGCCAGCAAAGGGTTTCCAGGCACACACAGTCATCTGGGAGGTGCAGGCGACTTCTGCCATACAGCCGTGTCTCACTTCACTGGCCATGACTGAGAGTTGCCAAGATTAGCCTTTAGCTCTACTCCCCCAAACCAGGTGTACAATGACTACCTGCCCTCTGCTAAGCCCAAGGCTGTAACTCTCCTTGACTTCTCCTATGACCCCTACCTACACAACATGGGGACACAGGTACTTTCTATATACCAATGGGTGGGAAGAATCTTGCCTTTATAAATGAAAGGCCAGTGTGATGTTTTAAATTTCATCTCTAGAGATGTGGTTCTTCTGCCTTTGACAGGCATTGTGCATGCCAGCCTGGGAGGGAAGATTTTCCTTTCCTGATTAAACATTTAAGAGCAGACATACCATTTCGTTATTAAATGATTCAAGATAGATATTAACTGGAAATGACGTATTACATTATGCCCACATGCTCCTTTATCAATCTTTAACAGGTTATTACTTTACTCTAAAATAGCTCTAATAGGAGCATTTCTCAGGGATGCATAACAACACCGTGTTCTCCAAAATCAGGGCAGTTAGGTAAAAATAACCTATGGTAGAACCTAGTTGGTCTCAACAGGTATGCATTTTTTAAAGTTAACATAACCATGGCACCATAGCCTAGCCAAAGAACTTGCTCTCTGGGTTTGTCTGTTCACAATACCTCAACGGGCCTAAGAAGCCGGTATGAAAAAACAAAAGCACTGTATATTATTCTACGTCAGGGACATATAGTGTTTGAACTCTTATTTAAGTGTTTAAATGGGCACACACATTTATATGAGGAAGAAAGAGAAAAAAAAAAATTTTTTTCGTGTACAAAATTACCATCAAACAGATTTTTTTCCTCAAAGCAGAGTAGGAAGAAATTTAAATGTAGTATCACATTCAGGGAGGTACACCCCCTCAGTTGGAGCACTACTGTTATCAACTATTTTATTCTCTTTTCTTAGCTGCTTATAATCACCTTTTCAGCAAGTATGAACATTTGCTGAGAAGGATGGAAGCAAAGCACAGATGTCAAAATTTTTACAGAAACATGCAGATGCTTCTGTTCAATGCCAGCTTCTTTCATCAAACACTCTTCTCTCTCCTCTACTACTGAAATTCTGTTTTCTAAATAGTAATAAAAGAAAGCTTTCTTGATCCTCACATTTCGTTTGTCAGCTAATGTTGTCTAATGGTTCTTCTGCATGACTGTAGTTGTACACAAAAAAACTGACATCTAAAATGGAATCTGTGTGGCAAAGCACTGCAGATGATAGCCCCTATACACCCGGACAAGCTCGAGAAGTGGGCCCATGTGAACCTCATGAGATTTAACAAGGCCAAGTGCAAGGTCCTGCACCTGGGTCAGGGCAATTCCCCAGTATCCATACAGGCTGCAGGATGAAGGGATTGAGAGCAGCCCTGTGGAGAAGGGCTTGAGGGTACTGGTAGATTAAAAATTGGACATGAGCCAGCAATGTGCACTACAGCCCAGAAGGCCAACCATATTCTGGGCTGCATCAAAAGAAGCGTGGGCACCAGATCAAGGGGGGTGATCCTGCCCCTCTACACTGCTCTGGTGAGACCCCACCTGGAGTGCTGTGTCCAGCTCTGGAGTCCTCAGCACAGGAAAGACATGGACCTGCTCAAGCGGGTCCAGAGGAGGGCAACAAAAATGATCAGGAGGCTGGAGCACCTCCCCTGTGAGGACAGGCTGAAAGAGTTGGGGTTGTTCAGCCTGGAGAAGAGAAGGCTCCAGGGAGACCTTACAGCAGCCTTTCTGTACTTAACAGGGGGCCTACAGCAAAGGTGGGGGCAATATTTTTAGCAGGGCCTGTTGTGATAGCACATGGAGTAATGGTTTTAAACAAAAAGAGAGCAGATTTAGACTAGATATAAGGAAAAAAATGTTTACGATGAGGGTGGCAAAACACTGGAACAGGCTGCCCAGAGAGGTGGTAGAAGCCCCATCCCTGGAAACTTTCAAGGTCAGGTTGGACATGGCCCTGAGCAACCTGATCTGGCTGAAGATGTCCCTGCTCACTGCAGGGGGTTGGACTAAGTGACCTTTACAGGTCCCTTCCAACTCAAACTATTCTGTGATTCTACAATAAACATAGCCCCCAGCAGTTAAGGTAAATTCTGCAGAAGATAATCCCCTTTTAATATATAGCATAGAAAAAGATTCTCAATATCTAAAGGAAATGCTCTCTAGATCAGCTTCATAAATCCTTAAACAGCACTAAATCTTGTTCTGTCACAAAGAGGTTTTACAAGACCTTTTAAGAAAGTATAGAAAGTAATCTCTCAAACTCTCGTACATTTCAGTATTAGCATAGCTTGTCTTTGACAAACTTGTATCTATTACAATTACTGTTGTTGCATCAAGTACAAAGTTTCTACCCTTAGTATGTCAAGGCAGACTGGTTAGTAACACATTCTGTTGGGAGTTCCTTGCTTATTACTGCAGAAAAGTTGCTACTGAATAAAAATTATGTTTATTAATTTCTATCCTTAGAAAGAAAAGCCAATAGCAGGGATAATGTAGAGACTACATACGGAATATTAACAATCTACAGTAATTTAAGTTATTTCAAATCTAGGAAAATAAAAATGGTGGCTATTTCCATGTATTTAACAATACAATTGAAAATCTTACTTCAATAATCAACAAGAGGAAGTAATCCAGAAATAAAGACCATCTCTGGATCTTAAAAACTGCCATGGCTTTGCTAAAAGGCAAGAAAAAGTAACTTGGCACTTCCAACAGTAAATTATCGCATGGCAAAAAAAGGCAGTAAAATGAGCATTTTGGGGAATAATCTTTGAAATTAAAAGAACCTCACAGCAACACAGCAATGTCTTGAAATAGCGAACAGCAGTAGGGCAAGCACTACACCTCACATAACCTTATGTATCGACATCTGCTTTAGTTGTCAGAACTTCTTTTATCATCAGTGGAGAGAAACACAGACCTAGGGTGCAGTCCGTCTGGCCTATGTCAGTCATTTAGTCCAAGGTGATGATGGACCATGTGCTAAAAGGGACAGCTTTTCCTCCCCAGTTACAAAGAAGGGAGCCTGGCTGGCTTGTTCAGATGTAGACGTCTAAAGCTAAGGAGGTAAGTCCAAGCCAGTAGTCTGATACGGTGAAACAGTAGTTACGCTTTTATCACAGCCTGTAATTAGATATATCAGGACAAAACAGTCTCTAACAATATCGCAGGCCTGGTTCTAACTCAGTGTAGCGTATATTGCCATAGAGCTCCAGGAATTAAGTCAAGCTATACGGTATGCAAAAAGGTGGTAAGAGGAAATGGAATCAATATACAGACCCTTCTGTTCAGCTAAGAAAAATACTGCCAAATGTATTCAAAATGTATACTGTTTCAGTCTAACAATCTTTGAAACCAACTTAAATACAGGACCATGCAAGTTCAAATGTATGACATACTCCTGGACATGTTTAACCAAGATCTGTAATATCTTCCTCTCTCCTTTTAAAAAAAAAAAAATAAATCTATAATATATATAACATGTATATTTAAAATATTTAAAATAAATAATTTAAAATAAATTTTAAAATATTTAAAAATCTGTATTGTGAACTTTTTTTTTGGAAAGTCAAAATCTTTGTAACTTCATTATGGTACCTATTATTTTCAATACATTTTAAAATCACCAGGCAACATTTATCAAAGTTGATCCTAAATTTCATCCTCTTGAGTCAGACGCATCAGTCACTCAAGGGGGTAGATTCACTGCGAAGCCAGACAATCTGATTAATGCAGTTTCCACACATCTATCTAAAGAGATCTTTAAAGAAGATGAGTCTTGAAAATAGAGAAGGCACTGCTGTAACTACTTGTTACTTAGAATTAAGGTATGTTTACTTTAGACGACTCACATACAGACAGTTTGGAATTGAAAAGAGCTGTACCATAAAACCTGAACTAGGAGCTGGAGCTTTTATTGCTAGTCAGGAGACCCTGGAAATTCTGGGACCCTGCTACATAAGGGAAGTAAAGCATGACCACGTTACACATATTAAAGATGTTTCAAGAGCAACAAGAAAAAGCTATTATCTGTGTTCCACCTTTTGGTCTGCATCAGCCTCCCACTGAAATAAATGAGCCACTGAAAGTAAGTCCTGTGGAGTCATTTTTAAAGGAAGTCTGCAATTTCAAGACAACAACAGAAGATCAGAACAGAACCTAGTTCCGATTTTTACATTTACCTTGTCAAAATCGAATAAATATAGCTTAGCCCATAAAGAAAAAAGAGAGATTGGCTCTCACAAATGGACTCTCTAATGCTGTTGCCTAGAAAAGTTCCCTACTACTGTGATTTCAAGGTTACTCCTACAGCAAAATCGGAATATGAGTCTACAAAACCCTCCCTGTTCACATCACCACACTTTCCATTGGTGCAAGCTGTCACTAGCCGCAATAGAGCTCAGGCATGTCTATGCGGCCCAGTGTTGACAAACACAAGCTCATTTTCCCTGTACACTCGTTGGCTTCGAACCAGCTGCATTAGTTCAGTAGCTTGCACACAGCTTATCGGCTCAAGCACAGCACTGTGCGAACACAGCTACACAGCTTCCCAGCCAGACATGGCTTGAGTCCAAGGAGCTTGGAGCACAGGCAAAGAGTGTGGATCTGTCTAAAGCACTCTTTCCATGGCAGACGGATGGAGTTACACACAAAGAAACAGATTGCATTTGCTCCATTTATAGTATGCGCTTGTCATCCAGAAGACAAGATATACTGAGGTCATCATTAAAAAGAAGATGGTTGCCTACCACTGCCACACAATAAATAAAATACAACAGCTCTTTTTCTATGTATTGAAATCTGAGCTTATTGAAAGACACCACCATGTAAATAGTGGCCATAAATGTCTTTTACAGCTCACTGCTGCATATTTGTATTCCAGTAGATGCTAAGTTTATCATTCTCTTTGCAAATTTCAGTATTCACAGGTTCTTTTTTAAAATGGTATCTTCACTTGTACTGTCTAGATACCACTCCAGATTACAGAAATCTAATCTTCTAAAACATCAATGCATATTTATTGACAAGCTGCACATACCTATTCCTAGGCTCTTCAAAGAGCCTCTCTGCTAAAATTCAGACAACATCAGGGCTCTGTGGTATGCTCCAACAGATCACACTCTCAGCTATCAAAGGACTTCTGTGGAGGTCACCTCTATTGGCAGGCTAGATTCAGTCTACTATGCCAAACACTGGTATTCAGCTCAGTGAAACATCCTATCCAGTCCCACCCTTTTACTTGTTCCCTCACTAAGCCTTGCAGGGAATATTGTGTTTTTGCTCAGTGCCCACGTCTGCAGACTAGCCTATTCGGCCACTGTAAAAGAGTGGAAGTGGGCGCAAAGACTTTGCCCCCACATCCTGTTGATTACACTGATGATATGCTGCTTTGTCCCTTACCTGCATTGGCTAGACATACCACTGGAAGGTACACAAAAAGGATTCTAAAAACATAGCATATACATTAATCAGGTGAATATATTGCTACAATTTACTTACTGTTTTTTCAGTAATTTGTTATAATAACTTGCAATTATATGCACAATTGTTATAGTAGATTTTATTAGCAGTGCATCCAGTTTGACCGGATGCCTTTCCTGAAAGTTTACTCCCCCTTCTCCCTCCCCTCCCCACTCCCACCCCCAAGCTCTGAATTACAATATTGTAATTTACACTATCTCATATTTTGACTATGCTACCACTGTAATTTAGGCGTCTGCCATGTCAACGTCATATTCTTGCACCAAGCAAAACTGTCAATAACACTGTACCACAATATATTAACTATGCATAACACATCCTCTATCCCAGATTGCAAAACACTACGGAAAAAAAAAATTAGAAGTCCACAAGTGACTTACTTTTGCATTCAGAGGGCATACAGACAGTGCACTCCTAAAAAGCTGTTCTTCTGACCTCCACTGACTGCTGCGGAGTGCACAGCGCATAACATTTATCAACAAGATTCCAAGTACTGCCAGAGCAAGGATTTTCTTAAGGAAAGAGAGAGAAGTTAAGAAACAAATGGTTCAATTGAAGCACTTCATTATCAACTTTACTGATTGTTTTGATGGTACCTTTTTCTTGGCTTGCTTACTCAAGAGACTAAATCCATATGTAAACAGAATACAATATCCAATACTGGGGAGGTAGATGACTCTCTCTGCAATAACAAATCCTACTCGGAAGAACAGATTACTTGCAGGAAGAAAAGGGATAATAAGAAATCCAAGTCCCAGTGTAAGAATTCTGCAAACAAGAAAGAGATTCTCAAATTAACCACAAACCTTAACAAAAGACCTTTTCCACTTAACATATAAACTTTATTTAAAAATTGTAGAAGAACGTATGTATGGAACAGGGCATTCAAAACCAGCCCTTGAGAGCTACTAACAAAATCAGGTTAAATTTCAGTGAGATTTTGACAGTTCATTCCATCAGGCACTTTTAAAACCCTAGCTATAATTTCCAGAAATGCAATGTTCATGCTTCCAGGCCAGAAAATAGCTCCATTACACATTAATTACATAATTCCTATTTAAAATACATAGGCAGGAAAAGTAATGGTAAAAGCTACCTGTCTATTTTTGGCACTAGTAAGACAGTAAGAGGAAAAATATAGGTCACTGTTAAAGAAGAAACTTAGGTACTTATCTTATTGAGTGAGCGTTTTCTTTCCTAAAAATACATCAATAGCAGAATCCATTGTGTTTAACCTCTTTAAAGTTAGTAATCTACACTCTTTCTACAGTCAGCAGAGAGGCACTTCTTGAGGGCAGTTTGTCTTCCTTGTTTTAGGTATCTAAGTGAGGATGAGTAATCCTCAACAGGTAACTCTTTATGGACTATACAGAGCTTAGACAACTGAGACTAGTATCTTGCTTTTACAGAGCTGACATAAGGCAATAAGAACCCTAGGTCTGTGTGAGGTGTTTGTCATGAAGGCCACAGGCACGGTAGTTTTCTATTCTAATTGATTACAAATAAATCTCTATACTGTAATGTAGATGTGTACTCTTACTCCTTTCTCATCCCCAAGAGTCCTAGGCCTTCACTATACTTTCAGTCTTTACTTTTTACTAAAAAAAATGTTCAGCAATATAGGCTTAGCGAGTGTGTTTTTACTAGAAAGTATGACATCACTTGTAGAAAGAATTCCACTCCTCTGCAAAATACTATCTGTGCAAATGAGTATGGGAACAGCAGAGAGGAAGGCAGGTGGGATGTTAACGTTTGAGGGGACAAGGAGGAAGAGGCGAAATTACAGAATGCCACAGAAAAGAAAAAGAAATTATTCAGCACTTGGAACAACAGAATGACCTAGTTGTGATTAAGCTGATGAAAAATTTTAAAGAACCGAGAAATTAATTTTGCATAAAATCCATGGGAACAGAACCTGAAAAGTTAAAACAGAAGCCCTCAGTGAGACAGAATAGTTTACAATAAATTTCTTAGTTCCTTTGGGTAAACTACAAGTTGTTTCTCAGTAGATACTACGGGTCGGCATTTTACTTTTTGACTGCATGTCCACGGTCAGCATTTCTACTTCCTTTCAAGGCACACTTCCTCTCTCTTTCATTATTAGTAGATGATTAAAGGAGATGATGACTTGTAAGAAACAGGGGCAACATACATAATTTCTTACTCTGTTCTGAGCACATATTACTTTTTACCACCTACAGTGTTAAGGATCTCAAAATGCCATTTCAGGAGAAAACTAAAGCAGTCATCCATACCTCCTCCTCCAACGCTGTTTCCCATTAGTCAGTGTACAGTGATGGGCCTAAATTGGGATAAAACTATAACGACAGCTATAAATATTTATTTGAACTGCATTTGCTAGACGCTGGTTCCACTGAGTTGTTGAAATTATCAGTAGTGGATTTAACAAAATAATACTGTACTCAAGTTGGTCAGGCATTTAAAATTCATCGCTGTCTCTTACCTTCTCTTATGGCTGTCTTCTGAGCACAGAGCTTGGCATATCAGACCAATTAGGCAGAACCAAAGTGCTGCTAGTGCAATTATCCTCCAGTCACTGACGGACTTAATGAGGGGTATGCAGCCCATTGACCAATCAAAACATAGCCACCAGGGACACAACAGCAACCATGCATTCAAAGAATAGTAGTAATTATAGTTTATAGCCTGTCAGTCAAAAAGAAAACAAACATTTATTTGATACTAAACTTAAGGTGGGGAGGCAACTTTAGTGTTTCTCACTGCTATCATTTCCCTTATCACAAAATACATCTTATTCGATAAAGAGGCCTGTTAGACTACAACTAGTTACATATCCATTTGTTGTACAGATGTGAAATTAATTTTTAATTTTTTTTAAACACAGCTAGGTGGCTCTCCTATTCAGAGCAGGGAAATGCAACTCTGTGCTGTCCAGCCAATATCCACATGTAAAAAGAATAATCTCCTACAGTAGCAGAAAATGTCAAAAGACAGAACCCACTTCATTCTCCATCTCCAGAAAGAGCCTTAATGCAGTCAGAGATACAAAGCCAAGACATACTCCCTCCAAATGCAGCAGACCAGAACTTTATGCCATTTTCTTCAATTGTGAAAGAACAGACGAAAAGTCAAGCACAGTATGTGGAAAAGGAATGACACCCAGCAAAAGCTAAATCCTTGCATGCATGGGAAAAGGAGTGAGTAAATGGAAATGTATTTCAATGTGTGCAGTGCATGCTAAATTGAATGCAAAGAATATACAAGATACAGTATTTTAAAAAAATCGCAGAAAATCATCACAGCAGCACAAGTAAAGGTGACTCATCACACATCCTGAAATGTAAAGACTGCCCACTTTACTGTTTCTTTGAAGCACAGAAAATTCAATTTGATGACAAAGACAAATGTTCTGAGCTGGCCAGAAAAAAGCAACTTTGTAACTTACTCTCACAAACAGACTGTCTGCAAATGAAGCTGGGTTGTCTACTTCAGTGAAAGCTGGTGGCCCTGTGCCCATAATCCTCCAGCGTATATAAAGTATACTGGCCCCTCCAGACATCAGAAGAGTTATCCTGAAAATCAGCCCCTTTCTTAACAGCCCAGCATTCTACAGGAAATAAAGAAAAAACCCCTCATATAAAACGCATTATTTTGTTTTCTTCCCTACATTCACATCCTTTTTGTTACTATCTCAGAAAGAAGAGCTATTCCTGTGCATTTTTGCTATTAGAGTTGACATTTTTATTACTTTTGCAGTTATTAGAAAGCTCTCAAACTTTACTATGCTTTCTATGACTAACTACAAAATATTTTTTGCAAACATTTTCATTTCCTTCTCAATCAGAAAACGAAACTTTATTTATTCAAGAAGTCTCTCTCCTACAAATCTTCAGTAACTCTATAGCTGAAGTAGTTTTACACAGCAATTTCTGATAGGGAATTTGAGATGAATATCGCCTTTAGTACATGGCATACAAAATTGATCTATCTTTTCTTTTTAAAATGGAGGATGGTTACTTTGTGAACTTTGTTTTAAATAGCTATATCCAGTTGACTGCTTATCATGGGATGTTTTTGTCCATCTAGGTCTCTTTAGCGGTAAAATTACACGCATACAAGAAAGTTGCATAGTCAGAAACTAGGAGGAATTAAGAAACGGAATTAAAATTTTCACAATCGCTAACTTTTTTAAAAAGCTAGTAACAGACAGGCATCCAAATCACTTTGTTCAGGCTAAAATTACCCAAGATCTAAAAAGAAATCTGTTTTATCTACATTAACTCAGTTGATTTACATCAGATTTTATAATACACACCTTAGGGCCTAAAGAAGGGAATTCACATAAAACATAGAGAACTGACGTCACAAAAGCTGAATTTGACAAACTTCCATTTTTTCCTACGTGAAGTATAAGACACTTTCTCCAAGCACACATTAGTTTCATAAATGAAAAGAAATCCACTGTATACTGTCGAGGTTCTTCAAGCTTTGTGTCATGGTGTAAGCCCACCCAGCCAGCAACTTGACACCCCACAGCCACTCACTCACTCCTACCCCCACCCCCAGGGCAGAGAAAATACAACCAAAAGGCTCCAGGGTCGAGACAAAGGACAGGGAGGGCTCACTCACCAGTTATGGTCATGGGCAAAAGACAGACTCAACTTGGGGAAATAACATCAATTTAATTTAAGCACCACTAATTTACCAATCAAATCAGAGTAGAATAGTAACAAAAACAACCACCTCTTAAAAACACCTTCCCCCCATCCCTCCCTTCTTCCCAGGCTCAGCTCTGCTCCTTAGTTCTCTATCTCCTCCAGGGAATGGGGGCTGCAGCCAGGCCATCACACCTTGTTTCTGCTGCTCCTTCCCCTGAGGGGAAGGACTCCTCACACTTTCCCTCTGCTCCAGCATGAGGTCCCTCCTATGGGAGACAGTCCTCCACAAACTTCTCCATTTAGAGTCCTTCCCAGGGCACTGCAGCTTTTCACGAACTGCTCCAGCATGGTTCCCTTCCGCGGGGTGCAGTTCTCCCAGCAACAGGCTGCTCCAGTACGGTCTTCTCTCTGAGTCATAGCCCTCTTCGGGTGCAGCCACCTCTGGCATGGGGTCCTCCACAAGCTGCAGGTGGGCATCTGCTCCACCAGTGATGTCCACGAGCTGCAGGGGGTCAGCCTGCTGTCTCACCATGGGCTGCAGGGCAATCTCTGCTCAGGCACACCTCTCCCCCTCCTTCTTCACTGACCTGGGTGTTCACATAGTTTTTTCTCTCATGTCCCCCTCCTCTTCTCTGCTCCCAAACAAAAGACCTGCCTAATAGCTGGAAGATGCACCTGCCCTGATAAAGACCACAAGGACTGGGGCCTTGCCAAAGGCAAAGATTGGAATTTTCCAGCTGTTAAAACCCGATCACTTTGTTTACCTTGCCTTTTCGCATGCTTGCCCCCAGCTAATTGGAACTGAACACAGGTCAGACTTAACTAAAAGTCGCTCCACCGGAAAGCCAACTGGAGTTGGTCCTCCTTGGAGCAGTGGGTTTGTGGTCTGGGACTCTCCCCTTGTATCAGAACACTGACCAAGGAAATTTCCCAGGATTGAGCAGCCTCCCCACCCCACCTTTGGTGAGTGAATACTTCTTTGGGATATATCCTTAAGTCAGCCCTCACCCCTTTAGGGCAAGTGATTCCATTTTCTGGGTACCCTTCAGTGGGAGGTTCTTCCCCCTTTTGTAAGTGAGTGCGTGCACATTTCGGATCATCTTTCTAAAGGAACTACTCGTGAAACTGCGGAATTCTTAAGTCAAGTTGTGTAGTATTATATTGCTGCCTGACAACCGTCAGAGTGTTGGATGATTTTTGGTTGGAATAAATCTTCATTTTGAGTAGCTGCTTTGTTTTGTGGGTGCCTCTGCCTGGCATCCAGGCTTGTGGTTTTCTTAGGTTTGTCAGTGTTTTGAGTGACTACTCTGTTTTGTGGGTGCCTCCGCAACAAACAGGTTTTTCCCCTCTTAAGTATATTATCACAGAGGTACTGATCAGCTCAGCCTTGGCCCGAAGCACATCTCACTTGGAGCTCGGGAGCTTCTAGAAGCTTCTCACAGGAGCCACTCCTGTGGCCCCTGCCCTGCTACCAAAATCCCACCACACACAAATGTAACACACTTCAACAGTAGAGACTGGAAACAGAATCGTCAGTAATTTTAACAATATCCCTGCCACAGCTTTGAGATGCAAATCCAAGCTTCCAGCACCCTGCCCAGCTAGCAAATGGTAAGTCAGATAGGACGTGAAGGACATAGCTTCTCTCTGACCCTATATTACAGTGCTGTAGGGGTGCCTTAGAGCCCTCTGAAACCTGATGGCTGAAAGTATTCTATGCAGCCTCAAGTCATTAGAGAAGCAGAAGATGGAAGAGGAGAGTTTCTCTGAAATGAGAGATCATTTGGGCCACTTTTCTTTCCATTCTACACATCTGAAGATGAAAGTATCAGTAAACTATGGATTTTTACATGGAAGAGTTGACTGGATCCTAAAAAATATGGTCATATGATCTCTAGTAATAGTTTTCCTTTATTCCTACCTTCCTCCCTTAGTCTGATATGCTTCTATTACCTTTAAAAACCTACCTCATAGTTATACATGATCAGTTGTATCCTCAGTGCACACTGATTATTATTACCTATTATTGCAATATGCTGATTAGCAAGCACCATCATAATTATTTAGGAGATCAATATTAGTTATTCTCTAAAATTATGGAAAAGTTAAGTTTAACAGCAATATTCAGATTATTTTTTAATATTTGTAGTTGACAATGGAGTTATCATAAAATATTTAGCTGAATGCCTAAGGATAAAGAAGTTTGTAATGTTGATTTTACATAAGTTAGCCTTTGTGCTCAAATGGTTTCTTACAACTTACACATCTCAGTAATCAAAGTCACTATAATGAAGATTATAGAAAAACCATTCCTAAAAACTGGTTTTGGAAGAGAATTGTGCTACGAAGGAAAACCATATAGTGACAATTTATAACTGCCTTATGACAGATTAACTACACAAAATCTCTTATCATTTAATTTCATCACGCAACTTCTTAAAGGCCAGATTTCACAAATAGCCACAAAAATCTCTCAGTAGGCAGAATTTTAAAGTGGAAGAAGTGTTATTCATATCATCTTTGATTTAAAGTTAACTGAAATCTGTCAAAAAACTGAAACTTGTCTCAATCAAGAAGAAAAAAAATCTGCAAGTAAGAGAATTTAAGATCTGCCTTTCAACAAAACAAAACAAATCTTAGATACACTTCCATGAAAAGAGCAGAACAGATTTTTATAGGTGGCAGGAGCTAAAATTAATTACTTCTATTAAAAGCAGCAGGAAAAAAGGCACACTCGATCTTTTCTTCATGCAGAGAGCTGTTTAAAAGTCACAAAATGGAAGCATAACACTTTGAGCTCTTCATGCTTAAAGAGTAATCCTCCAGAAAGGTTTGACACTGACACCTTTCACAAAATCATAGAATGGTTTGGGTTGGAAGGGACCGTTAAACATCATCTAGTCCAACCCCCTGCCATGGACAGGGACATCTTTCATTAGATTAGGTTGCTCAAAGCCCCATCCATCCTTCCAGGGAGGGGGCATCCACAACTTCTCTGGGCAACACGTTCCAATGTCTCACTACTCTCATTGTAAAGAATTCATTACTGTTCAAACACTGGAACAGGCTTCCTAGAGAGGTGGTTGATGCCCCAAGCCTGTCAGTGTTTAAGAGGTATTTGGACAACGCCTCCAGTAACATGCTTTAACTTTTGGTCAGCCCTGAAGTGGTCAGGCCATTGGACAAGATGATCATTGTAGATCCCTTCCAACTGAAAATATTCTATTCTATTCTAATCTAAATCTACCCTCTTTCAGTTTAAAACCATTGCCCCTTGTCCTGTCACTACAGGCCCTGGTAAAAAGTCTCTTTCCATCTTATAAAGGGGCTTACAGCCCCTTTTAATATCTTGAAAGGCCACAATAAGCTCTCCCTGGAGCCTTCTCTTCTCCAGCCCAAACAACCCCAACTCTCTCAGCCTTTCTTCATATGGAAGGTGCTCCAGCCCTCTGACCATTTCGTCACCCTCCTCTGGACTCACCCCAACAAGGCCATGTCTTCCATCCACCCCAGAGCTGAACACAGTACTCCAGGTGGAGTCTCACAAGAGAAGAGCAGAAGGGCAGAATCACCTCCCTTGACCTGCTGGCCACACTTTTGATGCAGCCCAGTATACAGTTGGCCTTCTGGGCTGCGAGTGCATATTGTGAGCTCATGTCCAATTTTTTATCCACCAGTATCCCCAAGTTCTCTGCAGGGCTGCTCTCAATCCATTCATCCCCCAACCTGTACTGGTATTGGGGATTGACCCAACCCAGGTGCAGGACCTTGCACTTGGCCTTGTGGAACTTCATGAGGTTCACATGGGCCCACTTCTCAAGCTTGTCAAGCTCCCTCTGGATGGCATCCCTTCCCTCAGCTGCACCACTCAGCTTGGTGTAATCTGCAAACTTGCTGAGGGCCCACTCGATCCCACTATGTCATTGATGAAGATATTAAATAGTATTGGTCCGAGTATGGACCCTTGAGGACACCATTCATTACGGTTTCCACTTGACCATTGAGCCATTGACTATATTACACTAGATGCACACATCCAGCCAATTCCTTATCCATCTTACAGTCCATCAGTCAAACCCATATCTCTCCATTTTAGCAGCAAAAATGTTGTGGGGGACCATATCAAAGGCCTTGCAGAAATCCAGGTAGATGACATCAGCAGCTCTTCTCTTGTACACTGATGCAGTCACTCCACTGTACAAGGCCACTACATTAGTCAGGCACGATCTACCTTTGGTGAAGCCATGTTGCCTGTCTCTAATCACCTCCCTGACTTTCATATGTTTTGACATAACTTCCAGGAGAATCCGTTCCATGATCTTACCAGGCACTGATGTGAGGCTGACCAGCCATTTATTCCTAGGGTCCTCCTTATTACCTTTTATTTCTATAACTTTAATTCCAAACTGGCTCTGCTTTAGTCCCCTACAGCTCTAGAATCTTTCTTTGTCATATGCTGATTGACACAACTCTCATTATACAGCAAAATTCTCCAGCATTCCTATCTGCTGCCTGAAATACTCCTGCACCTGCACTTAGCTGTTCTTGGCCAAACCTACTGTTTCAGTTCTAGAGATTCCACTTTCACCAATTTCCCCGAGACTCCTCACTTCACTCTTTGCAAAGGAATTTAAAAGCCTCGTAGGACTTGTGCTACTCATAAGCATGAGCAAGACTTCTCTGCAGTGAAACCACTGATCAATGCAAAGTACAATGAATATTTCTTTGCCTTGCTGAACCTTGGATGGGACAGGCAAATGATCTAGCTGTTGAACAGGAGCCTGTTGGTCTATTTGGCTGCTATCAATCATTCACCTGAGGCTGACTGTTTCTGTGATTTCCTTGCCAGTGCAAATACTAGGTGCCAGATTCCACTTGAGCCAATACTAGATAAAGCGATGTCAACAAAAGTCAGAAATTCAATCCTTAGCAACTATCAGTGCTCACATTTCTTTTAAACTCCCAAGCTACTAGGATCTGTCTCCTGTTTGGTAATTTGTATTCTGAAAAAAACCAGCGTAATACTTTAGTGGGATTGGCAAAGTAGACACAGTATTTTTTTAATGTAGTTTCTCAAATGTCTAACTATCTCATTTGAGCATCTGAATAAATCTCTCTCTCTTTACTCTGACCAAACTGTGTTAAACATTTCAGGTGCATAGCTACTGACCCTGGAGAACTTATTGCATCAAGCAGTCAGCTCTTCCACACCACATTTTTAACATACTGTTGAGAGAAATGTAGAATTAATTTCACTATCTGATGCAATTCTAATGCTATCCCACTACTGCTCGTGTCGCTGCAAAGATGTCACAGCACATTGCCTTACTAGGCTGACTGAAAATACCTTTTTTCTTTTTTTTTTTTTCCATTCTCAACAACAACAAAACTGTCAGCAGTTGTATCTTTGTCTTTTAGTAGATGACTGTCCAAATGGTTAGAATGACTAAAACCTCTGAGGACTCACCTCCAATGACTTGTCCTTATGTAGTAACTTTTGAATAAGCTCCAGAACATTAAGCTTGTTAATCACCAGTGCATCAAACACTGCATTCAAACCCTAAGAAACCAAGAGAAAAATAAGAGCATAAGATGGAGCAGCTAACCACAGATATATACTTTTTTTTAAAAATACATCTTAAATTCCACTTCTACCACGAATTATTGAACATCTTAATTCTGATTCCAAACAAGTAGAGATACATGTGGGTAGTAATGATGGCAGAATGGTAAATCAAGAATGTAAGCTCAGATGAGTAGAGTATCATTTTACTGTAATGAGGATTCTCCTGTTATATGGAATAATCCTTCGGGGACGAGCAAGCTAGACCCCATGTACATGGTCACAACAGTATTCTGCTCTCTCTCCCCTTTCTCCAGTGTCCTGCAGTGTAAATGCTGCAGTCAAAAGGTGAAGCTTCTGTCAGTAAGGTGGAGCTTCTTTAAGCCTTCTACTTATTTTTCACTTTGCAGCATGGTATCTTTTGACTGTCAGGTTTCAGAAATAGTATTTTTAAAGGGTACACAAACTGTCACAACAAACAAAGGCTCAGAAAGATTTAACAGAGGTATCAGACTTGCTTTTGTTGCAATTACAACAATATACACAGTGGAAGTTGCTGCAAAGTTCTATGCGATCAGTCAGTACACATAAAACTAGAGCATATTCAGCACTTTGCAGGACTACACTGGCACATACTACCCCCCAAGCAAGCAACCAAGATGTACCCAGGGGAAATTCTGCTGAGGTGCCCAGCAAAATCCAATGTCAACATTTTCCTTTCAATGTTTCACCCATCACCAACCATGACAATCCTTGATTATTTAGTCTAATAGGTTTAGAAATTACCTCAATGTTCTAAAGTCTAAGTGGAAAAAAGACATAAAAATAGTTCCAGATCAGGCAAAGAGTTAGTACATCATGAGACCACAAGTTTCTTTCTAACAGTCAAAGTGAGAAGACAGAAGATAGGTTAGAGCGCAGCACGGTTCCATGTAGAAAGGCCACATGGCAGTTAAAGGCTTTTGGCTCACTTGCATGGAGGTAGGAAGGCAAGAATCTTGCTGTGAAACACATTCAGCCTACAAGTAATCTTTTTAATGTGTGATTTATCCTTTCATCCCTCTGACCCGTGCCCCTCAGCACAGCAATAAATATAATTGTCCTAGCAATGCAACAGCAAACAAATAAAAAACCCAGATCCAATTGACAATTCCGTGTCTGCTAGCTCAAATAATTACTTCATACCACTAAAGGAAATAATCACACCATATTTTAAGAGAACTCCTTATATTTTCCTTACAGACACCTTTGAAAAATACATCACTCTACAAACATCTATCCAAAAATAATGTTCTAAAGCAAGAAGTTTTCTGTAATTTCTTCTCCCTTTTTCTCTAGCAAAGACAAGAGGGTCCTTGCTGCAAAGAGCTCTTCTGATTCTGTTGCTTTATCTATGTCAGTTAAAGCTACAAATTTGATTCATTTATAAAGATACATGGCTATACAAAAGGCAAAAATCACATATATAGCATTTCAGGTGGCTGATCCGGTCACCCAAACCACAATGTCTTCACTGAAGTAATAAAAAGCAAGAGCACAATGAACATAAACAGTAACTGTATCTGTTTGCATAGACAGATCCTTACATAAGGGACAGAAGGAAGAGATTCAGTATTAGAAATGCATAAACAATGGCCCTACTTCCAATTACACTGTTTACAAAAGCAAGAGGGCGGAGCTTTCAAAAATGCTCTCCTCCAGTTATATCCTTGCTCATAAGCCTTCAATGAGAAGTTTGTAGGCCTGCTATCTTGACAATTACATTTAAAACCAAGGCCAACGAATGTGATATGCCTTGAAAATAACACTGTAAATCCTCTAAATTTTGAAAAAATAAACAGATATATGCAACCTGCTTACAAAATATAAAATGAAGAATTTCAACAGATTGGCAGGGATACAATCAAGACAGACCTACCAGAATACTACTTTTTCTCAATAATAACTAGTTTTCAGAACAGAATAAAAAGGTGTGCATGCAATTAGCTGTGGAGAAGATTCATTTTTGTAGGCTTTACAACTGTGTCTGACAGATGCTGAGGTCAAAATTCAGTCAATAAGAGGATTCTTACCAGTATTGTAATTCCTTGTTCTTTGCACAGCATGGCTATTGCACCTAGGATAACACTCACCAGCACCCAGAATATAGAAAAATTATGTCCTTCCTTATCTGTCAAAATAAAGCATGCCATAAGATTAGGTTTATACATTTAAAGGTAAAGTTAGAAATCTAAATTAAAATTAGAATTTTAAATATATACAGCATTTAATCTCACAATCTTTTCTATTGGTCATGATCTGGATACACAGGCTTAAAAAGCACAGGGCACTTCCTGCAATATGCTGGCATTTGTCCCTTTATTGCAGTCATTTTCTATTCACAGAGACATTAGAAATCTCCCTATTTGCTAGATGTTTTATCCACATTGATTAGAATGGCAGAGTCTTCACTTAGTTTCCACAATTCATCATCTGCAAAGGTTAATTCCCAATATTTAGACACATTTATCATCCTTAGCTAGAGCTCTATCATTACTGGGTCCTGTCTTCCAAGCTACTGTAAGAACAAGAAGTTCTTTCTAATGGTTACACATGAAGTGTCACACACACAAACTGTTTTAACTGTAGTCTAATCCACAAAGGCACAATGAGCTGCTTCTCCAGGGCTGCTGCATTTAGAAAGTACCTCATGTCATTTCATTAGCACTGCAATGGAATGCCATGGAGCTCAAAAATTTCAGCATCTGAGCAGAGAAGCAGTTAGTTCTTGCACTCAGGAAGCAGTTTTACAGCAGGGTGAGGAACTCTGGGGTTAAGAGATCAAGAGTAACTACAGCTTCTACTCAAAGAAAGAGTCTTTAAAGACTGCACGGTGTAGCTGATTTTAGGTACTACAAGCAGGCATTGCTGAGGTTAATATAACAATAAGCTCTACTTCAGCCAAAGTACTATCACACACACAGTACATGGATACTTCATGTAAAAAAATATCTGTCACAACCTCTCCTCCACAGGTGCAAGCAACAGAGAGAAGCACTCTGCTCATTCAGAGGCAGTTTCTTGATTCAAGCAACATGGGCTCTACAGGCATCACAAGAATCAATCTTTGACTTGGCATGTGAAAAAACAAAGTTGAACTCCACATTCGTTGACTGAATCCCTTTCCTACCTTCCTTGATCTCTAGAGCAGTTCTTCCCTACTGCTAATACAGATTTGACCCTCAGTACTTAAACAGAACTGCAATAAAGGTCTATGGAAAGGGTAAATGTCAGAAGTACAATTAATTTCACCAGAAGTAGGCACTTACACCTAAGCTAGTATACTAGGGCTTTCTTTCCAACTGGTTGAGAGAAGGGGACACCTTTAGGGATTAAGTTACCTAATTAAATGCAGTTGTCCACCTTTCAGAGAAGTAGCTTGCTCTTTTCACTGATTATAAAAGGAAACTAGTATACTACCTCAGATGTTGTTGAGTCAGACACAAACCATAACCACAAATGTGAAAAGGACCTCCTGACACTGGCCTCCTCTCTCATTTTGAAGCAGACTCCTTTCTTTTGTGGCAGAGAGCAGAAGTTTTCATAAAAATATGTGGAAGAACAGGTTTTGAGGTTGCTTCTATCACTCCTTTCCTACCTAAGACTTAAAGCTTCAACGGAGTGAATACTAGGATATTTGAGACTCATCATTGCAATACCTAGTAGGCATTTGTTCCTTCTCCCTCCACTTCAAATTATGTCCTCACAGGAGAGGTAAGACTTATTAACATCAGAGGTGCAGATGTTACAAAGTTAAAAGGAAGCCTTCTGAAGGAAAGAAATCATACACATCTCAGCAATACCAAAGCAAAACATGGAAATACAAAATACATAATAACTGAACTAAAGAAACATTGCAACTAAAAAAAAAAGCAACGAGCAAACTCCAGCTCATATTAATTATAAAGAAGATCAATCGAAGGTTGCAATTCATGGAGAAAAGGGCTTAAAAATTCGTTCTGAGTATTGCTAAGAATAAAAGGAATCTGTTCTAAATACATCCCTTGAAGGAGCTTTTCAACTCTTGAGATTTTGCAATACAACAGACTGTTCAGCCAGTTCTTGAAATTCAGGGGGGGGGGTGTTTTGTTTTTTCTTTTTTTTAAATGTAGAAATAAACTAGCTGAGACAATGCAAAGATGGAAGACAAAGTAATTGACTGTGTTTACACAATGACAATCAGTCACTCTTAGTAAGTGTAAAAGGGAGAATGGTGAACAAAGCCAATGGACTTCACCAAGTTTCCTGAAGTATACTTTCTTCTACTGAGAGATTTCTTCTTCCCAGAATCAAATTCTGGCAGAAAGAAGTCAGGACAGCTAAGCACTTCTCAGAAACGCAGTATTCAGTACACAAATACAAACTATCTTAACATGGGAGATAGTAGGAGGTATATATAGTAAGAGACCAGCTGGCAATTCACAAATGCTTTGATGAGTAAAAATGTAAGAGTAATAGGAAAAAAGGAACTAGGTCAAATTATCAAGGACAAGTGTAACAGCAGCACACTCATACTGAAACAAAATCAGAAAGGTCACATCACAAAATGAGAAAAGGTGATGTATATAAAGAACAAAACCCACAACTCCATAGATACGTTAGTAAGAAGAGCAGCAGCAAGGAAGGAGTCATTCCAATACTCAGTGGGAAAGAAAATGGGCAATGCCAAGAAAACAGAAGTGTTCTGTTCCTTTGTGCTTCATTTTTTCACAAAGAGGTCAGCTGCAATCAGATGGCAAGCACAACATGAGCAGAAAGCAAACAAGAACAAAAGCAAAAATAGTGAACTAGAAGACAGAGTTTTTGAAGAAGTTAATCTGTTTTAAATTATAACAATTGGTTAAATTTACTCCAACAGCTCCTATACAGCCCAGAGTAATCTCAGTTGTTACCTCTGAGAAATCATGAAAAACACACGAGGAGCCTGAAGCTTGAAATAAAAATCAAACTATGTCTACATGCCTACTTTTAAAGAGGAAGGGACATGAAAGGATAAACCAAAGAAACAAAGCTAAACTGACTGGTCAGAATTACCCAGAAAAAAACCCCACTTAGAGAAAATATTTTCTAGGTGACTGACCCTCTAAACCATAAAAGGATATGATTAATTTTTTCCCAAAGACATATTTTAGCATTTTGTATCAAACTAAGTATAATCTCTGACTTGGACAGAAAAGAAAAGGGCCCTCCCAATGAAAGCAAACCTGTAAACATCCTATACCTTGACTTCATGAGGGCAGAAGAATACCATTGGAGTTGTGTAAAATACACCAGAAAAAGTATGGGCTGCAAGAGGTTATTATAGAATGGGTACATATAATACCTCGAAAACCACACTAAGAGTCTAGCTCATTGTGAAAAATGTAAAGATACATTCTGGATTGAGTCTTTCCTTCATCTGGCTTTAATAGATAATTTAAAAAAATTGAATAATGGAATAAGGCATATGCTGATTAAGTCCAGCAGTGCTGCCAGGCTGCAACAGCCAGGAAGCATATACTAAGGAGAAGTCAGAATTCCACTGACAAACTGGAGAAATGGTCTAGCGAAAAAAACCTGATAACTGAATGCCACTTAATAGGCATTCAAAAGTTGTGCAGAAACAGGTTTGTCTTCTTATGAACATCCCAACTCTCAGACGCCAGAAGTGCCTCAGCATGTCAAGCGTAGTCAAGATTATGTATGGACTCTCAAAGAGCAAAACAGCACCCAGCAAAAATAATAAGGGACCCATATTGAGGATCATATGGGTGACAGTGTCAAAGGCCTGAACTTCAGCAAGGCCTTTGACACAGTCTCCCATAAGATCCTCAAAGACAAGCTGTTGATGTACAGGCTGGACACGCAGACAGTGAGGCAGATTGAAAACTGGCTCAACGGCCAGGTCCAGAGGGTGGTGATCAGGGGCACAAAGTCTAATTGGAGGCCAGTAACTACCAGTGTATCCCAGTGGTCAATACTGGGTCCAATCCCATTTAACATCTTCATTAATGACCTGGACGATGAGGTGAAGTGCACCCTCATCAAGTCTGCAGATGACATAAAACTGGGAGGAGTGGCTGATATGCCAGAGGGTCATGATGCCATCCAGAAGGACCTTGACAGTCTGGAGAAATGGGCTGGGAGGAACTTTATCAGGTTCAACAAGGAGAACAGCAAAACCTTGCACCTGGAAGGAACAACACGGGGCACAGTACATGCTGGGGGCCACCCAACTGGAAAGCAGCTTGGCGGAAAAGCACCTGAGGGTCATGGTGTACACCAAGTTGAACATGAGTCAGCAATGTGCCCTTGCAGCAAAGATGACTAATGGTATCCTGGGCTGCATTAGACAGAATATTGCCAGCAGGCCGAGGGGTAGAATCCTTCCCCTCTATCTCAGCACTGGTGAGGCCATACCTGGAGTACTGTGTCCATGTCTGGGCTCCCCATTACACGACAGCCATGGACATATTGGAGTGAGTCCTCGAATGGACAATAAGATGATGAAGTGACTGGAGCATGTCTCCTATGAGGAAAGGCTGAGAGAGCTAGGACTGTTCAGCCTGGAGAAGAGAAGACTCAGGGGGAATCTATCAACGTACATAAATATCTGAAGAGAGGGTGCAAAGAAGACAGAGACAGGCTCTTTTCAGTGGTGCTGTGGGAGCATCAGAGAAAATGGGCACAAACTGAAACTTGAAACACTTTTTTACTGAGAGGGTGACCGAGCACTGGCACAGGTGTCCCAGAGAGGTTGTGAAGCCTCCATCCTTGGAGATACTCAAAAGTCATCTGGACACGGTTCTGGACAACTGGCTCTAGATGACCCTGCTTGAGCAAGTCAGCTCAGGTGACCTCCAGAGGTCCTTTCCAACCTTAACCATTCTGTGATTCTGTGATCAAGATAACTTCCTGAAAACCATAATCTCTGTTCCTTTGTTTTCTTTTGCAGCCTCAAAAGGTGAATAGAGTCACATATAGAATTGTAATATTATGAAAGTTCATCAGTGATTAAACTTTAACGAGAAAATGTCAGTTAGGAAACATTTTATCTTGTGCTTGTTCTGGGGTCAATACACACAACACCCGCCCCCCCCCCCCCCCCCCCCCCCCCAACTGCACAAATCTCAGTAAAATAGGCCGGAAAAATAGATACAAAAAACCACTAGTCAGCAATGCTTTCAGTGTTGGGTTTTTTTTTTTTTTAGTAGTGATTTGAAAATGTAAAGCACTGCATAAGTGCTAATTATTATTATGAGATACACACATGCCAACAGAAGTAATCAGTCTAACAAAGCACATTCCCTTAATACGGTGCCACTTCCCACCAGAAAAATCTTGTGTCAGAAAACGAAACCAATCTTCTGTTGGCACCTGTGCCTGGTTGAAACTAGTACACCATATTGTGAGTGGGCATTGTGCCACTCTAACAGATGGACAAAATTGTAAGCATGCCAAAGAAACAGAGTACTTGCTGCCTTTTTTTTTTTTTTTTCCTAGAAAAACATAGCATTTCTATACAAAACCAAAAAGGGGTGGCTCAGATGGTACCTCTTTAGGAGTACGCTAAGTCTGGAAATTGAGGGGATTCAATGAAATACCTATATAAACCATAAACAAGCCATGAGGGCTCCTCCATTTAGACTGATAGACTGAAGTATAGGCATTCCTAGAGAGGATGCATACACAAAGTGTTTTATGGTGTGGAATTGACTGATTCTGAATTTATGAGCAGCGTATCAATGATATACATCAACTCTGTCTTCCTAGACTCTAATCCTATTTTGATAGACCTTATTTTGCAGTGTCCTAAATCCACAAGTCAACGAAAACAAATTCCTTAGAAATTAAGGATACGAAGAAAATAGTACATTTAGAGTACAAAGCTTGGTCTTACTTTAAAGTCAAACTAACAATAGCCCAAACAATTATTACCAATTCAGACATCTAGGATTCAGCATCTCCTTCTTCAAAGCTAATTAAGAAACTTTGGGCTTAGCCAGGTGACAGCTTGGAGCAGAAGTCACCATCTTCAGGTGAAACAGAGATTGATTCTGTGAAAGCATCTACTCTTTTGAAAGTTGAAGCAAAGTAAATTATGTTGAGCTCCTGCAGGAATTTTTAATTTTAACTGAAACAGACCAGAAACGCTCATATATTCCATCGATGCGCCTTGCCTGCAGGGATGATACCTTCCAAGTAAACTACTACAAATACTCATCTAACCAAGCGCTAAGATTTCCCTGCTTGTGAATTGTTAAGCAAAGGGGGAAGGATTACCTAGTCTTAAAAGATAACATAACAATTCACTGTTAGAATTAACTTAAGCCTGAGATCTCCTTGTGTGTCTCCAAATGTACATACTACTGCAGCTCAGCTCAGTGTTTCACTTAATAATGAAATTACAATAGCAAATGCCATTCCTAAACATATCCAAGCATCTCAAGCTCATTACATACAGGCTACAGTAAAGGGATCATCTATCCCTGAATTATACCATCTCGGACAAGCAATAGTTAGCACTACTTCTACAAAAAAACCTGTTTCTCCTCTGCCCACTAAAATAAAATTGTTAGGTTTTCCACATACAACTATTCCCTCCCAATGTGTTCATATATGAACAACAGGGCACACAGTTGAAAAATCAAGGCCCACACATTTAATACTAGTGTAAATACCTCTTGACCAATTGTAAAATGACTAACAAATTCTCCATATCTTAACAATGATCTCTTTCACACAGGTGACTTAAACATTTCCAATCTATAGGAAAACTTCCATAATACAAACCTCCAATATTCACAAAACTCATCACCACAGTCTGCTTCACATGCTTTATTAAATTGGCAATGAACTAGTAGAGTATTAATGGGCAACTACACAGAACAGAACAAAACAGAAACAGAGAACCAGAACAAAGTAATTTTTAGAAGTCATAGCATATGAGCAAACAGTTGGTCCCCTATATAATATCCAGGCCAGTATTATTCACATGAAGCAAATAATGAACTCATCATTTTACACCACTCAGATCACCAATGCAGATGGCAAATACACGCAAGTAGATCACTGTCAAAATTGAAGACAAAGGAAGGCAAAATGAATACTACAGCAGTTTTAAATTGCCTTATGAATTCCCAGAGAAGCTGCATTAAAATTCAACAAAGTTAATAACCCACAACTCCCTTCAGAACATACCTAAACAGTTGTCAGCTCTTGCTGTCTCCAAAGCCTATGCAGTGGATTTGTCCCCACAGTTGTGTTTTAAAACAGCAGGACAGAATGAGAACAACAGATTAGTTCCTTGCAAATATAAATGTTATCCTATCAAAGATGGTAACATCAGAAACTGTATATTTGGAACAAGTAACAGAACTACAGAACTTCATCAGTAAGACATAATTATAGCCTGCATAGTGCGTTAAATGCCTGTACTTAAAAAAACCCAAAACCCAAAAAACTAATGCTATGGTTTCTGGCCTAAAGAAATTGTCTACCCAAAAATCCACTAAAACCACAAATAAACCACATCAGGCAAACAAGCTGCAGTGTATCTTGAGCTCTACAAAAACCACCCTTTTCCTTTGGAAGTTTTACAGTCTAGCACTGATATTTTTCTGATCTCCTGATGGTTTTCAGTATTATATATACTTTCCCCACAGTAGCCCCAAATCCTCCTCCCTTTCAAGTCCTTACTCCCAAGCAAAAAAAATTTCTTATATTCATTCTCTTATACATCAGGTGAAAATAAGCACTAACCAGTCTCTCTTCCATGACTTTTGTCTCCTTTAGAGAAGCCCAAAAATGACAGTTCAACTCATCTATGCTAGTGAAACACAAAACAGACTTCTGGACCTCAGCTGTACACAAATTTCACATTGCCTTGCTGCAAGAATAGTCAGGTTCTTTGTGGAAGACTTAGATAATCTCTCTATCTGACAGTAGCAGACAGTAGCATTAGGATGCTGCTGGTGACAAAACAGTACATGTTACTGATGACACAATCATATCAGTAGCATCAACTTGTTTTACTCTGACACTCAAAATTCACCAGTAAAAGCAAACTGGCATCAAACATGTTCTGGTAACCATATTCGAAAGACAAAACAAATGCAGTCCACAAATCCTGAAGGCCTTGGAGTTGTACCCTCTTTTAAGTACTCCAAAAGAGTCACACTACTATGCATCTATTAATAACAATTTAAAAAAAAAATCCACCTTTGATAGTTCTACTGCTTGTAAAAAGCTGGTGACCTAAGTGCTATATACATGTGACAGCCAAATCCAGAAACAAGGACACATGCAGTTGACCTAAGGTTTAATACATAAAAATCTAGCAGGACAAACTGGTAGCTCCCACTTTTCTGTAGGATCATCATAAAGCAGCTATATTTGATTAGAAACATAAGCCTGATGCAATAGAACGCACAGAAGGTTTTTTGGTTGTTTCCTCCCCTTTTTTTCTTGCTAACAAAGACTATTTCACAAAGATAAATTAACATCTTGATCTGACTGAGAAAATGACACAATACCAACTCAAAACTTGGACTAGAACTATCAATGTGCACTGTCAGTATCACAGACTTTCTGGATCTTGTGGATTTGTGTCAGCAGGAGGTAAACACACAGAGAGAAGAAAGGGTTTGATTTTTTTCTTTGCTGCTTAGGAGACATTGTTTAAGTCTGCGTTTTAAACTATATGTGCATATTTTTTAATTGCTTGCTCTTTACCTATATTCAGAGTGAGATCAGCTTACATTTGGGATTAAGAGAGTTTTTGCTGTCTTGACTCCCTCAATCTCACAGAATCAAGCTCAGCTAAACTCAAATAAAAAGGTCTTTACTCCTTATTTATCCTATTATTTGTGAATGGCTAGAACTGTTCGCAAAAGGAAGAAATCCATACCAGCAAAATGGAGGCATCCAAGGGTAAAACTTCATATTTACTTTAATACAACAAAACTACTGAAAAGTCCTACTCTACTAAAGCCACTTCACCATATTTGGTTACCTGTTCCTAAAGTCCTTCATACAAACACAAGAACCACAGAACAGCCCAGGTTGGAAGGGGCCTCCAAAGATCAACTGGTCCAACCTTTTGTGGGAAAGGGAGCCTAGATGAGATTACCTAGCACCCTGTTCAATTGCATCTTGAAAAACTCCAGTGATGGGCACTCTGCCATGTCTCTGGAGAGGTTGTTCCAGTGACTGATTGTTCTCACTGTAAAAAACTTCTTTCCTATATCAAGGTGAAACCTCTCCCAGTGTAACTTGTACCCATTGCCTCTTGTCTTCTCCATGTGGCTCCTTGTAAAGGGAGAGCCTCCATTCTCCTTGTAGCTGCCCTTTCCAATACTGACATTACCCTTTCCTATACAGACACTGATGTTCAAACAGCTGCCTGATGGGTTGGACCAATCTCCCCTCCCAAAGGAAAAAAATTACAAGGACAGAAAGTAAAACTGGTTGTGGTGTTTGGCGGGGTTCAGCTAGAGGATACATGGGTACAGTGGAGAACAGGTCTGCCATTTGGAGGGACCATGACGAGCTGAAGGAATGGGCTGACAGAAGCCTCATGAACAAAGACAGCATCATGTGACAGTCCAGGCTGGGGACTGCCTAGGCAGCAGCTCTGCAGAAAATGATCTGGAGTTCCTGGCTGACAAGTTGAAGATGAGTCAGTAGTGTGCCTTCGCAGGAATGAAGAAGGTTAAACACATGCTGGGCTGTACTAGCTACAGCATACCCAGCAGTTCAGGAAAAGTGTCTCTTCTCAACTCAGCTCCTATGAGGCCACATCAGAAGTATCGTGTTCAGGGTGGTGTACAACACAAGAAACACATCAACCTGAAAGTCCAGTAAAGAACCACTAAGATGGTTAGGAGGCTAAGAATATAACATAGCAAAGAGGCTGAGGCAAATTGGTCATGTGTCGCCATCCCCATCATCTTTGAAGATCAGCACAACTCACCTGGCTAAGGCCCTGAGGATCTGATCTATGAAGTTAATCTGCTTTAAGATGTTGGACTAGAGATGACCTCCAGGGTTTCCTTCTGAGCTAATTAGCTCTATGATATACGATAAAAGGAAGCTAGATTGCTCCATTTTAGCAGCCACATGCGCTTCTGTCCAATTGAAGTGACAACAGAAATGCACCCTAAGTTACAAGCCTAGTCTTCCTGTGCTTCTACACAACTGAGAGATTTTGGTACCTCAGGAAGATGACTACAAGTGCCTAAGATAAACTATTCCTCTGACTGGCCATCAAAAGGAGTCTGTCTCTTTCCAGTGACTACACAGAAGGAGCAGGTACAAAAGGCTTCTAAGTTGCATGCCCAAGTCACATGCTTAAAGTGACAAAGTAGGGAAAGCTCCTGAAGGTTCAGCCAGTAAAGCCTGAGAATACCACATACCTAATGGACACAAGGTGAAAGGCAGCTGGCTTATAAGGCTGGAGGTCAAGTTTGTAGGGATACTGGTGGTAGAGACAATCTGGGGTTCATCCCAGAGTATTGACGGAGCTAGTGGGTTTTATGGCAGGACCCCTCTCGATCATCTACCAAAGGTCTTGGGAGTCTGGGGAGGTTCCTGCTGATTGGGAGCTAGCCAATATTATTCCAATCTACAAAAAGGGTGCAATGAGAAGACCCATGGAACTACAGGCCTGTTAGTCTAACCTCAGTTCCTGAAAAAAAGTGTACTAAGTACTATTGAAAGGCATTTAAATAATAATGCAATCATCATGCACAGTCAACATGGGTTCACAAAGGGAAAGTCCTGTTCAACTAGTTTGACATCCTTCTTAAAGGTCACCCACCTACTGGATGTAGTTTTTCCAGATTTTAGTAAGGCTTTTGATACTGTCCCTCACAGCATCCTTCTGGACAAGTTGTCCAACTGTGGGATGAGCAGGTTCACAGTGCACTGGGTGAAGAACGGGCTGAAGGGCAGAGTTCAAAGGGGCTGTGAATGGGGCTACATCTGTCTGGCAACTGGTCACCAGAGGTGTTCCTCAGGGCTTAGTTCTAGGGCTCGTTCTGGTCAATATATTTATCAACAATCTGGATGCAGAAGTTTAATGCACCATTAGCAAGTTTGCTGATGATGTGAAACTGGGAGGTACTGTTGACTCTCTTGAGGGACAAGACAGCTTGCAGATGGATCTAGAGAGATTGGAGCATTGGGCAATGATTAATGGGATTAAATTTAAAAAGTTGAAATGCCAGATTCTGCACCTAGGACAGAGTAATGCTGGGTGCAAGTATAAGTTGGGAGAGGAGTGGCTGGAGAGCAGCCCTGCAGAGAGGGATCTGGGGGTGCTGGTCAACAGTAGCTGAACAGGAGTCAGCAGTGTGCCCTGGCAGTCCAGAGGGCAAACCCCATCTTGGGGTGCATCAAACACAGCGTAACCAGCTGGTCCAAAGAAGTGATTATCCCACTGCATTCAGCGCTGGTGCGGCCTCACCTGGAGTACTTTGTGCAGTTCTGAGCCCCACAATTTAAGAAGGATGTGAAGGTCCTTGAACACATCCAGAGGAGGACAACAAAGGTGGTGAAAGGGCTAGAAAGAATGTTGTATGAGGAGTGGCTAAGGAGTTTGGACTTGCCTAGTTTGGAGAAAAGCAGGCTGAGGGGCAACCTCAATGCTCTCTACAGCTTCCTGAGGAGGAAAAGCAGAGAGAGAGGTGTTGATCTCTTCTCCCTGGTATTCAGTGATATGACGCATGGGAATGGCTCAAAGCTGCATCAGGGGAGGTTCAGGCTGGACATTAGGAAGCATTTCTTCACTGAGAGGGTGATCAAACACTGGAACAGGCTTCCTAGAGAGGTGGTCAATGCCCCAAGCCTGTCAGTGTTTAAGAGGCATTTGGACAATGCCCTTAATAATACATTTGAACTTTTGGTCAGCCCTGAATTGGTCAGGCAGTTGGAATAGATGATCACTGTAGGTCCCTTCCAAATGAAATAGTCTAGTCTATTCTATCTCAACCACCTTCCCATTTACAAATAAATGATTTTCACAGCAAAGCATATCCAGGATGAGCACTGAATCTCACCCAGGCATTTCGAAATCAGTTTCCAGACCAGAAGCCTTCTGACTTGAAACCTTGACTCTGAAATGTCTGGGCTTTGGCACATTGCTCATCAGCCTGCAGCAAATCATGCAAGGTTCAGAGGAAAGAAATACCCTGAAGCTTGGGCTCTTCCCTTCAGGCTCCATGCAAGATCTGCTAAAGAACTTATTAGTGCACTCCACAGAGATGGAGAGCTGGAAATAACTTTTCATTCTCTCATTTAGGACATGCCAGATAGGATCTGCAAGAACCTGAAACTGTCACCAAGCTACTAAAAATGAGGAAACTGTTGGGAGAGACTCAAGTGTGTAACTTGGATACAAATTCTTGAGTGCAAAGAAACTCTAAATTTCTTAAAGAAGTCACTGAGGGAAAAGCAGTCAGTGAAGGTGACAGTAAACATTGAAAACTGATCTGAAAGTCAAAAGGCACAACTATGCTGGCAGACTGTAGTTTTCCTCGGCAAATCTGCTTAAGAGACACAGCTTTAACCCTATTATGACAAAACGTCCAATAAAAAATATTAAGTGCTGCTTAGTATCTTCTCCTCACAGCATTTTCCTTCTTCTGTATCACTGACAAGAATTTCAGTACAAGAATACTACTAAAATGATACTGGCTTCTAAAAGCTATCAAACTGGTCCTTGCAAGTTGTACAAGCACTCAGAATATCCCTAACCAGAGTATACATCCCATTCTTCTTCATTCCTGATACGTCCTCCATTACAAAATAAGTACAGAGTCCTATATAAAAGTCTCCAATGGTCATTGCAAGAATTTGGCTCTTGAGTTCTTCAAGCAAAGATTATTACCCTTGCCATATAGGTGTGCCTGTAACAGCAAACTGGAAAGCACATAGCCAATATTTTGAGTTGTCTAATTTACTCTGACACTAACAGAAGAAACATCAAAGCACAATCATACCCAGCAAGATAGGTAAGAAAAGAATAAATGAGCAAGCAAGATCCCAAGGCCAATATTTATCAAGAAATTATTCAGTTGAAAGAAATGAAACCTACTCAAAGGGGAGAAAAATATCAAGAATGAACAGGAATCACCATAAGCATCATTTGAAGTGGCGGAGACAGAGTTAAACTTATATCAGCTGTAGAAATATGCAAAATAGTTCTAAATCTAAACTCAATTAACAGGTCTTATTCACAGCATCTTAAGAGCTCACTGTGGACTAACTTACTCTCTCAGCCTACACTAAGCTCTATGATGCCATGACTATGTTGTTAAGCTAGATCACCTAAAGCCACCTCAGGTACCTTTGTAATACACTGCCAACTCTGGTTAAACATCACAGGCCATGCCTGTTGAACTGATATTATACAAGTTCTTCACAACACAGCTCCTCATGGGCTCACCAAATCATTCCCATATTTCCTGTGGTGGGGCACATTCAGATTCCAGATTGCATGTCCTGTACAGTTTTTCATAATCATGAATTCACATATTCTTTACGTCTATTTAACAGAGTCCCAGGATAATTTCTCCACAGCTCTATTGCACCTGCCAACCTGCATTCAGGTCAAATAATACAACAGACCTAAGAGCTCACTTGAAAACACATCTATGAAGGAATTGTTCATGTTAAATATAGCTGTCTTACAAAAACTGAGTAACTCTATCTTCAGCATGTATATGCCAGCACTTGCATATTGCAGGAATTTACAGGGCTTAGTCATACACAATTCTTTACAATTCAGAAAATACAAGTGAGGTTCCTAAAGTTCGTTCCCATTTAAGTCATCCCAACATAATGGCATAAAGGATACTAAAATATTTAAGAATATACATTTATAGGTTTGATTTCTTTCTAAAACACTTATTAAAATATTTCTTTATTCTTCTAAACAATAAAACATTTAACAAATAAGTCTATTATAAACAAATTTTTCCTAAAATAAATTCATAGCATTTAACTGGAATTAGGGACAGCAACCCTTCCAGCTCTTCTAATTCTAACAATAAATACCTGCTAAAGCAGTTCGTTTGTTTTGGTTTTTTTTTTTTTTTAATATTTTACGAGAGTATAAACATTAATAAATTCAAACCACATCAAGCTGACATTTTTAGTTTTGCTCTACTTCGCTGAAATGTATGAATGCAGGAAAAACACATAATATAAAATTAAAGCAGCAAACAGAATGCTTACTTTCTCTAAATGCTTTACAGTAGCCAAGGAATGACAACAAAAAGAACAGGGCACAGAGTAGGTCTGCTCTGCCAACAATCCCAGCAACCTTAAAAAAAAAGAAGTTTCATATTACCAGATTTTTACTGTTAGAAAACCTGAGATTAAAGTACACACACATATACAAAGTAAAATGTACAAAAGAATATATCACTTTTTTTTTAACCTGGTTTACTGGATTAGCAATACCCAGTTTTCTATTCTGCATCCTAACTTTGATTTGGTATTACTTAGTATCAACTAGGTAAACGATTTGGCTTTCATTTATGAAAAACTGCTGTTTTAAGAAATTAAGAAAGACCTCACTGAATAAAATGTAGAGTCTGCCTGGTTCCACCTGTTTTTTGGATCAGGTTACCTTTCAGTAGAACTTTTAGCAAACATCCTGAACCCCAACAAAGCTGGCAGCTCAGCTGAAATGCAAATCAAGACTGCCCACTTTCAGAAACCAGCCAGCCTTCAAATTGCAGTCTGAACACTCAGAACAGACAAATAGCTTCCAGCCTGCAGAATTAGGAAAAAAAAAAAATTCCCCCTCTGGCAGCTTTTTATATTAATTGATTGCATTAGAGCTACCTCCAAATGCATCTTGTAACAGAAGATGTACTACCACAAAAGAAAATGAGAAGCATGTTCTGGGACCTCTGCGCTCCAGATCTGTGCCAGCCTATATAAATCAAGAGCATTTTCAGGGCCATCAACAAGCTTTGGGTCAAGCCCTTAAACTGTATTTACAATAACTTGCTGAGACACAGCACGACATATTTTTGGGTTTTCATTCCTCAACTACACAAGTGTCAGGATATACCACGAATTTTTTGTGGAAATCATGACATAGGGTGTTGGCAGGAGACTGTATAGGCCCTGGTGTCGGGATCTCACAAGAACATACACCCAGAGCAAGGATCATGGAAACACCCCTTACTTTTCAGTCTAGCTCTACTTCCTTGAGCGCCAGGTTCCATGTTTCCAGCAGAAGAGGTACACAGAGACCTTGAAGCAGGGCAGAACAGCTACCGGGTTTTTTTTTAATCCACTTTTGGAGGTGATGTTTCAGGGGAAAAAAGCAGAAACTTTGGTTCTTGTATAGTACACCAGTTGTCCCATTTTGTGATTGGAATAGAAAGAGGAAAGTAAAAAGACCAATTGTGTCTTCATCTTGTTTAAAGGCACCTGCTAACCCTCTCTCAGGAAAAGGGCATTTTTTGTGTGTCAGTCTGGCACTATGGAACAACTATTTCTACATAACATCAGAGAGGGAAAGAGAAGTGTAGAGGGATGAGAGTAGAACTGAATCCACTGAAGAGACCCTCTCCCACTTCATTTGAGCACCATAAAAGGAGAAACGGTTGGACTCCTAAATTCCATTCAGAAAAACTTCATGATTTATTATCATGTGCTATATATACCAAAGCCACGTATCTAGCTTCCCTGCTTCTTTATCGATCTTATAAAGGAATTACAAGAATTAACTCAATAGCTGTGGAGTGCTTTGAAGGTGAAAATAATGACGTGTCATTCTGTTTCAGGAGCTGCTCTCAGTTAATGAGATAAAAGTAAAGGTGAACTTACACAATTTTGAAAATAAATGCCAACTTGTTACAAAAAAGGGATTAAGGGGCTAATAACACATATATAGCCTCAGATGACTCCAACAGTACAATGTTATCTCAAATGCAGGATCAGGCCTATAGTCTCTGGTAACAAGGTAAACAAAAAATTAGTTTTAAATTAGTATCAGGTACATTCTTATGCCCATGTTTCATTTTTGTAACACTTGAATGATGAAATACTTAGAATAAGCATTTTTTAGAAGATAACTACACCACAAGACTGTTTACTTGTAGGTAGAAAAATTATAATGACAGATGCTTTTCCTACACAGGTACTAAAAGCATTAAACTTTTCAAGACCTGTTTTACATGACAGTTTGTTTTGTGCTATATATACCAAAATCCAAAGCAGCAAACAGCCATTCTTCACAATTTTATGGCAAAATACGTCATCTCATTTCAAAACCAAGATGTCACGATACTTAAAACTTGCAGCTTTAAAATTATGAGGAATGCTTTTTGAGGAGATGCGGCTTGACACACACTCATGCCAGAGCCATAGCAGTATCATGACTGCTTCAGTGCAGCAAGATTTGTTATTTGCCGTGGAAATGATTAGAGGCCTTTGTTCACTCCTGGATCTTTAGAAGAGACACAGTATGTAAGCATGCTACTTTTTTCCTCTTCTTCCAATGCTCGCCCAAAGCACACGCAAGTCTTCAAACGTTGCGTATGCAAGCAGATTGCATCACTTGTAATTTTTTTCAACATGACCAATGTCTCACTAACATTTGCCTGCTGATTAAAATGTATTTTTAAAGTCAAACAGAATGAAGAATAAAATTGTGGATATTGATATAGGAGTCAATAGTAGGCCTATTACAAAGGTAAGACTCAAGTGAGATTTCTCTTTACATGTCAGAACATCAAAAGCATTGAAGACTTGTTTTACTTCGCTTTGACATCTAGAATTGGTTTTGGAGAACAATACAAGTGGCTCTTCTGATACTAGCACAATATGCTCTCACAAAAAAGTTACTCTGCAGGTGAGCAAACACCAGAGAATGACTGGCAGGATGTTTTAGCCACACGGCCAAAAAAGGTGCCAAATTACTAATACGTAACTTTGCACCATCTCTAGGTTTCAAATACATGCAGGGTCCCCAGTCAGCTCAGAGGTATAGCTTTCCGCAACCTCTTCCCCATCAATCATGTGCAAAGCAAATGAAAAAAAGACAAAACCATGGCATACTGTGAATAAATGAAAATTAGTGCCACATATCTAGAATAAGGTGCACTGAGGATTCAGTGCTCACGCAAAGATCAAAGTTAAAGTTAGTACTTTTTCAGTAGCTCAGTTCTTCCAAACTCTAAAAAATAAAAAAAAGATTCCGGAATTGTTATTATTTTATATTTCATTTATTTATTACTATTACAAGATCAAGCAATCAGGGACCACATCCAGCAAGCCCACTGACATAAAGCCATAAGGTTTTCTTAGCTACGAGTGCAAAACATCTTTTTAAGAAAATCATTTCCTCTTCACTAAAATTTCCACACAAGGACTTTGATCTTTGGTCAGTTATTTTAATTGGTTGCTACACATGTGCCATGTTTCTATTCTGCATCTTTACAGCTTCAACTTCCAGACACTGTTACGCTTTTGTCTGCCCTATTAAAGGGCCCACTACTATCAAATTTGTGTTTCCCATGTACATAACTACTGACTGTGATAAAAAAAAATTAAAAAATCCTTTGATCTTCTCTTTCATATTAGAAAAATAAACCCATGGAGTTCAGAGTTTGATCTCTCATGACATGGAATGATTTCCAGTCCTTTAATCATTTTCATGGCTCTTCTGAGCCCTCTCCATTTTTCCCAGTGTCCTCCTTGCAGCATGGATTCAAAACTGGATGCAGCATTCTGATATAGTCACATATAGAGAGTTCATATAATGCTCCTACTGCAATTTTCTATCTTCTTGGGTTTTTTATCAAAGCAAACGGAAATGAAAAGTGGCTATGCATTTACACCAGTTTATCTTCCATTCTGCTTGGCTGCTCATGAGCTAACGTTTCTAGCAATGAATTCTTAAGCCAGTAATTAGGGAAACTCTGTAATTTAGGGCTATCCTTCTTTAATTATTGTACTTAAATGATTTAATTTATCTTCCTTAATAAGGTCCAGCCCTGTGGAATTACAATCTTTTGGTCGTACTAACCATAATATTTGATTGTTCTCATTAAGACATGTGCCAAGAGAAGCGTTAAGAATATATAAAAGCAATGTGTAGAGTGTAAGGCTATGTCAGAATTAATTAGTCAAGATGGTCAAGAACTTCTAAGATATAAATTGTTGGAGCTAATTATTCCGTACTTACACATTCGGTGTGCACTGGATGTACAGCAAACAGCAAAGCAGCTAGAAGAGATGTCTTTGGAGCCAGGTTTAGCCTTCTTCCTTTATTACTGAATTGCAGTCCTCCCAATAATATTGAGAACACATCAACCATCAACACTGAGATAGTACAATGCAGTATTATATTGATGACATGGAAACCAACTGGGTAGAAGCCTCCAGCAAAAAGGTAATTAATTCTATATAAAAACAAAAACATTAAGGCTAGGAATTACATCAATGGTTAGAGAAACGCAAACAGAAAACCTAAACAACCCCATAAGCAAGATCATATTAGGCACACACACACAAACAAACAAACAAACAAAAAAAGGCTGAAAAATACCAGCAAACTTCAGCACACATGGTATTACTACTCAGCCACCACAGTCAGCTAGAAACAATGTCCTGATATTTACTCAAAGGTATTTATATGGGATACCATATTCAGCATAATATGTAACCTCTCCAAAGACATTTGTTAATGCTGTTATGTTAATCATACCTATGGTTACTTGGAACTGGCTTTTGGTCAGCAACACAACTTCAATGTTGCAAAGCAGGAGTGTCCTGTGGATAAACACCCAGCCTACTGAGGTGAAACCCTTGGGCTTAAGAGAAACTATGTCCAAAACGAACCTGATGAAGTTATTTTAATTAAATCCACACAGCGAGGAAACTAATATGCACTGAGATTATGATTTCCACTGACATTCTGGCTGAAAAACGTCTTGGCATTCGGACCAACGATGTGGAAACGATCTGGGTATAATCAGTATCAATCCAGAAAGTAGTCAGCACATCTTGGTAACTAATTTGCGAGAGGAGTTAGAAAGAGGTTTCATGCAAGTATTAGAACCAGAAGGAGCTGTAAGTTAAAATTCAGTCTAAAACTCTATGCAAGATAGGAACTCTGCAGTAAAATGGAGAAGGAGAAGAAAAGGGAGAAACATTTTGTTATTATCCATATACTTTTATCAGTAGGTGAGATATACAGAAACATAGTTTGCATATATTATATAGTTCATTTGGTCAGTCTGCATCTGGCTTAACTGAAATTATTAAAAAACCTAACCTATTATAAATGTGATACACATACAAATTGGAGCTTAGGGAAATTAAGGAAACCAATTTCTTACTTGTGAAAATAGCATTTTATGTACCATCTCCACATGCTCATCTATATTTTCACACACAGTAATGACTGTATCCCAGTTCTCTCTTTAAACTAACCAGGATGTTACTAGAAATGGAAAATACCACAGAGACCTTGAAAAGAAAGGAAAGCACGTGCTGTGTAATGCACTGAAAGCTTTAATAGGTTTAAGACTCCGACACATTCTCTTCAGTTGCATATTTTCCTTGATGAAAACGTGAAGAAAGCCCAACGGACAGTGAAATCCACAGTGCTAAGTACTTAAAACACTGACACTGCACTCAAGAGTCAAAGTTTTTGCTTGAATATGATGTCTAAGAGTGGAAGTACTTCTTCTGCAATCACTTAGTTGTTGGCTTAACTGGACACAACTGCAGAACTAGTGCCAGGTCCCCATCCACAACACTGAGTTGCATGGGGAAAATAAAGCAGCTTAAGACTGAGTCCTCAAAGATTCTCCTCATTACTGTGCCCAGTTTCTACTTGGTCTACTGCTTGCTCAAATCTTTGTGCAAAAAACATGAGCTAAGCACCTACACAAGTAATCCTCACAAACCTTTAGTTATTTGAGAAAACCAGCAAGTTACATGTACAGACAGACATCTCTCTCACTAGGATTCTCAGACACAAACACTCACATGAAGTTAGAATATCAGGGGGCGAAGAGGTAGGAAGACTATTCAGTGACCTAGTGGCAAAAGGCCACAGCAGATTGATGCTATTTATAAAAAAATCATTTGACAGATCACCAGGAAAGCAGAGAACAGAAACTAAATAGCGGTGTAAGCAGCAGCATGGCTAAGGGAAGGGAATGCACATCTCCTAGTTCTTTGATGATGTGACCTACATACTGAACCATATTGCCCCTAGTATCAAGGTATATAAAAGCATAAGATGCAATTTCTGAAAGATACATTGAAATACAGAAAGTCAAAATAATATATACTTTGGGAAAGAACCAGTTTGAAAATTAAAACTCAGTTTGAGATTAAGATACTGAACAGAAAAACCATATTCAGGAAAGCTGTCCAACTACCCTCCAGATACTTTGTCTGTCTCCTTTTCTGTTGCCTCCTGTCTACAATAAACTGAGCCAACATACATTAAAAAAAAATTCAGACCTCGAGCAAAAAGACAAGTCTTACCTGAAAGTCAGGACAGTCAGTGGTCGATATGACTTATGACTGGTATTGCTACTGAGTTTGCTACCCCAAAAGTCATGATGCCACAGGTCACCAAGTGGAGTTTCTGCCCTGAGGTCCTGAAAGGAAACATCATGAATTACCAGATTCTTAGCATTTCTGTTTTGTTCAAAGCAGCTAAAATATAAACAAGTTCTAACTAATACAATCTTATGCTAAAATGGACAGAGCAGGTGTTTCGTTGGCGCTCTACTGACATTTGACAAGGCACCCAAGTTCACAATGAAGGTCACATCTTGGATGTCCGTCATCATAAAGGCCAAGATGCTTGGATTCTGTAAGTAGGCATAACTACATGAAATTTAGTAGAGCTATGTGTATTTGTATCAGTTAATAATCTGTCAATAGCTGAGATAACACATAAAAAAAAGCCTTTGATTTTAAGTCTGAGTTATCCTGTGAAGGAGGCCAGCTACAAACTGCTGCAAATTGCTATTTTTCTACCAGTGTCAGTAGCACAACTACTAATGAAAGCATGAAAGCAATGAGACTAAAGATTGAAAACAACAATTAGTCCTTTCTGAAGCCTTTTTTTTTTTTTTTTTAATTCTTAATCCATGAAACCAAGAATCAAAATCTCTATATCCTACCCTAAAAGATTAATAGTGGAAGACAGAAAAAATGCTGGTACTATACCTGCAATTAACCACAAGTTACTCTACCCCCACCTTCTCCCCTGAAATTGTTCAAGAGAACAACAAAACAAAGCAGATTAACAAGCCAATACAAGCACAAGTAAACAGACAAACTGGGTTGCTAAATCCATGAAAGGTCTTACAAATCCCGGCATCCTATGTCTTATTCCTCCTACATCTCCATCTACTTAGAAGATTCCTACATTACAATATCCTTGGTCCACTAACTCCAGTTCCTCTCAAATGCTGCTACCACCTCACTTATTTCTACAGTATCTTGAGCACCTCCTGTGGTCTCCAGCACCTTCCATCTCATCCTTAGCTAGAATTTTTGCTCTGTCAACACGGCAAGAGAGAACACATATCACTGCCAGTCCCACGGAACAGCCAAATGTCTGGGCCACACCGACTGGCTGTTGCTAAACTGAATTTAAAATAACTCGATTTTTCTTGCTTCTCTCAACACATTCTGACTTTCATCCATCCAAAAATCAAAAAAAAACAGGAAAATTTGTATCACTTTATCAAATTTGGCCAGTATTAGGCAAACAATCAAAAAAAAAAAAAATTGGAAGGGGAAGTATGCTAAAAATCCCAGCACATTGTCAAGTGAAATGAAACACTGTCTAATAGGTTACTTAATCAATATGCAGAAAAGACAGCAGGGCTAACAGAATCACAGAATGGTAGGGGTTGGAGGGGACCTCTGGAGATGACCTGGGCCAACGCCTCTGATAAAGCAGGTTCACCTAGAGCAAGTCACACAGGATTGCGTCACTGTGGTCTTTGAAAAGTCCTACACCGCAGCTGTCAATTAAGGCATTCTCAGGGAAAATATTGAGAAATCAAGACTCACAGGGGATCCCCTTTGGGCTTAAGAATTATCAAGGTGCAAAATTTTTTCAGTCTCTCACAGATGTTTCTACTACCAAGCAACAGCTACAAACGTCTGTCCTCTCCCAGGGTTGCAATTTTGGCCTTAGGCACCTAAATTCCTGTTCCATTCCTCACTGGTATGCACAAACCCTAAAAGTCATAATTTGACTCTCAGAGCAGGAGTGCACTGAACCAGCAGCCCACTAAATCAATATAGCCTGATTTTCCAGGGGCAAGTTGGGACTGCATTGTACACCAACATCTAAAGAAGTCTTTGTACTCTGCAAGGGACAGCTCTTAGGGGGTATTGTGGCCCTCAAACTGTTTTTCCAATCAACAGCACTGCTTCTTATGTGCATTTGCCAAAGAAAGGGACTATGAAAGAGCACTTTTTTTTTTAGTATTAAAATTTTAAAAGCATGTCTTCTATGTCACAGATGGTTTTCAATAACTTGAGATGGGAAATATATTTGAGATGTGCAAGCCTAGATTTCCCTTTCTGCTAGAATCAGTCTTCTTTTGTCTTCCATAAGAAGAATGCAGGAAAAGCTGAATACATGGAATTACTTAGTGATTAGATTACACTTCCATATGACCTAAAAATCTTCAGTCATGTATCTTGCTCTTCTATCCAAGTTCTGTGAGAAAGTTTCTTACGTTAATTTTCCCACTCAGTGGGCTCACCCTAAAATAGGAATGGTTTGCTCTAAGGGACACAGCTGTTTAAAAGTTATGTATGATTTTCTCTTTAAGAACTGAAAGTAGATATCAAAGAATCTCTAAATATTTGATTAGCAGCAGCTTACGGACAGCAGAGTTCAATACTTGAAGAAAGGTCAGTTTTTCTATATAAAGGCTTGTGGAAATGACACATTGTGTCTGAAGCTCTTCCTAATCCAACTGTTTGTCTTGCCAGGCTACCAAATAAAGACAGACAAAAATCACTGCTGTGTATCAGTTAAAATGCTGCTTAAAATGACATGCAAGCATCTGGAAAACAGCCTTGAACACCAATAAAATCTAACAACAGATTGCTCCACGATATCATAGGCATGGGGTCAACTAACAGTGTATCTTTTGCTTAACAAAAAAAAAAATTTCAAAAAATTGAGAGATTGGGGTGGTGGTGGGAGCTAGTAAATTAACAAAGGTAACTGTGTGGTACCCAAGAAAATACTGGTATAGTAATGCTCAGCAAATCTACAAAATTACTTCACCTTCTGTCTCTCCTATTGAATAGGAATAAAACATGCTATACTTTGTTTAATAAACTGTGCCTTTGCTAGATGCTGTCCCCCCCCCCATGAATATAGTAAACTCATTGTCTCTGCATTTTTCTTGTGGATTTTGTATTTCCATATATTCATATGCTCCCTGTGTTAAAATGATACTGTCATAAAAATCTCATTTAATTTCTAGGAAATAATAGAGGATTTTTGATGTGAAAAATAGAATAAGCCTCACAGTTTTTTAAACATACAGACTACGTATAAATTAACCTATTTAAGTAGTTGGTTGAAATTCTCAGCATTGCCAACAGCTATAATCCTGATGCAAGTTGTTGTGTGGCATAGATAAATTGAAATATTTTGAAAGTAAAGACTGAAAGAAATGGAAAAAGATTACAAGTGTGGAAATTGCACATGAACAAAACAACCTGACTTGTTTCAACATGAGTCTTATGTTCATTCTTTCAGGAAATTAAAATATAATCATGCCCCAAATAAAACTTTGCAGAATGAAACATTGCTAGAAGCTGTGTAATTTAAAATTTAATGCTTCTTAAAAAAAAATAAAAATCACTAGGTTCTTAATTTGTCTATAGTATTATTAGAAGCTTTGAGATTTAGTTCCAATTTGGCAGATGTATTTTCCCCCATACATTTATAACTTAAGGTACGATGACTTACACAAGCATAATACAAATTTGTCTAAAGAAACAGTAATTCTGAGGGATTCTAAAAGGCACACTGAGATAAGTTGCCGCCAAACCTTGTGCAAGGCAAAAAAATTGTGAATTGTGTTCTTGTAGCGGTATGAGTGTCCAGATTATCCTCCTTGTAACCCCATGGCTTCAGGAAAACAGAACCAACAGATGAGGGTGATTCTTTTTACCCTGTGCTTCTCTTTCCAAACATTTCACAAGTACCTTCCAGAACAGCATAAGAGCTCTAACACCAAGACCCACCCATAGCAACAGGCTAACTAACTGCTACATGTCATTCTATGAAGTCTCTCAACAATTGAAGATGCTCAACTCCTCAAAGTCAAAAGAATCTCAGCTAGAGGTTTGTTCAAGTCACATGTGAATTTCTAAGCATTTGAAGGATTGTTCATTGCATGTTTGATCAGTTTTAAAATAGAGCACAAGAATATTCTGCCTGTATTTCAAAAAAATACTTGTCACAGGAACTTTAAGTGGGGAAGGAGCATAGGAAAAGGAAGCTTTCCTTGCTCCTGTAACATTTTTATGGTATAAACCACAGTTGGGCAAACCCTGCACCCTTAGTGATTGCTTAGTGATACATTATGTATCTTGCAGCCACAGGAGGTTTATTCATTGGGCTTATTCACTGTCACCCTAGGAAGATGATGAGAAAATCTCCCATTAACATCAACAGGCATTAGAAAAGTCTACTGCATATTCTCATGGGCTTTGAAATGAACATAAAATTAGATCTATAAGCAGTTTTGATGTACAGGTACCCTGCGAATAAGCGTTAAACATCACATCCAAATTTACTGCAACCCTAGATAATGCTTTCTTAGATGACAAACAGATAGAGTCCACTTGGTATGGCAAAAAGAGCTCCCTTCCCCTTAACAGATATCACCACTTGTTAAGCAGAGCATCTCACTTCCAAAAGAATGAAAGAGGACACATTCTGAGGAGGGGGGTGGGGGGGAAGAGCTGTTTAATTTGTTTACTCTTTTGTTTATGCATTAGAACATGAGAATCCAAGCCATGTTTGTTATTCAAATAGCTTTAGGAGTAAGATTTTGTTAAGCATGCTCATGCTTCTAGCTTTTTGGTAGAGCACTGCTGCACAGTTTGTTTGTCAACCTTAAATAAGGCTCACTTAAAAAAAACACAATAAAACAAAACAGAAACATGAAGTTCAAAAAAAAGGAATATCAGAAGGAAGCTCTTTACTATGATGAATATTTTGGGCCTACTTAGATCAACTGTTGTCATTATTTCTTTTCCTACTACCACTTATGTCAAAGGGTGCACAGGGAAAGTAGAGACAAACCTTATTATTGATGATGGCTTCAGAATCATCAAAGACAAAATCTCCATCATAGCTGTTAGCAAAACAGAGGAAGGAAATTAATGCCACAACCATTTTAGCCCAGTATGATGGGAGGAGGAACCATGACACATCATGGTCCAGATTAGGTTCTGTTTGTGCCATTCTGTGAAATATTTGTTCCAAGTTGGGAGCTTCAGCATTATGTTGGTTGCAAATCTGAAAGAAATATATAAAAATGCACAGTTATAGTTGCATTTCACTAAAAAAGAATTTCAAAATGGAGAGTTGGGTTGGCAGAGGAGAATGAAGTTTCATACAACCTAACATTTTTCTCTCAGTGCGTTTCATAATCACTAGAACATATCTAAACATAATTTTGTACTTTGAATGTGGAAGAAAGGCACAGTTTATCATGGTCAGAGCACAGAGATAAAGCCAAGAAAATCTTAGATTCTAAGTTAAAGCTTTGGCATAGGTAAATTCTAAAACCTTGAGCAAATAACTGTTTTTCTGTTTCTTGCTATTCAAGTACAACAAACAGGAGCATCATGGAGACTGTGGAGCATTTATAAAGTTCTTAAGAGAATGACAAGCACTATAATTTCCTTTTGAGTGTGAAAAACAAACATCATCAACTGCAAAAAGAGCTCAACTCTCTTCTGTTAATTTAATTAAATGACCTAGTCTTCTACATAGTCCACACAGGGAATTCATACAAACATCACAGGTAGACATATACAGATAGCAGTTAATGGACTAGGCCCTAAATCTCAACAATTCAAACGATGAGACAAAAAGGTGCATACAATTAAGACCAAAGCAGTGCTTATTAGATCACTCTGCATGCTGCAAGTACAGCATAGGCTAAATTCCACTGCTGTATTCATGGGCTTCTAAGGTTGTCGAAGCAGATGAAAAAGACCATGTAGTCCAACAGCATTGAGTGATACATCAGTGTGGAGGTACTAAAGCTGGAGGTTTACCCATGAGCCACCTTTACTTGGAAAGATCTCTTCTGATGCTCCAAAGCCAGCCCTCCACCTGGACAGCTATTCTGCCTCTGCTTCTCTGGTGCCCTGACAGTATTATGATTGGTCTTATTATCAAGTGTCGCTATAAATGGCAGTGGGAGGAGGTTACGAATTGAAAACTACAGTAAAAGCAGAGCAGAATACAAAGTTTTTATTTGTAAGCCCCAAGAATGATAAGCACATACAGTAGCCCAGCTTCACACTTTTCTTATTTACTGGCTTTTTAAATCAACTGTTGCACCCCTGAAAACATTGCATTTCATGTCTTCACGCAATCTAGGAAAACGCTCCAGTCATTTGGCTTCTTGAACAGACTTCACCATTAGAGCTGCTAAGGCAACTGCTCTGTAGCTTTCTGTTTGCAATGCGGAATTCCAGTCTCCCCGTACTCCCAATCTCCGTACACACACATGCACAAGGGACAGGCAGTACTCCATGTCACAGCAGTGCCTCTTTTCGCTTTGGGGGCTACATAGGAGTGCTCCCAAATTCAGATAAAGTCACTAATATGGAGCTGTGTAACCTGAGACAGAGCGGAGCTCCTTCGCAGAGCATACTGGACCATCCACTTTAAGAGCAAAACCTTTCCTCAAAGTAATTCACCCTTGTGCTCTTAGTTTAATGAAAACAAAGACTAAAAGCAAGGCTGTTAATCAGATGGAAGCGTATTGCATTGCTCCTAACACCACAGACAGGGCATCAGTGCACGCTACACAATTACTTAATCTACTCAAAATCCATTTTGCCCTGAAAGTTTCTCCCATTACGCCTGTTCTATTCATCCGATGTGCAACTGCTGCCGGTCCTCTCCGCGCCGTCCAGAACAGCAGGCCAGTCCGAGGGGTCTGCTTTGCCCGGGCAACGCGTGAACCACCCAGGCGGGCTGAGCACCCCCCGGGGACCGCGGCCTCCCGCCCGGCGGCCCGAAGGACTCCCCCGCTGCCCGCCGGCCCACACGCCACTGCCCAGCGGCGGCAGGGAGGGCGCCTCCCGCCGCGACCGCCGGTCCCGCCACCCTCTCCAGGGAAAGGCGAGGGCGAGCCCGAGTCGACCCCAGCCCGGCGCCGCGGAGAGCACAGCCCCCGACCCACCGCCCGGCACCAGCCCCTCCGCGGACACCCCCCGTGGCGGCCAGGGTTGGGGGGCGGCCATGGCTCCGTGTGCCCCACCGGAGAGAGCCAGCGCCGCGGGGAGGCTCCCGCCGAGGGTCACACAGCCACGCGCGGAGCCCCACAAACTTGAGGGCGTCCCGGTCGCGGGGAAGGAGCCCGCTCGAGAGGGCAGCGGCGGGCAGGCAGGGGCGAGGCTGCGGGGCGGGCGGGGAAGTTTCGCGGTAGCCCTGCCCCACTCGCCGCTCCCCTTTTGTCCTGGCGGCGGCGGCCCCGCCGAAGGGGGGGGGGGGGGCGTCGTCCCGCCCCGGCCCTCAGCCCCCCCGCGCCGAGAGGGTCAGTTCCGCCGGCGCTCCTTGCCAGCAAGCGGGGCAAGGGCAAGTCTCCCCGCGCCAGGGGGGGGCCCTCGCTGCGTTACCTGCGAGGAGAAGGAGCCCGCGCGGCATCTCCCACCCGGGTGCGAAACTCTCCCGCCCGGCGAGCCCCCAGCCGGAGCGGCCGGCGGGGGAGGGGCCGCGTCGGCTTCGCCTCCGGGAAACATCCTCAGAAACCATTGGCTGCCTCGCCGCCCCACCCCTCCTTCTCCCCGCCCTCCCCGGGGCAGCTCCGCGCGCCCATTGGCGGCGGCGGCGGTGACGCGCGGCAGGCCGGGCCGAGGAAGCGGAGCGAGGAGATCAGTTGCGGTGTGGCAGGCGGGCCGGTACGAGTCGTTCCCCCACAAACTCCACACCCCTCCGCCTCGCACAAAGGCGGGAGCCGGGCGCTGCCTGCCGCGACGCGCCGCGCCGCCTTCCCGGAGCGCCCCTGCCCCTGCGCGGCGGTCGTTGTCCCGCGCACCTGGCTGGCCGCGGGGGGCGGCGGCGGCGGCGGCTGAGCGGGCTCGCCCTGCCCTCGCGCGCCGCCGCGGCCGTTACCGCGGCCGTTGGCAGCGGGTGAGGCGGCGCGGGCGGAAAGGCGTTCCGGCGCGGGGGGCTCGCCGGGCCCCGGGGAGCCGTCGGTTCCCGTGCTCTGTGCCCTTCCCTCAGAGGCGGGGTTCCTGCGGGGTGGGGTTAGCGAAGCGAAAATCCCCCCCCCCCCGAAGAAAGGGGTCTGAGAGGCAGCAGGGCGGGGGTGGGGGCATGGCGCTGCGGCGCTCGGGCGCGGTGTCAGAGCCCTCCTGCCTTCCTCGCTGAGGCCCCGGTCCCGCCGGGCTTGCGGCGGGGTGCTGCCCGCAGGACAGGAAGCAATAAAAAGGCTTTTGTCAGGGCTACTTTATCCGCGAGTTTCATCGTTGCGCTTTTTCTTGTAAGAAAGTGTGATTACATGCTGAACTACACCACCAAATGTTCGGCAGAAGCTTCGCTAAAAACAATAGAATCTTAATGTACTGAAATTGGATGAGAAATCCTGGCTGTGAGCCAGGCAGAGACATGTAATTTGGAGAGGGATTTTTGAGATGTTTGCATTACGAAGTGTCAAATTAGCAAGGTTATCTTAGAGCTCCTTTGAGGCTTTAAATCTCAAGTGGAAATGCTACTGTGGGAGGGCTTCGCTGGTTGCCACCCGTTACTCTCTACTTGACATCCGCTTTGAAACATCTGCTGCTCCGACATGGACAGCTCAGATGCTCGTGAGGCAGCAGCTGAACCAGCACAATCTCCAGGCTAGTATATTATTCAAGTATATGTGAAGCCTCTGCTTTAAAGGTGGTAGTCTGTAACGTACACTTGCTCAACAGCTACCACAAAGCATCTGAGGTGATTCTGGTTTGGATAGTCGTGGAAAGCTGTCGACCTGCTGTCACCAAGCGCGCAAAGCTCTGTTCACTGATCGTAAACTTCTGGTCCCTTTGTTACAAAAGCAAAAATAAAGAAAGAAAGACCATGACCTGCAAACCAATAGATTGTGCCTTGTACTTTAAAAGGGTTCTGGCCTTGCCCCCGACTTAGCGATACAGGTGGGCATAACCAGTAAGTTTTGTGCCTTACAATTTGCAATCATAAAATGGGAGAGGTGAAAGATGTCTTTATGACTTTTCGGTCATTTTGCCTTGTAAATGCAAGATAAAATGTGAGATAATCTGCACCAGCATGCTTTCTAGGTTTCTACTCCTAAAATCGAAAGCATTGGGATTTATATCACTTCATAAAAATGGCTGGTTTGCCACACTAGTTTGTGATGAGGAAGTACTGGTTGATGACTGACATGTTTCCTTACTGTTTCAACTTACACCCCCAAACTACCCCAAATAACTATTATCAAGTCAAATTCTTGTCAACTATCTTTCCCAGTCTTTCCAAATCCAACAGTCTTCCTGAGATCACAATATTTATAGACATTTTAAATAATTTGCGTTTACTAATGGAAGGGCTCTGACACAGAAGAGAGGGTCCTAGTTTAGAAAAAAAAATTCCTTAGGAAAGGCAGTCTATCACATATTTAATCTTCTATGTTTTATAGGTTCCAATTAAGTAAATGAAATTTCAGTTCATGCTTAAATTTGCGCATATGTTAGAATTTATTTTAATTTAAGCATATGTAAATATATGTAAGGTTCTGTGAATCAAGGTTGAGGTTTGCCTCACCGTACTAACTGTGACAATTGCCAGACTTATACTAGTTGAATCACTTTCACATTCCTGTGTTACATTTTCTTCTGTAGAGGGTTTGACTTTAACGGATTTGCTGATGTATTTATTTCTACTAATGGCCCATTCACATCAGATACTCGTCTTAGTAGCTCCTTTGCTCACATTTCTTACACATCTGCACATCCTTGCTATGCTTTATAACCGGAATTTCATTTGTTCAGTGTAAGTCTGCTGATATCATCAGTTCTGGTCAATTTTATATATATCCACACAGGCAGATGCACAGATGGTATAAATCACCTCATCACCACTTATGTCAATACAACAATACTGAGGAACATTTCCTTACGAACCAGACAACATATACAAAGTCCCTCCTTCCTGTTATTTTCCATTTTGAAATAAGCCTATTTCTTAGGGGTTTATTATTTTGCTTTTTATAATATAGCAGCTTTTACAACGACCTTCTGTTCTAATTAATGTGAAGAACTGCAGAGCAAATACCTGTTCTGGAGAGTTCCCTAGTTCCCTCAAAATCTGATGCAAATCAGCTACAGTTGCATAATTTATCTCCAGTCTGCTTCTTCAGAGGGTTATTATAGCACTTCAATTTAAAACAGTTCCTAAATACAACACTATTTTTTTTTTTTAATCTGCAATTTCTGGGAGGGTATATGTATGAAGTGAGTATCTCCTTGCTCTATAGTTTTCTCAGCATGCTACATTGATCTACCTAAGTGGCTATTGCATCCGTATTTTTAGCAGCCTGCCATTGCAGATCTGCACAAAAGCCAATCTTTCTTTTGTAAGAAAGGAGTGTGCAAAAGACAACATATTTGAAGGGATCAGCATTTGCAAGTATCGCAGTGACTTTGCAGACAAGAGAATAAAAGGCCAGGGACTATGGTAATGGGGGATTCAACGAAAATGTCTCAGAAGCCTGAAGACTGTCAGTCACTACCACAGTTGTTTTTGAAGAAGCCATGTCTTCTCCCTGGCCCGGATTTTGCCATCACAAATGTGGGTGTGGCCATTTGGTACAGCTGCTCCTAACTGCACGTCATCGGCTGGCCGCTACCCAGTGCATGGTTGGGGCATGCACAAGCATTATATATGCGGACGTTTGCAGATATAATATGCCTATTTGCACCACTATTGTTAGACTTCGATGGTCTCTTTCTCTAAGTGACTTGCCTCCCAAGTATTTATTCTGCTACAAAGCATTTTAAGTAGGAGAAGGTCTTAGGTAGCTTGTTTTGCATGTCATGTTTTGTACACACGTGTGTGTATGTACACGTATGTGTATGTAGACACAGGTAAACTCATATGCCTGTTACAGTGTCAGTCTTGATCAATCATAACTCATAAAAACAAAATACAAATGAAACAAGTTAAACAAGATTGTTGCAAGAGAAGTGGCGTGAATGGAGCCACCTTTTCCTTTTTTTTTCTGTCTCATAGTCCTACACCTCCTTGCTTTAGTAACTGCAGTTCCTATCATAACCCACATAAGTCATCTTCATTGAGATCCCTCTATATTCCTTACTTTGCTTTTCGGCTTGCCAGCTGTTCCAGATTCACTTTGTTCTATGACTGACCGTGTGTTCTCTGGTGAATGGCCTGCCCAGACTTCTCGGCTAGCCAGCCAGCACATAGAGTTAGTGATAGCTGGGTCTCTCTGTAAGAGTGTCTGTAGGGTTGCTGTGATTTACACAGCCATTATGGTTTTTATGAAACACACAGGAACTGAACATGATTGAGGCCCCTATGCTTTGATAACTCTGGATTAAGTGGGACAGAAGTTATTAGAAGAGAATTGACAGACCCCACAACTTTTAATTTTCTTTAGAATTGAGGCTTCCAGTCAAGTATTGGATCCTCCAGCTCTGCTACTGTAGACATATCCTTGCTTACTGGTTGAGAATGAGCAGATCCATTGAAGACTTTTTGCTACTCTGTATAATGTTTAGGGTGGATTTGAAGGATTATGGCTCACAGCCTTCACTTACATTAAAGTATGTATTTAATCACACGCTCTCCTTGAACCAAATAGGTAGCTAAGAAGTATCTTTTAAAAATAGTAGTTAATTCTGAAAGTGAGAATTATGCTCTGCTATTCCGGCGGTTGTGAAATGTGTTCTCGTCAATATAAAATGAAAATGTTGTAGCAGGTCAAACACTTGTGAATAACAAAGGTTCTGCTATTCTGTTGTTCTCGGAACCATAAGAATCCTCATCACTGCTCTTCACTGTAGTTCTTTAGACATAGCATGAGATACAGTTTAGCTTTTATAGGAAAAATAAAGAACCATCTATCAATAATCAACCTAAGCCTTTCAGGGAAAGTACCACTATAGTTACATCAACTCACTGAAAGTTCAGCGTTAAGCCTGAAATAACTCCACTCTGTACAGCTGCCTAGCTTTTGTTATGTTAAAGAAAATACAAAGTTTTCACTTAACTATGATAAGGTTTTTCCCTCCACCCTGTCTTTGCCAGACATTGAAATGAAAATAACCATTTGTGCTTGACATAAAGAAGCAGAAGACAAAAAAGAAAATTTAAATGGAAAGTGGAACTCTTAAATAATTTTCAAAGGTACTCAGATTTCCTTCCTAAAATTATTTCAAGCTGCATGAGTAAAAGATTGGAGACGCGTAGTCAGAGTGATTGCATGTGCTAATATTCTATGACTTAAGAATATTTCCAAGTTTTACATTTAAAAATTGTATTGTCCTAATCAAAAGGCTGTACAAGCATCTCTGCTGTCAGGATCGATTTGTAATTCATTACTATTGTCCTCTAGTTTAATAGTCTTTTATCTACACACACGCACAAACAAATATATAAACACAAATATAAACATATAAAAATATAAATATAAAAAGGCACTTTTAAAGACTACTGTATCTGTCTTAGGGTTAGATTGACTGGAATTTTATTGCACACTATATAAAATTGTATTGGGCGATACATTAGAAGATTAGGGAAATCATAATCTACTAGAGAACCCAACAGCATCTGAAGTAGCTTCTCTTGAAAAGCATTTGCAACTGTGATCAGAGAATCAGAAAAATTATTTGCCTTTCCTTGTATTACATAATGTTAGCAAATTTGACCATTTTGCACTCACATAATCATTCACCTAAGTGAAATATAAGTGCTGAATATGGATGTAATTTCGTTCTGAGTAATATAAAATTATGTGAGGTACAAGAAGCAATGAATTTGGGCCTATACCTTTTTCTGTATAAAGGTTCCCTCTCCAGCTATTTTTAGGTTTTCAGCCTCGAGTCTAACCTTGTCTTTTATTCCGTTTTCACAGACCTACTTACCTAGCAATGAGTTCCATGAAATCCTGAAAGTTCGTCCACATGTAAAGAGCTCCATGACCAAGACCTATATTTAAAAAGTAGGAGAGAAAAAAGGATCTTTGAAGCTAACCCTAAAAGTGATAAGAGAACTCTGGGGAAATACATACAATGAAACACTCTATAATATAATGAAAAAAAGAGAGAAGCTAATAGTGCATGATTCATATCAACGCAGGTTATAACTCATAAATCAAAATCTGTATTGAAAGATCTTAAAACTGCATCAGTGTTTGAGGCAAAGCTGGTGAGCAGCATGATCCAACAGGCAGCCATTAGATAACATCAGACTGCAGACCAGGACATCAGACAGTAACACTGCCATAAAATGCAGAAATTATTTTAAACTTTTCTTGTTACTGGTATTTGTGAAATAAAATTGTTGTTCTTACTAGAATTGTTTTGTTTCATAGACAGGTGTGGCTGTAAGCATGAGATCATACAGTGATGCTTGCATTTTAGTGTCCACCCAAGAAAGCACTGAGTAATTTAGGACATATGAGTTACTGTGGGGTGTAGTTAGAGTGGCTGCTTTTAGATAATTTCTAGCTGTGATTTGTAGATAATGTTTTTCTTTCCCTTCTTGCTTAGGGGTAATTATGGCTGTATAGAAATTTAAGAAGAAATAGTTTATCTTTTTTTTTTTTTTTTTTTTTCATTTAGAGCACTTGGCAAAGGAAAACATCTCACTTTAGAGGTGGAAAACCTGAGGAATAATGAGATACAAGTCACTTATCCATGATGGTACAGCATTTCAGTGGCAAGAACAAGAAACAGAACCCAATAAAGCTGGTTATAACATTGTGTTTTCCTTCCTATGGGGAATTATGAGGTTTTGGAAAAACTTTTGCTGAGCAGACAGAAGAAAGGTAAACCCCCATCATTTTCATAGGATGCAAACTGCCTTCTTCCTTCTCCTGCCCATCCTGGAGAGCTCCATCTCAGGAGAAACAAGACTGAGTTTTTCAGCTAACTGTTTATCTTCTGGAGGGCATTTTGTCCCCTGGAAAGTAGAGTTGATTGGACACTTCTGGGCAGGCTGCTATAGTCTGAATTCTGTGTCTCTCTCTGGCTCTCTAACTAGGGAGAAAAAAAGATGGTTCTTTTCTCTCTTCCTGTCCTGACTTCAGTTCTGTGGTTCCTGGCACTGAAGATTTTTGTCCATTATTTTGACTGTTTCCTATGAGGAAATTATTCAGAAAAATTTCACAACCAGCTTTAGAACCCTGTTCATGTGGCTCCTAAAACCCAAGTTGGTCTGAATAATATTTTGTCTGTTGAGGACCTGGCTTTGCACAGAGCCTGTCACATTTTTCTTATTCTTCTGTTGCCTACTAGGCCCTAATTATTTTTTTTTTCCTGGCAAGCTAGGGCCTATGGATCAGACTCCCATTATGATAGATACTACACAAAAACATAGGAAAGACAGAATTCCTGCCCCAAAGAGATCATTTGCGCCCCACAGGTTTGCAATATTTAAATAGGCAGAGCAGCATTTGTTTAATAACATTTAGTAGAACTTGTAAAGACTATGACAGGGCCATCCTTCCATTGGTGGTGTTCTTTGGCATGGACACAGGCAAACTATGTGCTCTTCTGTTCTGACACTGCTAGAGAGCTCATTAAATCTCCTTTTTTGCAAGGAAGGCCTAAGGGCTATTAATTACTCAGTTTTTCCATGTATAAAATGGGTGGAATGCTACTAATCTGTTGACAAGTCTGCAGGAAGCTGTCCAACTGTGAAATGATACTGAAAATTTCATTTTCTCAGCAATGTTGTCATCTCCTCACATTTTTTTTTCTAAATAAGTTAGGAAAGCATTTCTCATTACCATGGAGACTAATATTTTATTGCAAAGATTGTAATTGCAAGCAAGTTTCAAGGTTGCAAGTGGATTTTCCAGAAATCAGGTCAATTGATGAAGTACCTGCACTCAGTGTTGTCTGCTGCAGTGCACATCACTTTCATTCAGAGTCTTATTTACATTCCAAGCCCCGGGGCTCACCTGCCAGCAAATCAATTCTGGAATTGTTGGGCTGTGATAGACTCTGCAACGGGATAATAAAGGAAAAATAACTTCACTGAAGGGTAAACTTGCTTGCATCTACCCCAGGGTATGTCAGAGTAGCAACATGTATGCAGGCAGTGACTGCAAAAGAATTGATGCCCCACAGGATCATATGTTGGCTTACCCACAGCAGGTTGTTCTTGTAACCACAGCAAAAGATATATGGCTCAGTGCATCACAAATCAAAGCCTGCCCAATAATAAGCATCTCTTGCAATTACTCAGTTTGATTTACTGAGAAAGAAAAAGAAAGAAAAATCTTACTGCCTTTTTTCCTCACTTATTTTTTTTAACACATTAAAAAAAGAGGTTAATTAATGTCAAAAAAAAAAAAAAAGACAGAAGAAGAAATGGCTCCAGTTTGCAAGCTGGAAGTAAAAATAGATACAATGCACGCCAGTTCCACACCCTGAGGCAAATATATGGAGAGCTTTCAGCAAGTTTGTCTCTCTGAACTTTCTGTAGAAACCTTCAGGCAGAATCCAAAGACATAAGAGATTTCTTGACTGCATCTTGGTGGAAGGACATTTCCACTCTTGTTTCTTACCTTTAGATTTGTCCCCTTCCAAGTGAGTCAGAAACGTCAAGAAATTCTTCCACAGATGCAGTGGCCTGCGTGCTAGGAAATCATCTAACATAGTCCAGACATCGATTATTTTCAATAGAGGTATCTGTGGCTTCAGAGAACCCTTGACAACCCACATGCATTTGGAGCATTTATATGTTTTTTTCAGCCTGATTGAGGGCCCAATTCTGAAAAGTGCCAAGTGCTTTTGTGCGTGTTGTCTTCAGTGGCTGTAGTTGTATAAAAGCCGATCAAGACTTTGGTGAGGAAGATAGGAACCAGGCAGAACTGTAGCCCTAACTAGTGCCTGCAGACATTCACATTATCTTCTAAAGCTTCCTTTTCCAAATGCAATTAGTTTGAAAACCATTTTGCAAGATATCAGCTGTGTCTGAGCAAGTTTGCTGTGTTTCACAGGATCAAGCCTTGGTAATGCCATATCCCTGGTGTCAAATGCCAACAGTCTGGTTTGTCACAAGGATGCAGTCCTATACCCACTTGACTAAATTTTCCCTCAGTACAACATATAGAGAGATGTCAAAAAATATGCTTGTGTAGCTTTAATGAATGAACATTTCTGAAGGAGCCAATTAATCTGAAAGGAGAAGTTTTTTGTTCCTACAAGACTATCATGGTGCTCACTAACAACAGAAACAAATGCAAAGAGCTTAATATAAGACTTCTAAACCCATTTGATGCAAAATGATAAGATGGGTTTAGCTGTATTACAACTCTTAAATTCTGGATTTCATGAGAACTGATACTGGGACACCATATTCTGAAAATGTATTTTAAAATACATTACTTTCTTTGTGTGTTTTATTAGCATATCACATTGGCTGAAATACTGGGCAGTAATCAACAAATGGTATACTGAAACATGAATAAGAATTCTATCTCCTCTATTTAGCAGAATGAGAGAGAAAGGAATAAGTAGAAGATAAGGAGAAAAAAATTAAGACCCAAGGCAATAATTACAGCAGGCAATAATTCCAATTATATTGTCCCAGAAAGTTCTACAACATGAATTTTTAAACATTTGCTTTCACTCAGTTCTGGTCCTTTAAATATGTGGCAAAAGATTAATAGCTGATGACTGCAATAATAACAAAAATTTTTTGTGCAACTCACTTGTGCTCATGCCATTTATTTTATAATTCCTTCAGGAACCATTATTTTATGTTTAGGTTTACCAAGACTCGTTCTGGAATGGTGCATCGTAGTCTGTATCAAATCCTTTAAGTAGTAAGGTAAAGCTGGATCATGCATGGTAAGATTTATTTTAAGTATTTATCCATCTTGGAAATAAAAAATATCCAGCAACTTTGAGAAAGAATTTCTAAAACCACTTGTAAAGGGCTGAAGGCTTCTTCTGACTAGTAGATAGAAAAGGATTTGTTAAGATTGTATAGGTTCAAAACATATTGATATAGTTATGCCAGGGGCTTCCCATGGTGTTGTACACTCAACAGTTTTGTAAAAGGGATTTCAGCTTCTGGAGCAGTGAAGCTGCTGGCACCATTCATGTGCACTACCTTCACACATCATTGCATCCATCTTCAAGCTGAGAGATGAGCAATAAACTCCCTAGTTTCAGCTTCATTTTTATCAGTGCAGCAATACCCCTTCCTGATTATGGTCTTTATGGTCTAATGAGGAAAGAAAAAACAACTTGTGGGGAAGGGAGTAGGTTTTCCCAATGGCTAACTTTCCTCTTGCTCTAAATTCCCCTGTGTGGCTCCACTGACTACAACTAGAGACTAATGAGACTAACCTTATTAGGCTACTAGAATTCCCATCACGAAATCAAAACTTATTTTCTGATTCCCATGCAAATAACACACCTCTACGCCATCCACTTTTATTATCACCTTTGTTTTGGCTTGTTTTGCTCTTGAAGGTATGTTGAGATCTCGCACATCTGTCTAATGCAAAAGGTGTGTTTCTCACAGGAAAGATCTTTTCTGCATGTTGTCATGTCTATGGCATTGTATCATTGGTAGTAATAATATCATTCCTTCTTTTTCTTGTTTCCTTACTGTATCAAAATTGTGGGATGGCTTATATTGGAACAAGGTAACAGCCCTCAGCCAAAATATGCTGGTAAGTTGCTCTCTGTGCACCCATTTCTCGAAAGAGCCAGCTTTCACCTTCAGCCTGATAGAAAACCAGGACTAAGAGCCTGGGTAGACATTTTTCATTTGTCCAAAGTTTAACATTTCCTCCAGCCTGTCTCTAATTTTCATGCTAAAAATTTCAGTGAAGACAGGCCAACCCAGAGTAAGTTCAGTGTGCAAACCATTTGGTTGTCGTTCTATTTATGCAAGAATATTTGTATTTTGTAGAACTAGTGGAATTATCAAGACCCAATTGTTGTCTTCTTCCCTGAAACTAAAATTTTTTAACCTTTGGCTTAGATAATTTACCTACCTAAGTAAATAAACTACCATATAAGTTGTACTTGAATAGTTCTCATACCTATTTCTCTTACAAGCAGCAAATAAAACAAACACATGTGAATAGAATTGTTACAAGTTATTTTCTAAATCTTTAAACATAGAAGCAACAGTACAGTTACAAAAACAGCTAGTCGAGAAGCTGCTTTCTGCAGGTAAATCTAGATCTTGTAGGCAGACGTATGTTACATTTGCACGTTCTAGGCTCTTCCCAAGGGTGCGTCACTGTCACTTCACACAAGTTTTGGTTCAAGGAAGATCTAGAGCATCAAAATTGGCTGCTTTAGATATGCACACCAGCTTCATCTTTGTTGTTGTTGATTATCCAGGTTTTGGAAGTAGGAGACCTTGTTTTGCCTGATAAAAACTGTAGTGAAATATATATTACTGTTTTTTAAACATGCAAAAGCCTAATCACTGTGAAATCATTCAGTATTAGTTGACAGTGTGTGTTAGTAGTAATAATTAACTCATATCTTAGCAAGAAAGAGTTCTCATAGGAGGTCCCCAAGGGCCACTTATGCGGGTGATGGTGTGTACTCGCTGGAGAAAGACTATCAAGGTCAATTGAAATACTTGAGGAAGTCCTTACCATTGTGAATAAGGATGGATAAGGAATCCATGCTCAAATTTGTGAGATTTAAGTAGTATTTAAAAATACCATTTAAATGCAGATTCACCATCATTCTTCTATCCCCTAAAATTAATTACCTCTCTGATTTGAGTGTGCCATTCAGCAGGGTGACAATTACCTTTTTTTCCATAAGCGCACCGCTGGGAGGGTTGTATGAAAGTACCTCTTGGATTTTATTTTTCAGGGGTACAGGAAAGAAAAAGCAACTGATCATGAAAACAATGTTCCTGTTTCCGAATTCAGCTTGCTATTTTCTGCATTGGGTTTATTGTTCTGAGTTCAGCCTCATGCTAGTCCAGCAAAATCCTACATCAGCAAAGATTATATATATAAAATAAGGCTGGGAAAAAAATCAGTTATTTTATTGGTATAGAGCTGTATTAATGTATGACATGAACGGAGTAATCCCTACCTGTACCACTTTCATGAGGCTAAGAAGAAGAGGAGAAGGCATAGCTTATCAGAGGGGGACAGTACTTCAGGTGTGTAATATACAGCAGAATAAGGTACCAAATAGGTAAAGTACATGATAGCAGATGAAGTATATGTAAGTGTATGTATACATGTAGACATATTTATACACAGACATACACACACATATATACATTTTTATATTTATGTATGTATCAGCGAGTGGGTGTATAATGACTGCTCAAAACACCTTCTCTGGAAGCTTGGAGGGAAATAAGAGCAGCTTTTTAACCATCTGCTGATAACTTCATTGTTATGTTTGAGCATTGGCCATACTGCTATTCTTTTCTGTGGTATTCATATAATACACTGCAGTTGTTGTGACTTTGGCATTTTTACATTAGAGGTTTTAAGCTTCTTTGTTGCAAGAGAGTGGAAGTTTTGTGGCTCTCAAACTCAATGTCTATTACACAACTGACTTGATTTCAGAGAATTGGATTTGTATTGCTAGACCCAGCTGAAGATCTTCTGCAGTAGGGATAGTGCTTGTTCGTGTAAGAGGAGAACAGGATTGTGTCTGAACAGCAGAGCAAAACACTTACTTGCACAGTAAGCGTATTCTTGAGACTGCATCCATTTTTTCTTCTGTCTTGTTAAGCTTTCAGTTTAGTAGAAGTCCAGAAGGGCTGCAGGGGAATTTATGCAGCATAAATGCATGAAAAGCCAGAGAATAATTTTGACTGACTGAGGTCAGAAGTAGATTTGAGTAAGACAGCATCACATGCACATACACATACACATACACATACATGTGTTTAGTCCATATGCAATATGTTTTGTTACAAAAGTAAAAGGCAAAGTTGAGGCAATTCCTGCTTCATCGGTGCATACATTCCTATGGGCTTGCAGTGGACTGAGTTTTTCAAAGACACCTTTGATAAACTAAATACAGAGCAAAGACTTGTCATATTTGACTTTTAGCAGTATACTTATGATGAAAACATGTAGCATATATATACATTATTGAACTATCTGCCATTGAAGCTATTTTGACAAGTATATTTGACACATATGCAAAGCGTTTCTGTCCCAAAAGATAGCCCAGTAATTTATAGGGATAAACTAACTGTCCAGCCACCCACTAGATGGTGGCAAGGAGCATAGTTAGGTAAAATTGTATTTACAGCACTATATGCATTATCTTTTTAGCAACAGAATCAGATTAATCTGCCGCTAGATTCTCTCCCATAGGTAGATGTTAGAGCTAATCCTGCTGAATAGTAGAAAAGTCTTTGTAGTGGTGGTCTAGGAAAATAGACCTGCCCATGCTGAAGAGAAGCAAGACAAGGAATAGTTGGGGAGTGTGTGAGGGTGCTAAACAGTACAAACAGTGCTACAGTTGAGATACCCCAGCGACAAAAATATTTCCCAGCAGTAGCTGTGTTATGGAGCTGCAAAAGTGCACTGATATCTTCAGAAAAACAGAACACACGTGGCAGCAAATGCTTCTTGTTCCTAAGACAGAAGAGTGATCCTGGTGGGTTAGAATACCAAAACAAAATCTATGTGACAGCTAAAGTGCCTGCCTGTGCCTTCCCCCTCACTGACCTGTGCTGCATTTCATTAGTTCCCTTCAGAGGTGGTGGTGAGGACAGATACAGTCAAAACTGGTAGCAGCAAATCCATACTGACCGTTTGCTAGAAGGCATTATACATAGCATATCTAGAACACCAGGCTCCTCATTTGTTGCCATAGGGGTGGTGATATTAAGAGAAGCAGTAAAGAGGAAACAATCTGTAGCTGACTTCTGAAAAAGTAATGCTGAACACAGAAGGCACCTTTACCATCTACATGCCTGGTTATAAAAACCAGATGGCTACCACAAAAGGATTCTGGTGCTTCATGGATGTTGTACATGTATCTGCTGCAAAGGGCTGGTTTGTATACATCGCTGATGGATTTGATTGCCTGTTTGTGAACAGAGCTACAGAAGTGCTGAGGGATCAGCAGAATTTATCAGCAGAATTTTGCTTGCACTCATGAATAGAACAGGGGTCCTCCCCCAGCATGGTATGTGGATCATAAATAACAAAACAGCATACAAAAGCTGCCCAAGAGGCAGAGTATCTGCTATTGCATTTGGTGAAGATTGTCTGCGGCAACGGCTGACAGAGACTGAATACAAGCAAAGTCAGTCTCACATTGTTTAAGGGAAAGGATGTGCATTGGTGAAAGATTTTTTTTGCTGTAGTCTACAGGAAGACTAAAATACATGGTAAATGAATGCAAGGAAATATATTGTACATGAAAGTACTTTACCTTAACCTTAAACAAAATGTTTGCTGAAGGTTCCCAGATTTTGATTCAATAGAAATGACCACAGTAAACTTTTAGGTGTCTTTATAGCCATGTAAAATTTCTTCATCACTCCAAGAAATGTGGAAAAGCAAGCTGTCTGAGAGTGGTACTTTCTCATTATCAAATATTAATCAAATATATGAGTTTAATCATGAAAGAAGAGGGAGCACATTGGAGAGAGAAAGAGCAATGGGAGACCATGTGACAAGGAGGGGAGGATTCTTCTGACTCCTCTTTAGATATCTATGATGCAGTCTGAGTCCTCATCTTTCCAGTGAGTGACTAATAGAAACTCTGCATACTACCCTCCTACCATCCACACAACATATTTTGGCACAAGTGGAGCTGAGTGTGATTTCACCACTTATCCCATTATAGAATGCTGGGTAGAGCACTGTCCTGTCTTCTTCAATCCCATTTTGCAAGCTGCATCTTTAATCTGGATGATAGCCCATCGCCCGTATCATTACGCATCCTGACCTTCTCACTAGTGTAGACACCATGCTTACTCCAGCTTTAAGTATGCCTTTTTTTACTAGAAAACCCTCACAACATTACACAATAGCTGCCATGTAAATTTAGACTGCCATGGTCTGTCTGCTTAATGATTTCTTCCATTTAACTACCTTGCTACACAACAGCTGCTATCAGAGTGCCCCTGTCTTCTCTTTCAGGCCTTATAGCACCAAGCTTACCCAGAAATAACCAAGTTTGGTTTTTAAAAAACCAATATTTTTCTTCGTATGTTTTTTAAACCACCAGTAATACACAGAGCAAGCAAATAAAAGGCTCTATAGAACACCTTATGTTCAAAGCTCTTGTAATGTTTTTTTTCTAGCACACAATTCAAATACATTAAAAAGGACTGACACCTGCAGTCACAGGTAATTATGTCAAACAAAACCATCTATAGGGTGATGAAGAAGGAATTAGGAAGGCCTCTGCTTCAATCACAATGGTTGGTTAAAGTTACAAGGGCCATAACTAGCTCTCAATTCCAGTCTGCATTAATAGCAATCCAGAAAATGTCCAGGCCCTTTATCATACTCTAAATTAAAGAGTAAGCTGCCCCCTGCTCCACACCCCTCCCCCCACCCCCCCACCCCCCCAAAAAAAAAAAAAAAGAAACAAGAAATGAACAAGTGCTTGTTTGTTCTTACCAGCAACAGAAACGCTATTTTGACAGTGCTGCCCACTGGATTGAGTGAACATGGATCATGTTGGACTTTCAACTACACTGTGTCTTCTGCATGAGCCTTCAAATACATTTGTGTTGCTGACTCTCAAATATGTAGCATGATGCAAAGCAAGTCACACTGTTAAATATTCTTAAAGTTACAGAAGAGACTAAGCTGTAAATTTGATATTGCCCTTCTTTAAGTTTAGATCTCATTTAGATCTAAAGCTCTGGGTTATGACCATTTACTCCTACACAACTCCTAAAAAGGGTAGGGATTTTCTCTCTGCAGTGGGAACACTGCCAAGGTGTAACGTTTCCAACAGCCATTAATTTCCAGACCACGACCAAGTATGTCTACATGATGTGTTGAGGGCAAATCAGTGGCTTGAGGGCAAACCATCAAGACTAAATTTGTGAGTCATGCAAGCCAGTCTGTCAGTGTGAACTCATCGGAACATACCCTGCAGATCATTCAGAAACCTACATTTTCTCTCATATTTGCTTGATCAGCATACCTGGGGACAGCATACATGGACAAGAGCGCCTGGAAGCTATTGTGTATGCAGTAAATGAATGGGAGGCAGAACATACCATGATCACAAGTGTGGTTCTTACACGGCATTACAGACAAAACTGTTGTCTTGTTTAACTACTACACAAACTCTTTGTTCAACAGTTAGCTGCCTGATACTCCTTTCATACCTGTTCTCAAGCTCCAGAGACCTTTCTTGTTATCGACAGGCTATGTAGAGGGTGTGCCTCTTTTAATATGCCTTACCTTTGGCAAAGATTGAACCCCTTTAGGAAGTTCCTGCTTAAAAACGTCATCCTGATTGTCTCAGAATTCACAATCTCTCAAGGCAAGCAATGTCACTCTGGAAATGATGGTACCTTTTCAGATTGGTAGGATTGCAAAATCTCGCAGTGCACAAAGTGTACTCTTCATCCCTCTTCCTCTCTTCTGGAACTGCTCCTGAAGATGTGGAATAGAGTTTTGAATGGGATTTATATCACCCCTTCTGAGAAGGCCATCGGATAACAGACAGTGGTAAATTTACATGACTTGAAGTGGCGTTCATGTAATTGAACATGCATAGCTCTTTATCTACATCTGAGCTACTCGTTCTGGGCTTCTTTACAGTCAACAAGAAGAAAAAAAGGCATCCCTGCATCCCCAGACTTATTTTAGAGATTTGCATTAATACAAGCTGAATCCTAATATAATAAAGTCTGTCTCCTTTGACAGTAGAAACTCAGTTCTCAGGCACGAGATCCTCCCAAGGATAGTTCCAGGAGCCAGCCCTGACAAAATCCTCTCAGTGTAACAGATTTTTTACTTTTTACTTAAAATCTTAAATACATGATACAATAAGCACCTAAAGAATAATGCAATACAAATAATACATTAAGAATTCATATCCTCAATATATGAAATGCATTAACAATAATTATGACAATAACTGACGGAGGAAAATCAAATGAAAAGGAGAGAATAAAAGTTTGAATTCAAAATATACATTTTGTCCAACTTACCATTATTAGGTAGTTAATCTATTGTGGTTGAATCTTACCTAATTTGCCTAAGTTTAAAGATAAAAATTTTAAAGAGGGTCTTGGGAAAGTCTGCAGATGGAAACCACAGCATAAGCATTGATTCAATAGCAAAGAAGTACTGCTGCAAAGCATAATTATTCTTTATTGTTTTAACTGTGATACAAAATCACCTTGATATATAAAATAGGACATTATCAATATCAAATTATATTAGTCTACATAAGGTAGATGAGTGAATCTACTGATACAAAACTGTCTCACTCTTACATGAGCTAAATGTTAAAAAGTACATTTGTGAAGGAGCTGGCTTCTCTGTTTTTTGCTCATAGGATGCTCTGACACATTTCTTGAGTGTGAATGTTCTCACAGTGTTTTCTGGCCATCTATTTCCTGTATACATTTTTTATCCATGTGTTGTTCAAGAGCTACTTATATTATTAACCCATAGTATTTAATAAACTAGGTCCCGATAGATTCATTAAGATTTATTGGGGGGTCTACAGAAGACTCCAGATGCTGCATTTCATACCTGCCAGCTATTTCTCTAATGTTTCTGATTCAAACTACAGATCCAAAGCCTTGAGGGCCATTGAGGTGTCTGAATGGGGAAAGAAATCCAAAAGAACTCCACGTTTTATCAAAATTTGCAGTTCAGTGTCATCTCTCATTTTAACACCAGTTATACACATGATCTTGAACATCATTTACTTTTCATCTCAAGACAAACCCCTGTGGATAATTTCAACTACCTTATTCTTGCACTCCAACACTGGTCCAAAATCCATTGGCTTCAGCAGGAGCTTTTCAGCTGACTTTCAAATGAGCTTTGGATCAGGTCCCCGGTAAATATGGATCAAATACAGGGGAAAACAGTTTCCTAGGACATTTTCTACCAGGATTCTCCATTTACCATTACATTTTATAATGATATCCTCTCCAGCTTTTCTCTCTGAAATTGCTTCAGATCAGTTGAAAGACCTTTTTCTCTTGTTAATAAAAACACATTTAAAATATCTCTTGCAATCTGGCCTGCTGTTACCAGCTGCAAAGTATGCTGTTACATTATGCATGATTCTTGACTGTTCAGAGTATGAAAAATCCCACCCTACTACATTAATGATTTTAATGTTATGCTAAATGTTTGCAGTTTATTATTTCTGAAAATATGGCAATCTAGTGATATTTACACATTTGTAATATGTGTTGTTAATAAGGATACCTATTTGGTATTAATAAAGTAAATTGGAAATTAATTTTCTGAGCATCAGAGAGATAATTTTCTAGTGCATCTGTTTGCAAAGAGGCTTCACATTAAAGAGGAGTTAGTCAGTGGAGATTGCTTACTGCTCTGGGGTCATGGGTTACTGAGTAATTTTACATTCTCCCCCTTTCATGTTTACAGATTTTGATAACTGTTGTGACTCACTGACCGTAAAATGAATGCTTAACTGCATTTATTACCTTTACTAGTTATTTGAATTTTGATTCTAGAGTCTTACAACTGAGGAGTTATATAGGAACAATGTATCCTTTCAAAACACACTTAGTAATGAATCATTACATTCCAAACTTCTGGCATTGGTTGGGCTTAACTTTTAGAATATCCAGCACTGTGCCAGAAAACGTAAAACATTAAGTATAAAGACAAGACGATCAGTATTATATAGTATATAATTATGTATAAATATACATATAGTAATAAATAAAAATTAATAAAGATCAGAATGAATGAACAGAAAATGGAAATAACTGCTCTGTAGATGGAAGCAAAACACATGAGGTTAATTTCCTCAGGATGAATGTATTGAGCAACAACAGACCTACTAGTGTAACATCAACTTTATTATGATGGAAAGAATAATTTATGGCATAAAGGTAAATAAAAATGGTATAAAATTCGATAAGTTTTGCCGAAGGAATTTTACTTGGAATAACTGAACTCATTTTTTGGATAACAGATTTTATAAAGCAGAGATATATGAAAAATCTAATTTGTTTGGTAACGAAGGATGGGATTCATCTGGATAAATGCACATATGCTCTTGAGACATCTATTCTTAAACTAGTAACCCCATGCTCCCTTTTTAGCAATGCCAAAAAATAGTTCCTTTTAGGGTATGATTCATCCCATATAAAGTAAACGTCTAAAATGTCAGATGAATCACACCTACAAGTGCTTATTTCTCTCCATTGACTGTAAAGTAAGCCAGGGGTGACTAGCTCAGCTGTAGATGACCAGCCTAAAGACATCTGAAGTTAAATGGGAGTAATCCTACTGAGACTAATTTATGAGTAAAGCATCTGAAATGATGCCCATAGGAAAGCGCTCATTAATAAGAGAGACGTATGAACTTTAAGACAGTTAGGTAGCTGTTTAAAGTGAAGATGGAAATGGGCAATGTTGAAAAAAAGATTTAATGTGTTGAAGGGAACTACTAGAAACATTTTTCATGAATCAGCCTTGGAGTGGATCTTAGTATTTTCTTTAATGGTTTTGGCATGAGAAGTAGGATTCAACTAATGATATCTGATATGGAACTGGGTCACACTGTCGATACAGAAGAGAACTAGAATGTAATACAGGAAAAATTAGATAACATTGGGAATAGAACAGTGGGAATCATGTGAAATTTAATACAACAAAGTTCAAATATTGCAGTGAGGGAAAAATCTGAAAATACCGTCTAGGTGCCTCAAGTGTATTTCGAAAGAACATAGATGTCTAATTTTAATAGAAAATTAAAAAAAAAATCTGTTCAATCATCTGTGTGCTTAAAAACCAATAGATCCTCCAGTTTTCTACTGAAAACGAATTATGTGCCTACAGTTTTTCTGTTCTGCATAGTACTGCTACTGTGGTTGAACTGAATATTTGGAAACTTATGCCTTGCCTGGGCTTCTTTGGGAGTTACGGTCTAAGGTCCCCGAAGACTGAAGTCTATCTAAGCATTTTGTAGTTATACCTAACAAATTAACAGTCAGTATTGCCATATTTCAAAATCATCAGATAGAAGCAGAATAGACAAGCCTATTTTCTGGTGAATGATATAGTTGCTTACATGCCTGAGAGCTATGCAGCCTAACCAATGCAGAACTTAACCATCTGGTTATGAGAAAGGCACTGCTCATTCTTCAGGGGCAGCAAAGAATTCAGGAGTTAGTGAGGCCAAAAGAGTATGCTAGGAGTCTCTTGCTTGCCAGCACTGATTTTTACCAAGGAAACAGAAGACCTAGGTCTGGCTTTAAGTTTTTTTGCCTTTTTTTAATCACGACTGCTTTACTCAGGGAAGTGTTGACAGGAACCCAGATGACTGTGATTCCAGTTCAGTGGTATTGCCGCTTGGTTACTCCCTGTTACTTGCTTGAACAGTGGCCCATGTGTACTAAGAGATGAGGGGTTAAAATTCCCTTCTGCCAATAGGCAGTTAACAAACCTGAACCCTGGTCGCTGTGGGAAAAATGAAACTCAAGTGTCCTATTGATCTGGTAAATGTTCTAATAATTAGTCTGTTCCTGAAGTCAGGCAAATTGTTTCATGGCCATCTTTTCAACCTGACAAGCCAATGGCAATGAGAGTTGTCTGTTGAAATGTTGCCCAGAGAGGCTGTAGATGCCCCATCCTTGAAAACATTCAAGGTCAGGTTGGACAGGGCTCTGAGCAATCTGATCTAGCTAAAGGTGTCCCTGCTTATTGCGGGGGGTTGGATTAGATGGCCTTTAAAGGTCCCTTCCAACCCAAACTATTCTGTGATTCTATGAATATGGAAGTCTGTATCTGAATAGTTGTCTAGAAACTATCTATAGGAACACCTATAATGTGATTTGTGACTTGTCTCATCTCAAGATAGACACCTAAAAGTGGACAAATCAATCTTCCTGGGAGTGCTTATTTCTCTCCTTTGAGTATAAATGGAGCCTAGCTATCTCATCGAGATGTAGATTTTGTAGATGAGACATTAGAGGTCTGCATGTGTGTAACTTAGGTACTTCAAGGCAAAAGATGGTTTTCATCTCTGGATCCATTTCACATCTGATCATATGCCTGCATTCAAAACCTAAGTTCTGCAGAATTCCCCGTTCCTCTCACTTGGCATTGCTCATGGTACAGTGTAGATACTGCTCCCCTCAGTGGATTGGCTGTTGCAAAGCTCATGTAACCCATACACCTTTTCTATAGACTGCAGGCACCTGACTCAGCCTTTTGGAGCTCACTCTTCAATTTTGTGGTGATGGAGTGTTGAATATCACATTGCTTAAGACAAATGAGCTATCAGGGTATCCCAGCACTTTCAAAATGCAGGGATCTAGTGACTAGAAACCCAGTCCTGGTGAGAGTTCAGCCAACAGCAGATGGTGAATACCCTGTCCTGCTCTCACATGGCATCCTGCTCTGTATATTGCATGGAGGAAAAAGTGCAGACATCTGAATCTCAGCTCCTTTGTAAAACTCTCATTCCCACTTCTCAGAAGAGACGAATACTACTTTAATTCACAAATTGTTGACGTGAAGCATCAGCTTCAAATTGATGAGCTAGAGTTCTGTGACCCAAAAGTTAATTGGGAGGAAGCTAACTTTTTATTTTTCCACATCAGACTCTGTTTTCTTAAGCAGCACATTTTAGTGCCCTGTTCTTTGTCATAATCTTTTCAGCGTCAGAACTCATTTTTTCAATCAGTCACCTGCAGGCAGTAGGGGCAATGATTTTGTTGTATGATGATTTATGAGGGTGAACAAAGAATGACTGGTTTTGTATGGCTTGTATTTCAGAAAATTCTGAAGGCTTAATGTCACCCAAGAAGTGAGCATACAGAAAATGATGGCTCTGGTGTTTAAAACAAAATAAAACAAAACAAAAGAAAACAAAACAAAAGAATCCTTCAACAAATTTAAAAGCAAGTGAAACAAAACCAGCACAAGGAGGGTGATAATTTATGTGCCTTTCTGACTGATGATTCATTCTTATCCCTGCTGGGTATATATTTTGGAGAAGAATTTAGAATACCTCAAGCTATTTTCCTTCTTTTGCTCACTTCTCATCTGTATCACCAAACATCCCTACTGTGTGTTTTGGTTCTGAGGAGGAGGGGATTCTGTAGCTCTGTGTGAATGCCTTGGATGGGGGCCAGCTATCACTGCAAGAATAGGAATAGATTATATTTAATGCCATTTTCTTGTTCTTTTTAACTCCACATCACTCCTGACATTGTTACACCAGAGCTCAGAGAAGCTAGCTGCCTTTTGTGTTATATTACAATAGAAGTCCAGTTAAATTTCTTTTTTTTTTTTTTTTTTTTTACCACTGCTGTCTTTTGCCATTTTCTTTCCTTCTCACGACTCATCAGTCTTTCATCAAGGCTTGGGTAAAAATTTTAACACACTTTCATACTCCTATCAAACCTTCTGCAATGCCAGCTATTCCCATGAATTCTGAAAAATTGGACTCTCTCCAGGAGAATGGATTGAAGCATTGAAGAAGGTCAGCGAAACATCATTTTTCATTTTATACTGCTACACTGGCCACAACTGCTCTGCTTTCACCTTTTCTGTGGTAGTTGCTCTTCACTGCCCTAAGCTATAGACCTCAAGCTGACAGAGGGAGCTGAACTTTTAGAAGAAGGTGAAGACACAAGCTGCCTGCTGCTATCATCAGTTGCAGGGGAAGCTAGATTGTGCCTGGCTCTGGGCAGCAGATGTTCATGAAGTAATTGCCAAAACAGCATTTGGGGAAACAATACATGTGTTACTTGGCACCAGAGTACTAGGGAAGCCAATAGGTTGCCCACTTCTTCACTCAACACAGTGACATACAATGAAGTGGAAGATGAAACTGTGCAGTTCCAAAGTCCAGCAGAGAATAAAGACCTAGGAATGATTTCCCAGACCTGTCAGTTGTGCATCCTGTGCAAAAGCTGAATGGAAATTATTCCAAGCTAGTGTGGTGTATGCATAATGCATGGAAAAAAAACGTAAAGTGTTAGTGCATATATAAGAATTACCAGTTCTTCTCTGGTACAGAAGAGTGCCCTTTTTCCTCTTCCCTAAGCTGACTATATAACTTCTTACTCTTAAGAACAGTTGACAATCACAACCGTGTTTTATCCAGGTAGCTAGGAAATCGCTCTGGCCCTGTTCTTTTATTCACGTGTGACATGTCAGAGTAGAAAGTTGTAACTTGTTTAAGATCTTCTATCAAAATGCTTTTAAATTGTACTTGGAAGTAAAAGGTTCAATTTGGCTTCACTTTTTTAACACAGCTATTAAACCTAAAACTGGAATAAAACCAAATAGGTTCGTCTGTAATTTTTAAAGTGCTAATAAAAGCTGGAAAATTCAGAACCAGGATTTAATGCCCAGGGTAAGTACTGCAGAAATTCTCATGCAGCAGCTAACCTTACATAACAGCTCTGGGGATTTACCTCGTTTCCTAAAAGAAAAAAAAACTTTTCAATAAAAGTTGAATAAATAAAATTAAATAAAATTTGAGATCTCCAGCATACTTTTTTAACACCAAAGAAAGTCTTCTAGCTTCAGAGTGATGCTAAAGGAAATTCACTGTCCATGTTCTTTCTTCTGCCTCAGAACTTTAATTTCATATCCCTCCTTAATACAGTGTTGTGAGGGCTTTGGACATACTTTTTTACTCAGCAGTCAGTTTGGACTTCAGTCAAAGGATTTTTCACAGAATCACAGAATGTTAGGGTTTGGAAGGGACCCTGAAAGATCATCTAGTCCAACCCCCCTGCCAGAGCAGGACCACCTAGAGTAGATCACAGAGGAACATGTCCGGGCGGGTTTTGAATGTCTCCAGAGAAGGAGACTCCCTTGATTTCCCTGTCTTTGTAGCATTTGGTCAGTGGTAGTCATTATCGGGACAACTGCATCAAAATAAATGTCAACCTAGGGAAGCCCACCTTTCTTTCAGCTGTGATCACTTCAAATGATATCAGTGCCCCAGCAATCTCTCAGTAGTGTAAAAATGTCTGAATGCTCCTTTAGTAAACATTTTGTTCTTCATGCACGGTGAAATGAGAAAAATATGTTAAAAACAAAGAAACACGTTTTGTTTTAATTTTGAGATGTTGCATTTAAATGTGCGTGTGTGGTTTCTGCATTAATTCATTAATAAGAAAGTGTACTTCACCCAACGTAGGCTGTATAAAAATCAGTTCTTCACTCTGTGAGGGTGTCTTGTGGGGCATTGGCTCCATGGGTGCTGAAGACTTGGAAGCTGAGGGTGGCTCCCCATGAGGCTGGTAGGTCAGGGTCTCCCCAGCTGGGACCTGTCCCACCACCCCAGGCAGGGAGTGGAGCAGCCCAGGGGGCTGCCAGGATGAGGCAGGTGCAAGGTCAAGCTGGAAAGTCAATCCACAAGTCAGAGTCCAGGTGTGGACTGGTGGGGCCTGGGGCCAGGCAGGTGCATGGCTGTGATGCAGCAGGGGCTGTAGCTCAGGCAGGGCCCAGCCTCAGCCTAAAAGTAACTTCCATGGGGATGGGTACAGCCCTGGATGAGCCCTCCCTGTGGGATATCTGACAGCCTCTCCCAAATGTCACCAGAGGGAAAGGGGCAGCCTCTTCCAGTTCTCCCTGGGGAAATCAGCATGACCAGATGCTCATACACTAAATACAAGTGGCATGGGGAACAAGCAGGAAGAATTAGAGATCTGTGTGCAGTTGCAGGGCTATAACCTTGTTGGGATCGTGGAGATGTGGTGGGATAGCTCACACAACTGGGTGCAGTGGATGCAATGGATGGATGGAGGCTCTTTGGAAAGGAAAGGCCAGGATGGCAAAAAAGAGGAGATGCCCTTTTTGTGAGAGAGCAGTGGGAGTGTGTGGAGCTCTGCCTTGTAATGGATGGTGAGCCAGATGGGAAGTTATGGGTCAGGATTAGTAGGCTGACCAACATGAGTGACATCGTGGTGAGTGTCTGTTATAGATCAGGAAGAACTAGATGAGGCTTTCTCCAGACAACTGGAATAAGCCTCATGTTCACAAGTATGGATTCTCATTGGGAACTTTAAACACACTGATATCTGCTGGGAGGGCAACACAGCTGGGCATAAGCAATCCAGGTTTCTGGAGTGCATTGATGACAACTTCCTAACACAGGTGATCACACAGCTGACAAGAGGAGATGCTCTGCTGGATCTCATATTCACAAACAGGGAAGAATTGCTTGCAGATGTGAAGATTAGGGGTTGCCTTAGCTGCAGCACCTGTGAGATGATGGAGTTCCAGAGGTTCCTTCTCCAGGTTTCCTCCAGTGAGGACTGGAAGAGAGCAAATGTCACTCCTGTCTTCAGGAAGGGCAAGAAAGAGAATCTGGGGAACTGCAGACTGGATGGCCTCACCTCAATCCCTGGGAAAGTGTTGGAGCAACTAACCCTGGAAAACATGTCCTAACATATTAAGGACAAGAAGGTGATTTGGAGTAGACAGCATGGATTTATAAAGGGGAAATCATACATCATAAACCTGATCCTTCTATGATGAGTTGACTGGCTCACTGGACAAGGAGGAGTAGTAGGTGTTGTTTATCTTGACTTTAGCAAGGCTTTCAAACCTGTCTTCTGTAACACCCTTGTAGACAAAATAAAGTCTAGATAAATGAAAACAGGGCGGCCTGAAACCTGGCTTAAATACCAGTCTCCAAGGGTTCATTCAATTCATAGCCTAGATGGTGGGACAGAGTGCAGCAGATTTACAGATAATTAAAAACTTGGGGGATTGCTTATTAGATATGATGGTTGTGCTACCATATAGAGGGACCTCAATGGGCTAGAGAAATGGGCAAACAGGAATCTCATGAAGTTCAACAATGGCAAATGCAAAAGACCTGGTGGGTCCTGAGAGACAATATGCTCTTGCAGCAAAGAAAGCCAAAAGCCCTCTGGGCTACATTAGGAAAAGTATTGCCAGCATATCAGAGGAGGTAATCCTTCTTCTCTAGTCAGCATCTGGAGTGCTGGGCCCAGTTCTGGGCTTCTCAGTACAAAAGACATATGGGACATACTGGAGCTAGTCCAGCAAAAAGCCTCAATGATCATTATGGGGTTGGACCATCTGACATGTGAGAAGAAGCTGAGAGAACTGGGACTGTTCAGCCTGGAGAAGAGAAGGTTCAAGGAGGGATCTTATCAACATGTATAAAGGCTTGAAGGGAGGGTACAAAGAAGAGGGACCCAAACTCTTATTTATGGTGCCCAGGGACAAGATAAGACAATGGACACAAACTGAAATAGAGCAAATTCCATTTAAACGTAAGAAAACTTTATTTTCCTGTAAGGATGGTCAAACACAGGGGTGGGTTGCCCAGGTAGGTTGTGGGGTCTCCATCCTTGCAGACATTCAAAACCTGACTGAACATGCTGGAGGCTGTAGAGCTTCTACAAGTTGCCACGTATCATAACTTCTTATTCCACCAGTGCCATCTACTGTATATGAACTAGAAACAAACACCTCAGGAAAAAATTGTAATTTGCAGAAGTACAGCTTTTTGCGTATTTACTAAATCATCACATTCTGACTGGAGGAATTGCAAAGAACAGATGCTAACTGATACAGCAGCTCACACCCTACTGAGAGAATAATGTGGCAGTCCTTGCTCTAATTGCTAAAATATATTTAAATTTAAAATGGCCTTACATTGTTTCATTTCTCTGTGTTATAATGAACATTCATTTCACTGAATGATCCAATAGAAAAATTTGCTTTAGTTTTTACCCAAATTTCCTGAGGGCTTCAGAACAATAAACACTTTGGCTACACCTATTGGCATTTACTGCACAACAGGGATATGTTCCTCCCATTCTGCTACATTGAGGCAGAAGAATATTATCACCTACATATCTCATTGTTACTTCCATTACAATTGCTCTCTTGTGATGCAATTCAGAAATGAGGCATTTTTCATTAATGTAGTTTACCATGGAAACTCATGCGAGATAATCTACTTCTGCTGTGTCTATTGGTAGTAGAGAGGACTTTATCCTCAGATATCACTGTGTTTCCTGGCACCATATTCTTCTGTCATGCTCTTGGCTGCAAACAAGACTAAAGCAATAGCACTCATATATGTGCAAGTACATGTGCGTGTATATATGATTTATACATGTGGGTGTATGTGCAAGCCTGCACATGCTTATACACACAAACACGCATGTGTCTGTAGAAGTATGTGGTCGAGGCAGGTTATGCTAGCTTGATCCTCCAGCACAGTCCTAGTCTAGACAAAATCATCTCACTGTCCCTTCTTCATGGTGGGAAGAGCTCATAGGGACCTTGATGTCACCCACTACCCTGTGGAAGGCTCAGCAGAGCTCCCTCTTTCCAGCCTGGCATAAGAGTGCTGAAGAGTGCACTTAAGGGGCATTTCTTAGGTGAACAGTACTTTTGCAGGAAAACTGTGAGTTTGGTTTGATTTAAAGTGTTTGTGAAATCGAGATTCTTTCTGAAAAATGAAGATGCTTCGTTCTGGTGTTTTCAAAGTGCTGTTTCAATTTGTATTCCAAAACCATGTTTCTCTACTGCATTTAACAAAATTTATTTTGATTAAGAGTAGTAATAACCTTACAAATTTGCTAAATAAAGGGAGAAAAATGCCTTATTTGGGTTCGATTAAATTTTTTTTGTTACCTTAGGTGCTTTTTTCACTTCTTCCTATTCCAGTGAGGGCAATTAGATGATAATGCTTGGAATTTACTTGAAATGCTTTTCTTTTCTTTTCTTTTTCAAAACACACACTGATTTTCCAAGCATTGTTCTTGGGCTTTTTAAAGTATCTGCACAAGGCTTAATCTTTAGTGAGTTTAATTTGCATCAGGCTTGGCTAATATGAGCCTGACGTAATGTAACCTCAACCTTAACTACGCTGTGGTTTGCATGTAGGGTAGATTAGATGATTTAATCCTATTTGATCTATTTAACCCTATTGGATAATCCATGAAGATGATTAGTGGGCTGCAGCACCTCCCCTATGAGGACGGCTGAGAGAGTTGGGGTTGTTCAGCCTGGAGAAGAGAAACCTCTGGGAAGGCCTTATAGCAGCCCCCAGTACTTAAAAGGGGCCTGCAGAAAAGGTAGGTAGGGACTCTTTCATCAGGGGGTGATAAGATGAGGGATAATGGTTTCAAACTGAAAGAGGGGAGATTTAGATTAGAGATTAGGAGGAAATTCTTTACCATGAGGGTGGTGAGACACTGGCCAGAGAAGCTGTGGCTGCCCCCTCCCTGGCAGTGTTCAAGGCCAGGTTGGATGGGGCTTTGAGCAACCTGGTCTGGTGGAAGGTGTCCCTGCCCATGGCAGGGGGGTTGGAACTAGATGGTCTTTAAGGTCCCTTCCAACCCAAACCATTCTGTGATTCTACGATCGCATCGATTATATTCCACTGTAGGTAAAACCTTATGCTAACACATTTTTCTCCATCTACATCTGGGAAAAGGTGAAATTTAATCCAATTCCTAAATAGTGAAGCTTGGGCTACCTGCTCACAGGATACAGCAAATCAGTGGTGCAGCTGGGAACTTAAACATGGAGTTAGTGTAGTTCTTTAATGGCAAATCCATCCTTCCTATATAGCAATTGATATCAGAAGATAGGTCAATTTAATGTAAAATAGATATAAGAGATATAATAGATATGACCAATGTTATATTTCACCAGCTAATGGATAGCAGACAACCTCTGAGTGAACTTTCAAATCTGTTTTTGCTGGTTATGGATAAAGTTGTCCAATAAATAGTTGGATATCTGAAAAATAGAAGTCTTTGGTATAGATTTGCACCCTTCATCTCTTCCACAGGAAGCATCCCCATTTCTGCAAGCTCCTGTGCCTACCCCTGCAGGGTCTCCCTTCATCTCCTTTCCGGTTCCCACATTCACAGTACTGTAAATTTCCTCAACGTCTCCTTTAATGTTCTCTACAGTAATTTACTATCACTAATAAAAGAAGTATTTATGAGAATTATGACAAGATGACAATTTATTATGATAAAGAAGTCTTAAAAATACGAGCCATCTGTAATCTGATGCAGGAAACGGTTTGAAATGGTAGATCAGAAAGGTGAATACTGCTTGTATCTCAGTGGCTGGCTGACACTGAAACCCGAAAGTGACTACTTCAAACGTAAATCTACTTACATATTTAATTATTGACATTTTACATTCTATTAATCAGGAAATATGCTTCTTCAGTAACTCCTAAAATAAGAGCTTAGGGACAACTGAGTATAGCATTATTTATTTCAATGTTTTATTCAATCAAATTGAAATTACCAGGACTTAGAATTCTCTCTCTACTTTCCATACAGAAATCATGATCCTTGCTGTGGATCACAGGTTCAGGCTTCCTCATGATACAGACCCCTTGCCAATACAAGGTTGCCAAACTGGTTTGAAATATATTTGTTTACTTGTCTTTCCATTTCTTGATTTTGAAGAAGCGGGATTGTATTTAGTTTCAGTGGTGGAATGGTCCCTCACAAAAAAGACAAAAGTGTTTTTTCTTATTTCTTGGATTCTTCTTTCCTTGAGGAACCTGTAACTTGCTGTGCTTTAATTTTGTTTTATTTTATGTTTCCTGTGCCCTCACAATGGCCCCTGTGGTGCTTATTCACAAATCTTGCAGGTGAGAATTTGTACCGTATAACCTGGAATACAGGAGTATTTTTCTGCCCTCTCCCTTTCATTCTGGTAAGACTCAGCTCCCCATCCTGGCAGTTGCTGAAGCCTAATCACAGTACATGTACGGTAAGGTATTTCCTTCATAGCTGTGCTGGTACCCTGACATCTTTGGCCTCATAAAAGAAGACTAACACTGCAATTAAAAGCGGAGCAGGAAAAGAGTAGAAATTGAGGTTCTCAGATCCAGTCAATTAAAATGTATTGCTTCATGTAGTTACAGGATAATGAAAAGAATTCATTTTTCACAAATCAGTTTTTCTAATCTCCTTTTGTGGCCTACATCTTATGCACTCTTGTAATTTCTTTTAATAAAATGTATGGCTTTGCACTGTTTCACATTTTTTCCCTTTTTGATGTACAACACAGGGTACATTCTCTAGAAACAGATGAAAATGGTTTCCTAATGCTGTTCCCAAGATTACTCCTGTTTGCAAGGCAATTTTTTAGAGACATTTACATTCTCTATTCTAATCTATTCCATCTCTGGCTGGCAATGAATGCCCACGTTGAATATAGTTATTGATCAAAAAGATTGTAAACAAATCTAAACCATGTGTTTATTAATGTGTCTTGTCAGAATAGAAATAAAGAAAAACATTTGACAAAGTAGATGGTGGTGAATAGCCTCATGTCTGTTTGGCCTCTCTTCTACATAGGTGCCCTGACAGAAGCTCATGGGTCAAAACTAAGGCTGTAACATGGATCTAGCTGTTGTGGTTTTGACAAGATAGGCAGGGTCTTTGTTAATCCATATATTTTTCTCATATAAAAAGGTTGTACTTATTTCAGGCAGCAAAGGGTAAGAAAAATTTCAGGGTAAGAGATATGTAGAGTGCAGCAGGGCAATCTGCTGCCTCTTTTCCAGACCAGTAGACAAGCTGAAATGCAGACATTACGCATACCAATTTTTTCAGGAAGCCAATAAACATGACATGTTAAAGTATCATTTCACAGATAGGAAGCATCATATGAGACAGGTAAAGGAAAGATCAGACAGGTCATCTTGGCTCTCTACCAAAACCTTCCTTCTTGTGTCAATGCCCTGCTTTGGGCCAACCATTACTCAAGTTTTTGCTTGAACTCTTGTTCGTTATAAAACATTGGTAACCTTTCAAATGGCCTATACCAAAGGTACTTTTAACTATAAAAAACATAAGCATATATAAACTGGTTGATGAAAATTAGTGGTAGGATTTCCCAAGTTTTCTCTGCGTAAATTTTTATTATAGATATGGCATTAAGGAGGTTAAAAAAAAAAAGCAAAGAATCAACTCACACTGGCTGCTTGTCTCTTATTTATCAGATTTTGCAGGAGCACGTGGGCTGGAGTCTGGTTTTAATTTTCATGCCTTGCATACATTTCCATTGGCCTTTTAGCAAGAACCAGCAGAAAGCTGGAGCCTACCCGGGAAATCTACTGTTTTCAAAATCACAACCTCCAAGTGACACTCGGGATAGCTCTGGTCAGGTGCATGAGTGCACCCATACAGCCTAACTGCCCTGAGCAGCCTAATCTGAGATTCCCCACCTATGTATCCCCCTTCTCATGGTCCAGGAGCCCTGTTTCAACATAGCCCTTGGCACCCAGCCCTGCCCTGAGCTATGCTGCGAGTGTGCCTGTGCCCAGCCTTGTCTCCTGCCACTCCGGATGTGACACCCCAGCTGGACCCCAGTACTGGCTCATCACTTGCTCTGTTGGTCTGTGGACCCTGTTACTAGCCCCTGGCTCTGCCCTCTGTGCTGAGACCCTGTGGGATGGTTCCCACCGGGGAGGGCACGGAAACTGGTGAGGTTCATTCAGTTGCTGGCTCAGCCCTCACCTGTACTGCTGCTCCCTGAGTGCCCTTCTCAGAAGAGTGGCTTTAGGACTAATCTCATCCTTATTTACGGCATAGCGTGTGGGCCCTTTGTCCAGGTCCACCATTAGTGATGATGCCTGTAGGAACAAAGACTATTATCTCAGTGAGCACTCCTGGGAAGACAGCATAGTCCTGGTCAATATATAACAGCTTGTGAATATATTCAGAGAATTACAAGCAACCAAGTGAGGTGCTTGCCATGCCTTTCCTAAATACCTGGTGGTTGTTATTGATCTTTGTAAGTCTGTGCCTGGGTCATAAACTGAACATGCAATGTCTAGACTGGTTACAGAGATTTCTTCAAATTAGTACTTTGATTTTCATGGCAATATCTTTTCATCTCTCTAGAGAAAGGGGCTCGTGATCTTCTCCATTTCAAGTCAGGCTATCAGGGTGTTTCTGTGAAGGTGACTGTATTTAGCTCCATGCCAGTATTTCATTGGTGGTAACTGAAGCATAACATGAATGTGTTTTCTAGACTGAGCTGATTTCTTAGGAACGGTGTTTGCTAAGCATCACCTTTATTGTATAGCTTTCATCAAAATGATCAAACAGGAGACAAGCAGCTCAAAGATTAATCACTCTTTGTGAACTGCTCCGTGCACTTGGCTAAAACCATCTCAGCTCTCACCGAATGCAGGGGTTCTCTATGAAACAGCACAGCAGAACCCATAAGTTGAACAATGATCCAGATTTTCAAGAGTCAGCAGGACAGCAGCAGAGGAAGCAATGAATGTAATTCTCCAAGGGTCATTTCCCTGACTGAAAACAGTCTTTTACTTGCACTATCAAATTTCATTTTATGCAGCTTTGTATGTATGGGAGGCATTGCCTTTCAAATGAATAGTATTTTGTGGGTTATTATCACTTCAATCCCCCAAAGAGTTAGGCTGATTTTAAGAAAACAGCATCTGCCTATAAAGTTTTACTTTCTTCTCTTGGATTTTCAATATTTTTTGGTGCAAGAAAGTGGCTTTTTTATTTTTTACATTTTAACCGATTTGAGGTTTGGGGTTTTTTTTTGTGATGTGTACCAAAACAGTATAAAATGTAAGAGTGATAGCAGCGTGTAACCAATAAGCATGCCTCTTAAGCTCCTGAGTTACAAAATCAGAGCAGCTTATTTCAAATGAGAGAAAGAAGGAGGGAGGGAGGGAAGGAGAAGGTTGTGACATGTCTTCGTCTTCCTGCTACCTGGTATTCCCTTTTCCCATGTAAGTAGTCTGAACCCAGGGATGTGACATTGGGGCACTCGTAGGAAGAGTGCCATCTGTCTAATACAATGAAGTAAAGTTTTCAGGAGGGGAAGTGGGGTGGGTGGAGGTTGGTGTTAGGTAAATATGGATAGACTGAATTTGTCCTCAAAGTCACACCCTGCATGTCAGTGTAGAGACAGGATTTGGTTTCTTCTGTTGTAGCTGCTCCAGTTTATAAAACGTACTCAGACCTGAATTCAAGCCCGTGCTCCAATTTTTATTTAGAGTATTGCTGAGAACGCTTAGGTCCGTTATCCTCTTCAGCACCTCTTGTAACTAATTTGGGTTGCCATGTCTAATCCTTGTTTGTTTCTTGTTTTTAGGCAGCTTGTTCTGCTGTTAAGAGCTCCTCTGAAAAGCAGCTGGGCATAGACAGACTACCTCAAGGCCACCATGGGCTTGTGAAATGTGGGTGTTACAGCATTTCGTATTTCAGTGTTCCAGTCCCTCTATCTAAGCCTATAGTCCTTAGTGCTTAAGTTTTTAATATAATAGGTGCTGCTTTATGACAAACCTGGATAATGACATATCTTAGAAAAATGCATATTACCCCTAATGAATCTTCTCATCTTTCATGATCATTAATTACTTGCTAAATTCTCAAGGGCCTAACTAAGAAAATACTTAACTGACTGGTAATGCAGTGGCCAGCATAAAATTCATTACTGCTTAAGCATAATGCATTGGTCTCCAGGGTATTCTGTGAATAGTGTATGTCTTCAACATGTTTTTCAAAGAGGCTACACAATGGCTTGGTGAGGCAATTAATTTACCATTTATGTTTCATTCCAGAACAGAATGTTTTCATATCATATTTTCATAAATGGGAGTGAATAATTTAATCTTGGGTCTATTGTTAGAATTTAATGGTCAAACCAAAACAAAAGCTCCACAGCCCCAGACACCGGTCTGTTTCTTTTAATGTTTTATATGTCTTAACATCAATGCATCAATATATATAATGAATAGACGAATGAATAAATTAAGAAAACATACTGTCTGTTCTTCTGTAGCTCAAATGTGTTGCAATGATTTATCTGATCTCCGTAAAGTGCTGGTTACTGCTGCTGAAAATATTAATTCTTCACAGAATGAAGCATTCAGCTGCTATCATAGCCCCAGGCAGTTTTTTCACATCTGAATGCTAGGAAGATGCACAAGATTTATTTTCTGTGTGGGAACACATACCAGAGTCCAGTTTTGATAATGCTTTTTACGCCCTGTTATTTTAGCATACATTATATGGCCCATTTTCTACTGAAATTTTGGCTACTGCACCAAAGAACTATTTTTGCTATTTGTTACTTATATAATACACTGCTGATTAATTCATGTTTTTTCTAGTCACATTACAGATTTTAATTGCCAGTAGTTAGCTGGTGAGGTATCTTAGCACACTAAAGAAGTCCTAGAAGTGTAGTTCAATTACCAGGGCTATTGAGCATGTCAGAAATTACAAGGAGAGATGAGAGTTTTATGGTTCTGGATCTCAATGTGACAGGTAATAACGTTGTTTCCAGGATGGTATCACCTCTCACAACAAGACAAGTGTAATACTATTGTCTAATCTCTGTAATGGAGAAATTTTATTGTCCTTTTTTGCATTTCTCTGAGTGCTATTTGCTGGTGTGAATATTCACATACCATCCACTGTTTGCCCTTCTAAAATATACACTGCACAGCTGCAAAAGGGCATGGAATAACACTAATTTTTTACATTGTATGGAAAATGCATATAATAATGTACAGAATCTATTACTTTGATTGTCATGAATATGCCTGGAAACAAGGAAAACCTAAGAGAGAACTTATTCAAGACACTGTTGGGACCAAAGTCATATTTCATTAGAGACTGCTTCAAAGTTCTTCTTATCCATTAAAGAGACTTAAATTACATGGCATGAGCTACTAACCAGCTGCACTATAATATTATGCAAGGTTTTCAATTGCTCGGAGAAGCAACACTCTACACGATATTTAGTTATTTGTGGTTTTATGCTAAGCTTTGCAATCTGGTACTGTCACTTGCATTAATGCATTAACAGTTTGAATATTTATGTTGACTCATGCAGCTGCAATTTTTGTATTTTCGGTTACAACAAATAAAGCATACTCCTATAAAACTGCAGTAGCTGTAAGGTAATGATACTTTGTCCACTGCTGGAAATCTACCTCATACACTGACATTTGCTAGGTAACTCAAGAACTCTCCTTCTACTATATGTAATTTAATAGCTGGTATCAGATGACTTTCTCTAAGGGGAAGAGATGAAAAGAATTAGTGGCCTGTCTAAGGAATAATTGGGATAAGCTTTACATATTTCATTAGAAATAAAAGGCTATTTAAACACTGCAGAATCAAAACGGGGCCAGTCATCACCTGGGAGCTGTACATAGATAGTGTGCTCCTCTATTCTCTGTTTTAGTTTTGATTCCAAGTTTTGCCAAAAGAAGTTGAGGACAAACTTGTAGCATTTTTGCACCTGTAAGATTTTGGTGCTGTCAGGAGCCAGTGCAGCATTAGCACAAGCTGGAACCATGCTAGGTGTTACAAGTAAGCACCAGGTCTTTTTTTGCAGCCCAGGCTGTAGCACAGATTGCTTTGGCCACCATCCTTTCCTTATTACTATGTGCCTCACTGCCAGATCACACTTTGTTACAGTGCATGAGTGAGATCTGGACAGAACTGGTGGACAAAAGCTCCATCATCAAGAAATAATTTCCATTTGCAGAAATAGAGACAGATGTTTTATAGCCCTCTTCTACATCCACACCATTGGAGCTAGAACATAGGCCATGAGTGTCTGTGTACAATTATCTTTCATCCTTTTCTTTTTGTGTTTGAACTGTGAGCTTTTACATGCCTTTCTTTTTATACTGTTTAGTGCCTACCCCATTGGTGGCACCATAAGTATCTTACTGCAAACAGAAGACACTTACTTTAGACAAAAAGAAGACTAATCACAATACTCACAACAGCAGTTCCTCTGAAGTTGATGGGTCTCTCTTTGTTTCGGTCTTAATGCACAACCTGAAACTAGCTTGTATAAACATGCCCAAGCACATACAAATATTTGGGTGTGAGTCTCACCCTTTGGACGCGATGCTTTACCTGCTCAGCATGCTGTGAAAGCTAACATTGTGTTTCTGTGAAACACAGCCATCTGGCAGCATAGCCAATGATATTTGGGATTACTTGCATGAATTAAGAGAGTAGGTTTTGGCTCATTATATGGCTGTATCCGTTTCATACTTAACAGGTTAGAGCAGTGCATCTTGTGAAAAAGGATACTAATCTCAATAAGATGTGACATGCACTACCTTCATATTTATACCATATTTTGGGCATTGCTTATCATCTTAAGGCAGCTTGAGGAGACAAAAGCGTCAAAAAATTCCATCTAAGGCAAACATAGTGTAGGGATACCCTAGATTTTCCTGCTACTCGTATCCTTCCCTTTTCTTTTATGCTGACACCTAGAATGGCATACAGCATAAGCCAAGTATCTGCCATTGACTATCTACCTTCCCTTCCCTCCATGGATCCTCCTGGAGGAAACGGATCATATTTTTGCTGTCTGAAATCTGTGTCATTAATTTACAATGTGCCACCATTTTCTGCGCCCGCAGTTTTGCTAAACTGATCATTTTTCATGTTATTTAATTTCATATTATGTTGGACAAAGCAATTTCAAAAGAACATGAGATTGAAAATCAAGTTCCTAGCATTAATAGCTTTGAGCTGGATTGTGGTTTATATGAAGAAAATACTTTTCTAAGAGGGAAGAAGCAAGGCAAGTTTCCACACTTGGAGCTTCCGCTACATTGTTCTACTGAAACGTAGGACGGGGAGAACCTTTGCAGTGCCCTTGTGAGATTTGGGCTCCACAAATCCAGCTGTCTGTGAGGTCACGATAGGCTTGAGCTTTCCATGCTGAAACTAAGGCGTCAGCACTAATTTCCTGATGCCTTGCCTTTCTTTCCTGAAAACAAGCCACTCTGCTATTACCTATGATATTTGAATGGGAAAGTTATTTGACCCAACCAAATAAGCTTGCAGTGAATAAATCAGAGGTCTCCTATGGAGGTAATGACAGGGTCAGGTAAAGGGAATGAAAATATAGATTAGATCATTTAGTCTCAAAGTATTCTTCAATCTTAAAACTTTCTTTTCACCTACTTTGCCCTCGCAGAAAAACTGCTTGCCGAGGCAATTGGATAAGACCTCAATAGTCGTACGCTATGGAGAATTATAATTGTGATGGTTTATTTCCATTAAGCTGACTACTGGATGTAAGAATCTTTGAATTAAATTTCTAGTACAGAAAAAGAAAGAGTGATTTATTTCCTGCATTTGTATTTTAGAGATTTTACTGGTTTTCTTTTACTCTTAGTTTTATGCAGCCTCTCTTTCCCCTATAAATTATTGATTTTGTAGACAAATAACTGCTCTGCTGCCAGAAGTTAAATGTCTTTGGCTGCCAGGCACATGAGCTGGCCCTCAGCTTGAGCTTTGAGAATCACTCAAGTAGAATTTATGAACAATAGAATTGATAGTCTCTTTTTGCATGAGTACTTGCCCATGTGGGTCAAATACCCAGAGAGTAGACTTTGAAACACATGTGTGTGTTGAAACTAAAAAATATAAATCATCCCAGTGCCTTGGCAACTGCCTTTTACCTTACAACCCCTGCTCCCTGACAGAGGTTTGGCTGCCTCACTCCAAGTTTCCTGGGGAGCGTGCACATTGCGGAGCAGAGCCTGCTCTTCACCATTAGTGTCGCAGGTTGAGTAGAAGTGCTTTGGAGAACTGGAAAACCCAGAGGGAAAATGAGAAGCAGGAAACTACTAGGGTTAGAGTGACAGGTGGACAAAACCGCAGTGACTCCACTCATATTGCCCCTGTATTTTGGTAGGATATTGTGCACATGGCAGCTCTTGATGTGCATGAATCTGGGTCAGGCAGAGAGGAAAATGCTCTGTTCAGAGTAAGGCTCCTCGCTCAAACAGAAAAGAAACAATATAAAAGCACAGGCTCATTTACACGAGTGACAGCTGTGGGTAACTGGGAAGATTTCTGATACTTTTACTTTACAGCTTACCTGTCGAGGTGTATGTGTAGAATGAGTAATATTAGTTGCAGAGACCTTTTCAGTCCTCTGAAAGTAAAAGAGATGTAGAATAAATCTGGAGACACAGTGATACAGGGAAAGCAAAGAAGAGAAAAGGAAAATCTACCTTACCTACAGACTGGGTTGGCTAGAGGCCAAATCTTCAGTGGAATTATAACAACATTGAGGTGTTGAGGAGGTCATTAAAATCCACCTCCACTTTAGATAAATTAGAGAAGTTTCTAGCTGGTAAAAATTTTCCCTTTAATGATCGGTTTAAATGTGAGAATATTCTTTTACTTCAACTCATGATCACTTCCAAACGGAAAGTTTAATTTTTCCTGCTTTCAGAGCTGTTGCTCATTCAAAGTTTTTATGACAGCAGCCTCACTTGCAAGGTCCATCTCCATCTTATCTCTGCTTAACTTCTTCTTTAGAATCAATCTAAAACATCATTTCCAAATCTTTCCTGGTTGTGACACTACTGAGAACTTGCATCACGTTTGGTGCTTGTTCCTGCACCCTTTCCATATATCTTGCAGAGTACGGCTACACAAACGTGGTGATGCACTGTGCATGCCTTCACAATTTCATAAGGTGAAATTCACATTGGTTTTGAGATTCTGTTGCCATTATTCATATTTGCTCAGATTCCTGTTCATGAGGTGTTATCCAAATACTGTAGGTGTATTTGAACAGTTCCTCTCAGATCATGGAGTCAGTAGTTCAGTGTGGGTCCCTGAAGGTAAGCTGAAATCCACTTTCTGCCTTCACAATTGCTTCTTCACGTGCCATTGTAGAGAGAAAATTAACTCAAACCTGGAAATTATTTTGGAACGTAAGTCTTATTAATATGCAGTTTTCCGTGGCATTTATGAAGCATGTGTTTCTTTTATAAATTACTGATTTTGCTGACAACAAACTATAAACTTGCCAGATATTGAACCTCTGCAGCTATCAGAGACTTGAAATGGATATCAGCATGTGCTCAAAGGGTCACAGGGATACAAAAATATTTTTCAGCTTGGAAAGTCTAATGAATCAGTGGCAGGGGAGGACAGGAACTTTCCGATTCCCATGGAAATACGGTCCCTCCAGCCTGTGGAGAAAGAACAGCAACTACTGATCTAAATGGGTTTTGGTGCCAGGTTTTTATTCCTCAAATACTACTGATGAGCATAATGGTGACAGAACTATCTATGACTGGCATCTTGGTGCCATTGGTTAACATTTCCTCCCACTATATTGCAGGACCCTTTGTCTTCATCCTTGTGGCGCTGCTTGTGAACTTATAGGAAATAAGAGGAGACTTCTAACTACATCATCAGGAAGACAACTGCCAGCTAAATTTCATCAGCTGTCATCATTCATATTCATTCAATGTTGCTTCATATATACCCACCTGAAATGGTCCATTGCTCTCTCATGCTTGATAACACTTCCTGAAGCAGCTTACAATATATCCCCCCCATGACAGCTCTTCTAAACACACTCAGTCGATTCACTTGCATTGTATCTACTGTATATTGTGGCAGAATTTGAGACTGTATTTGCTACAGCTTAAGAAAATAGAGTCCAGGAATGAACTCTTAGCAGAGATGGGGTTCATCTCATCTAATGATGCCCTCCTGAAATCAGGCATGCAGTCAGACCTAGTTATATGAAGTGTCCTGTATCTTCACTGGCAAGGACTGGCACTGGGTTATTTTTACCTGCCTTCAGTTACAAACCTACCTCTCTCCATGCTCAAGTTCTTCTAAACACATAATGATTTTTCTACAGTACTTCTACTGTGAATATGCAAGTACTTCAATTGTCTGTTAGTATCTAAATGTTCTGTAGATACTAAAAAAATACAGTGTTCTAAGTTTTCAAAGTGTTTTTCACTTTGAAAGATACAATCTAAACTCCCTATTAAGTGGTCACCAAAATATGTGGAAATAAAAGGAAACTGCACACAGAAGATCAGAGGGTAATGTAAAATGGACATGTTATAAAAAGAAGAAGGTACATCAGAAGACTAAAGGACATGGTTAAAGGAGGATAAAGGAAGAAAGCATTTTCCTCCCACTTCTGTCTTCTAAGATTTCAATATTTAATTAAACATTGAGTATAATAACCTGTAATAACCATATCCTGGGCTAATAAAGTCCTTGGCCTTCAGCCATGGAATCTATTAGTCCAGATTATGTATATTACCTTATAAACAAAAGGTGCCCTCAAGTTATTATTATAATCAGGTTCTTGAGTTGTTAAGTTCCACTATGGAAAAACTAACAGGAATGTGTTCAGCTAAAACCAAAAGCAGTAAAGTAAGTCAGAATTAATAATATGATTAGGGCTTTTTAATACGAAAATGTCCAGGTCAATGTTGTGTTTGTGTACATTGCTTTTAGCTGTCCAAACAAGAAAGTCAGGTATCTGTTTTCAAAGATACCAGAGAACATTTATTACAGTCAAAATGCTGAACTAAGAAGATGTGGTTTATGCTGGCCCCATTTCTCTGAAAAACATTCAGACAGGTTTTCATGTTTGGATTGGCATAGTCTTAGGGTTTTGGGCTTAGTGTACTGTTTGAATGAAACAGAATGGACACTTAGACGCTCTTGTCTAGTTTCTCTGTTTAGTTTGCCTATCTTATTATTTAATATGGGCATGAACCCATGATAAAATCTATTGTCTTAAAGTGATGTATTTCTTATGTATTTCAACGAGGCTGAGGTTGTATATTAATGACAATGATCAGCCCTCCTCAATGTCTTGCTGAAGGCTGGCATTTTTCCAGTTATATCCACTGTAGAACAGATGAATTTTGGCTGTCCTTTATTCAAGTAGTTTGCAATATGTTTTCAAATAATAAATCTACATTTAATGTCCATTACCTAGGAAGAATATTGACTTATAACAATTTAGTGTCATAAGTACCGAGTGCTGTGAAATTGCTTTTCCTCTGCAGTGTTACTTGTTTCTAGGCTTAAATATGTAAAGAATACAAGTAAAGAGGAATTGTCTAAAAATTCAAACATAATTAAACCACATTAGAAAGTAATTTTTTTCTTTGATTGCACAACAGAATACAATCTCAGTTCCTTTAGACCTAAGGTTACTATTGCTAACCAGTAGTCCCAGGCACTGAAAGATGTGATTCCTTTCCAAATGTCAGTGTGAGAACTCTGCAAATCTCACTAGGCATCTACACCCATCATTATCCCCCTTTTACTCACACATCATTTACACAGTTTGCATCTTGACTCTTAAGAACAGGACGATAGTGGAGCTGTGTGATTTTAGCTTTCTTTCAAGTGTTTAAATGTTTGATATTGAAGCTGTACAGATTTATTCATTTACTTCACACATGACACAGCACAGTGTAGCTGGGAAAAAAGCAAATTCTTAAAGGCACTAAAACCCCAATAAATTCTGTAAATAGCGCTTTGGTTGAACAAACAATGAATATTTGAGAAAAATCCCTTAGCTACAGTATTTAAATACAGTAAATGAAGACTGCATTCCACTGAGGCTATGATGTTGACAACATTAAAGTGATTTGGGGTATAACCTTCCAGGCATATGAAAGAGGAATATCCCTCAGCCTAGACTTACCTGAATGTGAACACCTACATATGATATCCTTTGTCTTAGTCTTCAAAACTTCCATGCACACTTATGGGCATTATCCATAGTTCTTTCCAGGATTGGTATCTACCTCATGAGGCTGTAGGGGCTGTCCCAAATTTTGCACTCCGTTGTGGCAATATCTCCAGCTACTCTCAGCGTTACTCAAATATTGCTTGCTAAATACTGAATATAAAAAGTAAATGTAGCATGACTAATTTAAATGACTTCTTGCAGTCAAAGGCAGTAAGCTCTACAGCTAATTTTTTACTATTTTCAACAGTAGAAAGAAACTCGAAAAATATCCCCTTATTTCTCCGTTGTGGAAGCTCACATTGTTTCACGTATTGAATTAAAAATCTCCTTTGCCTATAATTTTCAAGCAAATACAGCATATTTTCTTCATATAAGATTCCCATCTTCTGACACTGTTGCATGCAACATAGAATCATAGAATCATTCAGGTTGGAAAAGACCTCTGAGATCATGAAGTCCAACCATCAACCCTACTTTACCAAGTACACCCCTAAGCCATATCTCCAAGCATCACATCTAGACAACCTTTAAACACTTTAAGGGATGGTGACTCAACCACTTCCCTGGGCAGCCTATTCCAATGCCTGACAACCTTTTCAGTGAAAATTTTTTTCCTAATGTCTAGCCTAAAACTACCCTGGTGCAGCTTGAGTCCATTCCCTCTTGTTCTGTCATTAATTACCCATGAGAATGTTAGTGTACCTCTTCTACCGTCTGCTCTTTTGTTATTTCTCTCTTCCTTTTCTTGCCAAACTGTCGGAGGACCAAAATCTTTTTATGTTGACAATTTGGAATACATTTTTTTAAGGCTAATTTTATAGCTTATGCAAATAAGGGACTAAAATACCTGTCCACCAATTACAGATAGACTAGTAGGTACAGTCTAATCTCTGTGTACAAGTCCATCAATGATCCCTGTAGCATTCTATTATATCACTGACTTTTGGGTTCATGAACCATATATATCTGTCACTAGATGTTAAGCTTAGACTTAAAAGGTCTCTATCAGGCAGTTCATAAACCACTGATTGCTAGAAATCAAATACAACAGAAAAGGTAAGGATCCTTCTCTGACATGGTCTCTTAAATATCTTCCTAAGAATTTGCTGCTGGCTGCTTGCTGTTGGCCAAACCTGTAAGGCAGGTGTTAAGTTCCTAGCAGGCCTTTTCACCTTTTTTTTGTAGCATACACAAAACTGTGGGTTAGTTCCATGTACAAAGCCAGCCTACTGGCAAAGGCAAAACAACAACATTTATCTGCCAGGACGTAACCTGATCCTATGTTCTTATTTCTGCCAGTTTGTGATGTTATTTACTGAATGAAAACATTGCTCCTTGCAGTACCAAGCCTTTATTCTGCACAAGTGTTTCCGTTTGCCTATGCAAGAATAATTTAGCAAACCTATGAATCCCTGAAGAAGAAACAGATTTGTTCAGATTCAGAAATGGCTGTAGACACTGTAAATTCCACTCCCAACATCAAGCTGCTTAATTGCAGTTGCTGCAGGACTCACCTTGGCCAAGCTTAAGTCCATTTGAGTGCATTCAGCACTGATGTATTTTGTACTGTCACAATTCTCTTAAATGTGTGTGAACCTGACAGGGAAGACTTGTGCACTGGGCCACAGCCTGAGTAGACTCTTTGATGCACACCCGTGTACCAAGCGACATGATGGATGCACTCCTCCTTGTGTGGCAGCAGAGAGCTGAGCTGTAGCATCAAGCTACCACGTTTCTTAGCTCAAGGATCCTATGTATTTGGTGCAGTTAACTGCGGGTCCCAGGTCTGGCAGCAACACTGCATGAGCATCTGCAAATCACTTGGTGTGATCTACTGATCCCCTGGTATATAACGGTGCTCTCTGCCATGCCTGCACACTGGAGCAGAAGAATGTCATCCAAGGAGTGGCATCTCTGCTGCTGTGACAAAACCTTTTCACAAACAATTTTTTCAAGACAAGGTTGAAAGTGCATCTTATGTTGCACCCAATTTCCTAATTTAATTTTGCTTATGATTGTGAGAAACTTCCACGTGAAAACTGGATTGAAATAGAATACGGAAGAACTTCAAGCAGCAGAATTTTGCTATGAGTAATCTAAAATGCAGCTCTGACTTCCATTTGAAATTACCTTCTGGGAAAACAGTGGTTGTAGAAGCTTATTTTTGTGCAGTCACATTGGTGATTATTATTTTTGTTGCCTTCCAAAAGTAGGTTATGTTTAGTCTAGGTTTAGAAATACTAGGTGTAATATGTCATAAGTATCACTGAGCTTAAGTGGGCAAAACTGACTGTATTATTTACTACAGAACATAAGGGATGTCTCCAGAATATACAAGAAAGTATTTATGGAAGCTGAGGCTATACACTCTTAAAGAATATTTTGAGATCTGTCCAGTAGAAGATCCTACAAAATATTACCTAAGTAGGCTGTCCCTCCATGGGGTGGTTGGCATTCCCTGGAGATATAACGGCTACCACTAATCTGTAAGACGACCGAGAAAATTAAGTATTGATTTAAGGCTAGGTCTGACGTTGCACAGCATTATTAAATACAATTCAGTGGTGTTAATTCTACGTTTCACCCTTTCTCAGAAGATTACACCACTATTTTAGTTTCCTCAGCAACATCATCCTTGGATTCTCTTTACCCAGAAAATCTTCCGAAAAAATATGAGTAAATATAACATACACACACGTGCGTGAAAATATGTTTTTCTTTTAAAACTGGTCATGTTAGAACTCATCTTTGCCTTGATTTTCTCATATCAGATTCACACTATATTTCCTGACTTATGTCAGGAATGCCAAAGGTTACTTTCAATCTTCCTTTACAGTTTTACTCTGTTCATAGATTGTTGCGGAGTTACATTAGACATGAATCATACTTCTAAACCCATAAAGGTTTTAGTAGTATATCTATATTTAGAAGCTGCATTTAGGTCTGCTTCCTGGCCTGAAACTCTGACAACTATTACATACCATCACACATTAACGGCAAATCACAGTTTGATTCTGCATCTGCTTGTGCTGCATGTCCTTTCACTGTGGCATGCATAGGAGAGGGCCTGTGGGCCAATTCTGTTTTACAATTATCCTGATGTACGTCAAACTAACTAGATCATAAATAATACTTTAGCTGACTGTCTTTAATATTTGCCAGCGTAACTGAGTGACTGGCAGCCCAAAGAACAACACTCATTCAAGGAGCGCCTGATGGCCTCCGCTTCAGCAGCCATCTCCCCAGAAAAGGGGGTAAAGTGAAAGTCCTGAGGCAGAGCTCTGCCTTCTTTCCTTGGCTGTGTCCATGCTGTTGAAGGTGACAAGGCAAGGATCATTCCCATGCCATCATGCACTGCCGGCTTTCCATCCCGCAGCCCAGAAAGCTATCCCCTTGCGTAGGCAGCGGCTTTCTCCGTGTGTTGGATTTAGTGTGACTCTCTTGTGACCCTCAAATGCAATAATTGTTTGCTCTGCTTTTTCTGGTTTGAAGGAGCTGAAGTAACATGAGGGCTGAACTTCAACTCTTCAGTGTGGTATTTTTACAGCATGAAGCTAAAGGTATATTTTGTCTGCCCTGGGATGTAGCATAAAGATCTTGAGGGTGCAAAGCCTGCTGGGGTAGTGATGGAAAGCTGCATTGAAAAGAAGGTGGCAAAATCAATGTATGTCATCTTTATATCTATGTTGTGTGGTCCTGGGAGAAAATTTCCCTCTTGAAATGTGCCTGGGTGTTGTCTTGAAGGCAGTGATTGCCCAGTGTCCCAAAGCAGAGCCAGGGGGAGAGGGAGCGACTGATCGTCTCAAGCTCAGTGCTTGAATTCACTCCCTGGAAGAGCAGATGTGCTCCCTTTCCTAACAGCAGGCCGACCAGTAAATTAGGTACTCCCATAGGCATTTTTTTCTTTCTCATGCATAAACAGAAAAAAAATCTTTATTGTGAGGAAGACCCTGGAATTACCTTAGGTTTCCAATACTATGTCTATATTGCTTTGAAGTTTTTGCTTCCAACAGTGTGGCAAGATTTATATGTTTCTGTAATTCTAAAAGGCAATATAAATTCTGAAAATAGATTTCCCAATTTCTGAAAGCAATTGCTACCTTGGAAGTGGAGACAACCTTGACTGAAATATAAGTAAGGGACAGAGAGAGGCAGAGAGGGTGAACTTTATGTTGCAGTTCTGCCTTCTGCCTGCTGTGTGACCTACAGAGATAAGAGTGGGGTGAGAAAAAAAAAATTGCATTGTTCATGCTAAATTAGTCCCAAGATGCTTCTGAGCAAAAATTACTGACTGAACCACATGTTTTGGTAGTGATTAGGTAGTGTTTTGTTTTGACTAATTTTATGTATACTGGGAGCTGAAGTGAGACCATATGTTTTATGTGTTGTAATAACCTTCTCTTTAAATCTAAAGAGTTGGTGTTGGATTAAAACACTTTGCTTAAAGAGAGAGATAAATATTTAAGAGAGAGAGAGTTTAGAAGAGACAGACAAATTAACTAGCAACCATTAGGAAAACTGTTACAATGTTAAAAGACCCAATTGATCACGTTAGCTGATCTTTTAAATATGGAATGTTAATAAGTCCATACTATTATTATAAGTACATGTTATTATGAGGGTATCTTGGTATAAAGAATCCAGTCATATAAGCAAATATATTTTTAAAAACTACCAGAAACTGCTAGGAAGAAAGATGCTCTATAATAAATCTGTAACACAGTATTCATGCATTTGTTGCCATTTTTAAAACACTGCTCTCTTTTTCACAGCCCTTTGGATTCATGATCATTAATATTTGGCATTTTCACGGGGTTCCTTCAGAAAACACATCTTCTCTTAAAGGCTTTGTTTTCCACCATGAATTTCCTTTCACCTGATGCACATAAATGCATACCTTTTTTCACCTGGCCTCATCTGCGTCCTTCATTCACTGGACAGAGAAGTGGGTTTAACACGCCTAGCTCAGCCATATTATGCTGTAGTTCATGTACCAGAGAGCCGTCAGCATGTCCAGCCACACAGAGCTGTTGTCATACTTACTCCTAGCCTGGCTTCTCTTCCTAGGGCAGCTCCTCAGCTCAGCTGCTTCAGTTTATTTCTATGATATTGAAATGTTCAGATACCACTTTTCTACGGGAAATAAACCGCCTCAAGTGTAGGTAAATTGCTGGTGATAAACAGTGTGGCAGAATTCAGGCTATAAGGAATCTCCAGAGAAACAGGTCTCCAGGTGGATGTCTGCTGGGTACCTAGTTTTCATCATTTATATGCACAATTTTTCTTACATTTCCCAATATCTCTATGGTTTTTGTTGGTTGACATGACAAAGACAAAAACAGGGAAGAGGGAAGACTTTAACTAGTAAGCTTACTAATAACTCAATAGTTTTTGAGGCTGAAGTTTCTATTTTGAAACATTGGAGGGAAGCTGGGACAGAAAGGGCGGGACTCGATTGTCCCCCGATGGACATCTAGTGCTAGAGCCAAGATGATGTAGGCTATTTACGTGGTGCTGGTAGATGTGACAGGTCAGGCTCAAGGGACACCTATGTCCTTTTGGAGATGCAGATGCAGAGCAGGTGGCATATCCTGGAGTATCTCAAATGGCACTTTGTTTGGGCAGATAAATCAGGCCTCAACAGTACAGGATTCCTTAAAGTATTTTCTTCTCTCATCCTTGACTCGGAAGCAGGACCAACAAGACTGAGGCTGCTACTTCTTTTCTCTCTCTCCTTTCTCTCTCTCCTTACTAATGGACCCACTAATGGCGGTTTTAGTCCTGCAGTAATTATTACTCTGACCCAAAGCACAAGCTCATTGAGCGGAGTCAACTAGTAATGATTTTCAGTCACAAGTGATTTAAATGATTTTGAACCAGTGACCTAGCTGTTGAGGTGAAAGTTGCTATAATTATTCCTCTGAGCAATTTTTGTTCCTCTGAATTAGTTTGTTTTACTATTCTTCTCACAATTTCATAAGATAAAAGAGTTGTATGTCTGAAGGCAAGTCTAAATTGATAGTTATTTAATCTCTCCACCTGTGTCTACTCATGAAATGGAGATGCTTGAGCTCATGGAGATCTGAGGTAGTGAATCTGTCTACTGCAGCACTACATGCATTTGAATACATCCCACTACTGACATGCTAGTGAATGTGTGTCCAGATCCACTCTGTTAAAGACTGCAAGGAGTTCAGTTGCATGTTGCCACTTGCTGTTGTAGGTCTTTGCTAGTTCAGGTATCTCTTCACTATGCTCTATTTCACTGTGTAGATGCATCACCTGTAATTTGTCTTATGCTATTCTATGTCATGAGTCCTTGCCCTAGTTTTGAACCCATTTATTTTATTAATGTATCACATCACAAAGTGCAGACTTCTCATGTTGCCTGAAATTAGCTCTGACAGCTTGGTGTCACCTCATGTCTGGCCAGTTTGAATTGACAAGTTATTTGTGAGCCTGACAGTGGCCTGTGGTGTGTGTATGTGTGCGTGGATTTCTGTGATGCTAGTGTTCAAATACTAAGTACTGCGAACGTGAACTTCCCCTAAGCTGTGTAACCTGCTCTAGATAAACCTGCTTTAGCAGAGGGATTGGACTAGATGATCTCCAGAGGTCCCTTCCAACTCCTACCATTTTGTGACTCTGTGATTCTGTAAGCTACCTGTTTTTCAAAGATAGGAAAGACTAGAATTCTGAAACTATAGGATTTTCATCTAGAAATTCATTCTTCTGGAAAGGTTTAGATAAGATACTAATTTCAACAACGTTTTTTTCCCTTGCCCTTCAACATTTCATAAACCAGAGGATACCATGCATGAACACTACTGCAGAAAGCACTGGCAAAGGGGTATGGGTTGAAAATTTTGTAGACATTAGGAATTTACATGCATGGATAGACATTGTTATTTCCCAGTGACAAACCATCAGCTTCCATCGGCATTACCTTCTATTTAGAAGGTATAGCTTCTTTCTGGCTTATGAAATCCTTTCTGGCTTGTGAAGCCGTGCAACTGTTTGTAATGTGTTGTCCTGGCTTCCAGATGAGTTTTTCATTGTTGCAATTACGTTTTAAACTGTTACGGTCAGGAGGTGTCAATGTTTATAGAGTTTTTAACTTCTGGTAAGCCACAAAAGTTTTGCAGGTAAAGCACTGGCATCTTAAAAGTAGATTCAAATGTAATTTTCCTTCTGGTTAGTTGGAGACACTCTGAAATGATACTTCATTGTATTGCTTTCCTTTTTATTGATTTCAATAATATCTTCTGGTATAGCTTTGGCTCTTAATTTTTTTACAGTTGGGTGAGCAGATCGATATGTTTAACAAAAAGTAAGCCTTAGCCCCTTGCCAATATGAACAACGAGGGAGTTAATGAGGCCAGATCTGCCTACAATAAAACAATGGAAGACTAACAATGCTATGCAAACAAAGCCAAGCCAGTGAACCAGTTCTGCAGTTTACGTAAAGAAACCACTGAACTGGACAAAAAAACCAGTATGTCAAACAGAACCTGGAGACGAGGATTTCTCCACTGGGGCTGAGAATCATGCTCCCTTTTCACTCTCCTTATCCTGATAAATTTGAGATTTTTTTTGTGCATACTGGAACTCCTTCAGTGGTAGAAATGCGGAACTTTTACTACATACTTCCGCAGCTCAAAGTAATCTGTAGTACTTTGGATGGAGCCTGATGGACAAGACATACGGAGTTCCTCTATTCAAGAGAAGGATGGATGTCAGTCTGTGTATTTCATATGCTGAGTGACTGCCCAGAAAAGGCAGATAGTTTGGAAATTAATGTCACAGACTAACTTTGTTTTACTTTTTGTCTTATCTTAAATTTTTTTATTGTTGTATTGGACTAAAAAGATGCCCTTCATTCAGCCTGCTGCCTCTTGGTACTACTCTTAGTGTCTTTTCAAACAGAAAAACTAAGCTTACACATGTACCTGTTCACGTACAGGACTCTAAGAATGGCTTTCCTGGATATCACCTTTGTATAGGACACAGTTGGCTTCCGCATTATCCTAACTTTTAAAATCTTGTGTCTTAAATGATTCAACAAATATCAGCAGATTTTTGCTGCAAGTGAGGACCATGCACTTGTGTTGGGCAATTGAAATAGGTAACTCATTGAAAGAATACATATGGAAATTGCTATCCAGAGGATCCACTCAAAATGTGTATGTTTTTAGGATTCTGTTTAAATATCATGTTGTGAAGGATTCTTGACATCAATACACACTCATTTCCAAGATGAAGGATGGTCTGAAGGGAAACACATGAAATGACATAGATTTTACAAAGCTTGTTCCTGTCGCATGTCACGCCATGTAGTCTCTCATAGTCTTGAAGTCTGTGAAGTGTGCAAGAGTAGTCTATGAAACCTATTACAGTCCAGAAGTCTATGATAAACGATCCATCTGAAAAAAAAGGAAGTAGCAGTTTGAGATTACTGAATTTTTATTTATTCTGTAACAAATTCCTTTAACACATTGGGAAAATTGATTTGAGTAAATTGGACTGTGCTCATTTTTTAGGTAAACTATGTGGTCGAAGGAATTTTTTTTTTAGTATTAACAAAAGCAGCTGTTAACTTTTTGTAAATATTCATTAACATTAGGAGCATTTTAGACTTTTCTTTTTCTTTCCAGTAGAGGTATTTGAAACATCCAATTGCCAAAGCAACATAACTGACTTTTCAGGCCCCACAGAGTTTTTGAATCAATTTCCTGGCTTCGAAGTTCTCGGTTCATATATGTACACTTGTGCATGTATATGTGTGTGTGCCACTTCATGCAGACTAGAGTTAGTACATTTCATTAATTTAGGTTATTTTTCCTCCTCTCACCAATACCTGGGAAAAATTACTATTTATTTTATTTATTTCATTATTGTAGCAAAGATGTGGATGTTTGAAGGGAAGTCATCACTGGAAGGGTGGAAGAGAGGAGGAGAACAGAGGTGGTGGCAGAACTAGACCAAGGAAATTTGAAAGCCAAGGAAAGGGTTGGAGGTAGACAAGGCAGAGGCAGTGATGCTCATGGTAACTTTGCATACTTTCATTTCATTCAAAAAGCCATGTACCAACATCTTAAACTGTTTTTTATTTTATACTACAGTCATACTTTGGGACTTTTTCAGGTCTTGTAATTATCTAAGAAGTTTTTTAAAAATTAAACTTTTATTATTTTGAGGAAAATATCTCAGAAATTATTTATCCAATGAATTCTCCAAGTAAAGTTATCTTACAATGAAATTGTCTCCATACCTGTGAATTAAATAGGCCAAGATCCTCCCCAGAGGGAATTTTTATTGTGAATCTGACTATCTAATCCATTTAAAATTGGCAGATTGGCAGTGAATTGACACTTCATTAAATTGCAACTACTGCATGCTGCTAGAGTTGGTGCTTCAAGCTGGTTATTCAGGACTTGATCCTGTAACCTTGCTTATACAAGTAATATTATAATTTTTAATCATTCATTGCATATGTGAGGTCTCCAGGTCTACAGAATAATATATTTTTATTAGTTCAATAATTATCTGTAAATGTTGTTGTTCTTCTATTGTGTATGATTCTGCTTCTGGATTTAACTGTGTAATTCTGCACATGTATTAGTCCTTCATTAACAGTCACAATAAATTGTGCAGCTGGAGTGAGATAATTGCATCTGTGGGGCATAGCAAAATGCAAGATAGATACGCCAGTTCCCTGAGGTTATGATTATTCTATAGGAACCATTCTCCCTTGAGTCTTCTTTTGTTATTAGCACAAGTCTTTATTGTAGGAAAGTCTCAGTGTAATGGAAAATTCGTACTTGCAGTTCAAAAAGTTTTTTAAAAGTTAGGTGAGAAGTGAGGGGTGGGGAGTAGGGAAGAAGCAAAATAATTTAACTCCTTATATGTCGTATGTCATTGTACTGGAAGGTACAACAAAGAAAAAACGTTCTAATGAAACAACAACTGATTTCTGCTAAGGATGTTATGTACCTCTTAATGTGCCTACCCAGCTTTAAGACTCTTGCCACTAATCTGCCACTCAAGTTCTGCCATCTGAAAATGGGACATTCTCACAGGCAATTGTAGAAGAATGTTATTAATTTCCCATTTGGTGTCAGTGGAAATGCACAGAGGGAAGTCAGATCTCTTCAGAGTAGTTTCTGAAATGAGTTTAGACATATTTTTTATTACAATAGGATAGGCTGTGACCTTCATGGATACAATTTTATGCAGAGGCTATGCCACCAATCCTGGTAGATTTACAAATGATTTACACCAATGTAGCTGCCAATGATGGTTTACAATGGTGGACAAGTCATCTGCTCCACCGCCCATGGGCTGCAGGGGGACAGCCTGCTTCACCACGGTCTTCACCACAGGCCACAGGAGAATCGCTGCTCCGGCACCTGGAGCATCTCCTCCCCCTCCTTCTTCACTGACCTTGGTGTCTGCAGAATGTTTCTCTCACATATTCTCACTCCTCTCACTCGGTACAATTACTGCTGAGCAATAACTTTTTTTCACTCTCTTAAATATGCTATCACAGAGGTAAAAAACACTGTCGCTGATTGGCTCGGCCTTGGCCAGCGGCGGGTCCGTCTTAAAGCCGGCTGGCATTGGCTATATCTGACATGGGGGAAACTTCTAGCAGCTTCGTACAGAAGCCACCCCTGTAACCCCCCCGCTACCAAAACCTTGCCACGCAGATCTGTTACAGCTTACTGGATACTGTTGGCCTTTTGGCCAACCAGGGCAAATTGTTGACTTTATATAGAGAGTTTACCATCAACCAAAACCATAACATAATAGTAATAATCTGTCCACTGTATTCCATGGTAGTTGGCACCCATCCTCAAACGGCATGAAGCAAGAATAAGCGTGAAGTTAAAACTGGTAGCAGGGCCTGTCTCCCAGGATCGTTCAGCAATGTATCAATGGTCACAGAACTTAATAATCACTCAGACTCCAGTGCTTTGTTCAGGTTCATTGATGATATTGATGATTGAGGGGACTAGATCAGAGGACGATTCCACTTCCATCAGATTATCAACTATGTGTGCTCTGTTTATGGAAGTGGGAGGAATGTATAACCTAGTCATATACAACAGCTCAGATCCCTATTTTGCAGCAGTGGAAAGAGTAAGAAACACACAAAACCAAGGATAAGCAAGGTTGTGAGGTATGCCCTTGCAGTTTTAGTAAACAGAGTTCTGCAGTAGGATATTTTCTTTATGATTTCCTGACTGCACTGGGATACTTGCCAAAGCTAATGACTTGTTGAGAGATACAAAAGACTTTTAATTAAATGTTCAGGTGTCAAAAGGTTAGGGTGGAATTTTTCTTTCTTTCCAGTTTTTGCAAAGAAGACACAGAAGGATCTTATTAATATTACAGAAGGAGTGAACACTTCATGAAGGCAGGGAGGAAACATTGCCTAGCAAATAGAGTAATTCCTGAGAGGACAAAAGACATTTGAATCTTTGGGAAATTTCTTCATTATTAGGGGAATTTTTGTTGGCAGAATACTTGGAACCATGCACATAGAAGCCCTATGCTTTAGGACTCATGGAAGTCACAAATAAGTCAAGAAAAATATTACCGTTTATTTAATCCTTTTACAGCTCCATAAATAAGTGGCAGATTTGTTGAGAATTATTGATTTTCTTTTACAGTCTGTTGAAGGATTGATTCTCACTTTTCTCTGTCTCAAGAAGGAATGTTTCACCAAAAAGTCATATTTGTACATATCCAGGGGATGAAATGGCGAAGAAGCACAGTTTATACTTGAAAATGTGTGCAGGTAAACTGCGTTTGATACTTCTTCAGCTGCAGCAATTGTTGATAACCTTCACGACAATATTAAGCTGGGGTTTTTTGTTTATTGTCCATGGAACCATTCACATAACAAACACCCTGAAAAAATACAGCTTCAAACACGAAGTTTCCTTCTTGGCTTCGATGCTGACTTGTATGAAATCTAACCTTTTGAACTCACGCTTCATTACCTTGGAGGCGCATGAAGGCAAATCTCTGGAAGTTAAGGGACCAGTTTATTCCAGAATCTCTCTCTCATAAATTTCTCACACAATGCACAAATATTCCCAGAACTGCACAAAAAGTTCAGGGCGACTGGAGCAATTTGTCTCAGACACTGCTTGGATAGGTAGGAGGTGTCAACAAGATATTCGATTATGTTTCCTCTTGTATGGCTTCAGTCTCAACTTCTGTTCACTGGAATCTCAAAAAATATTGTATTCTTTACTTCCAAAACATCTACTGCTCCATTGTTCTTGAGAAAATTTGTTCTGTTATGTCTGTGTTTGTTTTATACCTCTCTTCCTGATGACATTATATACCAATGTCATGTTTTCCTCACATGAAACAGCTTTAGAAACTTGGTCTTTTGATTTTCCACACATCATTTCACAAAAGCACAGCATAGATTTTTACTTATCTCAGCATAAATGTCAATGCTACATGTTTATCTTAAATGAGAAGTTGCAGTTGAAGAAATACAGAAACAGAAGGACACTGTAATAATATCTGCACAAGTGGCTCGACGCTGCATGGTACCCACGATCGCACTTTTAACACACAGCTTTCTCCTCTGCTGATCACTTGCTCTGGGAATGACTGGCAATCTAGCTTTGGCTAAAAGTTCTTACTTCCCAGTGAAAAGAAAAATAATACAAAATCAATTTTGTACTTTGACTACACCTCCACATGCCTGCATAGTATTTTTCTTTCTATTGATATAATGTATTCTCTTCTTGAGGCAGCACTAGAGAGAAGACACGTTACTACATATTTTTGAAAGTAGTTCCTAAATCTGCAAATGATTCTCTTCCAAATTCTAAGATAGTTCAGTGTCAGAGTTTGCCAGGACATTTCTTACAGCGTTTATTCTTGTTAAGGTCATCTCTTCTTTTTCTTGTCTTCTGCTGAATTTTCCTGGTTCACCACTGATACTCATTAGCCTCATCTGTGTAGAAATCTCCACCAGTGTGGGCAAGACTGACAAAATCTGGCCTGCAGTAAAGAACAGGTTATTCAGAAGAAAAAAATTAGATCAGATGGTTGACCTAAAGAGACACTAATGACTGGGTGCCACGATTACAGACGATCGAACATTCAGGAATGAATTATTTATCTCAGCCTCATGCACAATACTCAGGTACACGTTGTGTAAAATTAGATATTGTATTATCAGTCCAAAGTTTAAGCACTGCGTATAATGCCCATGATAGCTGAACAACCTCTTGAGAGTTGAGTGTTTATTTGGAAAATGAAAAGCTTGTTAAAAACCTCAGAAAAAAATAATGTAAACTTTTTGTTATGCACTTTATAGTCATGATGGTTAACAAATCAATTAACATGCTAATATACTAGTAATTCCTATCTGAATAGATCTGGCTCAGTAATTGTTGCAAGACACCGTTCATTTGTATTGCTCCAGAGAACATACACTGTCTGAATTCTACTTGTGTTCATTAATTCCTTTCCACTTCACACATGAATATGGTACTTGACATACTGTCCTTGGTGATGTATAATAGCAATTTGCTTCTGACCTCAAGATCGCTTTCTTTTTTGTGTGTGCTACAAGCTGAGATTTCAGGAAGCCTGTATGAATGCTTATGGTAGAAGTGGTGCTCTATAATAACCCCTGTTGCTATGTTGTAAACAGTTAATTACTTCTAAGGCTACCTTGCATTCTAAAGATACAGACATTTAGAAGTGTATTTGCCGTGCTACATGTATGCCAAACTTCATTTCATGGACTGGAAGGAGATATCTGCCTCCTTCCTTATATATCAAAGTACTTCATACCCAGTTCAGGCTACTGTTTGCAGATTTAAGAATTTGTAATACTGGTTGCTGCTTACTTCCAAGGCCTGTGTTCCATAAGTGAGTAGGCTCAGACTAAGGACCTGGCCAGGAGAGACTGGCTGGAAGGCAACTGAAAACCCTCCACTGGGAAGAGATAATTGTTTATCATAAAAAGGAGTTTACTATAACCATTGTAATTAAAAATAAGACTATGGTATATAGCATTTAACCCTCATACTCGCAATTCAATAAATGCTGCAAAACCCCTGTATGAATTTGTAAGCTAGAGTTGTAAGTGCGATAGAGAGACAAACTCTGTCATGTGGCCTGGAGTGATGGCTGGCAGCCCTGTCCCAAAGGACATTCCAGATACAAAGAAGGAGGAGGGTAGAGGTGCTTGTTTCCTTCCCAAAGGCTGGTCAGTACACGTACTGGTTGCAATTTCTATCTATCCAGAAGAAAAAAAGAAACAAATAAGGCAACTGTCTGGTAGGAAAATGCGAAGAGCTGGGAACAGTGTTATTTAGTTGATCCTACTAATATAAAAAATACTAAGAAGCATGAGAAGATAATTTTTACTGAGAATCATACACATTTGTGATACAGATTTGTGTCTGCTCCACTTTGTAAGTGACAGAGGTGAAATTATAGACAGTAGTTCCAAGAGCTGTCAAAGGAAAAAAATAGCCAAGTGAGAAGGTTATAAAAAGCCTTCAAAAGCCTCCCACAAAGAAAGTTAGATTTTTTTGTTTATGTCACTGTGCCCTGTTAATCAACTCTGTTCTTGTCTTCAGTTTTGCAGTTACTCCCCACCATCCACTTCCAACAGGTGTGAATGATCCCCCTTTAGCCCTGCCGGTGGTTTTCCAGAAGCATTTTTCAATTGGGATATGGGATTTGGAGCAAAGGGTTGGTAGTTTTGTCTAAATTTCAGAAGAAATGTGATGGACCTCTTCTGACATCTGAGAAAGACTTCCTAAGGATCATCCTTGAAGTGCATTGCTCAGGACCCAGTTGCGTGAGCTCAGCAGGAACGCATCTGACTTCTAGTTCTGTAGATTTTTCTTGTGATTTTCTTTACAGTTGTTCTAATTCAAATTTGGCTTTAAGTTATGAAATTAAAGGCTTTAAGCTATGAAACTCATTTTGTCAAGTGCATTTCAAACCTTTGTGTTTTCAAGTATTTTCTAAACTACCTGATCATCTCAAATTTGTGCAATGAGGCTGGAAGCCCACTAGAGTGGGATCAGGACTGAGACATTTTGTCCCTGATTTTTCTAGCTATATTTTTAAATACGGTGATTATCATAATTCCAGTATATTGATATTCCACTAGTGTGGAATTTGGATTAAAATGCTTCAGTCTGTGAATATGAAGTCTTCTGTGATTGTGGATGTGTTAAACTAGCACTCTTTAAAAGATAGTAATTGGTCATATTGTTAATTTTCCTGTATTCTCCAAACTGGAATAAAATCGAGCTTGATGGAGGAAGCTGCATGGTGCTGCTTTTTCCTCAGTGGTTACACTAGGAACGGTGTCGGTGAATTGTTTCTAAGTGTGAAGAGCTGAAAACTGACCCCAAAAAAGACATGGCAGGTCAAAACCACTGCTTGAAGACCAGACCTTTGTCACTAGAATGACCCTACACTTCCTGCTGTTGCCAGATTTTTTCATTATTATTCATTCATTATCCCAGCAGCCTTTCTGTGTGTCCTACCACTTCTGCTTTGCTGAGCTCCAGGCTTCCTTCATTCTTGGAGGGTTTTACTCTCACTCTTTGCACGTTTCATGGACTGTTTATGACTGCGCTATTCCTTGACTTTGTACGATTAATGTATGACAGAGGGAAGAGGTTACATACTTGCCTGAAATGAAGGTTAAATACCTGAAATGGGGGATCATGACTATAAGAATCAAGGAATGGAAAACTTTTCATTCAGGAAATTTCATTTCAAGTTTTATAAAATGAGTGTCAAGGTGCAATCTGTGTAACAGATGATGCATGTAGCCTCTAGCCTGTTTCTAAGGATGAACATAAGAAGAAAAAAAGTGTCTTCAAGAATTCAAAAGAATAGTAAGCCATATTGATTAAAAACAAATGCAGAAAGATCAGAAGAGGTAGGGGCAACAGTCCATGTCTTCCTTCCACCCTCATTTTTCTGCCTGACCCGCTCAACAGATGTATAGTTTGTGCTTATTCTGGGAATCTCTAAAAAAAAGGAAGAGCAATAGAAATGAGGAAACAGGTGAAGGTGCAGAACACACAAGAGCAGGGCAGAAACAGGATGGCGATAAGAAAGTGATGGGGCTTTTTCAAACTACTTACTAGCTTCCTGATAAGGAAGCTGGAGGACAGTATTTCCTTCTGCCTTTTTATTCTTGTTTTCTTTCTTTCACACCTGATTTGTCTCTCTCTTGACATTTTAAATCAAAACCGTCTGGCAAATTCAAGCCAAATTCAAGGATGAATTGCTCTACAAAAAAAATATGTTTTTTGGCAAAATTGGTTGAAGAGAGGAAAAAAAGTTTCCCATGCTGTAGCTGTTAACTGTGCTGCAGCAGAGGAACAAGAGAATATGCGTAATTGGTTGTGTATAATTTATATATGATGCCAATCTGTTACATACAACCATAGAAGCAGACACCATGATTGAAACAAATATGTTTTGATCATTTTGTGTACTCTTAGGCAAGTACAGATAATATCTAGATGTGAAAGAGAAGGAACTATGTTTGTTTTCAATCATTGCATACCATGCTGAGACAAATCCACTTCTCCCTTTTGTCCCAAGCTGGTTTTCACAAACTGGACTGTCGTGGTTTGAGCCTACCCAGATGGCTCCAAAAGCACCACACAGCCACTCGTTCACCCCCACCTCGTCCCCTGAGGGATGGGGAGGAGAAAATACAACCAAAAGGCCTTGAGGGTCGAGACAAAGGACAGGGAAGGCTCACTCACCAGTTATGGTCATGGGCAAAAGACAGACTTGACTTGGGGAGAACAACACACATTTAATACAAAACAACCACCACCATCAAGGAGAATGAGAGAAACAACCAGCTCTTAAATACAACACACCTTCCCCCGCCCCCCCGCCCCGGTCTTCCCAGGCTCAGCTCTGCTCCCTCTTCACCCCCCCAGCAGCGCAGGGGGCAGGGAATGGGGGTCACAGTCCGTCCGGCACAAGGTGTCTCCGCGGCTCCTTCCCCCTCAGGGAGAGGGGCCCTCGCAGCCCTCCCCTGCCCCACCGCGGGGTCCCTCTCCCGGCAGACAGCCCTCCACCCACCGCCCCAACGGGAGTCCTTCCCGCGGGGCCGCAGCTCCCCAGAACCCCCCAGCGCGGGTCCCTCCCGGGGCTGCCGCCCTCCCCCCGACGGGCGGCTCCAGCGCGGGCTGCCTCGGAGTCGCGGCTGCTCCGGGCCCGGTCCCTGCTCCTCCGGCCCGGGGCCCTCCGCAGGCTGCAGGCCAACCTCTGGGCCACCGCTGGGCTCCGGGGGCTGCAGGGGCTCAGCCGCCACCCCAGCGTGGGCCGCGGGGGAACCTCTTCTCCGGCACAGCTCCCCCTCTCCTTCCTCACTGACCGGGGTGTCCACAGGGCTGTTTCTCTCACATCCCCCTGCTCTGCTCACCAACAAAAAAACCCATGAACAATGAACCCAATAAACAGGTTCTTTAGCTCTTGAGTTATTCGTAGAGGCACCAACTGGCCTGGCCTTGGCCAGAGGTGGGTCCGAAATCGGGAGCTGGGGGAGCTTCTCGAAGCCTCTTACAGGAGCCACCTCTGTAGCCCCCTCACCCGCTACCAAAACCCCACCAGACACCAAACCACCACAACTGTGCAGTCTAAATTTGCAATAAGAACAATTAAAATTTCATGTTTTTTTTTTATGTTCTGAAGGGGTATGGTCTAATACTTCATTCTGCCATCAGTTTTCAGATTAAGGAAAAAGGTGGTTAGAAAAGAGATTTCTCCAGTAGAAATATTCAAAATTTCTTTACAGGGAACGTGAGGACTATTTAGAAGGACTATTATGGCAGAAAAGGGGAGATAGCATAACAAATTGTTTTCCTCATTCTTGTTTACATTCTTGGTGTTAAGCTCCTCATGTGAAGGAAATCAAATCAAGTCTTTTTGAATTAAGCATTATTATTTCTCTCAGATAATGGGAATGGTTTCTCAGCATGGTAGAGGATTTGCTGGTAGCTCTTGAAAGGAGGGAAAATTATTTTTCAGTTGTCTATAGATTTCCTGGCAACTCTCCTTAAGGAAGCTCATGGGCTTCCAAGAAAATCCCCTGACCTGGTCTAAAAGTAAAATAATCTTCCCAGGTGTTGCTCAACATGGACAGAAACACAAAAAGTTCTCAGACTGGTGAGGAGCAAAATTCTTGGGATTCTGTGTGTGCTGTAAATTTTGGGCTATTGCTTATTGTAAAAACCAAACCAAGCAAAAAAAAAAGCCCCTTTCAAATAAAAATATTGTAAAATAATAATATTTTGCCTAGGGCTGGAAATTATGGTCATGTGGAATGTCAGAAATTGCTCAAGTCCTTCACAGTTTTCAAATGAAGGTTGTTTGCTGTGTTTTCTCACTTCCAGTTTTCAGAGAGTCCTCCATTTGAGCACCTTTCCAAGATGTAGTGCTGTAGGGCTATTTGGGAAATCTCAGAGCATTTTGTGGAAAAGTGAAGCCTCTTCTACCCTTCTCAGCATGGTCCTGGTGCTGCTGGATCCCAAAACCAGAGTCTTGAGGTGAGTAGGGTGAAAGATGTCATCCTTATCTACAGACAGTTAAAACCAAGTTGGTTGCACAGGGTTTCCTTACAAGTTGCTTACAGCTGTTTTTCCTGAATTCCTGGCTGTCATTTGAAGTCCATCTCAAAGACTTTACAGTCTTTGTGCAAGCCTACAAGACAAGAGGACACAAGCAAGCATTCCAGGATGAGTCAGTAGGTCAAGAGAGGTTCTCCTCCCCCTCTACTCTACCCTGGTGAGACCGCCTCTGGAATACTGGATCCAGTTCTGGGCCCTTCAGTTCAAGAAGGATAGGGAACTGCTTGAAGGAGTCCAGTGCTGAGCCACAAAGATGCTTAAGGGGGTGGAACATCTCCCTTATGGTGAAAGGCTGAGGGAGCTGGGTCTCTTTAGATTGGAGAAGAGGAGACTGAAGGGTGACCTCATTAATGTTTATAAATACGTAAAGGGCAAGTGTCAGGAGGATGGAGCTGGGCTCTTCTCAGTGATGGCCAATGACAGGACAAGGGGCGATGGGTGCAAGCTGGAGCATGAGAGGTTCCACATTAACACAAGGAAAAACTTTTTCACTGTGAGGGTGGCAGAGCACTGGAACAGGCTGCCCAGATTGGTTGTGGAGTCTCCTCTGGAGACATTCAAAACCTGCCTGGACACATTCCTGTGTGACCTACTCTAGGTGGTCCTGCTCTGTCAGGGGGGTTGGACTAGATGATCTTTCGAGGTCCCTTCCAACCCCTAACATTCTGTGATTCTGTGATTCTGTGAGTATTGATGGACAATTACAGTATATTTTACTGCCAGTGGAGAATGTAAACTTAGGAGAATGAATGTTAAAAGACCTCAGGGGGCCATGTGTTCCTCCTCTTCTTTATCATTCCTCTTTCACGCTAGTTCCCTTGAGGTAGGCTACTGGCCCCAGATGGTCTGCTGAGCCACCCACATTTGGCTCTTAAGGGAGTTACTCTTAACGAGCTGAGCACTTGGGAAATCAGAAGTGAATACCTAGAGGGATATCTTCATTTCTTCATCCATTGACATAGGAAATACGAGAGCCTGAAAGTGTGGGACTCTGCAGTCTTGGGAGACTGGAGGAGCTAACAAGCCATGGCATGAATGGCCAAGTCACTTACTTTGATCACTTCAGGTCTCTGCTCCTGCAGATTCAGCAGCAGTGAGACCATGCTAGTGAGGGTTTCCTCTTCTACTAGGAATTTATCTTTCACATTCACAGCTCTGAGCAAATATCTAAATATTTTAAATGCAGTGCAGCATTTTTTGTGCCACTCCTGTGAAATACACCGCAGGGAAGAGCTTCATCAATTTTAGAGTGGTCACAACACAGGCAAATCACTGACAGAAGGAGAACGGTTTTCAATTTGCCAAAATGTAGGCTTTAATAAGTATTTCCACTAATGAAGAGGCTTTGAAAAGGCATGGTCCTCTGAGCGCTGCATCCAGAGTGAGGAACTAGAGTCTATTCAGTCATGTGTAGAATGCAAACAACTTCAAATCCAAATACAGTCAAATAAAAGCAGTATTAACCTCTTATCTAAAGGGTTCTTCACTTTCATTCTCCTGAGGTTTGGCTGCTTATACTATGGGGTATTTGCAGCTCCCAGGGTGATCTTGGTTGGGCAACTCATTAAACATGTGTCTCAGTTTTTCCATCACTACAAGTGGTGATGATAACATTTACCTACTGCACTGGGGCTCTGTAAGGCTTAATGAGGTAACATTTCCAAAACATTTTGGAAAATCTTAAATTGCTGAATGTTACCAAATTAAGGTGTGGGTGATATATTTGTCATGAGCAGTGTGATGAAAAAAGATGTTCTACTTTTGACTTAGATATCAATGTCATGTTGCAGCAGGCACATCTGTGAATGGTACCAGGCTTGCATATGATGCCATATAGTTATGCAGCCTTTGATCCTCTATAGTAATGCCATCCTTAGCATATTATAGATTACACACTTAAGGCTTGATATGACTTTTGTACTGATTGCATGTTACTGTAATTCCATCAATTTCAGCTACACCTCAATCATATCAAAAAGAATAAAGGCTGTACAAACTCCGTATATGGTTTGCATTCAGCCTTATAGGATTAATTTTTGTCTTTATGGGAGCAAGTCTTTTTTGTTTTCATTTATTCTGTTGGGGGTTAGCATGCATAGGTTTGTTTGTTACTCCTACTATGGCGGATGGCAATTGCTATTATTAGTGTTGGTTGCTGGGGTATTTGGCAAGTATGAAAATGGACAAGCCAGGTTCTAGAGGGGTGAAATGACTGAAGTAGTTGTTCTTCTAAAACATGCTTTCCGTTTTCCACAGAATCCGATTTTGCTTCTGTTTTTATTCTGCTTGCACATACACACACTTTGACTAGTCCCTTAAAGCTTTAACAACACTTAACTAAACCCATCACTCTGCTTTGTGCTTTACATCAGCCGAGAAGGGCTGAAACTCTGGCAAGCTTCACAAATTCCACACCACATTTGTCCTTGCTCTCACAGTCCGTAACAATTCTGGCAATGGCCTCAAAAGCCATCGAAAACACTTTTTCACTTGGATTATTAAAACTATCAAGGATCTCTGTAAATATAGCTTGGAGCTCTGTCTTCCGCAAAAACAGATATGTTAAAAGGGCTGAAATAACTACCATTTGCTATAAACTGGATGGAGAGGAAAATTATTAGAAAGTGCCAGTCCAATGATGCGTGCAGTCAGCCATCTGCCACAGGGACAGCGAGCTTTGGAGACAGGGAACGAAGATTATTTTCCACTTTCCTTCACATTCGTGGCTTGCCATAGTGCCAGTGTGCAATGTTTTGATCCTGGTGCAGCCTTTCTTATTGTGCCTTTTCTGAGCAAAATGTGTTTTTTTGTGTGTGGCGAGAACCAACTTTCTGGTTCTGGTATATTCCTTGAACTCATTGATGGTCTTCAAGGATTAAAAGCCATGAATGAACAACTCCCTACTTACCTTCTGCAGGTGTAGAGCAGCATTTCCAACTCTGAGAAGACCAGCTGAGCTAACAGTAGGATTTGGGTCAACTAGCCATTTCTTCAAGTGGTCCAGGATGTACTCCTCTCTTAATACTTTGTAAGCGGATTCAGTGCAGTATAGCTAAAACAAAATGAAGTGACTGGCAAACTGGTGGAAGAGGTTTCCTAAGGTTTGCCATTCTCAAAATTCTCAGTTGTCTGACAACTAAGAAAATCAGCGCTTGTGAAATCACTTTGCTCTAGTTATGAACATCATCCTTGCTCACTGCTTTAACTTTTGAAAAGCTAAAGGTCTTCTGTTTGCAGCCCTGTAGTCTGCCTTTTTCCACTGTATTTCTCAGGCTGTTGTTGTGCTGTTATTTTTACTGTCTTACACCTGCAAACCCCAATGTTATTGTTACTTCAGGTTTCTCATGTGAAGCAATTGCCACCTGCATGGAATTGGCTCTTTGTTACCCACTTTTTCCTGGTCCTTTATTTTGAAGCTTTTAGTTTACATGAGAGGAAAAGCAAGACTTGATGAATAACAATGTAGATAATAATTTAAACAGTCAGTATTACTCAATGATGTGCATGCAAAAAGATTGACAACACATGATTGGCCAGCACCTGCACTGATCATAATGTTTTTCTGTCAGTGCTAGTAGTGGGAACAGTGATAAGAGGTCCTGATGAAAAGTATCGCCTGGTGAAAAATCATCAACATTTTTTGTTCTTGATGGCAACCTTGATTGACACCACATAGCCAAATAGATGCTAAGGCAGGATTCGAGCCCAGGATGTTTTAGGTATTGATGTGAGTCATTCTTTTGTTGAGAAAGACTGACAGCATTAAGCCTCAGATATCCCTAATTCTTCAAAACAGGAAGGAGGCTCAGCCCAGCAACCAAGGTTATCACAGTCAGCTTCAGCATCCACTGGTGCGCGAGGGGAAGCATCTTGGGAAAAATGGAAAAATTGAGTCTGCAGTAGTGCTTGCAGTGATCTGTAGGGTACATATGATTGCTCTTACTATTAGAGAAGAAGGAATAATCCAAGGGAGGATGCATTATAGTGCTAGTAAATTGTATAGTCCAACCAGATGAATTCAGAACATTTTTCCCTTACCTAGCTAGAGAAAGAACATCTTCCAGGGAAGTCTCTGGTATTGATAAACATTTCAACGTGGTTGATAAATTTAATCAAGAAGGATTTATCCTTCTTAATGATAGCTTTCAGAGTGTCAGGTGCACAGCTGGATTCAGAACAAAAGGTGAACTAATCAGTAATCAGCTGCACAGGTAGCCCAAGGCATACAGTAAAATAATGACAGTTCCACTGTCATTTCAAATTGGGTGCTCTGCCCTCACAAATTTAATAAGGATTGGATTCTACTTTTTCTGTCAATGTTTGGTAATGTACTAGGCAGAACAGAATTGTGGGGTTCATGTTGATTAAACCTATTCAAAAGCTTACCAGTCTCGTTCATGATGAAGGGCTGGCTGGTTTAAAAATAGAGAAGTATATATACCCTAAAGTCCACAGCTATTGAGAGAAGAGGGGTAGGTGAACTTGGCACTATGAGTCCTGGCACTGTACCCTGCCTACATGTGATGAATAGAATCAGCATAGCTGTTTCTCTTTCCATGTTGCCACATCTGCTGATACCCAGCATGTACAGTTAGTTTATCAGTTCTATTTATCTAATGTAATTAAATAAAGTGCCTTGCAATATCCCAGTATAGAGTGTGACTGGAGTCCCTTTGTGGCTTCACTTAAATTTCCATTTACTTCAGATCTGAATCCCCCTTGAACCACCATGCTATGGCTAGGAAAGCCATTAATTTCTCCCATTTCTTCTCTGCTTCACAGCAGACATGTTGATGATTAGCTGCCCCTTACTTAAGTCAAGAAGAAGAATGTGTGTCACTTTTGGAGCTACTCTCCTTGTGCTTTTTTCACTTTAAATGTTTCTTCTTCCCCTAGAAGTAAAAAGCTAGCAGGCAAGCAAGCAAGACACCCAGACGCCAGCTGAGTATCTCTGTGGATTTTGTTTTTCTCATCTTCTGGTAAGCACAACTGAAAACCACATTCACTACAAGTCTGAGTGAAGCAAACCTATCTGCTTGGATTAGCCCAAGCCTGATCTACCATGCTGATAACATTTGTCTTCTCATTTCATTGTCATCATCACAGTGTCTTACGCCTTTTACATATTCTTGTTTATAAAATATTGAATTTTAGTACTCTTCTGCAAGAAGAACAGGCAGATAAGACAGCAAAATACAAACTCTGAAAGTGGCGTAAGTGGGAGACAGACAACAGGAGAGATGTTGTTTCCACGTATACAGATATGTTGCATTGTTGTTTGCATTTGGAGAAGAAATAGCAAACTAGCCGTTTCTCATCCTGTTTGTCAAGCAACTTCCTGCTGACGGGTCTTCTTTTGCATTCATTGGTGTTATTTAGAGCATATATTTTTACTCAACCCAGGGCATTATTGCAGATGACTCCACTCACCTTCATGAAAATACTTCCAGAGGATTCTTCTGTCTGTAAACCAGCTGTCCTAAAAAGCCTCCCCTGTGAACTTCCTCACTCAGTTTATATTTGGAGTCAATCTCAAACTGTCATCTATGAACAGTCTTCCTCTGTAGCTTGTAAAAATAGGATTATCCATTACATTAACGTTTAATTACCTCACAAAACTGGATGCTTCGAATCTGTCCTCTGGGCCATACACAACATCTGGGAGACTCGCTAAGTAATGCATCTGAACGTCCAGGAAGATTAATACTGGAACATAAAGAGCACCCACGGGCACTTTGCTTTCCTTATTATGGAATATTATAAACAGGACCTTTGCTGCCTGAGGAAAAATAAAGTCAGAAATTTAACTTCAAAATAATCCGTAATCTTGCTGTCTTTGCAATAAATAGACTTCGCTGTTCTCCCAAGCTACAGCGAATGATACGCTATTGTCACTCAAGCTGACAGTTAGCAGAGGGATGCTGTCACCAGTAATCACAGTTGCCACTGGGTTAAAAACCTAGTGTAACCGCCATTTCGGCGTATTCACCGAGCCGAAGGGCTCCGGAGCGGCGGGAGGCGCCGGGGGCCCCTTCCCGAAGCGGCAGAACCGCGGCCAGACCGAGGCGGCAGAAGCGCCGGGAGCGAGAGGGCGCCCCAGCCCGCCCCCCCAGGGAGGGGAGCGCGAGCTCCTGGCGGGGTCCGCTCGGACTCGCCGTGGGCGGGGACAGGAGCGGCGGCGGCCAATCCCCTCGCAGGGCAGAGCGGCCCCGGGGAGCGCGGGCCCGGCCGTTGGGGCGGCGGTTGGCGCGGGCGGGGCGGGCAGGGCAGGCGGGCGGGCAGGGCGCAGTCCCGCCCCCGGCTCTAGAGGCCGAGTGGACTAAATCAGGACTAAATTGAGTTAAATCCAGCTGACGACCAGTCACAAGCGGTGTACCCCATAGCTCAGTACTGGACCCAGTCTTGTTTAACATCTTTATCGATGATCTGGATGAGGGGGTTGAGTGCTCCCTCAGTCACTTTGCAGATGACACTAAATTGGGTGGGAGTGTTGATCTGCTCGAGGGTAGGGAGGCTCTGCAAAGGGATCTAGACAGGCTGGATTGATGGGCTGAGACCAATTGTATGAAGTTTAACAAGGCCAAGTGCCGGGTCCTGCACTGTGGTCACTCCAACCCCATGCAGTGCTACAGGCTTGGGGATGAGTGGCTGGAAAGCTGCCCAGCGGAAAAGGACCTGGGGGTGCTGGTCGACAGCCGGCTGAACATGAGCCAGCAGTGTGCCCAGGTGGCCAAGAAGGCCAACAGCATCCTGGCCTGTATCAGAAATAGTGTGGCCAGCAGGAGTAGGGAAGTGATTGTGCCCCCGTACCTGGCACTGGTGAGGCCACACCTCGAATCCTGTGTGCAGTTTTGGGCCCCTCACTGCAAGAAAGACATTGAGGTGCTGGAGCGAGTCCAGACAAGGGCAATGAAGCTGGTGAAGGGCCTGGAGAACAGGTCTTGTGAGGAGTGGCTGAGGGAACTGGGGTTGTTTAGCCTGGAGGAGGCTGAGGGGAGACCTTATCGCTGTCTACAACTATCTGAAAGGAGGTTGTAGTGAGGTGGGGGTCAGTCTCTTCTCCCAAGTAACAAGCGATAGGACAAGAGGAAATGGCCTCAAGCTGCACCAGGGGAAGTTTAGATTGGACATTAGGAAAAATTTCTTTACTGGGAGTGGTCAAGCATTGGAACAGGCTGCCCAGGGAGATGATGGAGTCACTGTCCCTGGAGGTATTTAAAAGACATGTAGATGTGCTTAGGGACATGGTTTAGTGGGCATGGGGGTATTAGGTAGATGGTTGGACTTTATGATCTTAAAGGTCTCTTCCAACCTAATGATTCTATGATTCTGGGCAGGTAGCAATGGTACAGCCATTACCCTCCACTGCTATAACTGTGAGGATGGATGGCTTTTCTTGATCAAATTTCAGGCTTTAAGATGACTATGATGATTAATTTTTTTTTTTTTCTATAGGACGGAAATAATGCACCCATTAGAATGTTTCTTTGTTTTGTTTTGTTTTGTTTTCCTGAAGAAGACAATGCTATGAGGCCAAAAGGAAAATAGGTTTTGCTAATCTGTAAAACTAATAGCCTAAGTAAAGAGAGAGGCCAAGTAGAAAAAGGTGAAGAAGCTGTGGTAGACCTGGCAAGAAAATAAAAGACTACCCTGAACCATATATCTCTATCAGGCACACAGAGCTGTGTTTGCCATAGCAGCATGATTCATTCCTCAGTTTTCTTAGCACATTGATGTTTTTTTAGCTAATGGTCCTAAATGCCCCTATCTTTTAAGGTAAACAGAAGCCTGAAACAGAAAAATTACCAGACCTTGAAAAAAAAGGTCAAACAAACAGACTGCTCCTGCTTGATTTTTTCTTAAAATCATGTCTAAATTTGGTAATAAAAAAAAGTCCAAACAAATATCAGTCTACACACAGTCTGCAGCCACTCTGGACACAGGTCTTCTGCCAGTGTCTCTAATGAATTATTGTTTTTCATCTTCTAGGAGACAAAGGATGAGGAGATTTTATGTTACTTGAGTACATAAGTGCAAGTAGATGTTTTTTCAAAGTTTCTCTGTTTAAGGGTCACTTTGTCTTAAACTTTTTCTGTTACTAGAAGCCAACATCAAAAACCTAAGAAAGGCTTTCTTGCAGAGATTTCACATTTCTACCTTACTGTGGCAACGGTGGAACTCCCCATCCTAAACCCTCCTGAGAGACTCTCCTGAGCTCTTTCATGCTCTCTCTTTTTCCTCGTAGCTCTGAAGTGATATTCCTTCCTAGTCTGATTTACAGTAGCCATATGTAATCCACAGATAACCCCTCAGGCATGTACCAAAAGCCTTTGGTTACAAAATGAGGCAGCACTGTGTCCTAAGCCTGCCTGCATGTTCTTACAGCAACATGTAGCAGAGAGGCACAATCCTCAAAGCTGTGACTTAATTCTCAGCTTTCAAACTTGTTGAAGCAATGTCTTATTTTTTGTCACTTCAAGGAGCTCTGAAAGAACTTGAAAGCTGACATTTTTTTTTGGCTTTGCCAAAAGTTGAGTTGAATGGCAGTAAATTGAAGAAAATGTACTGATCATACCAGGTGTTACCAAACCTCTTCCCTGTCCTACTGAGGAAGTGAGGCTGAGAGCAGTTATGACAAAGTGTGGAGGGACTGGACTTTCAGCTATCTACTTCTTCCTGCTTTTGCCCCACAAAATGAGCCTTGAGGCAGAATCACTGCAAATTTAGGATTACCTTGACCTTCTGTGCACATTTGCTCTCTTTTACTCTGTTTTTACCTTAGCACGCTGTCTTGCACATAAACTGGTCTCTGGCATACTCTCCAGTGCATGATGAACCATGGTTCTCCTATCTGGGCACTCTGGAGATGTAGAGTCTGCCTTAAGACCAGCAAATTAATTTATACTCTTAGTTTGAGAATACAATTGCTTACTTATCACAGGGGAGGGAGTGTCTCAGGAGGGCTGAGGGCGTCTCTCCTGGGTGCTCTTCAGCTAGCAAGCACACAGCTTCTCTAGCTGCCTGCCTGGCAATGACTTTCTGTGTAGCCTGAAGGTGGAAATAAATGATATCTATGAATTATGTCACACGGAAGAAAATAAAACTAATTTAGTTTATGTTTCTCCTGTAGATTCATTCCTCTTCCTCGTTTATGTCTGAACAAAGTGAAGGTCAACGTCTGAGTGGGATCGATTCACAGCTCTGCAAAAGTCTCCTGTGCCAAATAACAAACAACACAGCTTCAGAAATGAGAAAAGCTAAAGGCTTTGCTCTGCAAGGTGATATGTGCATCCGCTGCAATGCTTAACAATTTCAGCAGAAGCTGAGGGAGCTGAAGGTTTTGCAAAATGAGATCATGACACAAAAAAGAATGGGTGGACATGTTGTAATCACTGGGCTTCTGATTATTTCTGATGTCTTCTGACAATGTACATAATAAGAGGTGTTTAATTCAGATTAGTCCCCCTGTTGGAACAATTCATATCTGAAATGCCTGTATGTGAAAACCTGAAATGAGGCACTTTCAGAAGCACCTCCTCCCTGTTTTCTGCTACTTGCTAAGACTGAAAATGAGAAAGTAGTATGAATAGGGGTTTTTTTTTGTTTTTTTTTTTTTGGCATACTTCTGCCTTTGTCCATCAGCATCAAAAAAATGGAAAGCTGTGGGAAATAAATGAAAACCAACAAAAGATAAATAAAATTTAGTTAGCCCCTAAAAAGGCTTTGTTTAGATGTGGGCAACCAGTTTGTTGATGCCAGCTTTTGATTGACATGACAATGTTGTTTTTTGGTTTTCAGACTGTTTACTGTTGTACAAACAGATTAGAAATCTTCCTGGCAGCCCTGGGGAGGAACTGCTAATTGACTCCATTTGTTGGAAGAGTGAGAGGACTGCAGCCTCCTTGCAAATGTGTGCCATTGCCCAGCTCTCTTTAGGAGGCTGCAGCTTTGTTAAGACAACTGGAAATGAGGAGAAAAAGTGGGTTTCCTCAAAATCTTTGCCTCTGCCTGATGTGTCACTGCTGAGGCTGGGGACACACATCTTGTTTCAGCAATGTTACTTGAGAGTTTTTCATTCCCAGAAGGTAGAGAGCTCCTTGTCACCACTCTCCTGCCAGGTGGAGGGTCCTTGGATGCTCCTCGGATCTGCCTGCTGGACTCCTCACATAGTTGGTCCCTAATTCATCCTAGACACAATAAGCCAGACAGCTTAAGGAAATTAACTGCTTGGTCTTGCTATCCCATTTCATATTTTCACAGGGAGCAGATTGGCTCAGCTGGCTACCTGATCAGCAGGTCATTCTCCATCAAAGAGTAACAACAAGAAATTGAGTGTGAGCGAGGGAGGGTGAGCTCTTTACTGAGCACAGCTGGGACCTGCTGAGGATGTGCCCACAGGCAAATGCAGACTTCTTTGGTGGTATAGGGAAAATATTTCTAGTGTTCCAGAATGAAGATTTCTGTCCTTGGGGGTGGGGGGAACTAACACAAAAAAATATTTGGAAATAGTGGAGAAGGAAGTCCCAGAAATAAGGAACTCTGTCTGCTCCAAAATGTCCTTCGTATTGCTCCACAGCTCCTCCAGGATTGAAGTCAGCATTGCTGAAGCTGCTTTGGCATGAACTCTGACTGACTCTCCTAGGCTGGCCACAGCTACAGGGTTGCAGCTTATACTTGTGGGTAGTGGCGTGGATTTTTCAGGGCTCTGAAACAAATAGGAAGAAAACTGTTTGTGACATTAATGCACGGAAAAGATGAGGAAGGTAACACAGCAGCACAGTCAAAGTTTCAGTTTGGAAGTTCTGGGGCTGGGTTAATAGCTTCTCATAGCAGGTTTCCAAATCTTTCTTATCACAGTTTATAAAGTAAGTTGAACCATATGACATGTTGTATTGGTTTTGCATGGCAAGGTTTGGTTGTGGGTGTCTAGGGGGTGGCTTCTGTGAGAAGGTGCTATAAGTTCCCCCTATGTCCAACAGAGCACATGCAGCCAGGTCCAAGGCAGACCTGTCATTGGCCAAGGCTGAGCCCATCAGCAATGGTGGTAGCGCCTGTGTGATAACATATTTAAGAAGGAGAAAAAAGCCTGCGCAACAAACTGCAGCCGAAGAGGAGTGAGAATATGTGAGAGAAACAGCCCTGGAGACACCAATGTCAGTAAGAAGGCGGGGGAGGAGGTGCTCCAGGTGCCAGAGCAGAGATTCCCCTGCAGCCCATGGTGAAGACCACGGTGAGGCAGGCTGTCCCCCTGCAGCCCATAGAGGTTGATGGTGGAGCAGACATACACCTGCAGTTCGATGAGGACCCCACGCCGGAGTAGGTGGATGCCCAAGAGGAGGCTGTGACCCTGTGGAGAGCCCATGCTGGAGCAGGCCTCTGGCAGGACCTGTGAATCCATGGAGAGAGGAACCCAGGCTAGATCAGGCTTGCTGGCAGGACTTGTGACCCCATGGGGGACCTATGCCGGAGCAGTCTGTTCCTGAGGGACTGGGCCCTGTGGAAGTGACCCACACTGGGACAGTTAGTGAAGAACTGCAGCCCATGGGAAGGACTCACATGGAGGACTGTCTCCTGTGAGAGGAACCCCATGCTGGAGCAGCGGAAGAGTATGAGTAGTCCTCCCCCTGAGGAGGAAGGAGCAGCAGAGACAATGTGTGATGAACTGGCTGCAACCCCCATTCACCGTCCCCCTGTGCCACTCAGGGGGAGGAGGTAGAGAAATTGGGAGTGAAGTTGAGCCCAGGAAGAAGGGAGGGGTGGAGGGAAGGTGTTTTTAAGATTTGGTTTTATTTCTCATTATCCTACTCTAATTTGTTTGGTAATAAATTATTTTTTTTTATTTCCCCCCACAAGTCAAGTCTGTTTTGCCCATGACGGTAATTGCTGAGTGATCTCCCTGTCCTTACCTCCACCCATGAGCCTTTCATTATATTTTCTCTCCCCTGTCCAGCTGAGGAGGGGAGCGGTAGAGGGGCTTTGCTGGGCACGTGACATCCAGCTGGGGTCAACCCACCACACATGTGCAAAAGAATACAAAGGACATATAGCATGAGTTTGAGTGGCAGAGTAAATTTACAAGACCTGGCAAAGGCTAGCAAACATCTGCAAGAATAGCTGTAAGGAGGCAAAGCCAGTCCACCAAGGAAAGTATGTACCTCAAGAGGTGTAGAGAGGTAAGCCTATGTCAAGGAAGAAGTTTCAGGTACACCAGGAGTAAATCCACAGCATACAGAGAGAAGGATGAGAGCAAAAACATGCCAAGGAAAGCCAGTATCTAACAGACGATTAGAATGGGAGAAGCCAAAAGCTGTGATTTGAACAGTCAGGGGAAGAGTCCATTGTGAAAGTGTGACAGAGAGAAATGCTAGCTTATTCTGAAAATAGAGGCAAATTTGCCTAGCTTTAGGCAGCAATTTGCTGGGTTTCAGGATCTCATTCATGATACTTCTAGATGAAGCTCTTCCCCTGCTTAATTGTGTGGCATTGTCCCTGCGGCCAGCGAGAGAAAATTCCGGATACCTGCATGGGTGCTGTGGATACTCAGCACGTCTTGAGAAGCAGGAGGACAGGAAATGCGAGGCCAGGTCAGACCTGCAATCCACCTAACTCACTGTGATACCTCTCTATTGTCAGCACTGCATGCTTCAAAAGGACACTTGAGATTTGGAGAGCTGACAGACAGCAGGTAATCTCTCCTTCACAGCATTGTTGTGAAGGATGACATTGTTGCCCTTCCCTTACCAGCAGTAAGAGATTCTAAAATATAAATTCAATGAAATATGGTGTGACTTGTGACATCCACATTTTAAATTCTGGCATGAATCTGTTGGTGTCCCCCAATGGGGACAATAATCCTCAGTGACTTTTCAGGTGAATTGCAATACTGATTAAGCAATGTAGATAAGCAGAACACCAACATTTTGCTGTTCAGCAATTAACATCTGCGTTTAGGACAGCAGTCACCAGGATGGGGCTGAGGACAGACATCACTGTTGGGTGATAAGGGACATGAACATGTCACAGGTACTGTTCTTACCTGTGTAACTGCGGGAATATGAATTGGTGTCTCTGGCCCTGGGCCTACAGGCACCAAGCTCAGGATGGTGAAAGTATCCCAGCACAGGGCTGAGTCCTGGCTAAGAGCCATATTTGATTTTCTTCTTATTTGCACTGGAGCTACTGAAAGCATTATCATTTAGCAGTAGAGGACTGAGCAGGCCCTTGGGATGAGTGGAGGAATATGAGCGGTCTGAGGCATGGTTAAGTGTCGATGTAAGTATTTTGTCCTCCTTTTCTCTTGCCTGCCTTTAGTAGTTGTACTTTTAAAGAGCAGAGAAGCCAAAAGAAAATTATAACAAGAGAGCAAAACTAGGATGCTTAACTCTGAAGGACTGCACTGCCATGCTCAGAGTGAGATGAATGGCAGCCAGCTACAGATGTGCACATCTGAAAATTTATTCTGTAAACTCAAATAGCTAAATCTAAGAACTGGAAACTTAATAATTTACAAAGTAAGCTCATGAATAATTTAAAGGTTGCAAGAGAGCCATTCCCTGGCCTGAAATTAGTTAGTCTGGTTGCCTTCTTGTACTTGTCAGGCTGGCAGATCTTCCAGGAAAGGGGATTGGCTGTTGTTCAGCACCCAGTGGAGCACAAATGTTGGGAGGAAGTAATAATAATAATAATAAATCAATGGGACCAGCAGCTAACAAATAGCAACCCCAAAACAGAAAGAGGGGGCACTTCTTGCTGATTCAGGGGAGTGTAAACCTGTTTGAAGGGAACAATCAAGGCAAGACAAGATTTCTCCACTCATTACATAGCCAAATATGGGGCAGTTTTCAGAAAGCACAAGTGTCACATCACTTCCAATGAGATGATTTCCCTGATAATACCAAGCCCTCTTCCAAGGCATAGGGCACTATGCATCCTCAGTGCCATAACCACAAGGATTCCTTAAAGTAAGAAGTTGGAGGTGGTGTCATGCTTTCTGTCCACCTGGCTCTTGAGACAGATGGGTGTGATGGGCACTGCATGTGGCGTGATGGTGCATCAACAGAAGTAGATACTGGATAGCAAAGAGGCCAGCCCAAAAAGTTTGTTTCTGGCAGAGTTTTAAGCAACCAAATAGTGTGGGGAAAAAAAATTATCAGGAAGTCCTAACTCAAGGCTTTTCTACCAGCATTGCCTGTAGTCCCATTTCTCTTTCCTCAGAACATCAGAGGTCAGTTTTCTCAAAAACAAGCATGCTTTTTTTCTTACAGTTACAGGAGCACAGCAGTCATCAGACTCAGCCCTCTTCCTTCCTTTCTCTATGATCCCGGCAGTTAGAGAGTCACAAAATACAAGTTTTGCCTTTCTCGAGAGGTCTATCTATTTCTAAGTCAGCAGTGAAAAGATATCCAGGCATGAGAAAAGCAAGCCTTCTTGTATAAAATGTCATCTTTTGAATCAAAAATAAACCCAAATTTTATATGCTGTGTTTGGTAAAGAAGCATAAATATGCTGTTTGGAAGTATGCTTGGTGTGACCTGACTTCACTAGTTGCACTTTGCCTCCATTTCACAGTTTTGAGCAAGGCTGTCAAATTGAGCCCATCCGGTTGCCTGTTTTCCCTATTAATTATTTCTGGACAACTTTGATAGCTTCAGTTGCTTTGCAAGAGGATAGACAACCTGAAGGTCATTGCATTTCTATAAACTTCATGAGCGTGGGTGCTGGCAAGAATCATGTTGTGGCCCTGACAGTGTGACACTGTCCTTTACTGACACCATAAAAATTCAACAGGAGAGCTGAACTATAAATGTCCCAATTCTGACAATAGTTTCACTGGTGCTTGCAGCTTCTTAGGGACCAAAGTCAGTCAGCTACAATTTTCAAGTCTGAGAGTAATCAGACTTTATTAACATCTCACAGAACCGCTTGTTCCTTCCTAACGTCTCCTGAAATTGGAACCTGAAACATTTTCCAGTCAATGTCCTGAATATTTATGTGCTGCTGCTGCCCATGTGTGAGTTCAAATAATCTCTGTAAAAAATAGCTGCCATAATATGTAGATAAAAAGACACCTTTATCATGTATCTAAAAATATAATGTGGCTTTTATATTGTTTGTTACATAAATGTCACACAAGATCAATATTATTATGGGACAGATGAATAATATGTGTAGGACTCATTCATCAGCTGTTGGCAGATAAAAATTGGAGTGGGTGGACATGACATAGCATGTTCAGATGTTGCCTGCTTGATAAATATTGGGACTATAATTGCACCTCCAGAAATCAGCTCTAAAAATAGAGTGAGACAAAAGAAAATGAGATGTGAATAAGAATTTATAATAGTGTTTTGTATAATGTCTCCTTCATTAGCATCCATCTGGACAGAACTGATTAAGTCTCCTAGCACACGTCACTAGGCAGGAGAGACAAAGATGAAAGGGTATTCAACAGCAGACAACCGAGAAGTTGTACCATCAGTACAATGAGCGCATAAACACTGACAACCTGCAATACATTTTCCCTACTTTACTTCTAACTGGTGCCGTGACATATGTGATTCAAAAATACGCTGTTTTCAATCCAGACTTACCTTGCCAGCAGTTCCCCTTGCTGTGTAATGAACACACTCAGGGGGCAATCACAGCCTTGTCAAAGGCTCGATCCAGACAGAAGGGCCAAAGTTGACAGAGGCACTTCTGAAAGACCGGGAGGAAATGCATTCTGTATAGACAATTAATTAGAAAAAGTGGATGTAGCATTCAGGCTGCTGTACTGAGCTGAAAAACAAAACAGCACAGGATAGATTTTTCAGGTAACAAGCAATTAATTATCAAACAAACATATTTATGTAGGAAAGATTTACTGTCCATAATAATCTTTTTGGATTAATGGTTTTAATTAGCAGAAAAATATCAGATTTGAACTTGAATCATTCTACAAAGATATCCCACACTCTGTTAATGCAGGTATTATTAACTTTGAAAAGAAGTCAGGCATGGAAACACTTTCTTTTTTCCCTGCAAAATCTTTCCCTAAAATATCAAATTGAAAATCAAGCCATTATAAACAAAAACTCAGGCAGATTACACATTCTGAGTTACACAGGCTTAGTCTGAAATCAGGTAGATAACTTGTCTGGCTTTTAGTAGGAAGCATCAGGAGAGTGACTATAAAACCATCTAAATCAGAGGAGGTTTCTACATTTCTAGCTTTACTTTCTGAAACAACAAGGTCTATGTAAACTATCTGTGGCTGAACCCAACCCAATATGAAGCCTGGAAGTCTCAAAAATAATAAAGTTCCTGAGTTTTCTCTGAAAGAAAGCTTTAACGTAATATCTCATGTTTGTTTAGAGCTTACACTTTCTTGGAGGCTACAAAGTGCACTCGAAGAGAAATGCTGCCTATGAGGAGGCATCCGTCTGTGCCCTGTGGAGAGTATCTGCAAAGCTACGCAACGAAAAATCATTCTGAAGATCAATGGTAAGGTGACCAAGTGCTTGGGAATCACTGAGCAAGAGGATGATGGCGCAGGAGCCTTTCGGGATGGAGAGCATGTTACTGAGAACGGCTGATTTCCAGGGCTTCTGCTGCTGGCGGCCAAGCTGAGCCAGAAGGTTTTGGAGTCCCTCTGTACCTCGCCAGCAGCTGCTGTGAAGGGTTTTATTAGTCTGGGCAGCGTAACAGAGTGCAGCTGCAAATAGCTGATCCTGTTTTGGGAACTCCAGCAGTTCTTCTTCTGGCCGACCATAGGCATCTCCCCTACGCCATTCCCTTCCTTAGCAGCTTTGACAGCTTTCCCCATTGGAGAGAGGCTGGCTCACTCCCAGCTCTTCTCACACAAGCTGTGGACTGTGCTAAAACCTACTTTTTTTCTGAATATGTGTATCTTGATTTCCCATGGAAACAAGCCTGGGATCATCCCTTCTTCAGCCTGTGGGTCTCTCTCCTCACTCTTAATAACTCTTGAACTCAGTAGCTGTTTCAAGCCAGTTTTGACAGAGAGGCAGAAGTCTCAAAAGTAATTATGTTTTTACCAGTTTTATAAAATCAGGCAGTTGGGTAGATGAGAAATGGGAGTATGAACACTTGCAAATTCACCCCTGGCTTATGTCTGATCCCTCTGGCTAATTTGCATAACTGAACATGCCAGCCCAAGGATCACTGCCAGTATATTCTGTGGGAAGACATTGCATGTATTTGTGGTGTTAATGGAAAGTTGTTGCGTAATTTGGCAAACAAAAATAATATCAGAAGACACAAATGGCAAGAAATGGAGGCTTTATCACATCTGATGCTCATGGAATTACTTATTCTGCATGAGTGAAAGAGCACTTTGCAGCCAGCATTAGAAAATGTGTATCTATTCATCAGTTCATCGCTAGTCTGGGAAGCTGTTAGTCAAATTGTAGGCCAAGGGAAAGGTTTTTTAGCAGCAGTACTATAGCAGTAATACGATCTGATCAGTGCTGAAATCCAAATTGCAGTGAACTCTAAGATAAGGCACATCTGCATTGCTACCAGTAGATTTAAAAACAAGGGGGAACAACTGGTATGGCCTGAACTGGGGAGTATCACTATTCCATTGCTGCTACATCTGCTGTATATAATTATAAGGACTGATGCTCTAATGAGGTATTTTACAGATGGGTTGTTTATGACACCATACATCAGGAGAATGAAACCCTTTAGACAATCTCACTGTAAATATCTCCCAAGCAGTAGCGTTCTGCTGATGCTTATTAGAAGATTTGATTGTGCTCAGGATGGGGACCGGACATTTCTGTGAGCAATGAGTGCTCTGAAGCTATCTTTTTCTGCATAGGGACCCAAAATTGCTTAGAGAGAGTTCCATAAAGAAGCAGCCCCTCTATTATCACCATAGTGAGGCATGTAGGCAAAATCGTGTTACTATGTAGTGAGCTATTTATGATCACAGTTCAAAAGAAATGTCCCTTAGCTTCCCTAAATGAGTTCCAAACATGTTTAAATCGTGGTTACTAACTTGCAAGTTGTTTTTTGCCTATAGTTCTTGTGGAAAATCGTGTCTGCTATGAAATACAGGTATCCTTTTGGCTTTTCCCTGTTTCCCTACAAATCTCCAAAGCGTGAAACCGGGAAAGTTGGAAGAGAATTGCTTTATAGCATTATGAATGTGCTGACATAAATACTTACTAATCAGAGTGATAAATTTCTCTCTGATCCAAGCAGCAAAATAAAATAAAAAGGACATATTTGTGCCAGCATATATCAAACCCCCTTGAGCTGTGCTCCTCTGTCAGACTTCATAAATACTGGATCTGTCATCCCAATTCAGCTGCAGCACTACAGACAAGACAGTAGGAAAATATTTATTTGATATGATTATGATATAAACTTCATGCCTGATTCTTCTCTCCCTCATAAAGTGGAATATCAGATTAGATGCTACCACGTGCGCATTGTAATCAGTCTTCTTTTCACTGCCTTCTTTTTGATCAATGAGAGAACGATTTTCCTTATTTTACTTGAGCCAAGAAAAAGCTAATTATATTCATCTCTGAAAATGCGATGTTATTAAAATTGAGCGAAATGACTCAAAATAAAATACAGAACTTGGGAAAATGTTTATTTCTGTTATTAGCAACAAGGCATATTCACATTCTCTCTGCTGTAATTGAGGGGATAGTTGAAATAATCTGGCTTATCACCATTGTGGAAGGCAAAGATAAAGTGAAAAGTACCAAATGACTGCACTTGAGACAGATGTACTGCTTCTCTACTAGCACTACAACCCGTATGTCAGACACTCAAGGTAGTTTGGGAGGGAGAACCTCAGAGAGAAGAGAGACAGACAGTTAAAAGGCCTTTCTCCCCATACATCTCCTTTTATCTCTTCTCTTGTGTCTGTTTTTATCTCATCCGTCCTTTGGCAGTAGGGCGGTATGCTAATGAGCCAATACCTGGTGTGGCTGCGACCATCACTAGGGAAAAATTATTGCTGGTGCCAAATGCCCGTTCTGCGGTTTAGCAGACAGTGTTTGGTTGTGTGTGAGTACATAGGAACTCATATATATGTGAAGATCAAGAAAAGTGACTAAAGATACTTTTATTTCCCACTTTCTGTAATGAGACAGTAAAGATCTGGCATATTTATGTTGTACAAGTTCATCCCTTTATCTGTTCCAAAGAGTTGTTATTATGCTGGGGTTCTTATAACTGCTTCTTTACATGGGTTTCTACTGAATGTAATTTCGTATTTGTGATGAGGCTGCGTATTAGTCAAACATTTTTTGTGCTGCTCTCTTTCTAGAAGTTTTTTTGACTGTATCCTTCTGAAGAAAGACAGTGGCATTATACTGAAGCAAACAGTCAAAGATGTTTAAATTTGCTTCTAGACATCTGCAAGCAAATGTCAAGGTGACAGCTTGCTGGTGTTTACAGTTTCATCTTCAAATGTTGAACTATGCCTTTAATCTATTTAGTATGTGTTTCTGTGACAGCTTTTAATTTACTACCAGCAGTGCAAACAGTGCTTTCTCAAATAGGTAGGCAATATGTGCCCTGTTGAACAACAAGCTGAAGTTAGAGGAACAATAAGAAAATAGTTGTATGTGTGTAAGAAGTAGATGTGAGAGACCAAAAGACAAGGCCAGTGTTTCTTCAGGGGAAAAACATGCTGTGGACGTCTTGTTGAATGTGAAAATTGTAGAAAGCAAACATGATTTGCAGTTTTCCTGTAAGTAGGAGTGTCCCCTCTGAAGCTATGGTGTATATTCTACACCATCACACTACTTCACAAGGTTGCTTCACCATTACCAAGAAATTTTCTTAAAAAACCTCACAAAATAAGATCTGAATAATATAAATACTCGTATTCCTTATTTGTTAAGGCTTTATGTACTTTAAATGCAATTTGTTTAGAAAATTGTCTTGATTTCGTTTTCTAGAAGCAGAAACAGTATTTTTCATTTCAGTCAACTGAACTTTTAAAGATTTTTTTTTTAGCAGATTTTTATTTTAGTTGCTAAAAATATTTTGAAAATGATTACTTGAAAATATATACTCACAAGCTCCTTTTTACCATTTTGTATAATGGCATTTCTGATCATATTGTCTACAAAAGTATCTGTAGTGGAAACAAATTCCATACACTATGATGCATTTGTGACATGAAGAGTATCCAGTGGCAACATGCACAGTCTGGACAATGTCACAGCTAGAACAATACATTTGTCCTATAAAGATCCCATTTACACAAATGAAAATTACATGTGTCCTAGTACAGTGTAATTATTATATATTATATAAATAAAACTTTATTCAAATAGGTTTAGGGCAAGTATGTGTGGCAGCCTACCACATTCCTAAAAAATTCCTAAAAGTACTGAGTTGCCATAATCTTACTGGCTATAATTTAACGCTTATTAAAGAGGTTTTAAAAGGGAAGAAGATTCTGTTTTTTGCTGCAGGATGATTAAAATACACATCACACAGGGCACATCATCTTCTCCACAATAAGCGCAAAATTTTAATTAGCTGCTCAATGTCAGTGGCCAACAGCCATGATTTGGTCAGTGACATGTTAGGTGTTAGAAGCTCATCAGAGTAGTCAAGTCAACCATCGGCACAGGTTTTGATGTATTTCAAAGTGACCCTGCTTACTGGGTGTAGAAAATGGGAAAGATAAACCCAACAGAGCGGTAATTGTCAGAAATGTAGGTGCCCTGGCAGGGGGGAAAGAAAAGAAGGGCATGTGGGATTTTGAACGTGCAGCATACACAGCAGAGCAGGGCTATGCTGCTTGGCGCTCCTGCCTTCTCTACTGGGGTTCAAATGGAGGAAGAGTCTTTACAAGGGTAAAAGAAAAACAATACGTGAGAACTGAACTGAAGCAATTGTGATTTCCTTCCTGCATGAGTAAAACGGCCAACATAATGTCTTATAGTCAAAGCATAGTTTAAATAAATGCATTAAGAAGAAATATTTGAAGCAGGTTACAAGAGGGTGGGAAGCGCCTCCCTTTTGCTTTTTGGTCGAAAGCTGCGTGGAGACAGAGCATGCGTGAAAGTCTGCATCAGGAAGGGAGAGTTAGCAAGTGATGCCAATTTGATTGTTTAGGGGAATTAACTATGGACAGAAGGAGACAGGCATCTGTAGCTGTGGCAGGGTTCACTGGCACGTCCAGCAGTGCTGACGCTGCAGTGCTGCTCCCCAGACCATGGCCAATAGATGCCTGAAGCCACCTGCCCTGCACCCTGCCCGCTGGCTCCTGTGCAAGCCCGCTGGTGCCACCTCCTGCCTGTGCCCTGGCTCCCCAGCCGGCGCTGGGACGACTGCTCTGCTGCAGGGTGGTGCAGCACAGCCTGGAGTTCTGGCATTCCAAGATTTCACTTTTTAACTTGTGTGCCTCCAAGCTGGCATTGCATCGCTTGTGCAAAAGGCCACAGGTGGAGAAGCTGGAAACACAACATGGGATAGACAAATGGATGATGAGGATGAGAATGAGGAGGAGAGAGTATTCCCGGGGAAGCTGACCCAATGGACAAGCCAGCCCTCAGGAGAGGGTTCACAGCTGACCATCCTGAATGGAGGCAGGGACTTGTCTCTGTCCGGTCAGCCAGGACCACCCGATTTGGCACCCCAGCACTCAGGCTCTCTGGGCTGATTTCCTGTTGTCACCTCATGACTGCCCTCAAGGTGACATACCTGTGTATTTGCTGGAGCTGCATTTCCTCTGACCTGATCTTGGACTGAGCTCCTGGCTCAGCCGGTGACCAGTGCCTGGGACCTCCCTGCGTTTTGGTATTTCGGAGGTGCCGTGCTGGGGTCTGTTCTCCTTCCCAGTTGGCTTAGCTGCCTCCCTGCCCAGATGACAGACCTGTGCAAATCCCTTGTTTAGGTGCTCCACTCTCCCAAATGTTTTTTTTGGAGAGATAAGGCAAAATGGTGCTTCCAGCCCTGTGGCAGCGGGTTGCCGAAGGGCAGGTGCAGATTTGGGAGTTGGTTTCATCTACCCCAAAAAAACACGCTTCAGTCCATTGTGAAAAACCAGCCACAGTGGGTCTCTCAGGTGAGGCATCTTTTCTTCCCATATGTGATGCTTTAAACGTTTGCCAGGAAGGCAGAAAATTTTGAGTTAGGTACCAGCTAATCCTGCTAATAGCAAATTCCTGGCCACTGAGGCACCACCTCGCTAGCCAAATCAGGAAAGGACTCTCTAACTCAAAAGAGAGAGAGCTAGCTCTCCCTCACTTCCTCTTATTTCAACCCATGCCAGATGAAAGGAGATAAAGAATAGCAAAATTCAAATATTTCTTTCCTCCCCTGCCCTTAGTGCTAAAATAAATAGAAAAATAAATTCTTGATAACTAAGTAGAGCTCCAAACTGGCTTTGGCAGGTCATTATAGTATGTAGATCTGTTTTCTTTATACACAAAACCAGAATCAAAATCCCATATAAGCTTCTTTTGGCAGTATCTGAAATTGCGTGTCTGATCTTTTTATGCAGCAATCCCTCACTGAAAATGCTCCTGCAATTTAAATGCTGCGTAAAGCATTTACTGTTCATACTCTATGCAAAGGTCTAAGGGAGGAAACAGGAATTTATCTTATTGCAGTCATTAATGTGACAGTCTTCAGCTAAGCAGAATAGTACAGTGTTCCTGGTTATACTGGGGCCTCAAACTGTATTTTTTTATGGTCACATATAAACTGGCCCATAATAGCATATCAATAAACCTCAATTACACTCAGGAAAATACTAAAAGCAAAGCTCAAGTGAAGCTCAATAAAGTGTACAGGCATATTAGAGCTGTGTGGAGTAGTGACATCCATCTGGTATTTTTCAGTGACTTTAGTCAATTACTACATTTCATTGTATGTAATCCTCTTTTATCTTCTGTTCCTGCTGCTACAGTAATTCTCACTCTGCTACATCTGTGGCTGTACTGTGAATTTTTATCACCTATGAGTAAGTGGAGCTGCAGTTGTGCTGTACCTGCTTGGGAAAAACAAAAACAAAACCAAAAACAAAACCACCCCAAACAACCCAAGAAAAAAAGAAAGATTTAATTGCAAGAGAAGTGAAACACAAACTTGAAGACCACAAGGTAAGGATGTAAAATAAACGTATTCTGATATGCTGAGATAATAATGAGCATGGCAAAGGTAACTTTCCAATCAGAACGTGAACTGTTGAAAACATGGTGTAGGTTGAAGTGTCTGGAGTGACATGTATTTTTAACAGCCTCCTATGTTTTGATGATATCTGTGACAACCCATTAAAAAGAGCATTCTAAAATAAGTCATAAATTTATTTTTCTTGGAGAAGGAAGCTTTGGCTGTCATGTCCTTATGATGAATGTTAAATCCAGAGATACAGTCTCTCTGTATGTTGAAAAATACAAGGTTAAAACCTGCAGCAGAAGAGCTGATCTTACAGCATTAATACTTGGTGCCAGTCTGATTACATACCAAAGCCTACAAAGGCTCCCACTGATTTATGTGCAGATGGAGAGGGTGTAAGGAAAAACCTGCTCATTTCACAGCCCTGTGCAAAAGAGAGGCATCACATAAACCTTTATAGTGGGAGAAGCAGAGGGACTGTTCTCTTGGGACTTCAGACAGAAACCTGACTTGGTGTAAATTGTGAGATCCTCTATGGGAATATTGACTGATGTGTGGAGCCACCTTCACAGTTACCCCAAATGCAGGGGACACTTCTAGATAGGTAATGAACTGAGAGTCAAAATGAGAATAGAACCGCAGAAGAAAAGAGTAGTGAGAAATGCATGGGATGGACCTGCACACCGGCTCTTCTGTGCTCTTGCGAGCACTCATTTTCATGATGTTTTCAGGTGATCCACGCCCTTCCTACAGAGGGGCAAGTGGAAATGTCACCGTGTGGCATGGTCTTTTTCTAGAAAGATGGCTTTCCTTCCCAAGTACGAATTTCCAAGGGGCATGGAGCAGAGGTGCTTGGACATTTTTTTGTTTGGAAGTGATTTTGCTGAAGATGAGATAAAAAAGAAACTAGGGCTTGGCTTGTTTAGCCAGGTGAAACAGAGGCAGATTACTCCCTCAAAGTACCGCAGGGAAACAGGACTCTCTAAGACAGAAGACAAGGCAGATAGCAGAACTAAGGCTAGCACTACACATCATCTGTAAATTTATAGGTTTCTAAGCAGCAGAAGAATGAGGCTCTGGAGCTGCTTCCTAGTAGGAAAAGGGGCTGCAAGAGGCCTGAGCAGATTCAAGATAAAGCACGATTGGCAGAGGAAGGAATGAAGAGACATGATTGAGAGAGGCATCAGGAAACAGGATTTGATGGTGTGAGAGGTTCCAGGTCTGTACTTCTATGAAAAATGGGTTTGTCTTTTTTTTTCTTTAAAAACAACAACAAAAAACCCAAGGTGAACTATTTGACCTTGTCTACTTTCTCCAGTTTGAATGAAAATATCATAGATAATATCAGTGAGAACTACAAATGAAAAATTATTCAAAATGCACGTATTACCCTTACTTAAAGACATTAATTTATTTTTATAACTCTTTCCAGTTCCAGAGAGGTGGATTCAGGGACAGGCAAGCCTCCTTTGTCCTCCCCATGCCAGCCAAACCTGGCAAAGGGGTGCTGCTGCCCCAAAGATGATGGTGCATCAATATATTTGGCATATTCAGAGCTGTCAAAGCTCTAGAAAAGCAGATTCTCCTACAGCCCTCTTCCTTCTGAAGAGGCAAATCGATGCCTCTGTTGCAATTTGCTTGGAGCTGGAACCAAACATCACGCCTGTGTCCTGGATCAGATGCTAGAACCAGGAGCTGTCAGGAAGGATGGCATCGCTCCCCAGACCGACTAGCTGCCTGGATGAAATGTCACTCAGTTCCCACAGTAAGCAAATATGCAGTTGCCACGAGAGAACTATTAGACACTTTTAAGTCCTGGTTATAAGACTTGTTATGTATTATTTACTCAGCACTGACAGCTTGCTCTGTGCTGTGCACAGAAAGCAGTGTGCTCTCTGCCTGTGGGAGCTTTTGATCTCAGGGATTAAAATCAGGCACAACCCAAAGGTTTAGGAGACACAGTCTGAATCTGGATTACTGGCTGGGTGCACCCAGCATCCTGGCCCACTGCTGTCTGGACTGTGTATTTCCTTTTCAATGCATAGCTATCAATTTTCTTTCTGTGGAAACCAAGATGCATCAAGGGCTCTTGACCTTTTGGAGTTGGGATACTGCTGGGACATGTATCTAAGAACAAGGAAATGGTCCAGCCTCTTAATCTACATGTAATCTTAAGCAGCTTTATATCCAGTGAAGGCAGAAATTCCTGGAAGGACTGAATCTGTCATTCAGCACTTGCATATAACTTTTTAAAAACATATTCCAGCACTCCTGTGTATTTTTTTCCTCAGCAGGGCTGGTTACCCGAGAAGAGAATTACAGTGATGTACACTTAAAATACCTGGCTCAAAGATTGCTCAGGTACCTTAATGACATGGTATAATGCTATCTGAACATATCCAAGTTCAGTCACTCAAATGGCATCAAAACCGGTTGGCACAGAGAGTGGGGAGTACCTAGAGTTAGCTGGCAGTAAATGCTAAAAGCAGGGATATCTGAACTCCATCATTCTTCAAAATCTTGGCTGCTACTTTTTTTCTTGTATGGCACCTTGTTTAGTACAAGAGAATATGACCAGTGCTTAACTTGGACTAAGGTTGAAGGTGCTCCTCAACCAGTGGAATGTCAGACTTACACCATCCAACTGGCAAAACAAGGACCTCAGCACTGTGGCAGATGTTCTCTCCAGTGGTCCTTGATGGGGTGCATTGCTATGTCACAGAGACCAGGCGGCCTTGATAGTTCCTAAAGACTGTGACTGGATTCAGGATGCAGGGACTGAATGAGGGCAGAGAGCAGCAGATAAAAGATGTGGAAAAGGAAGAAGGAAAGAGATTGAAATAACTGATGGAACGTGGGGACCAGAGGACAGAGGAAAAAAAAAATTGAAAGGAGCTACAAGAAACTTCATGAGTAAGTGGAATCTGAAGAGGCCTAACAAAAGTGAGAAAAAGCCACCGAGCACCAGTCTTTTACTGGGTGTGTGTTTTGGGCATCAGAGATGAAGGTTAGTAGAGTCTGAAAGATCCAAAGAGCTTATTCGTCTAACCCTTGCAAATGATGCTGAATGCCTGTCTGGACATCATTGGCTCAGTTGAAGAGGAACTCAATCCATTGCATGAACATAAGCATCCCCTGTGTCCTCGGGGATGTCTCCTGAGATCACTGGGGGTGCTCAGCGAACTGTCTCATGCCTTTCCCTGCTCCTGTTACTCTCCAAGTTCTGCGTGCGGAACAGTCTCCAGGTCTTTCTGCTTTTACAATTGTCAGGCAATATTTCCAATAATTATGCAGTTGTAACCCTCTGCTATACCACACAATCTTTATGAAGTTGTAGTTTCACTGAAATGGAAGATTCTCTGGTGTCCGTTAGCAGCTATTGATTTCTGTAACTCTCTTTATTTTGGCCGCCCTTGAATTTTAATTATGTAATTAGAGGTTGTTCAAATGTCACAGTCAGACAGCCCACTGTTGCAGTTTTAGGTGATGAAATGCTCCCTGGCTTTCACTTTGTGAGCTGGCTTCCCAAAAAGTGCCAGTTCAGGTCAGATGAACAGGGTTATAAAGCAGTGCAAAACTTGGTGCTTTGATTTCACAGTTCTTGCTCTATTATTTTAGGTCCTCATTCTTCCTTGTAACATATTAGGGACCAGGGCCATAAAAAAAGAAAGATTCAGTTACCTTTTTAAAAGATAACTCATCTTCAGTGAAGATCCCCATTCTCCTGTCCTTTTCCATACTCCACATCCATACATTGTATTTTGCTTTCCTTCTAGGAAGCAGAGCTGGATGTGGTTCTGGCTATGGAGACACTTCCCATTTTATCAAAGGGGTGAACAGAGGAATGACAAGCGACTGCCTTGAGTCCTCTATGGAAATAAAATCTTTGGAGACATAATTGTGAAAAGTGTGGGGTGACCTGAGACAGGCCAGGAGTGAAAGCTCATGGCAGGGATGGGGATCAAAGGCGTCCAAGTTGCAGGGTCCAAGTTTTTTCCTACCATCCTTTTTCAGTCTTAGACACGCAACAGCAGCCAGACTATGCTGACTATAGTTTTGATTTTGCAAAATGTTTTGATGCAGCTTTTGCAAAACCAAGCCAGAATAGTATGAACCTTGGTTTGCATTTATCCAAGACAGCAACATCTGGGTCAGGAAGGGAGAGGAGTGCTTGGGAAGGAAAAGTTAATGTTTTTTTGGTTATTTCCACGCTAAACCTCACAAATGTGAGATGTGACTGGTTTTCAGACTATTCAGAAAGCCAGGCACCTTGTTTTCCTCAGTTTTGCATTCAATAAAACTTGTGTACATCTGTTAGAGGTCTCGATTCAGTCAGACTTGAACATATGGCTAAGCAAAGTCAATGAGACTGTTTTCAGGCTTAGAGTTAAGTGTGTGTTTGGGAACTTTGCTGAGTCATGGACATGTTGATTCACAAGGCAATATGGCCCATAGATTGATATTTAGTTGTTAGTGGGAGAAATAGTTAAAATAAATGCCTGGTTCTTTCTGACTTATTTTTTCTTGTAATACATCTCTTTTATAGGTAATATCCAAAACTATACTATAAACATAATTTTTTTTAAAAAAAAGAAAGAGAGAGTTCAAATCCTGATGAGTTATACCAAGAGAGGAATAAAGCCAGGGCAATTTTATCTGAAACTCTACTGAACTGCCATTTGTTCTCAGTTTCCTCTGAAAGTTAACTTTCCATGTCATACCTTCCAGAGTGTGACAATCAAAAAGTTGACGTCTTATAATACATGTAATAAGTGATTTAAAGTTTACGCAATGTGTGCATACTGAATCAATGCAGTGTGGCCAACTTGACGTGAACCAACAGTCATTTTGTTGTTGTTTTCGTAACTCATACTGGACACGAAGACACAAATGTTTGTTCTTAAAGACATAAGGAGCTGTGAAGAAAAGGTATGAAAAAAAGCGAGAGAAGCAAAGAATAAACAACGGGTCAATTCTGAAGGAAGCATATTGGGATAAAAATGTTTGTTCATCTAAAAGAAAGAAAACAGGAGTGGGAGAAAGCGATAGCAGAATAGAGAGTTGAGACTGGGAGCCTTCAGATGTCCCTGTAGCAGCATTTCTGTCAGAGGAGCAACTGCTACAAGAGAGCAAAGAGTCTTTGAATTACAGACATAAAACTGTGACAAGAGAGAGCACTAATTGTCTGTATAGCTCTTAAGGCTGTCCAAGGTGCAAAAATCCTCTATAAGAAGGGCACGGGGTGCAGCCCAAAGGGGCAGCTGGAATTGGTGCCCCCCTGCACCCCTTTCCCAGTGCAGAGGCACCTGGGGAGGTCAGGTGTGGTGACTGTGCTTGGCCATCCTGAAGGAGTCTGCTGCCCCCCGCTTTGTGCGCCTGGTTCAAACACTGATTTCCAAACCTGTAACCCCATGCATGCCTGTTGGATGGAGAAAGAGGGGATTGAACCCTGGGCAATGGAGACTTTGAAGAGGACCAAAGGGGCAGTGGTAGACTTGTTCATGAATTGGAGAAGTTTTTGGTGGGAGTGTCTGACTCTGGACAACACAAACTGCTGTGATTTAAAATGGAAAAGCCCCGTACTCTGACCTGGCTACAGAGCACCATGGCATCTGGGTTCAGGATGACTTATGCTGCTGAGCCACTCTATATGTCAGTTCTGACAGTGCCGTGCTGTGCCACTGCTATTCCTCTTGGCACCAGGATGCGTGCATGGCAGGAGAAGCATGGCATTGGTGCCTTGATGGGGAGAAGGCTCTGTTCCTCTCTGTTCTGGTTCCTGTCACCACTTTTATCTCCTCTCCTCATCTCTTAGCCTGACTGGGAAGCCTCACCCACTGAGGAAATGAGGGAGAAAGCAAGCCATTGTACCCAAGGGGTATTACTGCAGCAAGTCTTGATTGAAGCATTTTATTTGCTGGGTCTTTTATATATATGTGTGCATGCTGGAGCATGACATAAAGCAGGAAAAGTAGCTTTAAAATTTTCTATTGAAAAGAAGTAACATTTGAAGTTTTTCTGGCCAGTCTTATTGGTTAACAAACTGAACATGAGCTCCCACTGAGATGTGCTGGCTGAGAGCGTGGATGAGAGCCAAGGAGGTATAAACGGCAGGGTGTCAGGCAGGAGCAGGAGGTTGTATTGCCCCCTCAGTACCGCAGCAGCAGGGTCATTTGCAGAGTACTGTGCCCCATGCTAGTGCCAGGCTTAAAAGAAGAAGAAAAAAAAAAAGACATCATGAAAACTGGAGACATTTTAGAAAGGAAGATTTTACAAATCTGAATGGATTTTAGGAAGGAAAAACAATGACTACAAGTATGGAAAATATACTCTGCCGTAAGGGTCTTGTGGAAACAGTCCTTTTAGTCTGTCAAAAGAAAAAAGAGAAGTTCCTGAGCTGAGCTGAGAGCAGCCTTTGAACACCCCTAGAGAGGGTGGGAGTATCTGACACTAGAGAAGCCGTTAACCCCATGGAAGAAGCAAGAGCTCGTGCATGCGTTCAGACTACCAGCTGCAGCTTGACATTTCAAGGGGGGTTCACAGTTTTAAATAGGAAAGGTAATTAATCGTTGGAACAATTTGCCAAGGGATGTATCTTTAACCAAAAGTGATTGTCTTCAAAAAATATATTATTTAACTCAGACAGGAATTAGCCTACTGTTTTGTAGGAATTTAACCCATATAATCACAGCAGCCCCTATGGCCTTAAAATCTATTAAACTATTATTTTTTTTTTTAAATCAATCCAGGTTATCTTCCCTCAAATAGTTTAGTTGCTAACCCAGTCACATCAGCTGTCTTAGGGGGATTATTCATAATTATGGAGCAGAGTGTCATCTCAAGGGAAGAAAGGTAGAGGCAATGCTTTCCTTCTGTTGTTTAAATAAATCTGAGCTCTAGCAGAGGATAATGCATAAGAAATGGCAGCTGTGTTCAGTGAGATCAGTCTAAAAGGAGGCATGGTATAGCAGCAGCTTTAAGAAAACTAAAATGAAATCCAGAGGAGAGTCTAGGTTTGTTTCAGAGGCAGGGCAGCGAGAGCACTTACTGCCCTGGCCAGAATGCACATTGCGTGTTCTGGCTCTTAAAAAAATGGAAGCAACAATAGAAAACAAGTCAAATCAAAACAAAATAAAAACAATTTATTCACGCTTTATGTAGAACAAAGGCAATGGAAAAAGATGAGATATCATGTGACAGTCATGGCAAAACCATCACACTTTGTAGATATGAACTCATGAAGTCATTTAGGTAATAGAAAATACAGTTCAAAATAATTTCAGCCATTTCTGAAGTGGATATAAGTAATGAAAAAAATGTCAGCCTGTGAACCCTGCATTTGCTTTTAGAAAGTAGGGAATAGCATGATGTGAATATGTGAATAATTAACATACTACAGACACTTGTGGAAGCAGGGTGAAAAGCTGAAAGGTGTCTTTAGATGTAAGTCTGAATTTGACTTTTTAACAACGTAGAAAAACCCTAGCATTTTCATGGCATGCTTAACATTTCATGTCTGGTGCTGAGTTTTACGCTGAGATTAATATTAACAATAATATGTATATGAGCTGGAGGAATGAGGCATACTACGTGAAGATCATATCTACTTGTGCTATGATTACTCAGTCCAGCTTGCTGCACTCAGACCCTTGTTTACCATTCCCCAGCAAGTTCATGTTTTCTGTTTGAACTGTACAAATCTTTTAGGAAAAATCAAATGAAAACAACCCCTTCTCCCTGACTTCAGCAAGCTGTAAGACAAGGGTCTCAGGTCATTCAACCCATTCCTTCTGCAAAGTAATACACAGCCTTTGCATTACTTTGCAATGCATTTGCAAAGCAGTACTAATTTATCTAGTAGGTCACGTAGCCTATTGATGCTGTGAGTTGCACTCACACAGCTAGTCATTTTGGTATCAGTGAGATTCCTTGAATGTATAATATCTACTCAGTGGGACTGAGGCTTCCAAAATGGCTTGTGCCCTAAAGCAATTGCTGCAATGCCCTGGTGTGGATTTGCAAAGTGTGACAGAGACTCCAAATGAGGGACACAAAAAAATTAATTATGCAGACAACTGAAATTGCTGAGGATTCCTTCCTTTAGGGGACATCATTCTTTCTGCTACCACAGGCTCATGATTATTTATTTCAGCTCATAATTTTCCATCACAAAAGTGTGGAGACACAAATCTGTGCCAAAGGGACGTGGCTTTTGAATTAGAATTGGAAGCATCCTCAGAAGACAGTGGGTATATGTGCTTAAAATGTATCTTAAGGGACAAAGATGGAAGAGACTGCTTGGGGGATCAAGTCTAGTCCCTTAAGTGGGGAGGGGGGGCAGGCAGTGCTGAACAGACTCTGGATATGTTTAAACAGCAGTGCAAGGGTGAGATGCACCATGTCCTGCTTCCTCAGTCAATCACACTGGGAAAGTGGCATGTGACCACTTCTCTTGTCAGGGGGCCAGCTTCCTTTCCTGTAGAAACCAGGCACAGGGACAGAAGAGGTGGTGTTGCGGGTTTTGGTTGCAACCTGCAGCATGGAGCACCCCAGAGTGCATACTTTGAGCAGGGCATTGAAATGTGCTTCCCCATCCCAGGAGGAAGATGCAGCAGTTGGCTCCTTCCCATATGTGCACAAGTCCAGAACCATCTGCAGAACGCTACACGACCAAAACTTTTCCGTTTCCATATCAGAGTTGCATATACACAAAATTAGGAGGTGCCTTATATGAACACTACATTAAACATACATGCAAACTTAATTTGCTCATGCAGTCTTTAAAACGAGAATCCAAAGGATGCTATCAAAAAGGGTTTAATATTTCAAGAACCAGGGAGGCAGGAGCACACAGGAGGAGTAAGGCTATTTATGGATTCAGTGGTAGCGTGAGCATTATATAATTCTCTGAATCGGAATATAAAATTGCTCTAATTCTTTGATTTCGGTTCCACTTTGTCTGAAACAGAAAAGGCTTGCTTGTAGTTTGTTCATGCTGTGAACTGATGTAGAAGCTTTTTTTCAGATAGTTTTGGCCTACCTGAATACATTATCGGGTTTATTCATGTAACTGAGACCATTTTGACAGAATTGGCAATACTCTGTCTTCTGAGTTCAGAAAGATCAGTCTGGCTTAGCAAGAGTTGCTTTCCTTGCCTCCCGTGAAAGTGGTAAAGCCTTTCTTAGCCTTTCTGTCTCATTCATAGAAATGAAAAATCAAAATTATTATCGTCCTGGGATTCATCTCCCTTCACCCTTTGCTGGGTAAATTTGTGCAAAACCAGAAGAAAACTAGACAACATTGCTTTTCATGGGTGCTTTAAAGCCTGAGGCAGGAGCTGAAAGGGAACTGCTGGAGAGCAGGCAGACGTGCATCAGCTCTCAGCTTTGTGCTTGACATTCAGATACCAGGATCAACTTAAATACCTAGTTACAGAGCATGGTTTAGCTATAAATAGTCCCGTGAGAAACAGAGGTAGGGCTGATGTGTGACAGCTTTGATCTCTGGGTGAGCTACAGAGGGCAGCTTGGCTGCTGACCCACTGGAGACACCCTTTGCTGGTGTGCGCGCTAGGTGTTAACCCACATGCGCGGTGCCCAGGCCTGCGCCAGCAAAGCTCACATAGTCAAACTTTCAAGATTTCACCGAGTAAAAAGGAGCAGATACATAAAAGAATTTTCTGAATACAAATTAAAGAAATATTAATCTTTACAAAGAATTTTTCCAGGATTGACAAGTCTCTATTGGAGTCTCTTGCTATGGATTTGCAGAGCTAGGCTGGAGGGAAACGAGACCTTCCATAGCCAATGTACATGTGCAAACTATTATTTGTTATTATTCACAGTGTTATTGCATTGGTGCTTAAGGATGTGTTACAAAAGATTATCCCTGTCCCCAGTGAAATGATGATGTCAAGAGACAGAATAATCACAGAGCTTGAGAGAAGACACAGGCAGGGAGGAAGACGTGACTGGCACAAGGCCACACAGCAGGTCAGGGGTGGAGGGGTGCAGATCTCTGGTGTCTGACCTGAACTGGGCTTCCTCCACAGCTCTCTGCCTTGCACCACCAAGAGGCTTTCCACCCGTAGTGTTCGGTCTTAAAATAAACAACACGATAGCATCCCGTATGTGGTCCCTGAATTAGTGCAGAATGGAAACCAGTTTTACAGTCTTTTACATTGTTTCCCTGCTGCTGCTGTTGCTTTTCAGCAAGGTACCCCAGACAGCAGTCTGGCTCAGCAATGACAATTTCAATTAAAAACATTTGTTTTCACATCCTCTTAACAGTTTCCACATGGTGAGAAGTGCCTTCTCTCCCTATGTGAATTTTGGGTGTAGGACAGTGAACAAAGCATGTACGCTTCTCTCTATATGGAAAAACTTAATTCCATCGTGGTTTCATTTGGTGTCATTCTGTAGCAGAGCCAGGGTGTTGCACTGTTGTATATCTCACAGTGCTAATGGGGTTTTGTTAGAGAAGATTAGCCTTTTTCCAACTTAGTAACAAAAGCAACTAACATACAAAAAAAAAAAAGGGACTTGCATGGAAACGAAAACCCCTGTTTTCTTTGATATCTAGCCTCTAAATACGCTGTTGCTAGCTTGCAGATCACATTTCTGCAGCATCTAGGGTTAAGCACATTTTATGTTTGTGTGTGAAGATTTAAATAAGTTGAATCATTTAATGTCCTGACATTGCAAAGTAAACACCTTTTTTCCAGCTATTCAAGAGTCTTTTCACATCAATATGCTAGGGTTAAGGAAACATTTGTGATAAAAATGTCTCCACTGTGCAAATGCGTCCACTGACCAACCTTGGGGCTGCGGAAAAGAGTTTTTAGGGAACTGTCTACCTGCTGTCTACTAGCAACATAATCCTTCTTCTTCCAAAAAGCCTATTTCCTCCTCAGTACCTGAGTCCACCATGTTTCACAAAAGTCACAGCAATCAGCAAGTATTCAGGGGCCCAGGACCTGCCCTGTGTTTGAAAATGATATGCAGATATGTTCTTGTTTGATGTGAGAGGCAGGTATGAATAAATCTATCCTGGCATTTTTGATCATGAAGGAAACAATGCTCACGAGCAGTGATTAAAATCTATCCTAGGGTGAGACAGCAGCCTGCTCTCCTCACTTTGCAGGATTGCTTGACACTTTTTTTATGTACCTCAGCTCTCTAGATAACTCCCTACTTAATTTGAAACCCCCTCTTGTGCTTATTATTAATTGCCTATGAACAGTCACCCTGAAATGACTATTTTTTGGGGGATGGGTACCTATGTTTTTCCTAAAGCTATGTGGCTTCTAGTTTTTGGGCAGGTACTTGCTTAAATTCCTGAAGAATGACAAAAAGCTGGATACATTCGGGTCTAGCTTGACCTTTGTCAGAACATCTGTCACCTTGTGCACAGGGGTCTAACAGCTGGAGCAGTCTTCCAGAGTGGGAGAAACTCAAAAAGAATGATCGAAAGGCCCAAGGCAAGCTCAGCTGAGGGCATGTGCCTTTCCAGCCATCGCTGGAGCAGACAGAGAACACTGGTGAAGGAGCAGCTTGCTGCTGACATCATCCTGGTTCCTTGTCCTGCTCTGTGTCTCCTGCATCCCTGGCTGTAGAACGGCCAACCATTGCTCAGATCATCCCAGGGCAGTGCTGGTAGGTGCTTATTTTCAGGAGAGGCATAGCTGGACACAGCCGTGACCTGATAGATAAGCTCAATATTCCTATTGTTTTCCTGTACCCTCAATGGAAACATTAAATATTTACGAGAAATGGACTTCAAGTGCTTTATTTCCTTACATAAGAAATGCAGGAGAGGTGCTTTCCAAGTGTTTTGACAGCTATGTTGGGTAGAAAGAGCATCCCCTCTCACTGAGCACTAGGAGCCTCAGCTACTTCTGAGACATACCTACATCAGGCAGCAAAAATAAGCAGACTCGGGAAAATCGTGTTCTTTTTCTCTGTTGCATCAAAAAGGAACACAGGTGTTATGTTGTCTGTCTGTGTGACTGCAGCAACTGTTGTTCTGGGACTGAAGTCAGGGACTTCCCAAGTAATATGCAGAGGCTTCCATAAGGATCCAGGATTTTTTTTGTGTTCAGGGGAAAATAACCTACATATACAGAAAGTGATGAAGACAGGTTGTTGACCTTAATTTAAACTATACACTTATTTTTAGATTTTACAGTCATATTACTGGACTGCCTTCCTGTTTCAGGAGGACACTGTGCTCTGAGAAAAGAGAGAGTAGAGTTGTTGGCTTGGAAAGTGCAAAAATGGAGGAGGAGAATGGGATGAGCAAGTAGGATATGGAAGATAGCAGAGGCTGTCTATACTTCAGGGAAGGCTGAAGAGCAGAACCTCAATGGCAGAGAGTCATAGATGTGAAAAAGAGAAAAGATGAAGACATTTCTTCAAAAGAGAACTGTAGACAACAAGAAAAGTGAATGCAGCAAGACAAGGAGGCAAAATGGATACTTAAGTTATATGAAATTTAAAACAACAATAATAAAAATTTTAGAAAAGTCACTTACCCAATAAATACAGTAGGGTTTCCTAAACTCCATGGAACCACCATCCTGAGAAAATGCTGTTGAAACCTGAGTAAGTCCAGATTTCATGGCATATACAAAAGTAAAGGATATTTTACCAAGCAGAAAAGCTAAATCAAATAAATAGTAAATTCAGTTTTGAATTATTTTTGAAGCCCAGTACATAGTTATAGAGTTTTCATGCCCAAATATAGTACCTGAACACACGTGTCCTATAGACCTTTAGTATTACTTACTATGAGGATATTTCTTGTTATTTCCCTTTTCCACTGTAAAGAATGTGAAATTAAAGCACTATGTATATTACAGAAATTGCCATTTTATAGAACTCATCCTAAACGGGAGACTCCCAGAAGCAAGAATACACATAAGCATCTTTTTGACCAGCTAAATAATGTCTTCTGCATTCATTAGCACTGGAATTAGGATATGGTAAAACTGAGACTGTGTGTATGACTGAAGTTTTACTGCATGTGGACAGGGTAAGGCACAATTATGCAAGACTTCATGGAAGCCTACTGATTTGACTTTTCATTGACTTCAGTGGCCCCTTGTGGACATCCACCTATCAATAATTGAATAGATTAAAACAAGAGCTCTCTAGGAGCAAATACTAGAGAAGCCTGTTCCAGTGTATTGATTATAGCAATTTAATCCTAGTATGAGAATAAATATATCTACCAACTGTCTGAGTAAATAAATTGTCTTGCTAGTATTGTTAATTTAACAGGGCTGGGGTCATGCTAAAATCACCTTATCTGTCCAAGGATAAGGTGTGGACTAAACTGGTTGTCTCTCTTCATAGTTTCTGGGGAGAGAGGCACACTTCCAGAATTGTATTCATCTCAGGTGAGATAGATACTGAAAATGCTTGAGATAAGTGGGAAGGCCTTTGAAGGTGCATGTCCCCTCCACTGTTTGATGGTTATCCTAGTCTAGATATCTAATCAGTAGGCAGTTAATGATGTTCACCACTGCTGTCATTGGTGTTACTTAAAGTTCAAGAGGTGGAGGAGAGATATACATCATCTATGACTGGGAGATCCTAGCTCCTGCTCATATGGGTAGCAGAGAGAAACAGTGATGGACTTACGTGAATCAACAACTTCAAATGTTCAACAGGCATCAAAACTCTTTGTCTTCACTGGCCACCTGAGGAACCGACCTTGGTAGACCTGGATGCTTTCTTATCTGAATTGCTCATTGGTGTCTTGAGCTTAGATATTGTTGCCATTTGCCAGGATGATTAATTCGGGCATCTATAACAAGCAGTATGAAAATGGCCTGAGGTGATCACAAAACAATAGTTTTTGAATGCTAAAAGATTGTTTCTGTGAATGACATCTCTCCTGGTCATCACAGTGGTACTCTGTGTTTGTACAGATAGATCTGGATTGAAGAAGGACCTAGAAAGGAGATGTTACTCTGTACAGTACAAGGCTGAGATCTCTGTTTTCCTGGTAAATGAGGAATACCTGTAACAGAAGTTGTTAATCCATAAAATTCTGATCAATCTGAATTCTCTCTTAGAGACTTGTGTGGTTATGTTCAAGTGTTGATTAGGTTTTGTGGTAGAGAAGATAATTCTCTGGAGAGTGGTGGTGGTAAGAAATGAGGCTTTTTCAGGCTGTTCATTCCTACTTCCTTTTCATGTAAACCAAGAGTGCTTTTAGCACTGCAGAATCAAAGAAAGCTTGTGAGCAGGAGCTCATGTCCCCTGGGGCATGTCCATCTTCAACAGAATGATTAATTAATTTCCAGCATCACCTGCTGTGCTTGATAATGTTTGTCTTGCTGTGGCTGCCCAAATTAGAAAGAAGCTGGCTTGTCTGGCAAGATCTGAATGGAATTTTAATAGTGAAAAAATCAGCATTGACTGTTTCAGTATTGACAGAGACATGCGGAAACTAAAGTTACAGCTGCTCTCAGCAAAGACACTAGTGAAGGCAGGAAAGGGGGAGCAACTGTGAATGTACTCTAGGTCAGTAACAAACTAGTCTTATCTTCATATGTACCACAGATCTAATGATTTTTCCTTAGGTTTCAAGAGTGATTCAGGCTGGAAAAGACAGAAAATAAGATACTCTGTAATCTTTTATGAAGATTGCCTCCTTACCACTCTCTGGTACATAATGGTATTTGCTGCTGGTTTTACCTTTGTAATTTGATTTGTGGGGGTTTTAAAATGTCAAAACACAGTTTATCCACTCTTTATATACTCATAAATCCAAATAAATAATAAAATAAAAATTAGGCCATTTATTCAGTCACTTTTTGGTGTATAACCTCATTTTAAAAATACAGGCTTAGCTGCAGGGCAAGCAATCTTTCAGCATTATGTTTCCAATCTGTCAATCTGATCTGAGCTTGAAGGGCTCACATTCTGGTTTTTTCCATAGAAACAAAACACTTATTTGACAATAAGTATAGCTTTAGCTGCCTTAGAAACAATATGCATCCCTACTTCTCCATTGTCATTACCTTTGAAAATTGGCCAGTTGTCAGCTGAATGGGCCTTGATACCAGGCACTTTGAAGGTCACTGAGTGGCTCCATACAGAGGATTTGCCAACACAAACACTGACAGACTCTGGAGAAAATGTGTCAGGGATGAATCTCGTTCCTCCTTTGTGATATGAAAATCATCCCACATTTATGTTTCTGTGTAAACCACAGATTATATAGCCTTAATTATGACTTATGCCTTATCTCTTCTTTACAAAATCTCTTTTCATGCTGAAGTAGATCAATAAATTTAAACTTCCTCACTTTATCTTCAAGGCTAAGACAGCTCTGCCCTGTTCTACTTTTTGGACATTACTCTCAAAGCCAGTTTTTCTTCCAGCAGTGCTAGCTACATTGACGCACTGCTCATTCTTTTTTTGCTATCAGAGTTTTCTATAACAAGCTTCTAAGAGGAAAAACTCGCTGGCTCCAGTTCCCTGAACGCTGTGGAAGCAAAACTAACAACAACGATACATGTTGCAAGGTCTTAAGTTGTCATTATTAGAAATGCATTATAGACAATCTCTAGTAGGTAGAGGTCTACAAAGTAGCAAACTCTACTGATTTGCTTACTGACCAAAAGAAAATCTCATTTCTTAAATCATAGCAGCAGAACCAAACCTCAAAAACCTGCAAATATTCAAGGTACCTACTTTCATTTATTCCTATGTTTTAGTCTTTTTGTTGTTGTTGGGTTGCGGGGTTTTTTTTTGTTCAAGTTACAGAAAAAAAATCAACTCCTTTTGAAGATTAAAACTGCATGCAGAAGATGTTTCCAGCAGAAAGGCTCAGAGCAATTGTTTGCTCTCGTAGATCTAAGTGAGAAACCTGGAGACTGGAGAAATAAATATCCTAGCAATATTCCTAAAAGTAAAGAAATGGTAAAATGTGTTTATTTTCTGGGTTTGGTGTAAGCAATCCATCTGTTATTTCTGGGTGGTTAAGAAATTTATACTGAAAAGATTATCCTATAACCGCAAGACAAAGCCAAACCACAAATATTTAAACAGATATGAAGATTTTCTAGTAAGAGCCACTGGAAAAACTCTTTTTGGAAAAGTATCCCAATGAAGGAGACAGACAAAAAAGTTCTGAAAATTCCTTCAGAAAGTGTTTAAACAAAGACAACGGGAAGTTGTCTACCATCTAATGTTACTCAAGGTAACATTTGTAAATGCTGAGTTAAAAATGTTGATTATAGTTGTATGAGTTTACAATTTTATCTCAAATATATTTTTCCTAAAATAGTAAGGAGTGCTGATGCAACATATGAAATTAGCTGACGTTTCAGTATATTTTTGCAGCAAAGTGACCTTTTCTAATGATTTCATACTTTTTAGTGAAGCCTACCAGGGAACATAATCTTATGGTCCTTACTTGTGCTGAGCAGCACCTAGAAGCACCCACTACATCTAAGTTGGAAATAGCAGAAATTGACTTAGAACCAGAAATGCATTTGACGATCTAAGAGCACATTTGCACAGTTTACTGTGGTGCGGTGACCAAATCCTTCAGCTGACTTCAAATGAATTAACTCCATACCCCAGCACTGTGATGGCCAAGAGGCATGGTGCTAGCCGGGCCTGGCTGTGCACACTTCTTGGGACCTAAGTGATATTGGTGCTGGGTTCTCATATGGATGAACTCGTTTGCCCAGAGCTTGACTGAAGATCTCTGTATTCTATCGCAAAGTAGAGACATAGCCTTGCCCTCCATAGCAGCAAAGCACCTGTGATTACTACAGCCATGCTACAAAACTGCTATGTCCTCAGCAGCCTCCAGAAGCAGCACCAAGCTTTTCCAGGCCTAGATACGTAAAAGTGAGTATGAAAGTAAAAAAAAAATCTGAATAGAAGTCTCTACACATATTTGCTGGCTTGATTTTCAGGAAATTTGAATGCATTCAAGCTTTGCTAATTTCAAGGGAAGCAACAGTTGAGGGCACACTCTGGAAACAGGGCTTCACATAGCTGGGATTAAATATGCGACCTAAATATGCTTTTGTGTCTAGCATTCTTTTCAAAAAAGACAAGAAGAAATAAAAAATCCACAGTTTAGGATCTGCTGGATCTGTAAACAGGATATCTAACTCATAAGGAACTAGCAGAGACTTCCATAAATACCAATCCATGACACATGTTTACATTTGGGCAACGAAGCTTAAAGGATATAATTTCAAATATTACTGGGGCTGTTGGTAGAAAGCATGAAACAAACTGTGTCGCATGTGGAATTTATCTCCTCTGCCAGGAGCCATAGAAAGGTCAGATGCCTGCTAAGAGCTAATCATTTAGACTCATGTTGTAGTCAGCAAAGACATACCTTCCAGAGGACTCCATATCCCCCATGTCTTAGGTACCTACTTTTACATGGGATAAGCTTCTGTCTGAAAGTGTCTTTATTTTTTCTTTGACTATAAGGAAGACTTAAATAATTTGGTTACATTTGAAGCCTACTTTTTAACAGTTATAGGTAGACAAAATAAAACAGAAAAATAAAAAACTTCAAAAATATGTAAACACATAGAAAATAAAAAGTACAGAAACACAAGACAGTTAGAGAAAATGAACCCTATGTAAAGGGTCTTTGTAGAAATAAGTTCTTAATTATACTTAAATTTAGGAATGAAACTGAGAAGCACTAACTGAACTACTAAAAAAGAAGAACTATTTTTAGAGTATCCATTCAGCAAACAGGAACCTTACATTTAAGCAATCCACTGACCTCTCTTTTTATGACCCTATTCTTGCATAAAGAAATAAATAACAAATTTTAACCATGGGTTTGGATTATGTTATTTGTTTTGGGTTTTTGTTTGGTTGGTTTTAGTTCTTTTTTTTTTTTTTTCCATATTTCTTTGCACAGCAAAGACAAACTGAAAGTAATCTGCAGCTGGATCTAAGCAGCATTGTTTTGCGGTGGTATTTTCATGAAAACCAAAAAGCCTCCCTGTGCTTTGGAGGAAAGCAACTGGAACTATCCAACAACACCAGAGCATTCACACTACCCATCAAGATACTCCCTTTTGCTGATCAGTTGAAATGCTTCGATGTAATCTCTGTGACTTGCCCTTCAGCAGATGATGTACGTGATCATCCACTTAGAGATGCAGTGACATTAAATATTTGCATGGCATCTTGGTCTTGTCGTGATACGAAAGTGCCCTGGTTCTGCATGTGCCATACGGTTTGGCAAGATACCATGGAAAGAATAATTTCACCATAGCCTGTAACACTGGCTACCTCTGCCTTCCATGAATCCAAAGAGCAATCTTTTTAGCAAATTCTGCAGAAGTAAGATAAAATCAAACTGGGTGGTAGTCAAGCTCCTATATACCCTTTACAAGAAATGTTTTTTGCAATGAATCAAAGACACGGAAGCCATTTCGACTAAGAGAGAAGAATTTCCTATAAATATATGAATGTTAGGTATTCATAGAGGGAAAAGCTTGTGTTGAGAACCTGATGTAAAGAAAAACATCTAGAGACTTCTGATTCCTGAACAGTGCATGGATTCTAGCTAACTGTAAATAACCATGAACAAAGAATATCTCAGTAGCCAATATTTTTCTCTGCTGGTATCAAATGAAATTCATTTGGTATCAGCTGGAGTTTTTATAGTGCTAATGGAAGTTATTTTCAGTTATCGCGTCAGCCCATAAGTATACAAAGGCAGCAATTTTGCTAGTAATCTGGAGATCAGTTTGTACGTAGGGGGTATACTTTAGACTGTTTCTGCAGTGCAAGCTTTTATCTTAATAAATGTGGTGAATCCTAAATAAAAAGGAAATGACAAAAAAAAAAAAAAAAGGAACATTCGGCTGGGGCTAAGGTTAGGTTTGGAAACATTTCATAGTGTGACTGTCTGAACTCTAAAATATGATGTCCAGTAAGCTCTGTGCTCGATGGGCAACCTATGTACCTGAGAACTAAATATGACTGATACTTTCCTTAATTCCTCTGATATTCATTTAGCGTATGACATGAGATATAAACTAGTCAAATTCTGCTGGGCTGCACAGCATACATGTAATTGAAATTCTTTTTAATAAACTCATACATTTTAGCACATATCAGACTGCCAAAGGATTAAGTAGCCCAATAAATAAGGAAGAATTTAACTCTGCTTTTTATAGCTCTTCAAATCCTAGCAGCAATGCCGGTCTCTAACTGTGGTATGTCGATTAGTATTTCAAAACACTTTGGTAAGAGGCAAAATGACTCTCAAAATTGCTCGCTTAGAAGAGCTTTCCTATCTCAAAGCTCTATTTCTCATTTTCTCTAATGACAAATTCAACATTAGATAGTTAAAATTTATCTAGCGTAATGCATGCATAGTGCTTAGAAGTTATGCAACATGGTGCGTTACTGCATGTATAGACAATTTGGCTGTGCAAGAGAGAAGGGCTGAGCTCTCAAAAGGCAATGCAGCTGCTTTCTCTCATATTTCTTAAAAATGTCATGACTGTTAATGATTAATGGCCCTTAAAGTTGACCTGAGCTTTTTGTAGTATTCATCAGCGATTACAGCTATGTGAGATGCAGATTGCTGCACTGCAGTGTTCCCTGACATCCTGGTGCCCTAGTTGTCAGACTGGGAGGTCTGTCACAGTAGACAACGGTTCCACCCCTGCTTGACCACTAAATTCCTTCCCACCGAAAACAGAATGAAGTGTGGAGGTGTATGGTATGGACCCAAGTTTAATACTGTTACATGGCAGGGACTCAAGGGGAGTTTCATCAGGCTTGGGACTGGTCCCATATCCCACCCTCTGGCTGGAGTCCTGTGATGCTTACTGCAGTCACTGCATGCTTTTGGAACTGTATTTTAACTCACCATATATATGTGCCGTATTTCTACATTAGAATGCCTGCTATTAATGCTGATAATGTAACACAGCCTGTCAAACTGTGTCTCGACCTTCCATGTTTCAGGTAAGTCATGATCAGCTAATGAGATAAACAAAAGCAATTGGCTGAATTTAGAACATATTGGTAAGTTTTTTGAACAATGTTTAACTTCAACATTTACCACTTTTTTTTTACCACTTCTGGTAAAACTCGAGTTATATGAAAGTCACACCCTCTAAAATTGTAAAGAATTAAAAGAAAAGACCAACATAACACTAAGGTTCAAATGTTTTCTTTATTCAGTGAATAAAACTCACTACTGTTTTAAGCTGAATTGCAGCTAAACAAAGCATTGGAGAATCCTAAACTGTCACAGATTTTCCATCCTTTAGGGTTTGAACCCCCAGTAATGAATCTGGTTTTATGTAGTCTTCACAAAAGTTACAGAGACATAGACTGAAACCAGCACTAGATTCATAATTTTCCATTTAGGTAACAAAGTGTTGCAATACAACTGTTCGCTTATACTTCTTTAATGGGAATTTTCTTTACCTATGCAAGTGGTTAAACATCAGCCCGCATTCTTTTTGCTATTCTAGTAAAACAACTGAGTCATGAAACCTACCTGAACTGACAGACCAAAGACAAATTTACAACTGCTTTACATAGCCAAGATGGCAAAACCATTTTTCCCAGCACTACTGAGATCTGGATCTTCATTGCCTTTCCCTTTGTGCAACGGCTTCCACTTTAGCGAAGAGAGTTCCAAGGCTGTTAAAAAAACCAGCGTCACCATGACATCCGTACTCGCTTTAAATTCATGACTGTAAGGCAGTACAGATCCTTCTGGTGAGTACAGGTGCTCTTATTTTCATGCTAAAGACCAAGGTGGTAAAGATCAATGTCTGCGTTGATATTAAAGCAAAGCCGTTGAAGTGACATCCTGAACTACCGTAACTATCAAGTTCCTTGGCTAGAGGATGGTCTATTCTATTCTATTCTATTCTATTCTATTCTATTCTATTCTATTCTATTCTATTCTATTCTATTCTATTCTATTCTTTATACCAGCCTCACTACCAAAAAGTCCAGCATTTTTTGGGAGTGTATTAAGCAGCATACTTAACATCTGTCATGCTGAGATTATTTTTTCTTACATTTTCTCTCTGGGAAAAGAGTAACATGTGCAGTGTTATATTTATGTTGGGTGGGACACTTTTAGAGACTTTCTTCTGCTGTGTAAGTCAACCTCTATTTGCATTAAAGAAAGAGACTTCCAAGAAGCAGAAGGTGCTGAGTTTGTGACAGTCCTTAGTTTCCACGTGAGTTCAGTCTATCGTCCTGCATCATCCAGTCCCTTGAGAGAGCTTCTTGTTTGGAACATGAAAGCTATGCACTTATAACAGAAATTATGCCAGCAGAACAGAATTGTCAACTAGGTAGTCAGCCTGCAGCAGGCTTAAAGAGGAGAAGCCTTAAAAAGGAAGTGCAAGACTTTGAGCCTCATTTGATATTTTCTGGAAAGCCAATGCAGAAAGCAGAAAAGTGGTTTTATATGCTCCTAGGATGCTGTTTTGCTGAAGATTCATGAATATTCTGTACTAGTTGAAGTCTAGGTTATTTGTCCATATGAAGTGACAAAGGCATTTATAGGAAAGGAAAAATCAATAGATGAAAGATAGGATGCAGTCTCTTAGCCTCACAGAACTGCTTGATTGCTTAGGAATGCTACTACAAGAGCAAACCTTTCAGAATGTTCTCCTTTGCTTTTCTATCAAATTGATTGTTTAGTTAGTAGTTGTAAGTAAATGTTGAATATGAAAAAAGTAAACATTCGGAGACATTGCAAAAAGAGGTGGAATCTCCTTTTACTATTCTTCAGGACAGACTTAAACTGTTTTAGCAAACTTCTTGAGCCCTACTTTCAGCTGGCACCACTATAGCTCATACTTGAGACTGCCAAATGCTGCAGAGAGATGACAGCAGATGGGACTAGTATTGACAGCAGCCGATCAATCATAGGCAGTGCTGTAGCTGTTCCCATTATACCTTGCAGCCTACATCCACAACTGACTGTTTTCAGGTTATAACTTACACTGAGTGTGTAGTTAGCCTTTGCCTCGTTTCTGTTTCTGCCCACTTAGGACTGAGAGGCTGGATGTTGGGCTCACAGCAGGTTGAATCAGTATCAACTTCTTCAAGGATCAGCAGACAATTGGATGTGTCAAAGAAAAAGACAAGGCTCCTCTCCAGAATGAGTGTTTTGGTCTGAGATGGAACAGGCTCTGATTGTGGCTCTCTTCCAGCAGCCAAGAGACAGCTCAGGGGTGCTCAGTGAAGCCTCTGCCTCAGCCTGGGGTTGTTTCGTGAGTGAATATGCTGGGCACTGGCAGTGCAAGCAGATTGGTAGCCATGGTCCTGCGTGTGCTGGATCCTTAGTAAGGAAAAGTGACAAGAGGAAAAAAAAACAGCTGCATGATGCTTACTATTCTTTTTCCTCTTTAAAAAGGCAAAAAACCCATTAAATTATTTCTTCACATGACACTCCTACGTAAGAATTTATTGAAGTTGAATCAGGGCTGTTATGTGATCACCACTGAGTAAGAAAAACCAGGCACTTCCCAAAAGTAGGAATGGACAGTCACGTTAACCTCAATTATAACAGCAACAGCGGCTTTTAGAACTGTATTCCACGTACAAATAGACCATGTACAACGCAGTACCATGCTGAAAAAGAGAATTTCAAATGAGTAATTAGTGGCCCCAGGCTCCTTTCAAAGAAAGCTTAATTTACAGGTATGCTTTTCCTTTCTGCAAAAAACTGTATTTGACACAGAATTTGTAAGAAATGCACAAATGATTCAGAAATGATTGAGGAACTCCTTCTTGCCCCCAGTTTTTCTAATCAAAAAAAAAAAAAGAAAATCTTTTTAAGATTACTGTGATGCCACTGAGTACCCTGTAAATCCTACTTGTCAATTCTACTGAGATTAGTTGCAGACATTAAGGCTGAGTACATATTTGCAGATTTGAGCTGATATTTATCAAAAGTAAAATGCAGCAATGGTAGGAGAAATAAACAAATTGTGATTCTTTCTTTTTCTAATGATGAAGAAAAAGTATAATTTTTTATAGATGATGCAAAGCCTGCAGGGTTCAAAGCAAAGAAAATCCCAAACCTGAGATAAAGACACCGAATATGTTCTAAACCTATTAAAACAAAGTAAAGCAGTAAACCATGAATATTGTAATTAAATCGAGATCAACAATAAAATTTGAATATTTACGGTGCTACTATGCTGAAAAAAGTTTGAATTATTAGGAAATTGTCTAATTTATCTAAGGAAATAAATTGCTGTCTCTGCCTTCAAAGCCACAGGACTTAAGTAATAGGAAAGGAAGAACCAATCTTTTCTTAACAAAGGTTTTCTGTGATTTGGCAGTAGCCATCTGTCATGGTTGATTGTTGCTAATATCAAAAAAGGTACAACCACCATACCCAGATGTCAGACTTTTATAAGTACTGACTGCTGAAATCTTGGTAAAAACATGAATTTATCAAGTTCCCAAAATCAGGTTTGAATTTCCTGTCCTCTCCCGTCTCCCAGTCTGGAAGTTCAAAGTCACTTTCTGTTATCTTATTTAGTTATTGGTTTACATTATCTGTGTCTACAGCCTTTTCTGTCTTTTGGATTAGCTAAGTTTTCTTTCATTTGTATTTTATCTGGTGTTCACAGTGTATTTTCATATTAACAGTGGGCAAAAGTCAACTTTCACTGATGTATCAGAATTGGCTTCTCCCTTCCCTTCCCTTCCCTTCCCTTCCCTTCCCTTCCCTTCCCTTCCCTTCCCTTCCCTTCCCTTCCCTTCCCTTCCCTTCCCTTCCCTTCCCTTCCTTCCCTTCCCTTCCCTTCCCTTCCCTTCCCTTCCCTTCCCTTCCCTTCCCTTCCTTCCCTTCCCTTCCCTTCCCTCCCTTCCCTTCCCTTCCCTTCCCTTCCCTTCCCTTCCCTTCCCTTCCCTTCCCTTCCCTTCCCTTCCCTTCCCTTCCCTTCCTTCCCTTCCCTTCCCTTCCCTTCCCTTCCCTTCCCTTCCCTTCCCTTCCCTTCCCTTCCCTTCCCTTCCCTTCCCTTCCCTTCCCTTCCCTTCCCTTCCCTTCCCTTCCCTTCCCTTCCCTTCCCTTCCCTTCCCTTCCCTTCCCTTCCCTTCCCTTCCCTTCCCTTCCCTTCCCTTCCCTTCCCTTCCCTTCCCTTCCCTTCCCTTCCCTTCCCTTCCCTTCCCTTCCCTTCCTTCCCTTCCCTTCCCTTCCCTTCCCTTCCCTTCCCTTCCCTTCCCTTCCCTTCCCTTCCCTTCCCTTCCCTTCCCTTCCCTTCCCTTCCCTTCCCTTCCCTTCCCTTCCCTTCCCTTCCTTCCCTTCCCTTCCCTTCCCTTCCCTTCCCTTCCCTTCCCTTCCCTTCCCTTCCCTTCCCTTCCCTTCCCTTCCCTTCCCTTCCCTTCCCTTCCCTTCCCTTCCCTTCCCTTCCCTTCCCTTCCCTTCCCTTCCCTTCCCTTCCCTTCCCTTCCCTTCCCTTCCCTTCCCTTCCCTTCCCTTCCCTTCCCTTCCCTTCCCTTCCCTTCCCTTCCCTTCCCTTCCCTTCCCTTCCCTTCCCTTCCCTTTCCCCCTTCCCCTTCCCCTTCCCCTTCCCCTTCCCCTTCCCCTTCCCCTTCCCCTTCCCCTTCCCCTTCCCCTTCCCCTTCCCCTTCCCCTTCCCCTTCCCCTTCCCCTTCCCCTTCCCCTTCCCCTTCCCCTTCCCCTTCCCCTTCCCCTTCCCCTTCCCCTTCCCCTTTCCTTAATAAAGGGACCACTGTATCCATAGTGCCAAGAAAATTACCCTTTCTCAAAACACAAATCATACCCTTCTCCATTCTAGAAGCTGCTGCTTAAAAACAAAGCAAAAAATCAAAATACAGCAAGATAAAATAATGGTACTCAGCATCATTATATCATGAAGACAGCTTGGAAAGAATAGCTTTCCTATTGGGCTGAACTGTCACTCAAAGTGTCCTTCCAATGGAAGTCAACAAAGATACATCATGGTCTTGTATTTTAGTGGCACTTCCTACCCTGCCATGAAAGTGAAATTTGAACTTTGGGGGGGGGGGGTGGGGGTGGGGTTGTCGTTTTGGTTTATTTATTTATTTATTTATTTATTTTACATTTCCTCATTTAAAAAAGGAAGAAAAATCCAACAGACACATGAAGGGAATGCTTTGATGTTTGAATGTTTCATATACAGAAAACAAACTCCATGATCTTTTCTCTGAAGTTCATTTCTGGGCATTTTGGAGCAAATGACTGCTTCGTTCTGCGTTCCAGAAGTAATGTTTATAATGGCCTACTCTGAACAGCTTTTTTAGACTATTTCAGAAGGAAACCCACTATAGCTAAGTTACAAACACAGTAAATCAATACAGTGCCAATGGTGTTTTGCCTATTGGCTGTCACTTAGTGTTTCTTGATTGAATTAATGCAACCAACAATCTCTATAATTGATCTTCTAAACTTCTTGATATCATTAGACATAGTGAGGGTATAGGTTTCTAACATATAGACACAAAATCTTAAGACTGGGGTTTTTTCACCTTCCCTTCAGGTGAGAAGCTGGACTGAAGGGATCTAGAAGAGATTCTTGTTGCATCTCTTCGTCTCTAAAAATGAGATATATGATTAAAATTAATCCTCTGGGAGCCCACTGAGTCTGTAAAGAGAAAAAGGCAGCTCCAGCAGGTGATTTTTCTTGTTCTTAGGTAAATGTCAGGTAGGTAGGATGAGCTGCCCTGGAGAGGAACCTCTTTCTGTCCATTGAATGATAGGTTTGTGCAGAAGCACTTGTATCATCTCAGATGAACCTTTCCAGAAAAAAATGCCAGACACAGATTTCAGCACAGGATATTTCCCTAGCAAAGGGTTTTTGCTGCTGTCAGATTAACACAACAATGGCAAAAGTATCAGCTTAAAGAGACCTCTCAAAATACTTTTGTAGATCTGATGTGTTAATAGCCAGTTACACAAGAAATTAAAAAAAAAAAGGAAAGGCTGACATAAACTCTGTAAATATTTGTGTATTTTTTTTTTATCAGAGTCATTCTGATGTTTTCTACAAGTGAGAGACCCAGAAGCCAAAGAGAGTATAGGTGTCAAAAATGGTTTTTTTCAGCAACGCAAAGAAGATTATGTTACATCTGTTTTGGGAGACAAGGACTAAAGTAGTTAGCGATTTCGTTATGAATGCCCATCAGTTTTCATGAAACCAGAAGTGATCTGTGGCTACCCCTCAGACTGTTATTCAAACCAATGCCACTAAATCCAGACCTTTTTTGACCACTGAAAATGTGGTGAATTCCCAGGTGGTTATTCTGTACTCTCAGGCGCCAAGAAGACATGTGGTTATTTCATAGAAATCAATGCTGTCTTCAAGATTATATTTCATAATAGACACTAGCCTATTGATCATGACATCAGTTTTAATCAATTTTTATAAAGGTTTTAGTTCATGTTTAAGGCACTTGTATGGAGGCAGAAAACTTCCTGGAGATTTAGAAAGAGTTACATGATCATGCAGGAAAAATGTCAAAACAGTAAAAATAAAATTAAAAAATCTATCTTTCCTCCTGTTAACATTGGTTGTATTTTACAGAGGATAGCTGGTTTTCAAGGAACTCAGGGCTCAGTCTGAGACAGGATGAATGGGAAATAGTCACTTCCCATCTTTGCTACTTACTACAGGTGCCTTATGGGCCTTTAAGCTCATTAACCATGCTTTCACAGAAATCTGTTCTGAAACACAGAGAGGACCAGTCACATGTTCTAAAATCCTGACTATTTTGTGTTTGGAGGCAGAACACTTTCTGTGATTTATTCATTGAATAGTGTAATTGCAGAAAAGTAGAGGTAGGCTGTTGTGGTGGTTTGGTGTCTGGCGAGGTTTTGGCAGGGTTTTGGTAGTGAGGGAGGGGGCTACAGAGGTGGCTCCTGTAAGGGACTTCGAGAAACTCTCCAGGCTCAAATTTCGGACCCGCCTCTGGGCAAGGCCAGGCCAATGGCGCCTCTGCGAATAACTATTTAAGAGTGAAAGAAGTGGTTGATTGTTCTCTCTTTGTTCTGTTTGTGTTGGTGAGTGAAGGGGGTTGAGAGAGAGAGATAACCCTGCGGACAGCCGGGTCAGTGAGGAAGGAGAGGGGAAGCTGTGCCGGAGCAGAGGTTCCCCCGCGGCCCACGCTGGGGTGGCGGCTGAGCCCCTGCAGCCCCCGGAGCCCAGCGGTGGCCCAGAGGTTGGCCTGCAGCCTGCGGAGGGCCCCGGGCCGGAGGAGCAGGGACCGGGCCCGGAGCAGCCGCGACTCCGAGGCAGCCCGCGCTGGAGCCGCCCGTCGGTGGGAGGGCGGCAGCCCCGGGAGGGACCCGCGCTGGGGGGTTCTGGGGAGCTGCGGCCCCGCGGGAAGGACTCCCGTTGGGGCGGTGGGTGGAGGGCTGTCTGCCGGGAGAGGGACCCCGCGGTGGGGCAGGGGAGGGCTGCGAGGGCCCCTCTCCCTGAGGGGGAAGGAGCCGCGGAGACACCTTGTGCCGGACGGACTGTGACCCCCATTCCCTGCCCCCTGCGCTGCTGGGGGGGAAGAGGGAGCAGAGCTGAGCCCGGGAAGACCGGAGGGGCGGGACGGGGTGGGGAAGGTGTGTTGTATTTAAGAGCTGGTTGTTTCTCTCATTATTCTTGATAGTGGTGGTTGTTTTGTATTAAATGTATGTTGTTATCCCCAAGTCAAGTCTGTCTTTTGCCCATGACCAGAACTGGTGAGTGAGCTCTCCCTGCCCTTTGTCTCGACCCTCAAGCCCTTTTGGTTGCACTTTCTCCTCCCCATTCCTCCGGGGATGGGTAGGGGTGAGCGAGCGTCTGCGTGGTGCTTTTGGAGGCAGCTGGGTAGGCTAAAAGCACGACATCTGTCTTCAAGTGATGTTCACAGTCATGAACAAACACACTAGCATGACCAGCAAGCTTGAGACAAAAATTAAGCTTACATCAAGCCAATGCTAAAATATACGTCCTTTGCACAGAAAATAACTGATGTTTAAGGAAATGTCAGTGGGAAAGGTGAAGAGCTGTGCAGAAAAGGAGATTTAAAAATCTACGTATATTGTTTTGCATCACAGAGAGATGGTGAACTCTTTCCATCCACTCAGGCAACCCGGTACCAGGATATCTCTTAACTCACATATGAGTCAACAATATTTTTAGGTCTTGAACTTGCACACTAAAGATCAACACCTGTAACTTTCTGCAGGCATAGAACTGCCATACCTACTCCTGGCAGTCGTTCAGAAGTAGGTGTGTTAACTTTGCATATATACACATCCATTTTTTCTTACAGTTTTCATAAATGAGCAGCAGTTCATCTTAAAATGTAAGTTAGCCTTTTGAAATTAAATCCTACCTTACTGAAAGAAACTGAAATTTTTTTCAGTGAGTCCAAAATATTATTCCTACTTCAGCCTGCAATAGGCTATCATCTATACAGAGATTTGGTTATTGTTACAAATATATGAGGTGCAAAACTTTAATTGTCCAAGAGGTTACACAAGAGAGAAAATAGTATCTTAAATTTTAATTATGGCCTTTCCTTTATTACAAGTTGTTATATCTGAGGAGAAAAATCACAGTACAGGCTTTTCTTCTAAAATAATATATTAGATGATTAGACCCTCTAATGTCATCTGATGATTCACAGTGATAGTTCTCATTTATGGCAAATTGACACCAAATGGCAAGAACAGACCTGAGGGCAGACTGAGCAGATTATTTTTTCGCAGCTGAATTCGGCCAGTGCACCAGCTGTATAATTCCACCATACATTATTACTTTCAAGGCAAATGTGGACATTATTTCTCTCAAGGAATGTGATGCAGCATTATCAGGCTCTTGGACCATGGCCCCTGAACCAAGCTTTTATGAAGCTTCAGTTCTCTGATCATACTTTTAATGAATAGGATATCTAATAAAGAGGATACCTTTCTGTACCAGCCTTTGCACTATAGAAACAACTGATCTCACAGCTTCAGTTTTGTGATTGCATTCTAAAGAAAATATGACTAAAATGAAAATTTTCAGGGAAAAGCATTAAATAAAAAACCCCAATGTGTAAATCAGGAAAACTATCCTCAATTAAGGGTTAGTACTTTCTGTTTGAATAGTTATGCCAGTCTCAGTAAGTCCTATCACCTTTAAAAGATTTTCCTCTGTATAAACTGGAGTACTACATCCCTAGCAGTAGATCTCACCCCAGCCCTGCACGCATGAGGGCAATCATAGTGCATTTGCAGAGGTGACCATCCAGGTTTTTCTCTTCCCAGGCCAGAGATGCTTCATCAGCCAGTTTTTAATAACTTCTTATTTAGAATGGTGATCATGAATTCCCAGTCGTCTCGGACTTCACTCACACTTACTCCCCAGACAAAACTCCCTAATGCCTCCTTCCCCGTCCCCTCGCAGCCTGCCAGTGCAGCCATTTGTTAGGGTTTGTTTGCAGCTCAGGGATTGTTTCTTCTTTCCAAACTTATTCTCAGAGCTTCAGAGCTTTTTGTAATGTTGGTATTGATTTAGGACCTAATTTCAGAGGGATCATTCACATGATTAAAATGACCATGTGCTAAATTGTCATCAACCCGCCCCAGAGTCATCTTCCATGGCAATCTGGAGTTACAGACTATCTCTGTAAGAATATAGGGGCCACAATGCTCCATTCACTAGCTGCAGACAATTCTGTGCAGCTATCTGTCCTGTCTGACTGTGGCTAAAACTATATTTCCAGGTAGAGTATAGGAACAAGACGAGGTATATGATGCTTCTCCTGAATACTCTACCAGCCTCTGACTATTAGGAGCTGAGGGGAGGATTTAAGTGGGTTATGGTTACTATGAATTTAGTAACTGTCAGTGGATTTCCCTTCCATGAGCTTGGACAATGTCCTCCTGAACTTTTAGTACGTGCACCATGAGTCCCACAGCTCAGTGAGGACTTGTCTTTTGTACCCACTCTGCATTACTGCTGCTCATGACATTTTCTGTAACATAAATGTATTTGAAGTTATTTTCTAACTTTTAGAAGTTATGTAATCATGATTATAATTACATTGTGTTGCATTATTATGCAGCTATAATTGTTGATATTGTATTATATTATATGAGTCATATTATACTACATCGCATTGCATTGCTTTTCATATTTGGGGGTTTTACAACCTAAATAGCTATATGAAAAAGAGTAAAGCCAATTAATTCCCAGATAGATGATGTGCAGTTTGGCCCAAGATAGAGTCAAGGACCACAACTGGCTTTATGAGGTCCCTCCACACATCTGCATCAAATTAACAACTTACAGTACTTCAGGGCCTCACATTTTACTGCATTAGCTATTTTACCGCTGAAAGTTATGAGAGATTTGACACTGGCTTCCATGGGAGCAGTACTGAGCCATTCAAGGTCACAGAGCTATAAAGTATCAGGTCCAGGAAATGAACCTTTATCTGCTGACTCCTTATGGATTGCTTTAACCTCAAGGTGAGCCTTTGTTCCTTTATTTTCTTTTAAAAAATATTTTGACCAAAACGTATAATTTTCTCCATGATGTTACATGAATAATTCCTCTTATAGTATGTCTTGGTTACATTTCTCATACATTTTTGATCTGGAAAGAAATATAACATGCAGTATCTTCCAGCTAAGTAAGTTCCCTGTTGAAAAATTAATGGAGCAATTTTATACTTCCTATTGATCAGATCTTCCAAATAGGCTTGTAAACTGAAAGCTAGTCTTCCTCAGAGGAATAAAAATCTAAAGTCTCATTCATCTTGCCCACATTTTTTGATACCTTTGAATAAGATAACAGTAAATTGAGGATTTCTCCAGGGTCCAGAGGTGTTGAACACAGGCAGAAAACCCATTGCATAGTTTGTTGGTGACCAAGACTTTTTGCCCTTAGTTACATGCCCTGGAACAAGTGGAAAGACATATGACTGCAGCTGTGACCTGTTCATTTCACAGTAAAGACGTTGCTGAAGCTTGAGCAAAGGTGCTGTGAAAAAATATGTTTCAGTACTTAATTACTTCTAAAATCCACCCCCCACCAACTCTTCCTAAAACAACCTCAGCATTTTGGAAAGTTTTTGCCTATTTGTTTGTATTGAGGACCATAAGGAACAGCCAGCCAGAAACATGAAATTCTTCTAAGGGCAGTAATATTATTTACTAATGGCATGTTCCCATGCTGCCAAAGAGACCAGATGCTATGGTGAAAGAAAAACAACTCAGAAACAGAAAAGCACTAATCCCCATTACGATGTTCATCTTTAAACATTCTCTGAAGGCGGTTTATGAACCCATTTGCAGGAAGTGAATCCATACAAGATATGGGCTTAGGAGGGAAAAAACATCACAAGCTGCTATTTATGTACTCTGACCTCAGAAATTATATCAGACTGACTGTCAGTCTCTGTAGAATGAATCAACAACAGCCCCTGACATCAGGGATTTATTCCTTTACTTCTATCATTGGTTCCCAGCGATAGCTGTGGAATTACTACTGTTTGCTGACAGACAGAAGTGTGGCTATCACCTCAGACAAAACAAGAAAATATGATAGGGAGTTGTTTTAATTAAAAGAGAAAAGCAAAAGGGAATTACGAGTTTCATTGAGGAATGCTGCTTGCTAATTATCTAACATAAGTGGGAGATGTAGGCTGCTGCAATTAGCACTTTGGGAGAGATGGGATGTAGCACAGGATTTGCATCACTAACAAAGGCAGTTCCCAGGTTTGGGCTGTGCCAGGATTGACAGCACAGGTCTGGCACTTCTCTTTGCTGCTGCCTTTGCTCTTTGCTGTAGTATTGGTGGCAACGAAAGAGCAGGACAAGGAAGTCTATTTGTCCTGCTGTGTCTGGTACAGGGTGAAGCACGTGTTTTGTACGTTGCTTCTTTGTAGTCTTGCATGAGACAAATAGATACAGACAAAACTTTTTATGTTCTGCCATTTACTCAGAATGTGTTAAGGTGACACAGAACATTAAAATTGTCACGGGTTTACATTTTGTTAGTGTCTCAATTGCACCAATTACTCTCTGTAAATTTAAAACAATGGTAGTCTTAATTTCTATGAGAAATCAGCAAAATGAATGTGAAATATGAAAAAAATCTCAGAAAGCTAAACAGAGAACTAAAAAATAGTAGCAAATCAGCTGCCAGTCTTCTAGGATACGTGATTTAGCTTATTTTGATCTGTTTGGGGTCATCTGGTCTAAAAACCCTATATATTTGTTTCTAGAAATTCAAAGACCTTACACGTAAAAGACTTACATAAATGTGCAGCTTGCAACAGTGAATAAAAGCATTTGGCTTTGCAGATGTGTCTTGGCCATAAGACTTTCCAATTCTTTCTCTATCTATACAAAACTTCCTTAACCTGAAGGAGATTATTCATACATTAAAAATTTCATATTGTACCTCTGCAAGGAATAATTTATAAGACACGCATAGAACAAGTTTTGAAATGCCCAACAACTCCAAGCAAGGAGGCAATGTTTCAGGTACTAAAATTCTTTATAGAAATGGGATAGTGTTACTGAAAAAAGAAGTTTGGTTTGGTTTTTTTCCCCTCAAGAGTTAATCTTGTGAATAGTCTGCTCTGTTATTGTCATTAGTGACCTTGGCAAAAAAGGTTGGCATTTCACAGATTAATTTTCTATTGCAGATGCCATGAGCTGGTTGGCGCTATTAATATCAAAGAGAATGTAAGTAGTTTGTACAAAGTAGATGACCCTGCAGGTCGAGGGGTTAAAGCTGCGATGAAATTTAATAGCACAAAGTGAAACTTCAGGAATTTCAGGATGAATAACAAGTATTGCTGTAGCAACTACTGCTGTGTGCTCATAAACTGAAAACAGCAGGAGGAGAAAGAGCTGGGTGTGGTGATAAGTTATAAGATGGCCGTTGTCTGGTGACCATGCAAAATCATGTACGGGTCAAGGCTGTATGACCAAGGCTGTGGTTGGAGCCTGGCCAGTGGGCTGGGCAGTGTCCCAATCACTCACGTTGAGTTGTCACTGTCTAGTCATGACTGTAGTCATGTTGTAAGAGCAGCCAAGTGTATGCCAACTGATGTATTTGTGGAAAAATCTATGTGAAAGATCTCCTTGTTTGCCTCACAGTGACGTCTCACTCTAAAATACTACTGTTTCAGTTCGAACTAAGCCACCCTGTCGAAGGGCCACGTGGACTCAGAGCTCCTTTGCCTGTTGCTGAAGAGCCAAAGGGCCTCCTGTGCCAGCTCCTGGTCTCCACTCCTTCCTGATTGCCTCACAGGAGGCAAGGTGATACCACCTGCCAAGGTGGTAAGTGATGAGATTCTGGATCATAATCTACTCTGCTTTTACATGGTGGCTGTAGGATTCACATTTACTCTGCTTTTAACTTCAGTATCTATTAACCAGATGAAATTCCAAGCTTCATATTGAAGTCCCCTAGAAGCAGGGACTGCCCTATAACTGAGTGGTGCCAAATTCAAAACAATTTGAATTTGATTCCTTTGCCTCTTAAAGTAACTTTGAAAACATTTTCACATTACTTCCACAGGCAGGGAAGATTATTGCTATATAGAATGTGAAAAAATGTGTTTGAAATCATTCAGTTTTTCAGAGCATTCAACCTCCAAACAGTAAGATTGTAGTCTGCTATCTAGTACACCAAATTTAATGAACAACATTGAAGCACTGATTATAACTGTTAATTTTCAGCAGAAAAAAAACACTGAATGTTACCAAACCTTTATCATTAATAATTACATTTTGATAATAATATGTTAATAATTATAAATTAAGACATTAATAATTATATGTTGTTGTAGTCCCTGGGTGTAGCTGTATCTTAAACAGTTGGCAGGACAAATCCTCTTGATTCCCTGCTTGCAAAAGTCTTGACTATGGGTGAGGCCTTGCTAACAACGATATAGATTATTACAGCACTTTTGTTTTTCTTTTTCAGTACTGTCAGTCCATGCCTCCAGACTTTCATAAAATGATTTTTTTTTTCTTAAAAACTCAAAAGCGGTCTGAAGACAGAACATTTCTGATGTCTATACTTCTACCCTTTGAACAATTTTTATGTTGTTTTTTACAAACTCACTCTGACTGCATTTTTTAGACTTTTGACTGGAAGTTTTGTCCTAGCTCTATATCATCTTAACGGTTTATGATCTCATAGTTCAGTGAACTTGTGTATTGTCTTGATTTTACTTCCAAGCCTTGAATCCTGATCTCAGGCTGTCTTCTCTGCTCTGGCTCCTCTAATTGCCTTTTTCTCTAATCCCCATTATACTCTGCTTGGGAACTTCACAAGCCTACCAAGGTGGTTTCTCTAACACTGGAGACTTAGCTTTGTTATTGCTTCACAAAGGATGTTGAGCCAGGTTCACAAGCTCAAAGATTTCTTAACAGGGTCTACAGCTGCTAACAGTCATTGACTGTAATTGTGAAAGTTACTTTGGGGGGAAAATAGAAACAGAAGGAGAGAGAGCGAGCAAAAGAAAAAGATGAAAGGCTTTCCCCAGTGCCAGCCAGGAGAAGAAGTGATGGGGGTCCCCAGTCAAACCTCCTCAGATGCCCTCTCCAGTGCAGTAGGGCCGCCCCCCGCTCCTGAATGTTTCCTCTTTGTCAGGACCTGCTCAAACCCTCTCTGTTCTTGCTTATGATGCTATTAGCACTGATAGGAGTATGTTTTGATGAGGGGTAGGTGCTGCTCTTGGCTGTTAAGGTCGGTGCGTTCATATTATTTCCTCTCGAAATGTAAACCAAAAGCAGCAACCAAAGACAGGAAAAAGAGGAGAAGGAAGGTGGATTCCCATGCCAGTGGTAAGAAGGAGAGTCTGCTACAATGTCACTAGCAATGTTTGTAGGTGCAAGGCCATGAGAATAACAGCATGAAAACAATAGTATGAGAGCAATAAGGGAAAAATACAGCCCTGGAAGCTCTGGAAAATACTGCCTTGGCAGCCTGAGTGAGAGAATGCAGAGCTGGCAGTGAAAGGCATGCTGTAGGTTTGTGACTGCAAGGCCCCCAGCAATGCAAAAGGTGTCTTGGACACTGAGCAACATCACGAAGTCGAAGAGTTTTGCTCACTTTTTCACTTATATGAAAATATATTTTAAGTGGCATTCTTTATAGGATTATGTTATAGTTCAAATCTCTTTAATAAACCCTGATAACTGCTTTGCTTTTCCTCACTTAACTGCAGAGTGCTAAACAAATCTTGAGCCTCTACCAGTCAATATTAAAGAATAGTTTCTGAAGCGTGAGGGAAAAATGGGTTCTTTTTTGTTCTTGTACTCTGAAAAGTTAGTTAAGAGAGAAAAGAAGAAAATGGCTGTGAAGACAGGAGGAGAAGCTGTATTCCTTCTACTACCATCAACTAAGTTTAACAGATCCCATTCACAGCAGAATGACTGATTTTCTAATAAGCCAAGCCAGGAGGTAGCCTGTTTTTATGCTTCCCATTTTTCTTTGAATATTCTGCCTGGAGACCCAGAGAGGAGCTGGCTTTTATATAAATGAAGTCTAAGTAATCTTAGACATTTCAAAAAGAACAAGTCTATGTGTCTGCTCTGCATGGCTTCTTGATCTCCAAGGAGGAAAAGAAAAATCTGTGTCATTTCTAGTTTGGCTGTCAGGGCTTACTTCATGCCAAAATCTCCTTTTTGTGAGGAAGGGCCTTTCCTCTTCAAACCTTTCCACTCTTGATTCAGTAGCTTTGAGAAGACCATTAGGTCTATCTCCTCTCTTCATTGCCCCTGCTTCCTTGGTGCACAAGTGTAAGAGTTGGTCCGGAAAACAGCATTGTCTCAACCTTGCCATCAGGGATATGGACAATAAGGTACCCCAGAAGTTAGGCTCACATCTTGACGTAAGTCTGCAGAGGCCTGCCTGACACGCAGTTGCTGATCCCGAGATTGGAATGCGGTACAAACACCCTGGGAGGGAGAGCTGCATGGCACAAAGAATGCTGTGCCATTCTCCAGTACCAAGGACGAGCCTGAGCTGACCAGGTGGATGGCATAACTGCTGTCAAGAAAGATTGATCAGCATCGATGGAGCCAAGAAGAGGCAGAGATACAGAGGAGGAGCAAGGTGTGTTACTTGACATAAAAATGGCTCCTCAGCAACTGAACTTTGGAAGCTTTCCCCACCAAGGATCACAACAATCGTTAGGACCAGTGGGACGCTGCCTGGACCTGGGACCATAGGGACACTTTGGACCCATGCTGGTAGCTATCGATCTCTTTCCTCTTTTCACTTTACTTTTCACTTTCCTTTCACCCTCTTTACCTATCGCACACCACTTTACAGGCGAACAATAAAGTTTCACTGTTTGATTGAAGGCTTTTTCACCTTAATTTTGCCCTTCAAGATCACAGCAAATGAACCATCACGAGTCCACTGAGTGGACTGTGACAACAGGGCGGAAATTCCCTTCAGTGGGTCCTGTACCCAGCCATTACGAGCTCTGGCCATTTGGAGACTGGGCTGTTGCCTCCCTCAGGAAAAAGAGCAGTTGACAGACCTTTTTTGGCATCCCAGGGACAGAATGGAAACAAACAGTGGGTATGAGATATGTGATAGTGTCCAAGACTCTCCAAACAAGTGTTGAGGACTCCTGTAACTCCAGGGTACCACCTTGCTTGAGCTTATGATGACCATACTGAAGAAGATTATGTACATGTCTGCTGTGTCCAGCGTGCAATAAATACTCATAATGTTGGCCAGTCCCTTCAGGATGTTTTAATTAGATCACTTTGTTTATGTCATCCAAAAAATGTCCTGAAGAAACCTCGGTCAGGACATCAGTTTTGTTGATGAGCCAGTGCAGTGTCTCTCCTAAATTACACAATGATGTACGTGTGACCGGTAGCCTAAATGACGGATAGCCTCCACAACAGCAAAGACTGCCATGGATTTACTGATGTCACAGTGATACATGTGGCTGATACTTGTGTGGCCTGGTGAGCATCCAAGGGTCATTGATCTTTCTCCTGGGGCCCCAAAAAAGGTAAGCTGTTTCCCTCAGGCCAGGGAGGGCATTGCTCTCATTGAAGGGGGCCAGGAATATAGCCTTGATCAGCTTAAAAATATTGGCTAGGCTGAATGCAAAGGTAACATAGTGAAATTCAACAGCCTGTGATCTAGTAGCAGGACATGATCTAGTAGTCCCTGTGGTCCTATTAGCTACAAAAATGATGCGCCTCTCAATTAGTCCTAAGAGTCACTGAAGCAGGATTACAGTCACCTCACAGCAGGCAAGCTGTGGTCTCTTTAGGTGCAGCTTGGAGATTATTTGAAAATTCTACCTGAGAGACCAAAAATATAGAAATCACCTGTCAGGGGTCAATATTTCAGCTGCTATAACCTACATAGTAAGGATTGATGTCGGAGGGCCCATCTTAGTACTAGAGCTTAATTGGGTAAGTGTTGCAGTGGGTTTTGCTTGAGATAACTTTACGGAGCACAAAGCTTCACGACAAGAAGAAATCTACAGAGCTGAAAAAGAAGCGCGATAGCACTGAATGCAACCATAACTTTTTAAAAAGTTGAGTCACTGCCAAAATCTTCTAATAATAAAAGAAAAAGAGACTGAGCATGACACTTTTTCATTAGCTTTGTGGATGGATTGAGAATTCACGAAAGTGAGGGAATAGTAGCTGTGTCATCTGCTGCAAAATATTGAGGCAGATGTAGTACAGTCTAGCCATAGCAGTGCACCTGAAGGAAAGACAGCAACACTGACATTTGTAGTTCTGGCTTGCACTCTGAGCAGTGTCTGGCAGTGAGCAGACTTTGCTTTTCCTTTTTGTCTGAAATCAAACACCTACAAACAGGTTCATATTTATCAAGAGTAAGATTTGAAGGAGTTACAGAAAAAAAATGAAGAGAGAATGAGATCCCTGCCATGAAGAGTTTTTTTGTCTATTGTAACAGCTGTCTTCTGCAGAATGCAGAAGGCTGCAGACAACCCCCATAAGCCCTCCCCTTTACCACTCTATACAAATCACACTGCTGAGACTGGTGAATATAAATTATATAATTATGCCATCTTAAAATCTCCATGGATCCTCTCATTTTGGCAGGGGTGCGGGTTTTTTTTTTGTTTTTGTTTTTGTCTTTTTGTTGTTGTTGTTGTTGTTTGGGGTTTTTTTGTTTTTTGTTTTTTGTTTTTTCTGAACCTGGTGCATAAGTAAATTTGAGTTTCCAGATACAGCTCAGCCAATAGAAGAAGATACAACCCCTGGATGTGCATTATCTCATCCTACTGCAGGTTACTGACTTGCTAGACCTGTTGTATCTAATTGCAAGTTCAGATTTAATACTTTGGCTTCAGCGGAGCCCAAACTGCATGTCTGTCAAACCTGAGATTCATTTAATAGAACTACAGAAGATTTGAGCAATCAATATTAAAATTGCCCAAATGGTCACCTTACTATCTGCAAGCAGCTCCTCTGGCCTTTCTTTTGTGATCAGGGATTCTGGGGTGCCTTTTTTCTTTTTTTTAATAGGTATCTTCCTGATTGGGTTTGAACAACTCCTAAGATTTTAGCTTATATGTCTTCAGTTATAAGCCCTTATTGCATAGCTGGATGAATGTATCAGTCCTCTCTAGCTATGGACTTGCTGATCCATGCACCTGATTTTAGAGGCTATTAAATGTATGTATGGAAACATGAATGAGCCACAGCTTTCCCAGTCCCTTCTGCTCCCTGGGAAATTCTTCCCATCCCCTTTTAGGCCTGGCCACTGGCTTTCTGGACCTCACCAATGACCCTCAGTCTTTCTGGAGGAGGTACAGGCTCCCAGCTTTCTGCTGTCTGTGCCTCTCTTCTCTGTCACCCCCTGCAGCCTCAAGAACCTTCTCCCCATTTAACTTGTTTTATAATTTTGCCAAGGAGCACAGAAAATAGCAGAGAATACAGAAATAAAATAAATACCATCTGTTAATTAAAAATTAGCATAAATAGTGGCAATCTAAATATGCAACTGAAATAACAGGGAAACACCTTATTATTCAATGCCTTATTTCACACTCTAACAGATAAAAGCAGACACTTCTATTTTATTTTTTTTTTTACTATATATACATATAAAACTATTTTGCAGGCTTTTTCAGCCTCAGAAATTAAACAGCTAAGGCAGGCATTTACATTAATTTTGCCTATAGACCTACAAAGTGACACATGCATATGCTTTCTAATATGCTATAGGCAAAATCAGTCAGGTAATTGACCAAAGATTTAAACTGTCTAAGACAATCAGTCTGAGTTTGCCTGAGAAGAATTAAGGCGTTGTTCCACTGTCAGATGGGACAATGGTTTCTGACAAGGGGTAGTCAACACCTCTAGAGCTGGATGAGGAAAAGTAAAACATCTCTGTGGCCTAAAAATACTTGCATGATTCAGACTTTAGGAGGTAGTGTCACTTCCAGGTGGACCATTTGAACTTCATTTGTAGCTGAGTCTTTGGCTGTAGCAAGAGAAGGAAGTTGATATTAGACATGCCAGTGGGAAAATGTACATGGCTATATACAGATTTCGTGGGGTTATTTTTAGAGTGTGTCTCGGCTTGTTTGTACTCAGCTCCCCAGTAGATCTAGGGCACTAAAGCGATTCAGTAAGGAAACTTTTAGCAATATTAAAGATTTCTTCTGAGGTATGGTGCATGGCCCTGAGGGCACCACCAGGCCTTATTGTCCTCAATGTGCCTCACCTGGGACAACCCACCCAGGACCCCAGACCCAATTTTGGCTCAGCCGTGCCCCATCCCAGCTCCAGTGATGACATGAGAGTGCCTACGCTCAGTCCTCTCTCTGTTCTGCCTCTGGCCAGGCTGGGGCCCCAGCTTGTTTCTCTCCAGAAGTGTCGGGGGCTGTTGGTGGCCCTGTTATTGGCCTGGCTCTGCCCGCAACACTCATGCCTGAGGTCCCCATGGCACCCTGCTCCTCAACCCCAAGGGAGCAACTGGTCAGTGCAGATTTTGGAAATTACAATGTTTCTTATGTAAAGTAATCATATCTGCCAGGTAGTAGATCTGAAGGACTTTTGCCAAACCAATGGTGAGTGTGCTGTGCGCTGCCTGTACTGACTCCTTGCCATCTCACCTTCTCTGCCGTCCTGGGTATGAGTCTCTGCTTTTTCCTCTTTATGTGGGAGGGCGCTTTCCTTCAGTGATACCCTCTGCTGTCCCCTGTCACATCTCTTGGTCACGGCACTGTCTCTTCCTACAGCTGCATTCTTCTGATGAGGGAGAGGGATGCTGAGGACTTAGTGTTTGCTTCTCTCCTAGGGAGGACTGTGGAGCTGCTGAGCACGAAATGGAGTAGACTGTCTTGGGGAAAGAGTGGCATCTGGGGGTTGACATTCACCCATAATTTAAGACAGCTAAATTTAGGATTTCACTCCTAATTATCTAGAAAATGAGCTGTGTCTCTCACACTCATGTTGGTCAATATTGCTCTCCAATGACCAAAAGGGGCACTGAAAGACCAGCTTGTGTTAGGTCACCAACATTTAGAAACCTACTTTCAGATACCTATTCATGAAGCTCAAATCACAGGCAGTGAGCTGGATTCAGTTGACTACAGAAGGGAGGTTTTGGAGATTCCCTAGGCTGCAAGGTGAAGAGACACTGTCACTAAGAAGGCCCTTAGTGACAGGATAAGGGGCAATGGTTTTAAACTGAAAGACAGTAGGTTCAAACTGGCCATAAGGAATAAATTCTTGATGGTGAGAGCAGTGAGACACTGGAACACATTGCTTAGGGAAGCTGTGACTGTCCCCTCCCTGGCAGTGTTCAAGGCCAGGTTGGATGGGGTTTTGAGCAACCTGGTCTAGTGGAAGGTGTCCCTGCCCATGGCAGGGGGGAGTGGAACTAGATGGTCTTTAAGGTCCCTTCCAACCCAAACCATTCTGTGATTCTATGGGGTTAACAGACACAATGCAGGACTTTCGGGTTGACCCACATCCTGGAAGGCAAGGCACGGTGCCATATGGCATCTCAAATACACTGAATGCCTTTACTTAGGCAAGATTTACTCTAATCAGCGCTGTCATTGGGGTCTAAAGAGTGAATCAGTTTGCTTTTCATCAGCTGAATATATCCCTTGGCTCCTTTGACAGTATTAACAAGATCTCCATTGACTGGAATAGGAGTTCAGATGCATCCATTTGGATTCCTATAAGGAGACACCTACATTTAATCTGTGAGTTGAATCCCACTCTTGATGTCTTTAGCAGTATAACAGTGTCAAACTATTTATAAATCCTTAGCCTTGCTGGAGTTTTAAAAACAAACAGGCAAGCAAGCTAGTACTCAATCCAAAATACCTTAAAACAACAGATCTTCCACTGCGAGAAGTCAAAATATCTTGTGTTTTTAAAACGAAAGGCAATAGTCTCATTGATTTCTGATTCTTTTACACACACATGAGGCTGGACACTTTAGAAAAATATCAAATATATTCAAATTTTTAATGACTTTCTGGGAGCTGACACCATAGCTATGTACAAATGTCCTCTGCTATTTGTAAAATAAAGTCCTAATCCTGCTGTCAATTACAGTGTAGCCATCTGTTAGACTGTTAGTGCTAATACAGAATGCAGTCCCTCCTTCAAGGTCCTGACAACACTGATTGTCCATCAAGGTAATACACAACTACTGTTATAAGAACAACCTTAGGAAAGTCCATCCCATGCTTTGTCTGCACAAGCTCTCTTGCTGTAATAAACACACTTTTTGTTTCCTTGTTTAGACATCAGCAGAGATATGTTTTTGCATTTCAGTTTCTGCATGTAATTCCATTAACAGTAAGAGATTGGAATGTGCAGCAAGAGAGGCAATATCCTAAGGCATTCATCTCTCATCTCTGCTGGAGAATTGCACCATGTTTGTCTGGGAGTACATAAATTTCATCCTGGTCTCTTTCTGTAAATTCTGTATAAACTGGTAACTAACAAGTGCCTTTTTTCTCAGGGATATTTAATGATAATCTTCTCTGTTTGCCAATTGTGGAATATCAGCAGGTCATAGATTGCCAAATGTCTCTCTGTAACCCCCAAAACTTTTATTACATATGAGATAAAGAGAAGAAAAATATATTATTATGACAGAAAGGATATTTTGTCTCCTTGATAGATATAAGATTTGATAGGAAATCACCTAGATCCCACTTTACCTGCATGTGCTTAAAAGTGCTTTGCAAACTGTGAGAACTTACAAAATTATGAAGTGAAGAAATCTCTGTTAAAAAGGCAGAAATGTACTTTACCTCTGTGCGTTTCCACCAAGGTTTTGAAACTTGCAAGCCAGCCTAAAGCTAGGCCTGTAACCATGTGTAGGCACTTATGTTTAGATCTGCTTTTCAAAGGCAGTTCTATATGCACAGGTTTGAAGTCTGTGATTTTTAAGCAAAGGTACTGTCTACTCTTATGAAGTTGGAGAGAGTTACAGAAAGTAGGATTTTAAAAAATTGACCACAATCTCTTTTCACGTCTGTAATCTATGAATGAAATTTCTCAGGAAATATTGCTGGGAAACTCTTTATTCCACTGAGAGAGATTAGAGAAAATGAGAAACTGAAATGGGCCTGCAGTTAAGCAGGACTGGCAATTTGTCACTGCTGCAGGACTAGGAGAGCAGTGGGAATGACGCTGAGGTTGAAACACTGAAGAATGTCTTCAGAGTGAAATTAGCAGCAGCGAATTTGATGGAAACAAATTTTCTGCCTTTATTCAATGTTTTTGTGTCAGAAATTGGAAAGTGCAATGACCTAATTATTTCTTTATTGTACTGACATGGCTTCAAGTGACTGCCATTTCATACTGATTGAAGATTATAGTTGCTAACTATGTTGCTGTAGAAATGGCACGTGCTCTTTCACTTTGTTTTGAAAGTGTTACGTTCAATGAAAATAGTCACTCTGTGCTAAGAGTTGCAGCTCAGATGTTTCTCCCAGAGGTTTTCCATTATACTAAAGCAATGTGATCCAGGGAAAAAAGAAACAATGAAGGTTTAGAAGAAAACTATTTTCTAGTCCTATCTCTGCGACTCAAACACTGGAAGACTTTATTCAAGTCACTTGTGCTCTTCATGTGTCTTCAAAAGGGAATAACTCTCCCTGCATTTGTCAGTGAAGCCCTTTAGGGTTCACAATGTTTTAACGGGCAAGAATGACCCAGATGCAGTGCAGAGTTTCAGTGATGGTGAATATGAGCAACAAAAGTGTTTGTCCTTAAAGGTCAAAGGCTGAAGTAAAACTTACATCATCATCTCACTTTTTTTATTATGTGCCAGGAACGTTACAGGCTATGAGACTTCCTAAAGCACCAACTTAGCTGTGAAGTAAAATGCAATAGTTTATCACCTGTCATTTTATCAAACTACCCATGCATTGTTAAAAGACTGCTGGGGATGGTAGAACTTGCATTAATTTTCTACTTTCACTGGCTGCATAGATCTGAACCCCTCTGCACTTCTGCTATAAAAGAATTCATGTATGCATCTAATTAATGCTAGGTTTTTGTGATATTATTTATAATTTACTATGTCATTATGGCTTATTGTAGATGCTCAATTTGAAAGAGGATGACAAATTTGTGCCTGGAAGACATGGCATTTTTTAATTTTGCAGGTGATTAAAAAGTATAGGCCAAATTCTGTCCCTAGATTTCTCTGAACTCCTCTGAGACAGAATCTGGGCTTAGTTTACAATAGACTTGTGCAAGGCTGCAAAGAAAGCTCATTTGCACAATGTTGAAAGGATGATGTTCTACAGGGTATATAAAACAGCTCAGCTTGTCTTTAACTGCTAGCTAACTCAGGTAGGTTCAAGCTAATTACTTTTTGGCACAGAGAGACCTGAAGTCTTAGTTGCTTGTTCTGAGCTGTCACTTACAAATTAACTGTCAAAACCTCCCAAACTTGTGTGAGTTCAGTGGCTTATTAATTCAGCCAAATGTAGCATATGATCTTTATATATCAATTTATAAAATACATTGGGTTTGCTACTTGAATTGTTGGTAAGACCATTACTTCTCTTGATGGAAGTTCATTTCACTCACTTAGATTTTTTAAAGTTTAGGTATTTAGCTGCCTAAGCCTAGGCAACTAGTGAAAAAGCTCCATAGGTATACATCTCACAAGAGTTAGAAATATCTTAACTGAGACAACACAACAACTTCTGTATAGAGAAGCAGGTCTCCCATTAACATGAGAACGCTTAGGATTAGATCTTGGGTATCTGAGTTCTTGGCGACTTTCACCATTTTTTCAATACATTTCTGAACTGTGTTTTCTCTGTTAGGAAGGGCCTGACTGTAAAAACAGTGCAGACCCAGACCACATTTTACTTGAATCTTCACATGAAATGGTTTATGTTGCAAACTAGTATAAATTAAAGAATTTCATTCTGTAGTCTGTTTTTTGTTTCTCTTGTTGATATCAGTCCGAATGTTAATCTCTGAATCTATAGGTACACTAAAAGGGAAAGTTTCAGAACTGAGTGGCTGGCACTGATTTCAGAAGTCTGATCATAGTTAATCAAATTTGAAAGTATTGGCCTGAGATACCTTGTACTTTAGAAGATTTATCATTTAATATGTCTTTGAAACCTGCTCATGCTTTATTGCAAACAGTGGTATTGACCTGTGTACAGAAAAGACCTTTCTTCAGCAAATTTTCATTGCATAGATTCCTCCACTGTTTGTTTTTTCGTTTTTTTTTTTTTTTTTTTTTTTTTTTTTTTTTAAATGTGTCATTAGGGATTTTCTAAACTGGTCAGTAACTAGGAAAATACTCCTGTGTCTTCTTATATATAAAACACCATAACTGTCCCACAACTCAATATTATTTGGAATGAATTACTAGTGGCAATTGTTCATTTGATGACTAATGTCTCAGCCTTTGGAAATGGTGGGAGAGAGCCAGTAATCATTAAAGTTACAAAAGGCATTTCACAGGGCTATATATGCAGCCTTACAGGAAAGTGTTTACTCTTTTCTCTTCTGGTTTAGATCTGTGTCTGCTTCTCTTTTATCTGCAAGGAGAAAATTAAAAGTGGTTTCTTTATTTTAGTTGCTGTTTTTCCAGGGCTTTACTATTTGATCTGGTGCCAGTACCTGTCCAGCTACTGGTCAAATTTTTCTATAAAAATAAACATCTTTTGCAGAAAACTCAAACCAAACACGAATGAAACTTTTTCTCCCCCACCTAGGTTCTGGGTGCGACTGGCAGCAGATACTGCAAAACTCTGTTTTGGCAAAATTTCAGCAGCTTTGTGTGCAAACACACAAGGCTTGGTCCACATAGGCATCATGTAAGATGATATGGGACAGTCTAGTTAAGATATTTAGAAGTTTTAGCTCATATACTCCTCTCAGCTTTTGTGCTTCTAACCTAACCAAACTGCTTTGTCTTCTAATTTTGTTTGTTCATTTCCTTGGTTTCCTTTTTCATAGTACAAGATGATCATATTCATGATTCAATCAGTATGTTGTTTGTGATACTGTAATTTAGTCTATGAATGGTAGAACATTGTAGATGAGCAGGATCCTCACAAGATTTTTTTTTTTTCCCTACAAATGAACTAGTGTTTCATGTTTTTTCTTTAGATTGCACTTACCCTAGTGTGAAGAAGAAATAAACAATTCAAGTTGGTGGAGTTGAGAGAGGGGCATAAGTGAGGTGAGAATCCATCTGAAAGGCTTGAGCAAGGCGCTTCGGAATTTTTTTATGTGCATATATTATTATGTCATTGTGTCAGATTTTTTATGAAGGACCTAAATACAGATCTGATTTGCTTCCATGACAGAAGACTAGCTAAAGCTTGTGGAAATGCAATACATTATTCCTGCAGTCTGCATGCACAAGTCTAATGCTACAAATTGCCTTCTGTAGTTGTAATTAGTGGTGGCTGAAGGAAATTTTGGATATAATCAGGATATATTCAAGAAAGAAAGAAATAATGTAGTGAATGGGCAGATTTTACTGGCAAGACTTTCGTGTGTGTGCAATCTGTGAGTATAAGACAGTTGACTGGGAATTCCCACTTGACCTGAAAAGCTGAATATCACTGCATACCCTCCCTGAATGCTGCTGCTGAGCAAAGCACTGCAAATTCCCATCATGAAAGAGAAAAAAATGCTAAATGTGTATAGTAAGTAAACAAGTGTTCCTTGGAGCATTCATTTGGTCCATCCCTGTGGAAAGGAGAACTTCCCCAGTGAAACAGGCTGAGAACATTGGTTGCCTCTCTCATGGTATCTTCATTCTGATTAAGTCTGGATGCAATTTCTTCAACTAATCTTAGCCATCTGTTGGTTGAATGCATAAATCTAAACTCCCTTTGCAGTCAGTAGAGTGAAAGAAGCTCTGAAGAAGGCGACTTATCCCTTTGGACAGTGGTTTGAGAGGGCAGTATCACAATCAGCCTAAGTCTGTATGAGATGTGGTGCTGTTGAAATGACTGGCTTCAAGCTTCCTCCTGTCCCCAGCTGAGCACCTGTACTACCTTCCCTGTAATGGGTGTAGCAATCCAACAAGAGTTCATTGAGGTGGATTGCTGTTCTTTTCTTCTGCTCCTACAAAGGAAAACATCCAGTGTTCATCAAGCTGATCTGAATTCGTGATCAGCACTGCCGACATGAGAGACTTGTCTGAGGTTGAGTGTGAGTTAGGCAGGATTACAATGGCACAAAAGCTGCGGACTGGTAAAAGACAATTGTGAAACTTCAACCTCCCATAGCCTGGATGAATATCAGTTTGGATTTTCCTATTTCTTTCCTGTAATTACAGAAAATGTGGATATCTAATGCTTAGAGGGTTGGAGCTGGGTGAGACAAATCTGCCCCTTTGACAGGGAAAGTAAGAATAACTTGCTATGGAAGTACTGCAATACTTGGCTTAATTGTTGTACAGAAAAGCATCTAAACCACAGCCATATTTTCTGCCAGAAATAGTTAATAGTGATAGAGGTTTTTTTGGGAAGCTATGACTAGCTGCTATGCATTTGCTGGGAATTTATCCAATATTTGTTTGTAAACATAAATAGGCTTTTCTGGAAGTAAATGAAAATAAATATTTATTCTTTTACATGAGCTTTGTCTCTCTCTTCTCGTCTTCATTGTTTCACTTATCGTTCTTTACTTTCATAACCTCTAGCAAACACTTTGTAAGATTTTGAGTAACAGTGTTGCTTCAGGTCAGACTATCTAGGTAACCTGAAAGCCCAGCAGCTGAACCATCCTTACTTGTACTTTTCCTGAGGGAGAGGAAAACTAACAACTTCTTTTCTAAGGAGAATTGATGAAGCTAGTGGTAACATCTAGTCTGCCTAACTTTGAGACCAAAATGGTTCTTAAAATTTAGGCAAATAGTGGAACAGTGCACCTGAGGTAAATGCCTTGGGTTGCCACATAATCAATGACAACTTATTTAGGTGGATGGTATTCTCTCTAATTGTTTGAAGGCATCTTCCACTCTCCACTAATTAAACAGGGGAAGTGGGCATTAGTTCTAAGAGACTAGGAAGGAATTCATCATACCAAATGAATATCTAAGCTAGTCATCCTAAAATCATTTGTTATCCATAGACAGGGATACATTGAGGGTGCAATTCTCAGCTTCATTTAGACACCTAAAGTGGGTCAGATGAGCAGCACCCTGAATGTCTTTTTCTCCATGAAAAATGGAGTCTCAGCTGCTTAGTTCAGGTGCAGATAATTATTGTAAAGCTATGGCTTCCAAGGCTAAGCTTACTTTCACCTTAGTTATCGAAGATTTATATCCGTGACACATGCCTAGTTTAAGGCACTACTTGCCCCTACCCATCTGGGACTTTTGCCAGATCACATCTATGTGTCTTCTCTGAGGTCTGCAAATGGAGGAAGTTCAGCTGTAGTCTTTTCCTTGGTTTGTATAGTTACAGGATCTGTCTTCCTTGCTAAGATGGCCAATTTCACAGAAATTATGACCAATTATAAGACACATCTCTATCTAAGGGTACCTAGAGATAAACATCTGCATTGTAGATGTCTGAAGTTAGGTATGTTGAATCCAATCCAAACTGGTCATGTAATACTGCTTCCATAGAAAACCAGGCTGAAATGGGGCAGGAACTTAAAATAATTGCTTCTCTCCACATTAGTTTAAACGAGCATTTAAAAACAAATGTTGGAGTTAACTCTAGAGCAACACAAAGTGCCCTTACTGTGGGGGAATACACATTTGAAAATTTCAATTAGACTTCATTGAGGGGTACCAAGGGTGCAGCGTGAATTGAAGCCCTAATACTGCAACTAGGCTTTCCTCTTAACTTAAGAGCACAGGATTAAGTCAGCAGTGAAGAGGGTGTTACCAATTAGGATGTAGAAGTGACTCCTCGACTTAATTACCTGCAGCTCTATCCTATTTGTAAGAGATGCATTAGCAGTACATTTACAGTACATATTTGTCTCCAAAACAGACTATTGAGTTTCTCCAATATCACATTGAAACTGAGATAAAAATAACTTTGTGAAGCTTTTTCATGACTTAGCAATCTCGGTATCAAAAATAAACTTAGCTCCCATTTCACCAGTCTGAGTGATGCCCAGTGATCAAGAATGTCAAGTCACCTCTTTGAACAGAAACACAACAGGCTGCATTTGTCCTGCTCCTGACAAGGCAGGACCAAATTTACCGATGATTACCAGAAATCCATGGTTGGTAAAAACACTTTATAATTAAAAAGGCGGGTTGTCTTTTGTTCAGTTCTTCCAGCATAGTTATTAATACATATCCATTTCTCAATTCCTTCCTGGGAATAGAACAGTATTTTAAATAAAAGTGGCTCCGCTGTATTTCTGCATTGCTTTGCTTTGTCTTTATTCCGTTCTGGTGACAAGTTCACTTGAAGGTTAAGGCGGTCTAAACGCATTAAATATAAGCTTTAACACTAAGGAGTGGTTGGATGCTATGATTTTCCTGGTGATAAAGCTGACTAAAGAAGTTACTACCTCCTCTCAAACCCAGCTACACATGCCTATCCTCTGGAGGCAAGCCAGCCCCCCCTTCTGAATCTCGCTCGGGTAGCTCAAATATATGTATGTTTATGCTCTAAACTGGATCAAGAAAGTGGTCCAGATTATGACAAGTCAAAAATGTGTGGTTTTTTTAACTTTCACTAATTCTGTATTTATAGTCAAATAAGGAATGTGTATGTTCAGATCAACACCAGACAATTAAAGATCACATATGTTCCGTGAAATAAAACTTAAGGTAAAAGGGAAACCCATAAAAGCTTGATATACTTTTGCTTTTTATTAGCTGGGCCAGCCCTGGCCTTTATTCATTCTGTTTTTAAAGAGAGGATCAATGATTTTTCTCAGCATAAAAAGCTATCATTTTTCCCATGTACTTATGGTAGGGGTGTAAGATGTTGTGAATTACATCTCTTCCATGCCTCTGTATCTTCCTGTTTGATGCAGAGATTCAGATGATCTTTTGACAGCTGCTTGCAGAGAATTTGCTGGGATTAGCAACCCAGTAGAGATGAGGTACTTTTATTAGTTAATAAAAAAAGAACAAAAGTGGGTGGTCTTTTGGGAACAGTTAGTTTCATTTGTGCTGCTGGGTATGCAACACAGCGGTGAGGGTCATCTACAACTTGCTGACATTTGATTGCAAGGTATTTCTCGATGCACATTCATCTTCTCTGATCGAAGGTCCCCACTGATTTCATTCTCTGACTAGACAGCTGTACTTGACCATAAAGTCTACTATAAAGAACACACTTGTACCTCACACTGCCTAATTTTCAGCTTCGAGATTCCTCAGCACCTTCAAAGCAACTTCAGTAGCAGCAAACTTCTGCTTGTATTTCATCCAGCTTCTGTCTTAGCAAGGATGTTGTGGTGGGTGGAGCAGTCCTTTGAACCGAGACTGGAAAGCAGGACACATGCAACAGCTTTCCTGCACATAGGCATTTGCTTTATCTACCAGTTGGACAGTCATCTTTTCCATTCTTGAGACAACTTTTCAGGCACCATCCAATATGAACAAAATGTCAGCACACATTTGTTTTAGATGAGGCGTTTGATTAGAAAAATCTCATGTAAGGGGAAGAACCATTTCTTTCTCTTGGACAGTGATGTCATTTTTTTTTCCTAGAGTGTGGTCAGTTGACCCTGACTGGATTCCAGGTGCCCACCAAAGCCGCTCTGTCACTTACCTACTCACCTGGATGAGTGAGAGAAAATGTAACAAAAAGGTCATAGATCAAGATAAGGACAGGGAGATTACTCACCAATTATCGTCGTGGGCAAAGCAGACTCAACTTGGGGAAGTTAATTTAATTTCTTACCAATCAAATCAGAATAGGAAATAAAATGAAATCTTAAAACACCTTCCCCCCACCCCTCTCTCCTTGCTGGGCTTAACTTTATTCCCAATTTCTCTACCTGCTCCCCACCAGCAGCACAAGGGAATGAGGAATGGGGGTTGTGGTCTGTTCATCATACATTGTCTTTGCCGCTCCTTCCCCCTCAGGGGAAGAGCTCCTGACACTCTTCCCCTGCTCCAGTGTGGGGTCTCTCCCACAGGAGACAGTCCTCCATGAACTTCTTCAATGTGAGTCCTTCCCATAGGCTGCAGTTCTTCATGAAATAACTGCTCCAGCGTGTGCCCCTTCCATGGGGTCCAGTCCTTCAGGGACAGACTGCTCCAGCGTGGGTGCCCTGCGGGGTCACAAGTCCTGCCAGCAAACCTGCTCCAGCCTGGGTTCCTCTCTCTGTGGGGCCTCTCTCTGTGGGGTCACAGGTCCTTCCAGGAGCCTGCTCCAGTGCAGCCTTCCCACAGGGTCGCAGGCCCCTTCAGGTGCATCCACCTGCTCTGTCGTGGTGTCCTTCACGGGCTGCAGGCAGATATCTGCTTCACCATGGACCTCCCTGGGCTGCAGGGGGACAGCCTGGCTCACCACAGTCTTCACCACCAGCTGCAGGGGAATCTGCTCCAGCACCTGGAGCACCTCCTCCCCCTCCTTCGTTACTGGTGCCTTGGTGTCTGCAAGGCTGTTTCTCTCGCATATTCTCTCTCCAGCTGTGGTTTTCTATTGCACAGTGGGTTTTTTTCCCCTTCTTAAATACATTATCACAGAGGCACTACCACTGTTGCTGATTGGCTTGGCCTTGGCCAGCAGTGGGTCATTTTTGGACCCAGCTGTCATTTGCTATATCGGACATAGGGGAAACTTCTAGCAGCTTCTCACAGAGAAGCCACCCCTGTAGCTCCCCCGCTACCAAAACCTTGCCACGCAAACCCAATAGAAATTATAATGCTCAATGTTTTAAAGCAAACAGGTTTTCAGTCAATCTGTGTACCTGGCAACCCGAGTTAAATCAATCTGAATTATGCAGGAAGAAAGATACAGAGAGGCTTCATGGTCACAGGACTTGGTCCGACCAGAATTTTCTCCCTTTGGGGGAGGTGGACTTTGAGTTTTAGCTTCCATCTGTGGTACTATGCTACACAAACCTTCCAAGCTCATATAGACCTTCAGGAGAAAGATAGAACTTATCAGTTCATCTATATCTGTTTATAATGTAGCAAATTTAGGTTTCTTGCCTTCTTTTTTGCATTCTAATCAGCATGATCAGAGTGTTTCTCCCCATCTGGCAAAATATCTGCTTGATGGTAAAAACCTATTAAGCAGTTAAGAATAGCAGTTCTTATGCTATATGACTCACATATTTACTTTTCATATGCTCTCTAATTTTACTGTACTTGGTAGATTGATTTGCCCTAGCGCTACATCTGGAAATGTCATTTAAGCAGTCTCAGGTTGAAGGGAGTGGAGGTTCTACTCAAATGAAGACTGCAGTCCCTGACTTACTGTTCTGCCTTAAAAAAATGAATAGCCACCATGCTTAATTATGGCCTAGATAAGGTCTAGAAGGCTATGGCACAGACAATGCTGTCTTGATCTGTCTATAATATAGCTCTTTGACAAAGAATTAGGCAAAATCAATTTGGTGTGTGATGGGCCATGGATAATTTATTTTCCTGATCTTCAAAAAATAGTTTCATGCAATGAATATTTACAATAAGATTTATGCACATTAGTATAATACTTCCCTACAGTCGTCGTTTCAAAGCTTTCATTGTTTTATCAGTAAGTCTAAATTTCTGGGCTTTGAACACACCTTTATTTTGACTAAATCAAGCTTTTAATAACAAGAATTAGTGTCATAGACTAGTAGTGCACAATAACAGCTGAATCTCCCAGGGCAAGTAGTCATCTTTCACAAAAGGAGCATTGAATTATCTTCATTAAGGGATTGAAACCAAAACCAACAGATCACACTCAAGCATTTGTCTAGCTTCCAATTTACATCTCTTGGTCCCTTCATCAATTAAGAGAGAGGTGTTAGCCCCTTTTGTTAAAGTTGCTGAAGACTTTTCATTTCGTCCTTGTTTCTTAGTTACTGATGATTTTCAAATGCTTCCATTTCTAGAGACCCCCTTTGAGGAGTCAGTGGAGCATTGCTATGTGCTTAAGCAAGTGTTGTTCTACAGAATTGGATTGGTAAAAATGAGTCAAATATTTATTTTCTGCCCTAAGCGGGTGGAGGGAGAGAGACAGGAAAAATTGATGTGGCATTTTTGAGTTTGGGGAGATTTAAAAAGGGCCCATGTTTTAAGCAGCTGTATATGAAATGATGTGAGATGAGTGAAAAGGCTTGGGGCTGTAAGTGGAAATTGGCAGGGAAACAGCATTTGCTGAAAAGAAGCATCTATGCTTGTTGTGCAGGGAATTGGTTTCATTTGACCAAGCTATAAGCCTTGTCAAATTATGAGCTGTAGCTGTAAAATATGCAGCTTTTAAAATGTACGCTGCACACATATGCATGGCAAAGTTAACTACATAATGAAAAATCTAGTCAGGTAAATTGCTGCAATTCAGAGAAAGCTTCTTGAAAAAGGTGTCTAGCAAGCCTCATCAGGCACTAAATGACTGCATGTGCAAAAAAGGGTTCCTGCTGACTTAGTAAGAGACATTATGCTGCACTTATACCTCACAGGAATGCATTGCTTGCTGGCCATTGTCAGGGACAAGACAATAGATGAAACAGGATTTTGGTCCAGTTCTGCATGGCGATTTTTATATTTCTAAGGACCTAAATTTTACCTGAAACTGAAAAGCTAGTACCTGAACCTGGGATCCCCTAGGCAAAGCTTGCTGCATTAGAAAATGCAAATTGTATGTGTCTGGTTTCATTAGATTAAGCTGTGAGCGTTGTGCCATGCCACAAGAAACCCAGTGGGCCAAGACCACTGTTAATTTTCATATTAGTCAGTACAAAGGGATGTTTCCTTTGCAGGCTGAAATCCCAACTGAAGGTTCAAGGTTGCCATTTTGTGCCTCTATATTCTGAGTCTGTGGAAGAAGCTGCTCATGCGGTTACTCCATGTTGCTGCTGCCTACCACCGTGCATGAGCTTTCACATCCATTTTGTATTGATTTTGACATCATTCTGCAAATCTCATCAGCAAGAACAGACTGGGTTATATTCATCAGGTACGATCAACTTTTGTTTAAAAAAGATAACAGTGTACATCAGATGAAAGAAACAAAGCTCCGTAGGAGCTGTCAGTAGGAACAGGGATCTTGTCATCAAAGATATTTGAGAGGTCAGTTGCAATTGAAATTATATCTTAATATCACAAATTCCTATAAATTTCATCTGGGGAAAAAAAAGTACAAGCTTTGTATTGATTGTTTTTGTGACCACTCAGCTCCTTTTGCTCTTGTTTCTTACTTAAGGTAACTCGTTAAGTGCAGTCTACTTTGTATTACATATGCTTTCTCTTCCATATTGTTTGCTTACTATCAGATCATGTTCAAGTTCTAGCCAAAACATCTGCGAAAGTTCATACTCCCGAGAGTGCTAGTCTCAATATTTACTTAGTTATGCACTCATTCTAAACATCCCCAGCTAATACAAAAGACAATTAGTTTGCTGAGTTATGGACTCTTTTTCTTAAGTTTCAGCTAGGAGCAATAAAAAATAAGGTTAAATGTGCCTTTGAGCAAAGGCAGTCTGGTTCACAAGAAAGGTTTGAGCTGAATTATACATGGCTATTGATGGTTAGCTGCTTGATTCAGTACTGGTGCAAGCTTCTCATCTGGGAGCTGCTGAGTTTCTTGTGGAGAGTTCTCAAAGCCCAGTAAAGAGGGCTGCCGCAGGGACCCCCACAGGCACCCTGTATCTGCAGCGTTATGCAGGGAGAGCCTGCCTGAGCCCAAATGTCTACCACAAAAAAAAACCCCAAACCACAGCACAGGAGAGCTGGTCCTGGGTGGAAGGTATCTGTTAGGATAAGAACCAGCACCAAGGGCTCCTACCGTATTTGGAAAGCCTCTCATTTAAAAAAGAAAAATTTTGAAGAATTAGTCACTTGAGCCCCTATGTATTTTAGATCTGCAAAGCAAGCAGGGCACCATGCCATATTTCCCTCGCCATGGGACCTGTTTCAGGAGGCTGATTCCCGAAGAGCTGTCATCCAGCTGTGCTTCTTAGCAGTGAAGCTGAAGTGTTCACTCAGGAAAGGAGGTAGGAGGCATTTAAATCACTGTCTCAGGCTGCCAAGATCAAAGCAGAAGTTGCACATTTTTAAAAGCGTAATGCGGCAGAACGTCTAATAGCTGTAGAGAGGCAGCACAGCTGGTGTGAGGAGTGCAACACATGAGTGGCCTTTGCCTGGGACGTGGCTGTGGCATCAGCAGGAGCTGCCTACTCCAGTGGGAGGGTGAAGGGGGAGAGCCCCAGAGCCTCTTTTCAGAGGGCTAGACCAGGAAAATGAGACTGGCACTGAGCAGGAGAAAATAAGTCAAAAAAGGGGAAGAGAAACGTCTCCAGGTCACTCTAAGCAATCTGGAGAAGGAGCAGATGACTCTGCCTTTGACTTTTCACAGAGCCATTAGCTCTTTAAGGACCCGTGACCAGAAACCCTCAGCCATCAGAAGGCAAAAGAAGAGACTTGGTATGGTGCCCACTCTTAACTCTGTCATTACAAAATACAACTGATTGAAATTGCTGCCAACACAGGGAAGAAAACAGGGTAATTAGGCAGCCATGTCACTACTCTTGTTTAATTTGTATTACCAAAGCAGCTAGAAACAGGAGGCATTTCTGTGCCGCTGGGTGTTACACAAATACAGAATAAAGAGATGGTCCCTCTCCTCACAGCCTGCAATCTTAATATCCACAGGCAAAAGACCTTAAAGAAACAATGAAAATTTTGACATGCGTGAGAGGTAACAGGCCAAGCATGTCTCCATGACCTGCCTATGCTGAGGGAAGGAGGAGGAAGAGGGGACTACAGAGGAGGAAGGCACACATGGCCTTTGCCTGACACAGCAGAGCTTCTGAAAGGGTATGAGGTGTGGGTGAGACAGAAAAGTCATGGGTTTAGGGAGAAGATCCTCACGGTGATATTCTGGCTGCATGTCAACAGCACAAGGTGACATTTGTCATTGCTGAAGTAAAAGCTGTTGCACCGGCTGAGACATGAGATTATAGTTCTCGGAGCAAGTCGGCAAAACAGCCAGGACATGTACAGGTGCATCCCAGGCAGTCTGAGTCAGCTCTGAAGAGCAGAAAGCTGGGTTGTAAATAACGACCATGTACTGTCCCTGGGGCTAAGCAGCCAATTGTAGCCATAAGTGTTTGCTTAAAAAAAAAAAAAAAAAAAAAAAAAGAAGACAATTCTCCCCCTGCCCTAGGATTTAGAGCTTGTCAAAGGTGTCAGTCTGATAGTCCTGGAGCCTGAAGTCCTCTCATTATCCATAGAACAGGTGCAGCACGGGAGGCAGCAGGACAGGTTTTTCAGTGCTGATCTGACAAGCCTGCCTTTAGCAGTAAGATGCCAGTTTTCTGTGACAGATAAATTGTTGATCTCCTGATGGAGTCTGCAATTTGTGGTGCTAGGAGCAGGGGGGTTTGAAGAGCGATTGCACTCTCATTGAGAGCTGAGCTGAGGCAAACCACCCGCTTTGGATAACTTGAGTGAGAAGTCAGTCAGAAGTAGTGCATTACAGTCAAGACCCATTACAGTGCAATTTAAATAAGGACCTCACAGACAAAAAAAAATTAGGGCACCACTTCAGCACTTCAGCATTTTCTCACCAAAGTTCTGTGTGTTGGCTTTCAGACCCTTGATTCATTCAATATCTTACAAATTCCTCTCTTGGATCTTGTTATTCTTCTTGACCTGGCTGAATAACTAGGATTGTGAAGATTTTAGGTAAAACTGGTGAGAGGGGCATGAGCCAGGTTTGATGTAGAATTGACAGAGCCACCTCACACAGGTGCTGCACCCAACCATACGTACTTCTGTTTGGAAACTGATTTTCATTCATTGTTTGTCATGTGGCAAAATGCGCAAGCAGCTCAGCCTCTCAGGACTTGCTGTTCCTGACAGCCTGGAAGCAGAGCGAGTGGCCTGGATGTACAATCCTGCAAACTCAGAAGGAGCCAGACCTCCCATGTCCTGGTTCCTGCAAAAGTGTCCTAATCACTTGGCAGTCGTGCAAGAGGCGAGGGCAACTGCTACGGCATGTTTTGGGCTGAGATCTCTGTTGTCTGAGGACAGAAAGACAGCTCTTAGAATAGCTGGCAAGGGCCTCTTCTTTCTGACTAAGATATGACAATGCTTGGTCTTGATATCATAATTCTCTATCCCTAGTCTCTTTGTTTCCATAGATGGAGCACATTTTGTAAATTACTAAACCACACGTTTATTCTAAACTAAGGATTAGTTTAACAAAACTGCAGCACATGTGGGCAACTTGGAAAGCACTGGTCAAGTTCCCTCATTCATATCAGGCAAACTGCTTGTAAGACCCTTGTGCCCATTTAATGCTTGGAATTTCACTGGTTGTGTTCAGGAGTCACTAGTTTGTACCAGGTCCTTGAAGTACTATCAATATTTTTGGGGATAGCAGTATACCTTTTTGACTTGCATTTTGATATTCTGCACTGCCACTGCAAGTTGTTACTATTTTCCGATATTTGTTCAAGATTAGACAGATGGTTTCAGAAAGCTCCTCACCTGCTTCCTTTAGAGATATGAATCATCTCTGTGTGTGCAACAGAAAAGTGAACTTTACCGCATCCCCACCACCCTTTTTGATGACAATAGTAACATTCCTCATCAGCATCAAATAGGGTGGATACATCTTCTTGCCTGATTTAAAATAGAAAGTAGACGTATATACAGAATATTTTTATACCATTCCTTTCCATTTTTCCATCTGCATCTACCTTATCTGAAGGGAGGCTCATTTTCTTCTGAGTATGTTTTAAGTGGCTTTTAGTGTCTTTATCAGTATTGATTGTTTGCTTTCCTTATCCATATTTTTCAGTATTCTCATTCATCCACTCTTTATGCATCCAATCTTTATGCATTGATTCGTTTCAAATTTTTATTAAATAGTAATACTTAGTCCTTTTTTTAAAGCAATAGGATTTTTGCCCATAAGATTTATGCAAACTTTGATTTTAAAGCATTCTTGAACCACATTTAAAAGTACTCAGATATGCCAAAAGTTGGTTTAATTTTTAGAAAACTGAGGTTTTTAAAGGCGTAAGTTTATACATCATCTGTGGGTGCCATGTCTGTTTGTACAACACAAATGTAACCAGATCATGATCATTGCTACTGAGGCAACAGTATTTGGAATTTGTAGGTCATCTTGTACTGGTGATTGACTTGTAGAATGCTACATCCCCTGGAAACAAGCATTTATTGTTTTCTACAAGGAAAAGCTCTCTGCTTTAAACAGCAGCTATTTACTGTCAAATGCGTAGGTGTCTTTCTTGAGCAATTGCTGTAAAGTCATTCAAAAATGTGGAATGCCTTTAAGCAATTGTTCTTAAAATTTGATGACATGGACTATTCAATTACTAAAACAAGTTACTCATACAAGAAGGGGTCATAACTTCAGAAGCAGATGATCAGCTCTCCAGCGCAGGAAGTAATACATCAGTTTGGAATTACTTGTTTTGTGAGGGAATCAGCCCATTTGATCTATATACTCTAGGGGAAACACACGGCTTCAGGAACAGCCTGTCGGCAGCTTCAAGGCATGCATTCCTCACTCCTCTGTGAGAGTGCAGCATTGCCAGGTGCAACTAGGAGATGAGCTCGAGACTCTGGAATGATCTGGTTGGAAACAACATCACTTACGCTTCATGGATGATTGGTCTGGTCCTGCCTGGCAATTCTGCTATTGCAAAGAAGGGACGAAATGGGTGACTGTGGTGGCTTCTCTTTCTATGGACCTCTAAGATTACAGCTTGGAGGCTCCTGCCCAGCTGCTAATCCCTTTCTTGCTTTCTACTGGCTGAGCTGACGCACACCCAATCGCTTGTATATTCACAGAGACTGTGTCAAGCCCTTGGAGGAACTTTAATGTTATCCAGGGTGGCAGGGTCCCCTTCTGATTTTCTGTACCCAGCGACCGGAAAATCTCTCTCCACCTGTTTGGTCAGAAGGGAGGCATTAGTTCAGATTATATTGTCAATTATTTGCCTTTAAGAGAGGAACGTGCCACTTTGCATATTAATGGCTTGAAATTATGCATCCATTTTCAGCATTAAACAGGGCAAACAGTCGGGAGATATTTATAGTAAGTTCCCAAACTTACAGTAAGTTTTTATATTTGAAACACTTGGGTAACATAACCACTCAGCTTTTTAAGTGGTTGCCATAGGAGGAAAGAGAAACATTTACATGCAGCGAAGGAGAACTAAAGCAAGTCTTGCAAGGCACTGTTCTGCATTATCTCAGGCACTTCAGTGTCAATGGGGAATTGGGCATGGCAGGCATCCAAGTGCTCAGCTTTTTACTGCCAGTGATGTTCCCTCTAATGTTTTTCTCTTTGAGAGAAATTCATCAGATGTAAAACCTGGAGACACATTACACTGTTCTGATCATCCTCCATTATGTGTTGATCCGTATGTGTTTTAATACAGGTGACTCCAAATGTTAAAAATTCTCAAATCAGACTCCCGTAAGTAATATTGAGTTAGAAGACAGAAATTTTTAAGGGGAAAAAAACCCCCATAAATAATAAAAGGTTTTTTTATTTCTTCCTCTTTTATGAGCTGTTAGTCTGGATGAGTCACTATCATAAGGATTCCTTTGTGAAAGGTAGGTCTAGATATTTCTCCTTGCCTTTCACCTTTCCTGCCCTTCCCTTCTCTTCCCTCACAATTACCTTCCCCTCTTCCCCTTTTCCCTTTTTTCCCTTTCCCCTTTTCCCTTTTCCCTTTTCCCTTTTCCCACTTCCCTTTATCTTCTTCCATTCTCTCCTGTCTTTTTATTTTTTTAATCGATGCTGAGGTTCTCAGAAATGATACGATCCTGGACTCCAAGAAAAACTCTCCGTATCACAAGCCTGCTAGTAATCATCGAATCGTAGAATCACAGAGTGGTTTGGGTTGGAAGGGACCTTAAAGATCATCTAGTCCAAGCCCTCTGCCATGGCCAGGGATTCCTTCCACTAGACCAGGTTGCCCAATGTCTCATCCAATTTGGCCTTGAATATTTCCAGGGAGGGGGCAGCCACAGCTTCTCTGGGCAACCTGTGCCACTGTCTCACCATCCTCACAGTGAAGAATTTCTTCCTCATATCCAATCTAAATCTCCCCTCTTTCAGTTTGAAACCGTTACCCCTCATCCTATCACTACCCTCCCTGATAAAGAGTCCCTCTCCGTATTTCCTGTAGGCCCCCTTTAAGTACTTGAAGGCTGCTATAGGGTCTCCACAGAGCCTTCTCTTCTCCAGGCTGAACAACCCCAACTCTCTCAGCCTGTCCTCATAGAGGAGGTGCTCCAGCCCCATGATCATCTTCATGGCCCTCCTCTGGACTCTAGCAGGTCCATGTCTCGTGCTGAGGGCCCAGAGCTGGACGCAGCACTCCAGGTGGGGTTACACCAGAGCGGAGTAGAGGGGGAGACTCACCTCCCCCAACCTGCTGACCACACTTCTTTTGATGCAGCCCTGGATGCGATTGGCTTTCTGGGCTGCAAGCGCACATTGCTGGCTCCTATTCAGCTCTTCACCAACCAGCACCTCTAAGTCCTTCTCCGCAGGGCTGCTCTCAATCCACTCATCCCCCAGCCTGTATCTGTGCTTGAGATTGCGTCAGCCCAGGTGCAGGACCTTGCACTTGGCCTTGTTGAACTTTATGAGGTTTGCACGGGCCCACCTCTCCAGCCTGTCAAGGTCCCTCTGGGTGGCATCTCTTCCCTCCAGCGTGTCCACTGCACCACACAGCTTGGTGTCATCAGCAAACTTGCTGAGGGTGCACTCAATACCACTGTCCATGTCACTGACAAAGATGTTAAACAGCACTGGTTCCAGTACCGATCCTTGAGGAACACCACTTGTCACTGGTCTCCACTCAGACATTGAGCTGTTGATAAAATAAATTAATAATAATTAAATAATTAAAAATAATATAATAATAATAGTAAAAGCCAAAACATTAGCAATACCAGAACCTTGTGGACAGGGTTGCCAGGCTGCTCTTTAGTTGCCTTTGTGAACGTGTTTTTGAGGAATGATGCTTCTTTTCGCTCTTTCTGGTTAAAAGAAACCCTCGGTAAGAAGGTCTTCTGCTCCATTTTATCTGTCTCAGCTTTTTGTACATTGAAGAGAAAGATTATGAGTCATTCTCGTGTCTGGTGTCAGCTCTTGAAAAGAGGGAGGATCATTTTGTGTGTAAGGCAGAGCAAGTCTGCGAGATAATTTTCTGGCTTCCTGTGGGCCATGGCTTGAAAATAAGATAAAATCTGGTAATTTTTTTTAAATGACCACAAAACATTCTTGACTGTTTAACATGACCTGTAAAACACAAATTTTAATTTTTATGGAGGGCTGACCATGGAGTTGGGATTCAATAACTCAAAGTGTCTGCACTTGTGTGTCTACTTATGAACTGGGTGTCAAGCCTCTGTTACAAGCAACAGAGATTTCTGGAGGAACTGACTCGGTTAAACATAAGGCTACAGAGAAATTTTAGGCCAGTCAGTCTCCAGAGTGTGTTTCAGAACGAAAAGTCTCCCATAAGCTAGTGTCATGCCTGCCCACCCTGTGTAGGTATCTGGGATGCTCCTGAGCATCTCCAGTAGCAACACACCCTTATGGGACCCCCTGCCTGGCCATCTGAAATTGCTCAGCTGATGTGTGGGTGTCTGCTCTGGAGGGAGATGAATCCCTCTCCGCACACGGCATAAGGAGCAGTCTATTAAGTTATTCTAAATACAGGCAACTCAGGTATTTCTGATGCCCTAAAGCATCTGAGACTGCACTGGGCTGGCAGAGCTGATGTGATGCTCATGCCTCAAGGGCATGGTGTGGGGTGGTGGTTGGAGATAGGGTGGGATGCCCTAGGGCATCTCACATGGGACTGCAGACCAGAGCATGGACAAATGAACCAATTTCTGACATATTGTCTAGATTTCCATGGAGTATATTGGGAACTAAGATACCCAGCTCACAACAAGACATCTTGAACTGTCTTAATCTATGAACAGAATCCGCCTTTGGTTGTTATGAGGCGCAAACATGTACAATTTAAAACTCACATAGATATTTCATCCAGTGTTATTTGTACTACCATCTGCACAAAAAAAGGTGAGATATTCCCCTTTGTATAAGAAAATGAAAGGCAATGGTTGCATATACAATGGGGTGTTCTTGGCTCAGTTTCCAGCTTATTACTTTTTGTCTTTGTAGGTTTGCTTTTTTTTTAGTTCAGTGATGTATTTTGTAATTTGTATTGCACACTTTCTAAATTGCCAAATGCATTATTAGAAAAGCACACCAAACTATGGATTTTCACTGGCAAGATGCATATCTGCCTCTTCGCATATGCATTTTATGTAAAAACATGAGCATGCTTCTAATTTGCTCACTACTGTGTGACCTTTGTATTATGGTTTTGCTACAAGAGTTTCAAAAATTGTTTCAGACCAGTGGGTCATGTCTGAAGGAACAAAACAGCAAATATATTGTTGCTTTTTATTAAGGCTAATACATGCTAATAAATGCTAATGCCATTTTCTAAAGTACCAAATAGTGATATCCGACTCCAGTATAAGAATCAGTAGATTAGTCTCAGGTAGGTAAGAGATGGATAAATCACTAAGCTCAAAGATCACAGATTAAAAGGGAAAAAGGAAAACTCGGGGAAGAAAGGGTGTATGTCAAAACACTGAAGTCAGATTGCTTTTTGTCTATATGGGTCCCTGTCCAGATCTTCCCTGTTCTTCCTAAGGGCTTCCATTTCCACAGGTCCTGTACTTCTGCCAGCCCCATGGGGATGCCCCTGGCACTGCTGGTGTCTGAAATAGTGGCAGACACACATGTGTGGGCAACTGAACTGAGCAGGTGAAGGCTCGAGGTTTTGTTGTTTGCTGAGATCATTAGGACACTTTTGGCCTGGCTGTGCTGATTTTCCCCAGCAGACAGATGCCTGGTGTCTTCTCCGTACTGTCTCAACATCCCCTCTTGCTATAGAAGGATTCTTCTGGCCCAGGGAGTCCTGGGGTACCGCATTTGGGCAAGTTTAAATCTTTCTAGTACCACTGAAAGCAGAGATGTTATGTGATACCAAGTGTTGCTCTGAAGGTTACTATATTGCATATAAGAAATGTCCTAGACTTCCCAGCATAGATACAGGAAGGTTTTACTCTGCCTTGTAAGGATAAAATAGAGATAGCCTCTGACTAAACTGGAATCCCAGAAATTAAGTATGCCTGTGGAAAAAAGCAAAACAGTGAAGGAATACTCTCAGCATAAAGTCAGTCAGCCATGAAAAAATATTGCAAAGGACAGGAAAAAATTAATACCAAGGATTGAGTTGTTATAGATCCTTGTTAACTGAGAAAAGAACAGAACACCAGATTTTTCTCGAGGGATGTGCAGCAATTTCTACCATATTTTTAGGTGAACAACAGAATTGAGAGGTTTTTACATGTTCTTTTCTCCTGGTTGAGACAGACAACTGATTATCACAAGAACTCCTATTTATTACACCCCAGGTGAGAAGTGAATGATGCATGAATATAATTCTTTCTTTCTGTGGTATTTCTGAGACCTGCCCCAGCAGGCTGTGATAACAGCTGCCCACCCACAAACACAGATCCACATGATAAGGTTATTGTGGAAAAGATTGGTTAATTGGATTAATTGTACAATAACAGACTCTCAGGAATAGTCATAGGGAAACAGTAATCTCATAACAGGCAAGAATTAATTTTTGAAAATTGTCACTTCAACAGAGAAGAGAGATAAATTTCTACTGCAGGGCTTTATTTTACAGTAAGAAATCAACTTTTCTAGAGTCCTGGATGAACCCAGGTGAGTCTGAGCCCTGCACACCATGCAGCTTATGAAAGCAAGCCTTTTGATGTCCGGGGCGGGTACCATGGCTGCAGAAAGCTCTTGTGGTGCAGCGACACTGCAAAAGCTGGAACTGAGAAACCTTAAACACTAAGTGAAGGAGCCACCACTGTCTTTATTTCTCCCTTTATTATTTGTGAAGTATGTGGAAGAAGACAGTTGCTGTAAGCATTTTTCAGCCCTTTCTTAGCCTTGTTGCTACTTTTCTGTCCACTTTCAACCAGAGTACTATAACAGCACAATTGACATGAGACACGATATTTTCTCTTCCTTAAGATCAGAGGCTTGCTGTGCCCAGCTAGTTTTGCTACTTTTGCTACCCATTAGCCAGAGGGGAAATCTGATTGCTTTGCTTGTCTGGTACATTGAAAAATGCCCCATCCAAGGAATTAGAGAAAGAAAATAGTGACTGACTGAACACACAAAATAGACAGCGAGATGACAGCTGGATGATGGCAATAATATGTAATCTTCAGAATGAATTTTGTTCATTAAGCCTGCAGGGATCCCACACTCAGCTTCTGTAAAACAAGGTCTTTAAAAATTGCACATAAAGACTAAAATGACCATAATACTTCGTTTTGTAAGTGATGAAGCAATCACTTAAAAACATAAACTACAGCTCTGCAATGTGACTTGGTGTTGTGTGTGAGAAGGACCCAAAGATACGAGCTCCTTTCAAAAATTACTGTCATTGAGAAGGTCCAAAGTAAAGCTATGAGAATAAGAGAAGTTGTGTCTCTATTTAAATGATACAGAGAAGCAGTTGCATTTTGGTGTCTGCTGTTATTAGCTGCCTTCTGTATGTCATCCACATTTTAAAATCCTCTCATGAGCTGTCTTTTTTTTTTTTTCTTTTTACTGTGTTTCCATTTCTGAAGTGAAACTCTGGACCCACTGAAATCTGCAGAAGTCTTGTCTTTACTTGTCTGTTGGCAAGTAGTCATATTTGGTTTACCTCAGCAGCTTCAAAATCTGCGCTTTCTTATACATCCAAGCTAATTTCTCATCACATAACCCTTCCTCCTTCCTTGCTGTCTTGCTGAAAAAATGCCTTTTCATTCTTCCATCTTCTTCACCAGTGAAACTGGCAGTAGGTGCAAGCAGAGGCTCAAGGAGTACAGTAACTTTGGTAACAAATATTATTAGCTCTATTATTGGCACTATTAGCTGTTGTGTACTGAGGGTGTATGTATACTTTGGAGTATGATGGAGCTAAGTAACCATGTTTGCAAGCAGAGACATTTGTCTCTGACTTGATCAATCCATACATTCAATTCCTTTTTCATATTTAAATGGCTTTTTCAGATTTGTCAATAAATAATAGAAACACATTGAGTAAATCAGTCATTCATTAAGTTGCTGGGGTATCATTTTATTCATATAAAGTATTTTTGCGTGAATCAGCAAAAGCTAGTCACAAAAAGACAGTTATATCTTTCATCCATATGTGCAGTAGTTAGAGGTATTTTGCAAATGTGTGTAGTAAGAAAAGCCAAGCTTCAAAGAAAATGGGTAACTTTATTTACTACACAGAGACCTGTTAATAAATAGACTGGAAGAAGGAAAAACAAGTTAAATGGTGTGGGCAAAAATCAGTTGATCCTGTGTAAACTCATCAATTAAACCTTGGAGAGCCTGAGGCAGTCTATATGGGAGCTGTGACCTCTGCTGTTACTGACTGAGACTAGGCTTTTCTAATTAACGTGACTCTCCATGGAAATGATGATGAGTTTTGTGCAGGTACCTGATCACCATTGTAAATAGAAGCCCAGAAATTCAGATTGCAGGTGCTTCACTGTGTGCTGCTGAGACGTATTTTCTCTCTGCATGCAAGATAGAGTCCTACAAAAGAGTTGCCCAGACACTGCTCTGAAAATTCAGTCCACACAAGTCAGCTTCTTTTTAATTCCTGTCATTCAGCCTTACTGAGACTGTGACTTTCCATATATATGATTTTATTTAAGCTATAAATTGCACGCTCCATAAGAGTATATTTTCTCACCATTTCCAATAGTATTTAAATACAGCAGAGGGTTTTGCTTTGTGCACTTTTTGTAGGAGGTTGTTGCTCATTGACACTTTTGCCTCAACAGTAGAGAGGAATGTCTTATTAAAATTGATAGTTTCTACTACATGACCTTTTCAAAAAAGCATTTTACATTTTACTTAAGATTCCCAAGCAGTTGAAAGCCTACTATTCACATTGCATTTCTGTTCCATTTAATTTCCTCATTCTTCTTCTGTCTTAAAACAATTAGAAACCAGACAGGCTTTACTCTAGCTTTGAAGGAGAGACTACTTCTTAATGGAATGCAAACAGGACCTTCTCAGAAACAACATTAAATCCTCACACAGATGGAGATACCGGTGATCAGTGACTAAATAATAAAACTGGGCTGCCTCTGCACTGGGAAAATTAAAAGTGTCAGAGCACGAGCCTAGGCACTGGGATGTACCTGTGATTCTGGGGAGCTGTTACAACAGCACCTGGCATGCCTTTGGACCACACTAGACCACACAGAGGGCACCAGTTTCAACTGCAGAGGCTGGCACCAGGCTTCACATTCTCCTAAGCAAACTGGCAAATACTCACATTTCTCTCAATTATGTGTCTTCAGCAAATTTCAAATACATCTTGGATAAAGTCACAGTTCAGGCACCTTGGCCAAGAAAGCTGTTTAGAAAAGAAAAAAGGGTCTGGGAAGAAACAGACGTAAAGCTGGAAATAGTTTTGCCTTTGCTACAGTAAGGTGAAGTCAGAGATATCAGTGAGGGAATGCCCTGCAAAAGCTACATGAAAGCCCATGGAGAAAGAGCTGGAGAAGGGCTGCAGAGAGGACCCAGGGTTTCAGCTGCTGCAGCTGAAGCCACAGGGGAAAAATTAAAAAAAAGAGAAAAAAAAAAGAGGATGAAATCCAAAAGCTTTGGAGATGCAAGGAGTTAGCTGCACTGTTGAGACTCCAGGAGGAGTCTCATTGAATCAGCCCTCGGTGAGAGGTGGAGGTCCTCAGCAGCCAGCTCATGCTTTTCTATGTGATTTCACCAATGTAATTTAAAACACACCCTGGTGTTCGCCTCTACAGTGGCATTACCCCCATTTTCTGAGGAGAGGAATTTGTGGGCTAAAGGTAAAGAACAGTGACACAAGGGTTAACATCCCCAGGGACTTCATTTTAATGTTTCTTTCTCAGAAGCGCATTTCTGGTGCCATGCTGGGATGCGAACAGATGAAGCATGTCTGGCTCCATGTCCCTTAATATTTCAGCCTTTTATCTTCTAGTCCAGTGAGGAAGTGGTGCAGAACTGAAATGCCACCCATACTGTGACAATTCAATTGTTGTTTTATATTTTTTAAATGTCCTGTTGTTCATGGAAATATGGCACCACCAGAAACCCAATAGGAACTAGCTGGAATTATTTACTTGCCTTAAACACGAGCTTTTTATCTGCAGCAAATCCATGTCTCCTTTTCCATCTGCTAGTGATGGAGCCAGCTGGATTAAAATAATTGGGGAGTTAAAGTATCGACCCAGGAAAAAAAGTTCAGCAGTGCAAGGCTCAAAGGAAGCCATCCAAAAATGTTGTTATTGTTCCTTAAGTTTTTGTTTTATCTTAGAACATGAACTGAGGTTTGACATTAAATGACATACATTAATCCAAACAGCTTGTGTCCTTATGTTTTTAAAGTATATCAATGACATATTTTGATCTTTTGTCACAATTTAAGACTTTTGCATTTCCATCTCAGCATTTAAAATGTTTGCTGCAAGTGGAAAAGCTCATGGCAAAACATTTCAGAACTGCTTTCAAATATATTGACCTTGAACCAGATGTCTCTTGCTGGCAGCGTAAGGCTGGCTACTGCTACAGCTCAGCCAGCATTGGTTGACCAAGATCTTCTAAACATGAGTGTGAGCAATAGCAGGTGACGAAATATGTGCATGTACACGTACAAGGCTGAACCCATGTTTGTATATAATTCAGGAAATATGTGGTTTGATGTCCTGAGCATTTGTGTAAGTCACTTATGTCCATTTGATACTGTGAACAACTAACAGTGGGACCCTACAAAAACCCCCAAAACAAACCAGGAAGAGATATTTGAATCAAACTCTCCGCTTACAAGAATAATTCTGTATCCTTTTCTACACTATATAACACACAGTTATATATCAAATATGCAAGCAAGGAAAATTGCTTTTTAATAAAATAACTGATTTTGAAATTGCAGAGCAGGTAAGTACACTGTATGTTTCAAAAAAAATTCGTAATTTGTAATTTGTGTTCTTGATAAAAAGGGACTGATATTTATTTAATAGGCTTTTATTTCTAGAGTTGCTAAATCCTTTACTGCTACATTGCAGTAAGAGAAAGCCAAGTGATTATTGATATGTGCTCTAATTAAACATTTTCCTCTTTTTCCAGATCTGTGTCAGCATCCTCATTGCTCCTGTTTTAATATCAGAAGATGGAAAAATAGGTATAATTTAAAACGTTGCTTAGTGTAACATGGGTGGGGGTGTAGAAAACCAGACAAAATCAAGCAGGCAAGCAGAGATAAAATGATTAATGATTTGTTCAAGAAACACCATTGATTTAATAATTTGAGGCTGAATGAGGTGTATTTTGGAAAGACCAATTAGCTGATGGTTAGGAGGAAATAACTGTGTGTGGAGTGTTCTTGCTGAGTGCGTAAAGACAGCAGTATCTAAAGGTTAAAAACAGATGCATGAGAACCTGCTAGGAAACAATTCAGGGCTGAACATGTATGAGGTCAAGTGTGAAAACTGTTTCCTGCTTATTCTGTTCTTTATCTCCAAGCAGAGAAGAAATCAATAATCCCGTATAGTGCACACTTCTGAATAAGAACTAACCACCCTCTTCTGAGTAGCCCATTCACGAGCTCCATGCATCGCTAAGAAAAAAAAAGAAATAAAGGACCTTTTTTCTCCACTGCCACAAATTAGGAACAGTATTTTACTTCTTCCCCTTGGTGCTGCTTTAAATACAGGTTAGCTCTTGGCCACTGCATACCCAAGAGGCACACAGACAGTAACGTACAGATATTTGGTTAAAAAATGAAAATACATCCTGTGAACTGCTTTGACTTCAGCAGACTCTGCAGGCAAAGCTGACACATCCCACAATGGGAGGAGTATCTGCCCTAATTCATGGAGCAGCATTTTACCATTCTCCTCTTTTTCTCTCTCCTTCTCTCTGTCTTTAAACAGAGGTGATTGCCTATGGCAGCTGAGGCAGGGACTCATAGACCCCATTCCATCAGTCAGTTTCTTTCAGTGCAGATGATTTTCTTTTCTCCATTAGCAAACATTGATTTTCTTAGTTTTGTTTCTTTGGAGCTTTACTCTCCAAGGCTCCGCTTGCTCTCATTGTGCTGCTGCAGATCATCAATAACAGCAAGAAAAACTCTGACAATAATGTGGGCTACTTACCTGCTGCTTTCCAGCCAGCAGAGAAAACACAAAAACACAAAAGGAAGCAGAAGGAAGACGCTCTGGTGGTTAATTCCTTCTTAAAACCCTCCTCTATTGCGATGCCAGCCGCAAAACTTGACAGTGATCAGGCTGCAGCTGAGCAGAGACCTCTGCCTAAAGCAGCGGATGGCAGCATCACTTTAGTTTGCTGGTCTCCTGCGTGTCTCCATCTGATTTACCCATCCCTCATAAACTTTTAGGTAGGGAACATCTTTTCAACTGCTATGTCACAGGGAAATACCACGCTGTTCATGCTGTTTAAACCAAATCTAGATCAAAGAGATTTATTTACTTATTATTGACATGTAAGTAATGAGCAAACACTGAAGCATACATTCAGGATGAATGCAACAGGTAAACCACAGCGCTAGACATGGAAAAAACCTTAATGAATGCCTAGAAATTTCTGAAGATCCTTCTGTAACAAAACAAAGGATGTTTTAATCCTATGCCATCGTGCACTCTCCTTGGCAGTGCGGATCCCCCGACTGTGCACTCCTCCAGTGCGACATGGGGGCACCTCAGCCCCATAGGTAGCCCTGCTGCTCACCGCAACCTGCTGAACCACAGCCCCTAGGGGTCCTGGCATTTCCAGAGAGCCATCTCAGCTGCCTCCTGTTTGACAGATTTAGCCTAACTTAACCCCTGTCCCTTACTTAAAACATCAGGTTGTGCTTGTCATGCTTGTGTCCCCATGCCTCACAGCAGTGAGGCGTAAAATGTGGGTTATTTGCACTGTGCATGTAGTCACTGCTGGGCAACGTGGAGACGCTGATGTGCCTGTGTTAATACTTGGGCTTGGCAACACAGGGATTGAAAAGGCTGGTTTGGTCTCTCGTTCTGCAGGCAGAACACACATTGCTTGAACTTTTTATTTTTAATCGCAGTATCTCAGGGTTTAGCTACCACTGCTACAACAAAAGGCTTTTCCAGAACCATCCTTTTCTGAGGCTTAGAAATATTTGTCTAATTTCCATCCTAAATATATTCATGGCCACTTTTTACCCACCAGTGCTTGCACGAGCAATGTTCATTAGTCTGAGTAACAGCTATTTCACAGGCTGCAGCACTGGAGGCCTGGTAGGAAGCCCCAACAGCCAGGCAGACTTGTGGGCATCCTAAATCCATTTTTCAAGGAATTCTTCAAGGCTGGGGGAACAGCTTGGTGAGAGAGCTGCGTGGGAGCCAGACTCTCAGCTGGGGGGTAATGCTAGCAACAGTAGGAAAGATTTCTGGATGAAAACCAATAAATGCGTTATATTATACAGGATTTAACATGCAGTGGGACACAGTTAGCTTCACTTGAGAGTGGAAGCCAAATTTTCCTTGGCCATTATCCTATCTCCCACACCTGAGGCAAGATGGCTTCCAAGGGAAGAAACAAACTCTTCAGAAGAAAGTTTTACCTTCATCTGGAGATTTAGCTACACTAACTTAGGTTTTATTAAGCGAAAGGAAAAGAAGATTATTGCTTTAGTTTGCATGCAAGAATGCTTAACTCAGCATGTAACACTTTGCCAGTGTCAATGTCTTGTCCCAGGAGAGCCTCTGTGACAGCTCCTGGAACTGCAAGAAGTGAAGACGTTATTTGTAGCTTTGTATCTGTGAACTGGTTGTGCTCATTCATGGTGGTCTTGGGAGGCAGTGAGAGGTTGGTATCAGCTCTGCCAACCAGCCTCTACATTAGAACACAACCTGCACCCCGTTTCTGTGTCCCCTTCTTCTGACCAGAGGCACTTGAGAAGGTTTCAGCTTCGAGAATCTCAAGATGGTCAACAAAACTCCCATGCAGGCAGATCACCAGCTCACTTTTCTCAGTATGCTCATCAGTTCTCAGCTGATGAAAAGATCTCTCTTCCATGCATGGCCAGAATACAATTTGCAGCTTCCGTTGAGATATTTTCTTCCATTTCACGATGTGTGGCCAAATCAAATCATCAAAGGCTTTTCTGGCACAAACAATGCTTAAGCTAATAGCAGCGATAAGCTCTGATTTGATTGCCCCAGACTAGGGATACTACCTTGTCCAGGTACCTCCAAAATTTAGTGTAGGATGTCAAAGTTAAGTCACAATTTCCTATTTCCACTGCTACAGAAGTTCTGGATCTGCTGCTTCTTCCAAACTGATATAAGCCTGGAGGTGCCTCCACAGACATGCCCTTTCCATATTGGATTCACTTTCGGTTTTTAAGTGGCCTGGATTTCTGCTTATAGCACCCAGTTTTGCCTGTGTTTGCCTAACAAGCAGGCACTCCAGCAGTTTTCCTACCTAAGGCTAGTGAGACACCTTCCTCTATTTCCATAGTTTTCATGTCATCAGCTCTCCAAACCACATCAAGAAACTATTTTGAGGATTTTCTTTTTTTTTACTATATTTGTATAAAGTGCAAATATTCACTGTTAACTTCGGCTTTAAATATTGCCTTCTCAGAGTTCACTGATGACTTTCAGATAGTTGGGAAAATGTTATGCCTCTGGCAGACATTCTGGGAAATTTATGAATGCAACAAGCCTCCAGTTCTTCAGGGGTCTTTGAATAAACTTACATGTCAGTCTAACAAGAATGAACAGCAAGATGCTGTTGATAGTCAGGAACCTTATAAGACTGCCTAGGGACGAGAGGTTCTGGAAATGAATAACCTTTATACTTTAAGTTCTGTTTTTTAAATGTAGATGAAAATAGCTGTCTGTGGATGTGAAACCAGATCAAAAAGAATGAGCAGATCTCTGGAAACAGATTTACATGTGTGGGTCATTTATCAGCCTGGGCAAGTAAGTGAGCTAGCTGATTTTTACTTAAGTGCATACAGCAAAATTAGATGTTCCTGCTGAAGGCTGACTCCTACCATTTCGTATTCATATGGCAGGACATGTAGTGCCAGGACTTTGAGGAATGGACCACTTGAGCTGGAAGCCTAGTTTTAAGGACAGGACAGATTTTATGCATAAGGGCAAGGCAGTTTTCTTTCTGGAGTTCATGGACTGATTAAATTGTCATGTTTCAGGTTGCTGCTTATCACTGATGGACATCTTACAAGACAACTCATGTTGTTTATGTATATTTTGCATGTCAGATGGAGCCCATGGCTGGACTCGCACAGTGGAGTCATGCTTCCATACAGGATCCTATGATGAGGGTCTCCCCTTGGGCTGTTGCTTAATGGGAAAGGTAACATGGAATTTGGCTGTTGCTGAGAGAGGCTGTGTCCAAGCTGAGCTGCTTTTGAATGTAGGGCTGTGCCAAAGACCGCAAATATTTCTGTGTGTGTGGGATGACACAGAAGGAGGCAGAGCTCTGGTGGCAGAGGCGTATGGAATAGGAAGCACCCAGATAAGTCTCTCACTTGACAGTGGCGTCATCTGGTAAGAAGAGACTCCTACCCCCCAAGCTGTGTCACATTGAGCCCCATAAACTGCAGTCTACAACGGGGCAGTCCTCAGCCACTATACAGCCATAGCCAGATACCTCCAGACCACTGTAAACGAAAACTTTTCCCAGTCTTGCCACTTTCCACAACTCAGGAGCCAGTGCTGAGATGTCTTCAAGTGCTTCAGAGGAAGCCAATTGCAGTAAACCACCATTTTAGGTGAAAGTAGGAACAGTGGTTCTTCCGTTGGAGCGTACAGGAACAACGTGCCTGTGGGGCTGGGAGCATCACCTAACACTATGACAGGGCAGGAGCACTTCTGCTCAGGGATTTGGGAAAACCAGGCAAGTTCTCCTGCTGTGTCCTAGAACAGTTCCTGGAGAGGCACCAGGTCGTGGGGTGCAGAGAAGCAGCTGCAGAAGTTTTAGTGCCTGGCACGCATGTGCAGAGCGTGGGTGTTGCTGGGGATCTTAGTTATGGGCACATGAGGTCTGCAGTGCTGCCGTATGCAGGCAGCCTTGGCAAGCACTTTCCCAACGCGTGGGTGCATGGGCTGTGTGCCATGGGCTGGACACATCTCTACAACAGCATTTTCAAAAATATTCAGTTCCTGCTGGAGTCGAGGCTCTCCATGTCCACAGTGGTGTGGCCCCAGGCTTTTCTCAATAGGACCTTAAAGATTCTGGGCCTTAAAGTCCTTCAGGCAAAGATTTCCTCTTTCTGCATATTTTTAGAGCATCAAGGAGACCTGAGCTTAGTGGGAGCTGTCAAACAGAGAGCATTACTTTTGTATGGCTCCCAGGTAAATATAGAAAAAAAGGACCATTCTTGGCGAGGAGGGCTTTCTCTAAAAACATGGAAATGTTAAAATAATTATTATTTGGAGCCTGAAATGCTTGACTTTGCAGTCAGAGTAATTTTAAAGTAAACCTACTTTAAAGTTTGTTTTAACTAGATTTTTTCATCATTTATCTCAGCAAAAGAACAGGTGGTCAGGGCTTTCACGTTTGGTGGCTCATATTGCATTTATGCTTACATGTCCTGCAGTGCCCCACATCAGTAGGAAACAGCACTGGAAAATAATAAAAAAGAAATTAAAATCTACTTTTATGCTGTGTTGTTGTTTTGTCTATTGTTACTAACAGAGACCCACAGAAGAGTACCAATTAAAAAACTGCTGGAGTGACTTTAGGTCATTTTTAATTATTTGTGACACTAGGAATGAAATGCTAATTACAAGTCAATGTAGTGAAGGCTTACTACTACTGTAGGAACTCCTGCCAGAGAAGCTCCAGCCATATTATCCCTGAGATCACATACTTTGCTGCTTCTGGCAAACATCACACCCAAGGGGATGTAATCAATGAAGCCTCAGGTGAGCACATGTGTCAAAGGAGAGGAGGACTGGGACACCAAAGTGCCACGGTCCACTCAGTGGACTTGCGATGGTTTGTTCGCTGTGATCTCGAAGTGCAAAATTAAGGCGACCACACCAAAGGGGTTTGCTACAATCAAACAGTGAAACTTTATTGTTCTCCTGCAAAGCAGCGTGCGATAGGTAAAGAGGGTGAAAGGAAAGTGAAAAGTAAAGTGAAAAGAGGAAAGAGATTGATAGCTACCAGCACAGATCCAAGGTGTCCCTGTGGTCCCAGGTCCAGGCAGCATACTGCTGGTCCTAACGATCGTTGTGATCCTTGGTGGGGAAAGCTTCCAAAGTTCAGTTGCTGAGGAGCCATCTTTTATGTCAAGTAACACACCTTGCTCCTCCTCTGTGTCTCTGCCTCTTCTTGGCTCCATCAATGCTGATCGATCCTTATTGATAACAGTTCTCAGGCTCATCCCTGGCACCGGAGAACGTCACAGCACCCTTTAGCCAAAACAGAGCCGTCTTGCCTCCTCAAGGCTCCCTCTTTCGGCTGTTATCTCCCCTCACAAGGTTTCTAGAAGGGAGAAGCAGACAGCAGCATCTCTTACCCTTTTGCTGTTTCCTGCCAGATGCAGTTCTCGTCCTTGCTCTGTCCAGGGCATAATGACCTTACAAGCCTGGCATTCCATTCCCAGGATCAGCAGCTGCTTTTCAGGCAGGCCACTGCAGACTCATGTCAAGATGTTAGCCTAACTTTCAAAGTCCATATTCCCGATGACAAGGTTGAGACAATGCTGTTTTTCGGACCGACTGTTACACAAACCTAGAGGAAGAATTCAACCTGGAGGAAAAAAATGCATGTGCTTGGATAAGTCCTAGGACACACCAGTTATGAAGACATTTGGGGAGGACGAATGAGGGTCTGTTTGTGTTGGCAGTAGCCTGGAGGGAGATGCTGTATCTAATGGACGGGAAATGTGTGAGACATTCATTGCCCAACCAAATGCAATGAGAAGCTTATTACTGCTCCTCTGTTTGGCCAATGATGAGCCGTCAGTGCCCCAAGGAAACCAAGCTGGCTTCATGACAACTGGTTTCTAAAACTTGCACAGCAAGGTGAAGAAAGTGATGGAAAACTGTGTTTCTGAAATCAGGAGGCCACACATTCAGTCTCTGAATAGACCTTGTCAAAGGTCCCTGGGTGCGGTGCAGGTTTTTTAGGCCTTTTGTTTTATTTTTAGATCAGACAGATTTCTTCTAACTCGACCCGTTCTTTATTCCATCTCACCAAAGTAAAAAGGCAAAAAGCTTCCCTACTATGTGCCACACAACAGGAGAGCTATTGTTCACCGCAGCATAACTGTATCAGAAAAGGCTTGTCTTCTACTTTATATTTCAACATATATAAATGTTACTTATATGGAACATTATTACAATATAATGGAAATAGAAAGCAAATACTGCTAGTGGAACGATGATGATCAATACTGATACACCCCCCTTCTATTGCTTAATACTCCAGGAACCAGACAAAAAGGCATGAATATTATTCAAGGATTTTTTTACCACTCAAGTATTTTAAAGTTTTTCTTGTAGCTGCTGTTACAGATCTAACCATAAAACCAGAAGATTGGCTGCACTGAGCCAAGCTAAGGATCCAATATCCTGTCTTTGGCAGAGAGCAGTAACAGATGCTCAGAGAAAGAATGTAAGAAATAGCACATTTATAGAGTGATCTTTCCCCTGGTATGACTCGCCGTTTCCAGCAGTAACCGCTTAAGAGTTTCCTGCGCCAGCCGTGGCATCCAGACCATCACGTTTAATGAGGGACTCCTCTCGCTGGGCTGTCACCAGGTTGTTGTAATTAGGTTCCGAGTAATTCTGCGCCAGCTGGAGCTGGGCAGAATGCAGACGGCTCCCGAAAAGGGCTCCGAGACGCAGTCTGGGGGGGCAGACCTCCCGCCTGGCACCCTCCTGCGAAAGGCAGACCTGCCACTCATCCATTCTCTGGCCAGCGGGCAGCTGTGCATGCCGAGTCCCTGGCCACCAGCACGGCCACCCTCAAATCCACCTCAGCATAAGTGCCCTGGTCTATGATGTTTCTCCTTGGGGTAAATTGACAAAGAAAAAAAAAAGAAACACAAGCCTTTCCAGAAGCCTTCCTGGTAATGTTTAGTGCTGGAAAGCTGTCATTTTGCATGTTTCAGGAAGAAGAGCTAAAGCCTATACACACTTCCCTTTGGTTTACTGATACAGTTTTCCAGGAACTGAACATCCTTCTCTATGGATGTTTTAAGTGACTGAACGAATGCTTATTCCCTTAAGTCTAAAACATTACTTTGTAGAATGCATTAGATAAATCCAATTTTGGTAAGCCCATGTTTTTATTCCCTCCCATTATATTTCCCTTTGTGCTCAGGCCTGCTAACACCCTCCCTATATCCCTACATGAGAGGCCTCACTATGTTTGGGGGTGTTATGGGTCCATGTAACCACTCAAGCACCAGGTATCCACATGGTGCGTGGGGCAGCTCTGATTGAAATGGGATCAGACTTCTGGTTGAGTGTGCTTGGACTATGCCCCTGCCCAGCTCTCCACAAGGCAAAATGGGCCAAAAAACCCCCCACAAACAATTTACAGATCTTTTTATTCTGGAGCCATGGACAAGCTGTACTTCACCTAAATGGCCCATGGTCAAACCCTGAGAAAGCACTGCTGGGCTCAGCTTCCCCCCAAATCCTGCATCAGGACTCCCCCAAGGCTGCCTATTAACAAGACGTGCTTTTTTATGCTGAATTTTTCCTCCATCTGGGACAATGCAGCTCTGTAATTCTACTTTGTGTGGTGTAGGATTCTTGAACTCAACCATGTCAGGATTGGGGACAAACTGAAACGATGGCCAATGCAGCAGCCCATTGGCAACCAAAGCTTAGCTATTAAGAGAGTTAGAGGCCTTGGAGTGCTGCATTACATTGAAAAATACATCCATATACCCGCTGATGGGCCTAGTCCTTACACACTGCATTTTTTGCAAATGTCTAATTGATTCAAGTTCAAGAACCAAACAACCTGTTTTCTTCAAGGCAGACACAGCTCTTGAGATCCTATCGGTCCCTGACATCCCAGGCCTTGAATAACTGGTTAGGTCAGCCTAAAGGAGAAGCCTATAGCTTTCAAACTGCAACAGGGATCACTTTGGTGAAGGGTTGGATGATGTAAGAGATGTCTCAGCCACCCCAGGTGAGTTACTCTGCTGGATGCTGGTTTGCCACAGAAGTGAGGCAGCCCGGAGTGTTATCCAGCACCTGAAAAGCAGAGAAGAGAGCATTCAGAAACATGATTTCACTGCAGGCACGTGCAGCGTGTCATGGTTTGAGCCCACCCAGCCGGCAACAAAGCACCCCGCAGCCACTTGATCAACCCTACCCTGTTCCCTGAGGGATGGGGAGGAGAAAATACAACCAAAAAAGGCTCCAGGGTCAAGACAAAGGACAGGGAGGGCTCACTCACCAGTTATGGTCACGAGCAAAAGACAGACAACTTGGGGAGAACAACATACACTTAATACAAAACAACAACCACCATCAAGCATGAGAGATACAACCAAGTCTTAAATACAACACACCTCGCCCCCCCCCCGCCGCCTCCCTCCGGTCTTCCCGGGCTCAGCTCTGCTCCCTCTTCCCCCCCAGCAGCGCAGGGGGCAGGGAATGGGGGTCACAGTCCGTCCGGCACAAGGTGTCTCCGCGGCTCCTTCCCCCTCAGGGAGAGGGGCCCTCGCAGCCCTCCCCTGCCCCACCGCGGGGTCCCTCTCCCGGCAGACAGCCCTCCACCCACTGCCCCAACGGGAGTCCTTCCCGCGGGGCCGCAGCTCCCCAGAACCCCCCAGCGCGGGTCCCTCCCGGGGCTGCCGCCCTCCCCCCGACGGGCGGCTCCAGCGCGGGCTGCCTCGGAGTCGCGGCTGCTCCGGGCCCGGTCCCTGCTCCTCAGCCGCCACCCCAGTGTGGGCCGCAGGGGACCCTCTGCTCCGGCACAGCTCCCCCTCTCCTTCCTCACTGACCCGGCTGTCCGCAGGGTTATCTCTCTCTCTCATCCCCCTTCGTTCACCAACACAAACAGAACAAAGAGAGAACAATCAACCACTTCTTTCACTCTTAAATACTTATTCACAGAGGCACCATTGGTCTGGCCTTGCCCAGAGGCAGGTCCGAAATTGGAGCCGGGGGAGCTTCTCGAAGCCTCTTACAGGAGCCACCTCTGTAGCCCCCTCCCCCACTACCAAAACCCTGCCAGACACCAAACCACCACAACAGTGTCATCCATGAATACTCACAAAAAGGCAGATCATGGAAAAGTGAAGGATTTGGAAGCTTCTTTTTGGCCCCATTGTGAGGGCTAAACAGGGAAAAAGCATGGGAGGAAGCATGTATGAAACCTACAAAAGAAAGCAGTAAGCACCTTTGTTTAGGAGGCTGTCATGTTAGAGAAATACTGCTTATGCTTTATGCTTTTAACATCTCCTTCCACCCATTGCTCTGTAACAGAAAAGCCTCATCAGAAACCAGCCTCACTCTCTTTTCCACTATCTCAACATATCCCAGGTTTCTTTCCAGCAGTACTTGCATATCACTCCTTCTCACCTGACTAATGTCCACACTGACAAGCTCGTATAGCTTCAGCCTAGTTTCTTTCTTTGAGGGAGAGCATTTTTACTGAAGAGTCTCACACCCAAAATAAAGCAGGATGTCATGGTTCTGGCTCTCATTTTCACTAATGCTGTTGGCTTTGAAGCAGCCTGAGATACCTGATACACCATCACCTATAAGGAGAAACGTGTTTCCTTTGTGCTCTAAGGAATTCATTCTCCCTCTATTAATTTTGCAGTATAATATACACTCACTTGCAGGTGTTAGTAAAGATCATTTTTGTGCCAATTAAAGCTCTGACTTGGCACAGAGATCATATAGCTTTGCAAGTTGCTTTTCTCCTGCCTGGAGAACATATGCTTCCCTCTTATTTCCGCACCTCAGCTTTGGGGACAGCACTGTGCTAAACAGTGGCACGACCTGTCTTCCTGAGCTGCACCATATCATTTCAAACAGAAGCTACTGGAGACACATCTGAGACAGCCATTGTCCCCGATTACCCACCCTTGCACCGCTGATGTAGTGAACTTACCCTTTCTACCACGTGTGACGGTGGCCCCAATATGGTCCCACATCCTTTGCAAATAACCCCTAAAGCCCCCCTGGCTACCATAACACCTCTTGTGTTGGGCACCCTCTTCATGGCTGCACCCACCGCTACCATGGCACCCCCGGCACCTTGCAGATTAGCCCCATGCCAGCTAGCCAGCAGTCAGTGGTGACGATGAGACAGCAGACCCCTGCAAGGCCTTGCCTACTCACTTCTTTAGATGAAAAGAAAATAAATGTCTGCAGGGAAGTTCTGTAAAGAGTTCCTGAAAAATTATTTTATGCATCTTTCATTCTGCCTTTGCTGCTGGCCATTGCACAGCTTTAGCAGGACTCACAGCCATGGCAGGGTTCTCCCAAGAAGCAACACCTAGGACAACACATCCAGACCCTCCTCATCTGCAGCTTTCTCTCCTTCCTCTGTGCCCTTGCTGCTCCAATCCTCTACTCACTAACTTCGCAGCAGTCTGCTTATACTTATCAACAGGATGATCACAGAAGTTTCCAGGAATTTCTTCCACATCTGTTCACACTTAACACCTCCCCTACCCCAGATAAATGGTGGAGGAGATGGAAAAGAACAATGGAAGGTTTTCACTCTGATTTGGGCTCCAGTGGTAGGTAACACACTGCACACAAGAAAGAAAAGTATCTCTCTTTCTTGCCCCTTCTCTTAGCACACAGAAGCTGAGCGATGCAGGCAGTGTTTAACCATAATGCTAAATGCAATTGGCAGTCACAACAGCAAACGTGCCCTTGCAGCAGGGCAGCAGTACCTTGTGTGCTCACAGGCTGTGTGCCAGTTCCTGGACACCACTTAGCAGTGCACTTACAGCAAATTTCGGATGCAGATGTGCACTGAAAATTTTAAATGAAATTCACACACAATTCAAGTCAACTAATCCCTTGGTGAGACACTTACCCTGAAGTATTTTGGTATGGCATAAAGTCTTGCGGTTCATGTTAGATGAACACTTGAGGGGGAAGCCCAAAATAACTAGCATGACCAGTAATGTTAAGCAAAGATGTGGGCCTGTAACTGAATGTGGGCGAACCACAACTGGACGAGTCACTGCACACAGCTGGGTATGGCACACATGTGGGCACGTGAAATGGAAATAAACCACATTAGCTTCAAGTGCCCATTAAGGAGGGACACCATGGGCTCACTACAGCCAAAGGAAAACTTCATGCTGCTTTCAACGTACGTTGTGCACGCACCATCCTTTTTTTTCCTTTTCCCTCTTACTGTAAAAACGTTATGAAAAAATAACCCAAGCACTCCCTGCTTTTCATGCTAAAGCAGAGAAAGAAAGCTACACTTTCAAATATTTCTCAACACGATTAACTATCCATCAACAAATATCATCTGTAATGGTATTTCTCATCTAACTAGTGAACATACATAGATGCTTACGGTCAGGCAAAGAAAATCCAGAAATGAAAGCAGGTATCACAGTTCCAATTATTGAGCATAATTTCTGTGTCCAAGAGATGAAATATCTTTTTTTTTTGGTGGCATAAGCTTTCTGATATTCTTAGCTATTTGTTTCTTCAATTTTAGGAGCTAGATTTTTGAAAATGGTGTCACTCCTGAATTTCCCTGGGAATTGAAATGCAAATATAAGCTGCGTTCCAGCTGACATGCAAATGCCACAGTCATTGGAGACAGAGAAAATGAAATGTTGTTGCTAACTCAATCTTCTATTACAACTTCTGTGCGCATCATATACAAGTGGGAATGCAAATGTCATTAGTTTCCCAAAAAGTCATGCTTCCACAAACAAAATAAAACACTTTTTCGGTAAGTACTGCAAGGTTAATGAAAGGTCCCTTGTCATATAATGATGCTAGAAATTTCTTGTCGCTGTGGTACCTAAGTACTCTACAAAGCAAAATACTGCCACAAAAATGATCAACCGACTAATCCTTTGTGTGTGTGGGCACAGCCAATGTAAAGTGACGCTAGCCCTCTAGTGTTAAAAATTTGTCATAGTTCTGCGATAGCTTAGTAGAAGCCTCAGCTATTGAAAATTGTTCAAATGGCCTGTCTTTGGCATTTCTGACTGCCCAGTTCAGGCCGAATATAACGTTTGATTACATCTGTGGGTGACAGGACATATATTAAAACACCGGCTCAGAAAACCAGTCTTACAGATTGTACCAAGACCTTTTCCTACTGAAAAGTGCTGATTTACTTGAAAGAGGAAAGGGTTTGTGAAAGCAATCTGAGCCAAATTGGACTGTTTGTGTCTAAAAGTGAAGTAAGAGAGAGCCGGGTGCCCCCAGCTCTGAGGGCACGTGGCAGGAGCTGTACAGGCTGTACAGGCACACTGCGTGGGGCGAGTCCCTCTGCAGAAGCTGCATCCACAGCACATACCCTGGGCCCCGATTTGTGTTTATGTGGGCCTAGTAAATAATCATCGTGTTCTTTGTGGGTTTTGTTCAGCTCTGTCATCTGGAATAAGGCAAGGAATGCATCGCATAAGCTATAGTGGGAAACTGAGAGGATGTCCTGCATGCTCTGAGGCACAGCGGGGGGGGGGACTTGTAGGGATGCTTGAGGCTACAAAGCTGCTCACATCGTATCTAAGGGCTGCACAAGGTGGAGGGAGCAATACCCAGCATGGTCCCATCTGAAATGTCTCCTGGGGGATTGTTCCTGGAGTCAATTACCTCAATCTGCTCAGCAATTTCTTGGGGCAAAGTGGTTGAAGTGGCACATGGCAGAGCCAGGGCTGTGCTAGCACTGGGCAGTGTAGCCACTCGGGGAGCAGGGTGCGTGCTGCTCCTAAGATGGCTTTTCTTTAGCACCTCAGCTGCTCCCAGAGATCATAAGAAAGGCCTCCCCTATGCAAAGGAGTTACAACCATATAATTAAAGATGCAGTTTTAAAACCAATTAAGATGGCTGATGTGCAGACCTGTGGGAGTGCTCTTGCCATTAGAATAAAACCAAGGTTATTTGGGTTTTAACACAGATCAATAGAAAAAAATCTTTAAACTGAAATAAGCATTTCCACAGGTATTCAAACTGATTTAGAGAAATCAATTTGCAACAACAGGTTAAATTTAAGCTGGTGCAACTTCCTCGTGTAGATAAGCCCTTACAGATACCTGCTGAACTGATGAATGCATATGAAGTAGAAATATGTCTATAGGCCAAGGTCAGAGAAATATTCTTGCTGTTGTTGATCCAATTAAGATGAAGGTTTTAATACCTGGATTTTTAAATCTGGAGTATTTTACAGAGCTCAGAGGAAGAAGCAACTGGGTGAAGAGTTAAACCGGGGCATCGTACTTTCTGGTGGAAGAGCTGGAGCTGCCTATGAGCAGCTGCATTTGAGACCTTCTTACTCACAGCAGCTCAACCAGTTCACTGCATCATATCCTCAGGAGTGTCTGCAGCACAGTAGTGGATAAATTGTATGCCTAACTGCACTGATCGGAAAGTTTGGGCAGAAAAGCTTAAGCAAGCTTGCTGCACCCGTTGGCTGCTCTCGGCTGCCCAAGCACTGCAGTGCTAGAGGTGTCCCTCTCCCGGTGGAGCAGCCTGAGGGGCCCTGCATCTGCTCAGCCTCTGCTGACCTCAGTAGAATTTTAACTCCCCTCCACAGTGGGTGCAGTGGAAAAGCCAGGTTTTGCCATGGAGGATGGAGGCACAAGCACTGGTTTGCACCTGCCAGCTTTGGTGTGGAGGCGGTTGTCTCCAACCGCGGGGCGGCCAGAGCCAGTAGCGCCTACAGGGGCATTGCAAAACTCACCATCACGTGTCTGGTCATAACTGGAGGACTTGGCAGCTGAGGAGGAACTGGGAAAACGGATTTGCTTTTTTCCTTGGCAGTGTTTAGTTTTTGAAACGTTTGAAGTGCTTGGGAAGAAGACCCACAGCAATGTCAGCAAGCCAACATTTTGACGAACCCATTTCAGCAAATGGAGCAAAGTATTCACTGTTGTGCTGTTTGTAACATACCGACAACAAAGTCAGTGTTCCTCTTTTTCTGGCATGTCATTTTTTCTGTATGACATTGTTCTTATACCAGATACAAAAATCGTAGAATCATAGAACGGTTTGGGTTGGAAGGGATCTTCAAAGGTCATCTAGTTCAAGTCCCCAACCACAGCAGGGACAACTTCCACTCAAAGCCCCATCCAACCTTACCTTGAACACTTCCAGGGGTGGGGCAACCACAACTCTAGGCAACTTGGTCCAGTGTCTCACCACCCTCATCATTAAAAATTTCTTCCTATTATCTAATCTAAATCTTCCCTCTTCTAGTCTAAAACCGCTGCCCCTTGTCCTGTCACTACAGTCCTTGGTAAAAAGTCTCCATCTTTCTTGTAAGACCCCTTTGTATATTGAAAGGCCGCAATAAGGTCTCCCCAGCGCCCTCTCTTCTTCAGGCTGAACAACCCTAGCTCTTTCAACCTTTCTTCATAGCAGAGGTGCTCCAGCCCTTGACCATCTTCGTTGCCCTCCTCTGGACTCTCAAGCAGGTCCATGTCTTTCTTGCACTGAGGACCCCAGAGCTGGACACAGCACTCCAGGTGGGGTCTTACCAGAGCGGAGTAGAGGGGCAGAATCACCTCCCTTGACCTGCTGGCCACGCTGCTTTTGATGCAGCCCAGGGTACAGTTGGCTTTCTTGGCTGTGAGCGCACATTGCTCGCTCATGTCCAGTTTTTCATCCACCAGGATGAACTTTTTCCTCGTGGACTTTAAAAAAAAAAAAAAAAAGGGTGAATTTTTGGCATGATAAAAATTGATGGGTGAAATCAGTTTTTCATTGACCGAAGTATTGACAATTTTAAGTTAAATATAGCAAATTTGTTTTGATGACATTTTAAACTAAAAAGAAGGGTCAAAACATGAAAACTCTTCATTTCAAAACTGAGGTGTGTTTGAGAAATGGACATATTAAGAAAAATGTAAAATATTTTTTTTGTTTTCTTAGCTTGGTCAGAACAACTGAGAAGCCTGTCTTTATGTAGAAACACAGTTGTTTTTTTTTTTTTTTAAATAGCTGCTAAAATGGACCTCCCCTGCCCAAACCCAACACCCAGGTAACTCCTTTTTCTTTCTTCTTTTATCTTTTTTTCTTTTATTTTTTTTTTTTTTTTTAAAAATTTTAACTTCTTTCTTGTTTTCAAATATGCAGTAAACAGACTCTCCAAGGCAGTATGAATTTAGAAAATCTGAGGTGAAAGTACCTTATCTGTATAACAAGTAGTTCTGTGGAATGGGTGCTTAGACAAAAAAGCAAGTCTCATTACCATTACAAACTGGCATCAGATAAATTATAATGAAATCATAACTGTGTTGAATCCCCCATTTCTTGGGAGCATGTACTGAGAATGCAGAATATGCTAAGGCACTGTCCACCTTACATGTGATTGGAAGTAAAACCTAAAAGAAAACCAGAATACAGGGGATGGGAGAGGATGTGACATCCAGCTTCTCTGCCAACGAGGCCAAGAACCAACCTTCTTCTCTTACCTTTAGGGGTAAATGTGCTTACAAACAGCAATCCCACTGCAGTGACTTCCATCATGTGGAGGATCCAATTAGAATTTGACTGCCCAGGTCTCTAGGACTCACTGGTGTCGATCTGGTACAAACCAGTTTTCCCTCCAACCTCAGCGAAAGTTTGCCTGAAACAAAGCAATGCCCACTGAGACACTGCAGGCTTGTGCCACTGGTGGCTGCTGCTTAAATTCAGAAAGAAGAAAAGGTTAATGTCAACTGATCTTTGGGCTGATGGATAGTGTTGGGTTTTTTTTTTTTCCTTTTCTACCTGTACTTAAGACATTTCTTGCTTTTCCAGTAAGCTACCCTTTTATGAAACACACTTCTGTAGGTGACTAAGTAATTTACCCAAATTCCCCAGTGCAGATATGCAAGTCAGGTACAAGTATGAAACCAGTAAAGGTACTGGAATAAGTATCTGAGACAGGAACCTGTGGAAGCAGGGGATAAAATGCCCATACTGCCTGGACACTTAGCCCACTGATGGGTTAATAACATGGTGCTCAGAGGTTCTTCATTGAGAACAATGGGCAACAGCTGCTAATGGGGTCCGACACTAGGCCCTTGGGATGAAGAGGAAGGTTAATTGAATTCTAGTGAGGCTCCCTTTGTGTTGCAGAGCAATTGAACAAACCAGGGCAGCCAACTTCCCAGCATCAGCCTGTGCATTGGGGCAAGTTCATCTGTGGTGTGGCGAAACTGCCTTCAATAGAAGGAATGAATTTAGCCTCCTAAAGCTAAATTCGGGGAGACCGAGATAATAATAAACCAAAATTACTATCGGTAATTTTGACTGACAGCTCAGGCCAGTGTTTATTTTTACTTGTGGAAATGTTGCAGGAGGAGTGCGCGTTGTTGGATGGGAGGTTTAGCACACATCTCGCTTGCTGGGGCTCCAAATGTACTGTTACAACAGTGCGAACTCTTCTCCTGCTTCAGTTATTCATGGACATCCTTATCTGCACAATAACAAGAGCTGTGGGCATGTTCTGAATCAAAGAAGAGAACAAAAAGGATTATTCTTACCAAGTCATTCACTTGCTTTTGGCATCTAAATCTTTGCCTTCTCAGAAGCCATGATACTGGTCTTCTAAAGCAGACAATACTGAATGTAATGTTATTTTGAAGATGTTTAAGCCTGATTGGTCCTCATTAGTTAAAACAATGATGGTATTTTCAGCTTGCCAGATAAAAGTGTACTTTATGTTTTTAGCTCTTAATTCAGTTGGACATCTTCCAGTAGCAAATGGTTTCAGGTTATTAATTTCTTCATTACAAAAGTGATTGCCTGAAAACTGACCTGACTTTGGAATGATATTGAGATACATATTTGCTGCTTGTTCTCAGACTTCCCACAAGCTGATTTTTATTCAAGCACTGACAACGTGCACCACGCTTTTTGCCCACCCAAGCCATGAAGACTTTTACAACTTGTTTCCTATTGAATGGAGCTCTCTTAGTGGATAAAAAGGACTCTAAACACTTTCTCCTTTTTATTTGTATAGGATAACTCCGCATTTAATTCCAGGAGCCAAGAGCACTGTAGGTAGTCATATTCCCCTGGCAATTTTTTGTTTACCTTTGTCTAGGGTCTGCTCTTGTTTGAACTTTTCTCTCAGGCTGTCTGGACTGACTCTGATTGCCTGATGCACTATTTTCTCTTTGGTTCTCTCTGTTGTTTGCGCAGGCTGTTTGAACTTCAGTCATTCTTGAACTCTTTTCTCTGCTTCTTCACCTTCATGTGCAAATGTGCATTGGTTGCTCTGCTGCAGAGTATGAGGTTATCACCTTCTTTAGTTATGGCATGGGTGCCGTACTAAGGAGGTTTTCACCTTAACCTAGTTGCCTGCGTGCTCTAGTATATACTATTTTCGTACTTTTGTAACTCCATTTCACTTCCTATATCTGCAAAAGTAAAATGGGGGAATAAACAGGTGAGCACTGCTTTCTCAGAGCCAGCTTGCCAGTTAAATTAGATGGTCCAGGGATCTCCAGTGTTTTGGAAGACACTGGAAGGCAGTCTATGAAACCGTTACAATATTTCTACCACAAATTTCCCCATGCTACACATACACACGTATGCATATTCACATCTAGGCTCTAAAGCAAACCAACAAAGTGGGTAAAATAAAAATAAGAAATGAACAGTCCTATTTAGTCCCATTTTTTGAATGAGACCCCTCATGGCAGTACTGGTAAGATCAGTTGTTGAACTTTTCACCAAAAAAAAGAAAAGGTCCTCCAATTAGAAGTGTTCAAAAGCAACTCTTGAAATAATCCTGCACAAAACATACACCTAGCCACTATGCAGCATTATCACAGATGAGACAGACATAGCGAATGCAGTGAGAATGAAAACCAGAGGGAGGAATATTGCTTAAAGCAACTCACTTTTATTGACAGAGTATGTAAGGCAAGGAAAAAATGTTTGCCATACTTTTTAAAAAGAAGGTTTGCAGCAAGAGTGATTCAGAAAGATCTGCAGTTCAATATATTATTGAACTTTCGAAGATACTATCTTTTATAAATCTGGTATTTATCTTTTTGTCATATATACAAAAGCTCAACTTAAGCAAGCATAAAACAGAACACAAAAGAGTGGATTTGCATATGAAGCTCGTTTGATGGTTCATAATCTAGTAAACTAGAGAACGCACACGTTCTGTTACTATAGAGTTACAGTTGTCTAGATTTAAACATAAATATACCCCAAAACACATAAAGAAACCACAAAATACAGATGGGTTCAATATGACTATTAAAAAAAAAAAAAAATCTAAACCATGTTCAACCACACACTGGGAACAAAACACTGATAGATGCCAAGAAAACTGTATTTTATGGCCAAAACTAATTTTGCATTTGTGGCGAAGGCATCTGTGAAAACAGTGCTGTATTCTGACCACTCTACACTAATATTTTGGCCAGAAAACACCACAAAGCACTGGCTTTTGTCTGCTTTTTAAAGGATATCTTTTTTAACTGGTGATGTACATTAACTGTGAGCCTCTTACTGGATCTCACATCAGGCCATGTTAAAGCAACCTATCATTTCCATAGGAAACAATGGTAACAGAAAGCTCCCAGCTATGCTAAAAAACCCAGTTGGGGGTGGAGCTACAAAATCTGCAACCTCTTAGGTCTTTCCTGAGGGAAGGGCACATTTTTACCCCACATTTTTAGACAGCCTGAAATTCTGAAACTAACAAACTCTGCTGCATTTTGTGGCTTTTCTTCTCCACCTCCATAACCATAGAGCATTGGCCTTGAAAGGGATCGCTGCTTTTTCACCAGTGATAATGTTGTACTATTGGTGGTTCATAGAATAAAAGAAGGCTAACACGTCAAAATATGATGCATCAGGATAAAAGGGACAAAGGTACTTAACCACAGTACAGTGTCATGCCTTAGCTTTGCAGGGCTGTAGCATGAGTAGTAACAGGGGTAAGTAAAATTCACTTCTACCTGAACTGTATTTTAAATGCCATACAATACTACTCTGTAATTAGAACCCTCAACATGCTGATTTTTATCACACAGACAAGAAGAAAGTTACCTTACGACTACACAAGGGAATGGGACACAATTAAGGGGAGAATAATGACACCATACATATATGTAACCAGTATATTCTGAAAATGAAGCATAAACAATGTTTTTCACATGGAGATCTTTTGCTGGATCCTTAAATGCACGGTTTTCATGTCTTTTTTTTTTTTGTCTTTTTTTTTTTTCCACCTGTTTTCTCTATGAAAAATCAAGCTTCTTGCATAATTAACTAAAACCCAAAGATATATACATTTTAAAAGCCAAGCCTTCACCTTCTGATTTTAAAATGAGTTATTCCCTATCTTGCATATTTTAAAAAAAGGTCCAGAAAGAGCTTAGAATTGTAATTCAGAATCTGTACTTTGTAAAAATACTTCCCTTGAACACGAAGTCAGTGCTGACCTCTTCAGGTCATTTGTGAATAATAAAATCTTTCTAAAGAAAAGTTACTAAATAAGAAATGAGGAAAAACACAAAAAGAAGAAATACATTATCCTTGTATTGTAAAGTGTTGCCACTTTAAAGTATGGTATAGGTTGAAGAAAAACACAGGGGTGTGTATATCAAAATACATTTTCATTATGAGCTACAGAACATATGAAACCTTTCAACGCTCTGTCTGCTAAAGGCAATATAGTCTCTCTGGCTTTAGTACTGCTATTGTATACAGGTTTCTTAAAGTACAGTTAGTACCTACAGAGGTGAATTCTAACATGTAAGTGTGTGCTGTGCTTCATATGGCAGAAGGATAAGCATTTGAAAACATTTTTTACATTGGTTTTAAAGAAATTGTACATCACATAGCGTCTCCAATTCTAAACATAGAAAATTAGATTGTACTTGAAGGGCTTGTTGTTGCAGTATGACTTAAATTTTTCTCAGATATCAAGAAGGTCTTCTCCGCTCTCATCACTCTCCACAGTTAATTGTCTTGTCCACCATTTCTTGACTTCTGATCCACAAGAAGCAGCATCAGACATGGGATTCATTTTGCATACAACAGATTTCATAGTTGAACGTCCACCAAAGCGGAGGTTGACTGAAGACACTGAATGGCTTATTGGTTTGGGAGCTATGAAATTGAACAGAAAGTTCTGTATTAGAAAAGATGTGCTTCTTAAGCGTTTTTGCTTAGAATTCAGGTATACAGAACTAGCTGGACTGGGGCAGCTTTAAACTGATTTAGTGCAGAAAGAATAGGGCTCTGTCCTAATGCAGGTTTTTTTCAGCTCCAGCTGTTCACACTGCTCCTGCTAATCTGCTGGTTGAGCAGTTTAACTGAGCAGTGCCTCATGTCCTTCTACTGGGATAGCAATAGATCTCTTCTTACCTGGCTAGCTGCAAGCTAAATGGCAGTACTTACATGAGCTGACCTGCTGGCAAAATGGTGAAAGCGGTAATTGCCAGAAAAAGTGAGGGAAAAGTGCTTTTAGGGGTGGCAGCTACACCTAGAATGTGATATTTAACTATGGCCTAGGGGTGGGAGCCAGTACAAGGTGCTGGTATAGCTTTAGGAAAGCACTAACACACATGTGTCAGTATATAAAAACCACAATTGATCTCAATGATGCTATTCATGATCTTAAATATATGTCTTTGTTGTGTTGGAGGCAGACTCCTTATCTGCCAGCCTGTACTGTGCATAGAGATGACCCTACTTTTCTGATACCATCCACTGAGGAACATTCAAGATTGACATGGCCAAGATCAGTGCTAAGAAAGGAAACCCTGAACTCCTCATTCTCACTTGAAAAACCTATCCAGTGAGCTACAGGAGTACAATTTCTCCTTAGCATGCTCCTTCTTTTACTCTTTCTCTCCGTTCCAACAAAATGTCGATCTTTGCTGCTCAGTGACATTTAAGTGGAAAACGTGGATTGAAAGCTCTTTATTACGCTGTCCTGTCCTGTTTCTTGGACAAGTACTGCGATCACAAAAGTAGGGTTAATGGTACTCATAGCATGACTACCTCTTCTACTTCCACCTAGCTGTGATTAGGGTCTGAACAGTGGCAGCCTCTGAAGGCAGAGCTCTGACTCGGAATAGGTCTGACTGATGACAGCTGAAAGCAGGTTGATGTGCACACACTTAACCTGCTGGTCATGACTGTGGTGGGCAGCAGAGGTCAATATGCACTTTAAGAGAGGATATTTCAGGTGGTGGACAGTGCTTTTCAGATAAAGACTTAATAAGGCCTCAGACTGTACCTATGCACCTCTCCCACCCTCCTATAAGCACCCTCCTACAAGGCATAGTCTAGCCTTTCTCTTTCCAGCAGACTGTACTTACTAGAATAACTTCAGTATGTTTGCTGTTTCTGAAAAAATAAATGGGAAACTGATTGTACACCTGGCCAATTCCTGGCTGAGATGAAGATATAAAAATGTTTTATTATGGAGTAAGGTATAAATTATATGTCTGGTATGCTTAGACAAGAGATGGCACTCAGAAGTTATTACTGTTGTTAGGAAAAACTTCATTCATTTTCACTGTGCCTATACGATAAAAAAGAACTCTAAATGCACAAGATGCTATCCAAACATACGGGAAGGTGCAGCCCCCAAGCCAAAGATCCTGAGTAAATGCATGAAAAAGTAAAAAAACCCAACAACCTGCACATGGCAATGCTTGAGCCCATCTTCCAAACTTTCAGAGATGGAAGGAAGGGGAGAGATTACTGTATTTCATCATGCATGAGGGCAGAAAAACCCTGATGTGGGTGCAAGCAGCAGGCGAGAGGTAGAACTGTGAAACATGAAGCCTCTCATGGCCTTGTTATTGTACAGCAGTGATTCTGAGGACTCTGCTGATAAACATTTTTCACTAACCTGATGGCAAACGCCATTGTCCAAATTTCCGCTGAGGTTTGCCAGCATCTGCAGAGTCTTGTCGATAGCCACCTCTGTCAGAAAGTGTTGGGCTAAGGAGCTGCTGCTGGCTGCTTGTCTGAACAGAGAGAAAAAGAATCTCAGTCAAAGTTCTAGATTGCATGGGGATAACCCTAAGAAGGGTTATCTTTCTATTCTATTTCCAAGCTTTACACATGAATACAAACAAAACGTATTGCCATTTGTTAAGGTAGGAGGGTATTTACTCTTTACTGCCCCAGAAAACTACTACTAATAGGAAACAAAATTTAAAAAAGACCATTTGGGCTCAATTCCATTACACAGTCCCACTGAAAGGTACAAAATTGTTCTCAGCATTCTGCATTGGAGTCCTTATGCTGTACCTTCATTCCCTGCCTGGGAAGAGCTCAGGACTCCTACTCAGGGGACCCAGCATGCCCAGTGTTATCAATCTCAGTGTAAACGCTACTTCAGAATGCTTGAACAGGAAAGCTTCACATCCCTGAGCCTCTACACAGCTCATGCTGGAGCTCAAAGTTGGCGCTGCCAGAGTTGTACAGTTGAGTTTGTCCTTTATGGTGCTAGCAAGGCAGCTAACTAAGCTGGGGAATTACTGCCTTACACCATCTTGCTTTTAAATCTGAAGTAAAACAAGATACTGCTTTCAACTCTTCCAGTCAAAATGATGTTTAAAAAAGAACAAGTAAGAAACATGGAAGTTTTCTGATATCGTTCTGAGTAGATGATAGTCTTCTGGTTAACATACCTCTGGCTGTGCACTGTTATCCTGATTAATAGCATTCATATCTTCACTTGGCTGTGTTGTCTCAATGCTGGGAGGATTCAGAAATCGGCTCAACTCCTGCTGTTGACTCTCTCGTAGACTATGGATAATGCTGCACGACTGCTGTTGTTTCTATCAAGGTACAAGATGTGACAACAAAAATGTTCTCATAGGTGTCTCACAGTCTTTGATTTTTTTTTAAAGCCTTCTAAATATTTAACCAAACGGTGAGTGCCAGATGTGGATACCAGGTGCATTGATAAAGCTACATATATCAGATGATCGCTATTTAAATAAAGTGACTTTCAGCATATGTCTAACCTTTAAGTAGGGTATAGAGGATGATACTTATAGACTATATTAAGTGGCAGGCAAGTTGCTCAATTGTTGGTTTAAACCTAGAGTTTAAAAACATAAAGTTTTGAATTGACACATTAAAAGTTCTTGCAAAGAAAAAGAAACAAATTGGTAGAGCTTCACTAAGAATTACATAAGGCAATGAAAAAATTCTGATTTCTTTCATGGACTTTGGAACAGGCTGTCAATAAGACTGAATAAAACAGCAGTGGAAACCCTGGAACTGAGTACAGATTTACAGCACAAATAGAAAAACAAACCCAGTACCGTTATGATCTTACAATCTAATTTGCCTTTAAATTAAAATAAACAGCCCTTAGGAAGGGTTTCACTTTCCTGGGTAGTTTTCACATGCTCCCTCTAGAGAGACTTAGAGACTAACAAGAGAATTTGAAAATATATATTAACTTCCATAATTCAGTTTATAAAAGGTTCATATAATGTGAAATGATCTGAACCATATTATTAGAGTGAAATGAATAGCATATTTACTTTAACATAGTGTAATTCAATACCATAATGAAATGAACAAGAGAGTTGAACAAACACAGAATTGAGAGCTGAGATTAAATTTACTGCCATTATTATTATAGAGATGAGATGAAAATGAAACTATTTATCTGAATATGCCTTGAACATTGATGTTGCAGCTGGAATGTACATTACATTTGAATAGTCCAGTTACGTTTTTTTATAAAATTACAAACAGAAAAAGCCAGATCCCATGCTCATCTGTGGAAAACCTCCACTCACAAGAAGTAAGCTTTTAATTTAAAAAAAAGGCATCGAAACCCAGACACAGCCTTACAGTAACTGAGAAATCAGTCATCAAGGCAACCAGAGCTGGTTTTGGAAGAAAAGAGGAGAATAACTGCAAAATCTAATTCAAATTTCCTAAATTTTTTAAATATAAATTTCAGCCAAGACAAACTTCAAGCAGCATATATTGTAGCTATCCTGATCAAAGACAAAAATGTTTCTGTTAATCAGAAGCACTGTGTAAACAGAATACAGAAGCAGTGGCTAAGTCAATACTAGTAAATTAAACAGATTGGGATTTCCCGCAGTGCTGAAGCCAAGTGACAGGCCAGGACTTGCACGATCTGGCTAATCTTCCCTCTACCACACAAGACAGCTTCAACCACTGCCTACTAGAAGCAGTCTCCACCCTGACCTGTGCCTGGAGGGCAGTGACGCTCCTACAGCAGTGGTCTTCGTTTGGGAGACGATACGACAGCGGTCTGGGAGAGTAGGAGTATGCATGGGCCAAAACTGTGCCAAGGAACACGCTAATGAGTATGGGTGGCCCCAGCCCAGTCCTGAGCCAATGCCTTGGCCCTGCTTAATTTACTGGCCTAGGCACAGCTACTGTGTGCCACGGTTCATCTACCTGATTTGCATGTACACACTGCTCAGCTGCACACAGAGTTCTGCAATGGCTCATTCAAATGATGTATCTTGATATGGGTTCCATTTGAAGAGTCATCTGCTGGTGACTGATCATGGTATCTTCTGCCAGCAGAGGCAAGGGAATTATACAATTACATTCTTCAAGAAAGGATTAGGCCTATGGGGTTTCATCAAATTACATTGTTTTTTCTTTATTCCTTTGACTTTGGTCTCTGCACATGCATCTTCCTGCTATATTGAAAAGACATTGATTTCTGGCAGGAAGACAGTTTTTGCCTTCAAAAGATGCTTATTTTTGTAGCATTTTCAATTGAGCTGTAACATACTTTTTTTTTGCTGAGTTAGCAACTGCTACATACTTCTTCACACAAATATTATCGTGACTCCAGAGTAAATGAAGCATAGCGACAGCAAATTCCAGCAATGTTGAGCAGCACAATTTCTGCAATCATTTAGATCCTGGTTTAGTTTGACTTACTGCTCTGATTCGTTTTAAACATTTCTTCAGCCACATGCGTATGGTCTGTTTGGCCACCTCCTCTTCTATGGTATACTCCAGCTGTTCCCTAGCAAGCAGCTCTTCCAGTTGAAGACTTTTTCTGATATCAACAGATCTATACGAAAGCATGCTGGAAGAAACAAAGATTTTTTTTTATTTTTTTTTTTTTAATTCCAGTGACTTTACTTGTTAGTTTAGAAAACCAAAACTCATACTTGGTGCAAAAATACGTAGTTCAGGTGTGTGCAATAAGATTGCATTTGAAGCTAAGAAATGCTGAGATGATTCCAGAAGAGATTTGTGATGCTCAAAACAAATGCAGACCCTATCACCTACATCTAGCTATCCCATATAGGTGACTTGCTGAACTGTAAGCAACTAGGGCATTTGTTGTGGTTTGCTTTTTTTCCCTCCCTAAATGCTTACGCTTGATTAATGTTCCCATTTCTATTTTATTTCTAGTCACATTCACTGTCATGTTGCTACACACGTGGGGAGAGCATTTCATTGCTTGGGGTACAAGAACAACACGTGACTGCTGGTACGACAATCTGTCCCCAGTGAAAATGTTAAAATTGCTTAGAGGTGATTCCCTAGGACCTGTGTTTTCCATCACTAATATTTTTGCAGGAAAAAAAGGGAAATCTAATTTTTGTATTACATTTAAAGTGGTGGTCCTTCTGTAGCTACCAGTCTTGCCTTTTCCCAAGCCTAGTGAACACTTGTTAGCCTGGAGAGAAATACAGGCCATTATACCCATCGTACAAATTTAGAGAAAATCTCGGAGTACCTGAGCACATCATGGAAAGTGACGTCACCACCATTATGGAGCCGTTCCATTTCGTAGCACATGTGCTTAAACAGCAGCTTATCCTTGTCGAGATCCACCTCCAGCCTGCCCCGCAGAAGCCTCAGCAGAAATTTCACTCGAAAGGAGGGGATTACTCCCTGGGTAAAATTGCATAATAGGTGATAAATTATTACTGTGACCTAACAACCAAGACCTTCAATTTGATCAGTGAGAGATACACTGTTTCTCCAAAGACTTTGTCAAATCCTGGCCTATATAGTGAATACATTACTGAAGAATATACACACGCAGCCAGCTCTTCAGCACATTCATGGAAGTCTTTGCTGTTACTTGACTGATATACAATGAGAAACTGTGCTGTTAATTTTGCCAGAAATTTTCAAAATCGCTTGGGGGATTTAGTTTCCTCATTTGCATTAATCTATGATGAGAATTATATGCCCAAAGAGCTGCCTTTGAAAAACTGAAATTAAACTACAATTTAAACATTCACAGTCAGGCCTATACCTGGCTGTAACCCTGTCCCTTTCTCTGGAACATCTTTGGACAGGAGAATGTCGGGAATTTACTGGCTTTCCAAAGTTCTTCTGCTCTAAGAGTTAACCTAGCACGTTACACTTTTTGTGACAACACGTTTGGTCTGCTGTTAAAAAAGTAGGACTAAAACTACTTCCCTCCATAACTGTGGTATCCATACTCTTTAAATATTTTGTTCTGCTAAATGAACCTGACTGGAACTATTTTTGCTGTAATGTGTTGTTCCACTTCAGAGAGAGACACTGTCAGTGTTGGGCACGATGGATGCAGAACTCTCCACCTTCATCAGTATATACTGTAGCTCCCATCTCCAGCATAGCCATGTGCCAACTGCAAGCAATCAACTGCTTTTACCATAATGTTGTTCATATTCAAATCTTAGTGATGTCATGAATGATTCAGATGATGATTTAACTTGTGTGGGCATCTGAACAGCTGTCTCCCAGATGCTCTTCTCATCCCAGAATCACAAAATGGTTGAGGCTGGAAGGGACCTCTGGAGGTCACGTTGTCCAACCCCCTCTGCTTAAGCAGAGCCTCCTAAAGCCAGTTTCCCAGGACCATGTCCAGATGGCTATTGAATATCTCCAATATCTCCACAACCTCACTGGGTAACCTGTGCCAGTGCTCAGTCGCCCTCACTGTGAGAAAGTCTTTCCTGATGTTCAGAGGGAACCTCCTGTGTTTCAGTTTGTGCTCATTGCCTCTGGTCTTGTCACTGGGCACCACTGAGCAGAGCCTGGCTATGTCCTCTTTGAATCCTCCCTTCAGGTATTTATATACATTGATGAGCTCCCCCTGAGCCTTCTCCAGGCTGAACAGTCGCAGCTCTCAGCCTTTCCTTATAGGAGACATGCTTCAGTCCCTTCATTGTCTTCATGTTCCTCTGCTGGACTGTCTCCAGTATGTCTACGTCTCTGTTGTACAGAGGAGCCCAGCACTGGACCCAGGACTCCAGATGCGGCCTCACCAGTGCTGAGTAGAGGGGAAGGATCCCCTCCATTAGCCCTTTTTGTCGCAAGGGCACTGCTGGCTCATGTTCAACTTGGTGTCCACGAGGACACCCAGGTCCTTTCCTGCCAAGCTTCTTTCCAGCTGGTCAGCCTCCAGCATGTACTGATGCCTGAGGCTGTTCTTTCCTAGGTGCAGGACTTTGCACTTCGCCTCGTTGAACCACACGAGGTTCCTGTCATCCTATTTCTACAGTCTGTTAAGGTACTTTGGGATGGCAGCACGACCCTCTGCTGTATCAGCCACTCCCAATTTGGTATCACCTTCAAACTTGCTGAGGGTAAACTCAGCCCCATCATCCAGATCATTAATGAAGATGTTGAACAGGACTAGACCCAATATTGACCACTGGCGTACATGACTAGTTACTGGCCTCCAACTAAAACCTGTGCTGCTCTGAGCCTGGCCATTCAGCCAGTTTTCAGTCCACTTCATCGTCTTCTCATCCACCCCATACTTCATCAGCTTCTCTCTGAGGATATTCCAGGAGACACTGCTGAAATCTCAGCAAAGCCCTTCTGAAGATCAGACACATAAATGGATGTGAGTTTGTCGACTTCCAAGGGAAAAACAAGACAGCCGGGAGGAAAGATGCTATTGTATTGATCCTATGAATATCTACATGTTTTTAAATCTACTATTATAAGTACTTGTGGTGGTTTGGTGTCTGATGGGGTTTTGGTAGAAACGGAGGGCGCTACAGAGGTGGCTCCTGGAAGAGGCTTTGAGAAGCTCCTTCAGCTCCAATTTTGGACCCACCTCTGGCCAAAGACAGGCCAGTCGGCGCCTCTGCAAATAACTCTGTTTAAGAGTGAAAGAACCTGTGGAGTGAGTTCTTTGTTCATATTTCTTTGTTGGTGAGCAGAGGAGAGGAGAGGGATGTGAGAGAAACAGCCCTGCGGACACCCAGGTCAGTGAGGAAGGAGAGGGGGAGCTGTGCCGGAGCAGAGGGTCCCCCGCGGCCCACGCTGGGGTGGCGGCTGAGCCCCTGCAGCCCCTGGAGCCCAGCGGTGGCCCAGAGGTTGGCCTGCAGCCTGCGGAGGGCCCCGGGCCGGAGGAGCAGGGACCGGGCCCGGAGCAGCCGCGACTCCGAGGCAGCCCGCGCTGGAGCCGCCCGTCGGTGGGAGGGCGGCAGCCCCGGGAGGGACCCGCGCTGGGGGGTTCTGGGGAGCTGCGGCCCCGCGGGAAGGACTCCCGTTGGGGCGGTGGGTGGAGGGCTGTCTGCCGGGAGAGGGACCCCGCGGTGGGGCAGGGGAGGGCTGCGAGGGCCCCTCTCCCTGAGGGGGAAGGAGCTGCGGAGACCCCTTGTGCCGGACGGACTGTGACCCCCATTCCCTGCCCCCTGCGCTGCTGGGGGGGAAGAGGGAGCAGAGCTGAGCCCGGGAAGACCGGAGGGAGGCGGCGGGGGGGGCGAGGTGTGTTGTATTTAAGACCTGGTTGTATCTCTCATGCTTGATGGTGGTTGTTGTTTTGTATTAAATGTATGTTGTTCTCCCCAAGCTGAGTCTGTTTTTTGCTCGTGACCATAACAGGTGAGCCCTCCCTGTCCTTTGTCTCGACCCTGGAGCCTTTTCGGTTGTATTTTTTCCTCCCTGTCCCTCAGGGTAGGGGTGAGCAAGCAGCTGCGGGGTGCTTTGTTGCCAGCTGGGTAGGCTTAAACCATGACAGTACTTCACAGTAGTAAAGAATACAGGTTAGTATTTGAAGGGCCATGAACAATCTTACATCACGCTCACTGAACTTTTAGAACTTGAACAGTAACCGTTCAGTGAGTTTTGTCAGCACACTTGGTTTTCCCCATATGATTTTTCAAGGAAAAATGTATATTTACTGGATTTCTGTGCTCATTATCAAGTTTCTTACCTCTCTTTTGTCATCAACCATATTCCATATAATTTGAAAATGTCTAAGATCATTATAACTTAAAAGTTGGTCTTCTTCAGTTGAGTAAAACAATGAGAAATTCTCCACAATGATAGCTGAAAACCACAAAACCAAAATACACTATAAAGAAAGCCTGTAGTTACATTCTAACTGGTTAACATCTATAAGCAACAATGAATTTCAGCAGAATATGAATTCTGTTGTGCAAACTTCACATTAATAAATGCATTTAGGTGAGATGCAGATGAGGATTTCGAATGGGTAATATATTGTCATGCTACATTAATATTCACTGTGCTCACTTTTATAAGCTATATCTTAAAAGCTGGTGAGATGCCTAACCTAACATCTTCTAAGATAAATTTGGTGAATTCCAATGATGTTGGAAAAATGTTAACTGGAAGAAGAAGCTTAGAAAAATAATATTTCTTAGGGTAACTATACTCTACAAATATAACACATCTCTTTGTTCAAAAAACTTTAATTCCCAAACTTCCTGAGTTTTAGGATTCACCGTGCCAGAGAAGTATGAAAAACATCATTCGCATATAAGGTAACAGTGAAGGTACAACGTAACCTCATACCTAAATAGCACAACAGACTCACATCTAACATACTACATGCCAAGATGAACCTTTTTGTTATTAATGTCTATTTTCACTTACCAACAAGCAAATTTAGCATGATGTATGCAATTATGACATAAAATGAACAGAAATACATAAGAGCACCAGCATAATTTCCACAGTCTGTTTTCCAGTAGGTGCTGTTATCTGGTGTACAAAATGGAGGTTGAACCTTCAAAACAAAAGAAAGCAAAGTCAATCAATCATAATAAGAGATTCTTAATTTCTCTGCAACCAGTACAATACTTATAGCTGTTATTTCTTCAAAACTTCCCAATTAGGGAATAATAATGTGGGCATTTTCATGAAATGATAAAAATGAGAGAGGAATGACAAAAAAGGCCTAGGCGTGGGTCTCACTACCACAGACAAGGCACACTGTGCATTATGCCACTGTAAAGAATCAACTTGGTCCTCTGAAATGCCATGGTTTTCAAAAAGCTTCACTGCCCATCAGCTTTAAAAAGGAATGGCATATGGGTTTCATCGCAATGGAAACCACAGACAGAAATTTACTTGGGCAAAATAAAATTATTCAAGGTCAAATTTTGAGGTCATTAAGACTACCATTCACACAGAATGAGCCAAAGTGCAGGCAGTAAAGACAAAGTTAATCAGAAAAGTCACCTTTCTCCTGTCAAAGCCGAGATAACAGTGGAAAAGTGAGTTACTGCTCTTCTGATTTTGAAAACACCTTTTTTGTTTTTAAATCATGTAATAGCCTAGCCCCATGAAATATTACACTGTGACTATGTGATTGGAGCTGCAATTTGTGTGTCATGTTCTCAGGTTTAGTGAACATTTTATCTCTTGAAGAGATAAAGGCAATCACAACATACCTTGTACAAAGCTAAGATACTGGAAACACTTTGAGATGCAAGCATGTCTCCAGTTTCTTGCCTACTTTATCTCTGGCAGAACTGTACTTACCATGCAGTCATGCATAATTTTGTTCCAGTCTTCTCCAGTAACTATTCTGAAGAGTACAGTAATAGCCTTTCCAGCTGATGAAAAATTTGCATGTCTGTTTTAAAGAATAGGAGAGAGAGAGATCATTTCACATCCCAGAACTAAAACGTTGGCAAGAAAAAATGCAAATCACTTTCATTTTCTACTGTTCTATTATTTTAAACTAAAAATAGTTACAGTATTATTTGAACGAGCTCACTGAATTATTTATTCCATGACCTAAGGTATAATAACTAAACTTTAGCTCAGACACAGGGCTGAGTATTTTGGCTTATTTTATCAAAGAGCCAGATCCTATCTCCTGTCTCCATTCTCTTCCTGAAGCCGGATGATGCTATTGATTAGGAAATCTCCAGTTAACAGCCAGTTCACAGAAATGTCCCTGCTCTGTTATCAGCCTGGTATATGGATCCTGTTCCTGGCTGATGCTGATAAAGTGTAGTAGGTACATTGGTTTCAGCAGCTTGTGGCTAGCGCTGTGCTGCTTTGAAGCATATTCAGCTGGCATAATGAAGAATAGCTCTCAGGCTGCTCTGGGCTGGATCGGGTGTCATTTGGTCCAATGCACAAGGACTGGAAAGATGGCTCAGTGTCTCCTATCAAAATACCTGATTAGAGCTCTTCAGCTAGACCTGGGGACTTGTCTGGCTTTTACCACAGATAAACTTCTCTAGCAGAAATGTGATTTTTCAGGCTGTTTAAAGAACATCCCCATGAGGTAGTAAGTACATACAGTACCTGTTAATGTTCTCTCCATATTTCACTGTACCAAATAAAACCACTCCAGCAAAAGCATAACAAAGAAGCAGTAAGAACATTCCTACTATGATGAAGAAACTCTTGTACATGCTGACAACCACAGTCAGGAGTAGCATTTTTAGTGTCACCTGGAAGGACAGAGAAAAAGCAATCCATGACGCTATTCAGGAAATCAGAGATAAAAGGGAAAAGAGAGTTATTGCACTTGCCATTTTGACAAGTAATTCTTTACACATATACGTTAATGGATGAGCCCAGTGAAATGGTACATTATGAATCTGATTGGAACTGAACATTTTGTGTCTTCCTCTGAAATTTAGTGTGCTTTTTTCTTGGTAAAGAGATCAGCATATCCGCCCACTTTGCAAGGTCAAGAAGTTGCCCCTCAAAGAGTATATACAGGATAATACAGTATAGGATTATACATCAATAACACAGCATAAGCTTAACTATAATATTCTAGGATCAGTATACTCCGGAAGTATCAAAATTAGCATTGCATGAACCACGGTGCAGTCAGCTACTGTGGACTTACCTGAAAGTGATGCTAACTGTTAGGTGGAAACCACAGATACTGCAGCCTACCTAAAGGAATGGGTTGATGTATACAGAAGGGGGCTTCCTTAAGATCAGCACACCTTGATTAAACTAGTAATTTCTCACACAAGTTGGCCAAAGAGAAGACAGCATGATTTTGGAAATTACATAGGCTGTAGGCCTAGACGGTAAATATACTTTCCCATGCATGCATATTGTACATTTTACTCCTGATAAAGTTAGATTATCCTAACACCCTTAACCAGTTTGGAGGCTATGGAAAATTCTGTTTAATAGGACTGAGAGTAGCAGTTTTCTTTAGAATCATGACAAGCTGATAACTCATGCTGACTTTTAGTCATCACATTGCATCACAACAGTTAAATTAGTGAAACTGATGCAGCTCCTAACATGAAAGCACAAATGACTAGGTTAAAACCTTGAAAAGAACTTTAGAATCAATCAGAAAGCTTTGAAGGCAATCACTTTGTCTGGCTGCATAGGAGAAGCGAGGATTTTTCATTTGACTTCCAAGGCTCTACAGGCTCTGAGTAGCTTGATTGAAAGAAAACTTTTTATCTTTACTGAACAAACCCTCTGACTTACTGTTCTTAACCTCAACAACCTAGTGCAGCAGTCTTTTCATCACGTTTACTTCAACATGTCAGATTTCACAGAAAATGTTTGGATAGTCTAAGAAGTTCTACAGCAAGAGAACGCAGAGTGTCATCCCTTGTTAAACAAATGTGTTTGTTCTCTGCCTATACTTACTCTGCCAGCCTACTCTCAATTATACCAAAGCAAATCCAAACACAACAGAAATTTAAGCTTTAGAAGTGACTTGCTTTGTCACCGTGCCAGTGTTTCCAGATTAATATCTTGGCTCAATATTTTTTTAAATTGAAAATAAATCCTTTACTGTGATAAGACATATATTGTAGAGACACAAGACACAGACCTTCACTCTGGAGGAAGAAACTTCTATAAGAGAGCACTCTTATAACAAGATGAGTGCATCAACCACCACTCCACTAGTTTTGCAGAGAAAATAAATAGCGTGCACAACACACTACACTGAAATGGCAACTGCTCAAAATAGCACAATATATGTTGAGAGTTTTAGAGAGCATTTCAAAAAAAACTGTGTGGTATTGCAGCTGCACTTTTTTTTTGCAAAAAATGTAGCTTTTCCAGTAACCATAATATGGTGCTATTATACGATATATCTAAAATCCTGACATTTTAAAGGCAGCCTGTAAAGTTGGAGTCTCCTTTTTTTTTGGCACATAAAACGGAGCCTTACAGAATGTGCAGTAGAGACACGTAGCAATTAGTCCTTTATTCTATACATAGGCACTGCAAGGGTTGTAGGTCCTAATTTATACTTACATGTTTCCCACAAATTGAGAAAAACCTGAAGACAATTACGCATGCCCCCATCATGTATGTGTATGCATTCTGGAACAGAAACACAGAAGACTTAATACATTGTACTCCAGGCATCTCATGGAAAGATCATGGTAACTGGTCTTTTATTAATGTAGGGCAGTCGCCATATGAAATAAGAGAAATCATAACCTGGTAGCACCACTAAATCAATAACAGTGAAACAGTAACAAACTAACAAAAGATGCTCCACTACTTCAAAAACACTAACCCAGCCTCCCCACACATCAAACAAAAACCCCTTCAATCCTCTATTAGCTGGGCTGTAATTATGTCCAGCAGCCCAAATGTACTTGTTTAGGCAGCTGCTGGCTTACAGAAACTTCTCAGGCCTTCCAAGCTACTCAGCAGCAAGGAGCAAACTGTGAATGTCAGGGCAAAATGACTAGTCACACAAGACAGGTTTTCCTCCAAACAGAGCTTGGGGCAGATAAGAGAGAAACCCGCAGCCATTATAGGGTTGTGATTTCGATAACTTGTGATTGATGACAAGAATCAACTACCCCTTCCCCTTCCATTATAAATAAGGGAATCAGGGCTGTAGACAAATTTTAAAAACTGGGGTGGGATGGAGGGAGAGTTGATTTTCTCTCCTCCATGTCTACTTGGATTAAACATTGCCCCTTAACAAAAAACAGTGGTCTAGAATTGCTTCTGTGTTCAGGAGAGATTGTATTGTTCAGCAGCTTTGAACCTATGTCTTCTTCCAGTCCTCTGCTCCTGTCTGAATTCTGTGCGTTGCCTCTTTCTTCCTTGATGCTCATGAGACTGCCATTCACAAGAACTCTCAGTGTCTTTGGATTCCTGCCTTTCCCCTCCTAAAGACTTCAGTTTTGTACCTCATCTACAGACTCTACCTTGTATCACTAAGACAACTTTTGTACTTCATCATAGCCCAAGACAATGATTCCTTCTTCTTGGCATCAAGCTCAATTTGTTTCAGCCATATTTTGGCCTTATTAAAGTCCCATCTGAATGTATGACAGTGATCCTAATGTTGGTGCTTAACAGATAAAACCAAGCTTAATCATATAATCATGGAATGGTTTGAGTTGGAAGGGACCTTAAAGATCATCTAGTTCCAACCCCCCTGCCATGGGCAGGGACACCTCCCACTAGACCAGGTTGGTCAAAGCCCCATCCAGCCTGGCCTTGAACACTGCCAGGGAGGGGCAGCCACAGCTTCTCTGGGCAACCTGTGCCACTGTCTCACCATCCTCACAGTAAAGAATTTCTTCCTCATATCCAATGTAAATCTCCCCTCTTTCAGTTTGAAACTGTTGCCCCTCGTCCTATCACTGTACTCCTTGATAAAGAGTCACTCCCCATCTTTCCTGGAACTGCAAACTTTCCCCGTCACTGGAACTACATTTTGTAAATCTTACCAGTAAGGCAAAGTGAAGTATCACCCATATAACTCCAAGAGATGTCACCAAGAGATCGTACCGATTTCTTCTGCTTTGCCAGAAGCCAGAAGGTGACATGGCAATAATCTTCATTGTGACCTATGGATAAAAACAATTTCTCAGTTGTAGTGAAGAAATGGCTATTTCTTGCTATAAGAACCTCTTCCATTCTCTACAATGTTTGACTGAGTTCATCTTATGAAATAGTTTCAAACAACCAAGGGCAGGTTTCATGTCAGCTAACTGTTCCCATATGCACAAGTTAGGCTGCTAGACTAACAGGATCACATAAGCTCCCCTTAGATGGAGGAAAACTGATAGTTGTGGAAGACCACAGATAACCAAGACCAGGGGATAAACAGTGTTCTGGAAGTGTCTCTCTCCATCAAGTATTAAAGGAAGGAGTGCAGCTGACCACCTTAGACTGAATGCTTAATGTGTAGATTGCTGAGGTGAATCCGGGCTTAAGAGTTCTCATAGTTAAGCAAGTCATGAACTTAGAAAATGAATATGTCAATAATATGTAGCTAAAAGAGGTAGTAGTATCCTATCTATCCAGCTGTTCGTAAGCAGGCTAAAATCACATAAGCACATTTGAACTCAAGAATATAATTATGTTCTGTAGCACCTATAGTTGAAATGAATCAAAAAGCTTTCTCATACTGCAAGTATTTCTTGCTTTAAGGAATACTCTGTACTCAGCATCATCTTTATTCATCAGCAGATAAGAGAAGAAAGCTAAGGAGCACATTTTACAATGTGCCTGGTCAGAGACAGCAGCCAAAGTGCTTGACATTTCCAATACAGGTAATGGGAGTGCAGACAGGAAGCTTAAGAATAGATACTGATAAGAAATAGTCATCACAGCTAACAGATGTCGAGGTAGGGTGGTGCATGTAGAGGGAACACCGGAGAGTTTCTCATTCGCAATTTGTATTAAACCTTAAAGCAAGTCAAGTATTACTATATAAAGGCTATAAATGTCAGACATTCATTACATGTTTTTTTTCCATCCCACCTTGCAACACTGCCATTTAGCAGTATTCTTCGCATTTCTGAAACCTAAACTGTATATGAAAGGACACTAGTTTGAGGTAAAAGGCTGATTTTACAGTTATTTTTTTGCTGTATAATGTTTCCTGAAGTCTGACTACAAAATGAAGAATATGGTCTCTGAAACTCTAATTACCATTTGAGGGTACCTAAAGGTATCTTGCTTCCTTATATCCAGTCAGCTGAGATGCCCTAGAATATTTGAGATAGATGGCAGAGATGACACAAGACCTGCAAACATCCCTGTCCTTCTGTAGGGGCTAGTGGAGGTAAGGGGAGATCAGCTCGGGTACCCAAAAAAGCTTTTGAAGCCTTCAGTTATTTAGGCAACTGAATCTCACCCTACATCTCGCTTGATCACGATGACAGTTTAAACCCCTACCTCATATGTAGAATTTAAACACCTAAGTTCAGGTGTCTATAATCTTAAACTGAATACCAGATCATGCAAATAAAAAAATCACACCTCACTTTACTCTGTAATCATCAGTGTGGTAACAAAAGTGAGATCTCTGAATTCTTCCTGTTCTTCTATACCACATATACTGATGTAAGCAGTAGAGGTTTAAGAGTGAATCAGGAGTCCTTAGACTGGACACAGGGCCATTAGCTATGCAGAAAGCTTTGGCCTTCCTCATGGACCATGCCTGCTAGGGGTAGCAGACTCTATACATAGCAGACTCTGTAACCAAACTACGCTGCATTAGGGAAGATCCTGGGCAGGAAGCTGCTTCCCCTCTGCATAAATCGTGTGCATTCACAGTGTGACAGCTTGCCTGTTGAGACAGTCAACAAATTTTTCTTGGCTCTGACAAAGTTCCTTTGAAATTCTAGAAGTGTATTTGTTTCCCCTGGCAGTACAAGAGAAAAAAGTATTTCTAAAGACATAGTTACTAGGTAAATTAAAACCTGTCTGTGTATGATACAAATCAAACTTTTCTCTGTTTGCTCAATCTCTCAAGAGATACCGATTTCTCCCGGGTACGGGAAAAAGAACATACTCTAGCTGCAGTTCCTACAAGTATTCACTTCATTGTTTATTCATCACTGCTGGCAAAACCTATCACTGGAACATAGGAACTGTCACATCGGATTAGAGCAGTGGGAAACGTAGTCTACTATCCTGTTTTTGATAGTGGTCAGTATCAGCTATTCAGAGGGGACTGAAAAGAAAAATACTCAACCACAAACTTAAAAAAGAATGATGTACTAATCTAACCACAGAGGAAGCATCTTCTTCAACCTCATAAATGTGTGTTTTGTTACACTATGGATATCCTCCTACATGAAAAAATATGTGCTTCAAAAATTGTGTTTAAGTCCTTAGATTCCAATCTTACGAAAACAGGCTAATTACACCTTGGACGGTTGGCTGTGGTGACAATTTTCTCATAGAGAAACGTTAACGCACACGATCCAGATCCACACAGCAACAGAAGAGAGACAATACTGGCATTTGACATAGCTTATTAAAAAAATGAAACAAAACTGAGAGAGGTTTGATGTCATCACAGCTACAGAATGGTGGGGATTAACACACCAGGCAAATTATAAATGGATCGAGCAGAACTTCCATGATACAACACGGACCTTGTGTTGTACAGAGTGAATTTGATCTGAGATGTTCTACAAGAAAAGAATTCACTGGGTTCACCAAGCACATGTTGAAATGCTCAGAGTTGAATATATACAAAAGGACACAAAGCTCAAGGTGGCGGAGAGGTATGACTATAACAAATTAAGAGTTTATTCCTGCAATACATGTTTAAAGACAAGTGACATGGAAAGTCCCAAATGTACATGTTCAGAAACAAAAAATAGTGAAGAATGAGACAACATCCCTAGAGACAAAATTAAATATATGCATACTAGTCTTAATCTCAAGAAGTCATAAAATATATTACTTTACCTCAAGGACAAAAATGAAGGTGAAAACAACGGACATTGTTGCTAAAGGCACAGTCACTGGATCTGCAGCATCCCACTGAAATGAAAACAAAATCCGTTCTCAGAAGAGTACCTCTTAAACAGAACTAAGTGCCTCTTGATTGCCTTGTGGGTTTTGTTAATGAATAGATTTCACCTTAAAATATACTTAATAAGAATAGCATCTTGGCTTATTCTTCTCTCACAGATTTACAGCTTAACTGGAAATTAAAAATACTGGACCAGACTTCAAAAAGGCAGAAATCGACTCAGCTCCACAAGTTACAATTAATCCACAGTGATCTGTGCCAACTGAGATTGCTCTATATAGAAATCATGTTTCCGTACATTCATCGCAGTAATGGATCAATTGATCGTTAATTGGTGTTAGGAAATGTGCAACACATGCTGTACTACTATAATGAAATGCTTAAAAGAAACACAATTACCTTAACTGATAACAACACAGACTGGGCCAGAACAAGTACAGCAATAGTTCTCTTAAAAAATGGATGCTGAGTTATATCATACATCTTAGCTCTAAAGCCATCGTTATCTGAAAAAGAACGAGTTTGTGGAGGAGAGTTAAAATACACAGTGCTATTTTTCCCCTATTTCTTGAAGTATTTTCCATGTTCATTAGTGGCAAAATAATCCTTTCTATGTTTCAAAATACTTTTCTAATTTTCTGCTACAATTTTCCATATCAAATACAGCTTCTGAACATATAATTTCAAATATCGAATGGCAGTGTTGCATGAAGGCTTTGGTACTTGTAGGGCAAGTGCATCATTCAACTGCTGTCAGGTTAATACATTCCATTCATATCATTAACAGCCAACTGCAAATATTTTTCATTTAGAAATTCATTTCTTCATTAAGGCTTATCCTAAAACCATCGAAGCACAACCTTTTTTGGGTTGATTTTAATAGCCTTATGCAGAGATCTGTAGTTGAAGCCTGTTTCCACATTAACTTATGCACAACCTCCTAGTGGCCTCACGATTACAATTTTAATTTGAATCGCAGACTCCTGGGGAATTATGAACACTAGGGCTCAACATGAATAAAATCAAAATATCTTTGATACCCGGACGAGGTGGGAGATGAAGAGGTTGTGCTATCTTCAGTCTGCTTTTCAGATCTTCCCATCGTCTCTGATCTACAGTCAGTAAAGCTGTCCCCTTAACAAACAAAGAGAAGCGTATAAAGCTTTTGTCATATAAAAGCTAGAATATTTAATGCTGTAAACATGAAAACAACATTCTCTTTGGTGCCTGAAATAAAGTTACATACGCAACTCTCCTTAAATAACACACTGTTTGGGTAAAGGGGTCTAAAGTATCAGCTGTTACTCAAGAGGATTTCTGGATGCATTAGCTGTGAGTTTCTGGGACTCAACTCAGCAGGCACAGTTGTTGCTCTTTGTAGCAGGAGCCCAGTGTGAGCAGTAGAAAACTACAGGAGGTCTTCCATTTGACTGAACATCATTTGCCAGGAAGCACTGTTTTAAAAAGTGGTCGATTTTGTCCGGACTTTGCTGCAGAAAATCCCGCGGCTCGTCAGTGCCGCTACAGTTTCTGTGGGAACGAGCCCTCCAGGACACCGCTGACGCTCTCCACAGCTCTTCTGCTTGGGGTATAATTGAAATAAAATAATAGTATGCTGTGAATCTACAAGAGCTCTCCACAAAGGAAGCACAAGGAGAGGCAGACATACACCTTTAGGGTGGGCGGTGGTAGATGGCAACGTGCATGTTTTCATAACATAGGAAGAAACAAGCAAACCCCAAACAGAATTCAATGTTATTTAAAATGACCTTCAAAACAAAATGAGGGCCTCATCACTTCAGAGAACTGTGTCACGGGTTAGGGCTGGGCTGACAAACTGTAAAATCTCATGGAAGGAGTCTGGAGATACAAAAACAAGCGAGACCTTTTCAAGGTAAATGTCACAAGCCTGTCTCCCAGACACTTGGCTGCTCCCTCAGTCAGCACAGAGCTGCACCGAGCTGGGCGAGGGCTGATGTGATCTTTGGGGCTTGCCTCGGCATTGGCTTGTGTAGACACTGGAACTACAGCTGGCTGTGTGACTGATAAGGTCAGGATTCCTCCCTCTCAGTGGACATAATCTCTTTATGGAGCTGTGTCCCCAAATGGCACACTGGGAGGAGGTGCCTTCTAACACAATGCAGACAAAGTGACAGATGCGAGAATGCCTATTACTCATGTCAGGCCCAAACCACACCATTCAGAAATGCTTAAATTAAAAGGCAACTCATTCACCCAAATGAGCGTGTCTGGTTTATATTCTTGGAGATCTTTCACTGCAAACAAGACAAAAGGTGGCAAAAAAAGTGGACTTTTGTAAAATTTAGCAATAGTGATGCCAAGTTGCTCTGTTGCTCAGAAACTATCACTTCCACCAGCGGGACCATTACAAGGGGACCACAGAGCAGAGCCCCACAAGTGGGACTACTGCTGGAGGAGTTGTATTTGCATTCTGACTTCAGCTCAAAACAGGCAGATAATATTTGAGTCGATCACGTCTTCACTGCCGACTGAACATGTGGCACTTGGGAGCTGTGAGAAGTGATGGGTGGGGGTTGTGAAATGGCGGGGCGGTGGAACACTTCAGGCTACTGGCTTGTCACTGGGACAGCCCAGAGCCCCCTGTGGTACTTCCCAGTCCAATGTCTCCATGCCTGCAGCTCCAACAGCTCACATGAAATACTACAGCATACTACTCTGAAAATATTTTGGGTTTGTTTTTTTTTAAAAAATTGTTTGTTCTCACATAAAATAGTTTATTCAGTAACTGTCCAACTGTGACGCTCCTCAACAACTCCTGGCACTACCCTAACCATGTTATCAGCCATGAACTTTCTAACGCCAATGTTTACTTAAAACACCAATAGCTTTGCCAAGGAACCGGTTTTAAGAAGATGCAACTTAACCTCACACAGCGATGGTTTTGCTGTCTTCTTTCTAAACTAGTTGCCAGTCTTTGCTCTATCTTCACATTTTTTTTTCAGTTCCTGGACATTCCTTCACTCTACTTGAATATTGATTGGGCTGAGATTTTTTTTCTCCCACTACATATTCATCCTTTCAAATCAAATCCTTTTTTTTCTCCCACTAACTTATTCATCCTTTCAAATCAAATCTGAAGATGTTTTCTTTTCCCTATAGTAAATACATAAAAAGTAAAAAGTATTCAGAAAAAAGAGAGAAAAACAAGCATCACATGCCACAGCAGCTACCTGAGGTTACTAAGAAACAACTGAAGAAGCTGAACCAGATGACAGAAATGATTTATATTGACTGTATTTTTGGTATCATGTAAATTCTATAGAAATATTGCATAATGTGCCTACTCATTGTAATTCATAGGGAACTGTTACTAGCTTTTTTGATGTTCAGGCTAATGCTTTTCCTGTATTCAGATATGGAGGAGAGCATTCATAGTCGAAGAGGTGGCTGTAGTTTGAGGAAAGCATATAAGCAGAGAAAACCACCCCAAAATGACAAATGTAAAAATCAGATAATTTTCTGAAAATAATGGGAACCCTGATTCAGGGCCTACACCTTAGTCTTCCACATTTACACTGACAGCTCATACAGGGACAATCTGTGCTAAGATGAATTGTTTAGTTATCTCCTGTGCTCACAATCCTTGTAAGCCTCATGTTCACACCTTCCAGTTCCCTCTCATTTTGAATCACGTACAGTGAACATAAACGAACTTTTACTTTTCACATGAGTTTGAGCTGTCCTGTCTCTTTAAAGTTGCATATCTAGGAGGAGGGAATGACATTTGAATCTGCTACACAGTCACATATAATTAAGGGTATTTTCCCCCTGTTCATGTTGATATTTCAAACTTAAAAATAAAAAACTCATGAAAGATTTACACTGATATTGTGGATAAATCACTTGAAAAATAACCTGTGGGTTGGCCCAGATCACCTTATTCCATAATCGACAGTTGACTACACAGATGAATACTGAGTTATTAGTTAATGACATCTCACTAATTTGTGAAAGAAATCTCAGAAGTTGCCTTTGCTGGAGACAGGTGGACACAGTGAGCTTGATCTTGTGAGTGACTCCTACAGAAAGAGTGGGAACTAAGAGTGAAAACACTGTCTAGGAGATTGACAGCACTTGGTAAGTTTGGGCCTATTGTCACAAAAACATAATAAAAGTCATACTAGTAAGGTCAAATATTCAGCTCTCCTAGTACCTTTTTTCTACGACAATGGCCAAAAGGAGATGCCTGTAGGTATAGCAAAGCAATCCAGAGCAGCAAGTGTCTCCTGATGATTCTCCATTGCCCATAGAGCTGGCTCAGAATTCATGACAGATACGTTCAAGACCACAAGCAAAACTAAAGGGCAAACACATCACTTCCTCGCTCCTCAACACCTCACGCACCACACCTCAACAGGGTAAATGAAAGATGTTTGATCAGCCATGATCACAAGCTACTTAAGAGTGAACTCTGTAATGTGATATTTCTTCTTCTCGCCTATGCTTGTGCCTATAAACAGGCTTTTGAGGAAGTGGACCTGCGTGGAAAGTGTAAAGGGGAAGGAAGAAACAATTTCTATGATAGAAATGCTCAGCTAACATCTCAATAGAGTTTCATGAACTGTGATGTACATGACAGAAACACACACAGCTAAATAAATCATAGTTATAAAAAAACCCCACTAAAATAACTAATTTAAATGAAATTACCTTTTTTTTTTTTTGAGACTTGCTGAAAAATATACTGTATTCATCAGTGTAAGGCTGACACATTTGAAGGAAAAGCAATATTACAAAGCTGAACAGGAAGGGGCAAAAGCATCTATAAAAATCCAGTGGAATTCTCATACTGGAGAAATTTCAGCTTTGTTAATTCACTAGTCAAAATTTAGTGAAAAAGAAAACAAATGAATAGCACATTTCTTCTTGTTCTCTAGAACAGTTACCTTTTAACAAGAATGACTGCACTTTATCTCACCAAGATTACACTGGAGTCACACAAACATAAAAATACGTTCTTCTGAACAGCAGTGGGTTTTTTAGGCTATTTATTTGGTTTGCAATCTGCTTGACTTCATTTCATGATGCCTTACTTGCCTACATTGGGCACACAGTAGTGTGCTGCCCAGCTCCCTGCAAGAAGGAGTCAAGTGGTTTCCTTGAAGGGAAAACTCAATAGTTATGTTTGCTACAGAGTTGGGGTCAGGGCCACAGTAGAGCCACGGCCAGCACCCAGTGTGTCTCCAGCACTAGCACACCGGGTTGCCTTGCACCTCCAAGCCCCAGGGCGCACAATCATCCTTTCCCTCCAGTGTGGTCAATGAGTGATAAAAATATCACTTTAGCTAGCTGCTCACTGATACCTCATTATTTTTGGGACTTTGAATTGAAAGATGAGAAAAATTAAAAGTTATGTCTTAGTGCCACAGGGTCACCACAAGATGCTCAGAAAAAAAAGTCAGATTAAGGGCTGTTCGGTGTTATGTGGCAGATCCATCCAGACGATGCTATCTTTAACAAGTGTAGACCTGCTCTGTAACCATTGACCCAGGGATATGTTTTTCTACCTTTCAGGATAATCCACAAAGCCCACATGAACTGCAGTTTTTCCCTAGAATGCTAGCTACATTTTTGTTTGAGTGATGAGCAATCAATTTTACAACACGCTCTGCTGTTTGCCAGGAAAAAGCCAGGCAGCTTTCCTTTGGATGTGAAATACTGCAATTGCAGGGCTCTAATGAGACCCCTTAGTTTTACCATGTACAAGCATAATATGTCTTTTTACCTGCCACTGCATGTATGCAAACTAAAACAGCAGAATGTGGAGCATCTGTAAATACATTGTGCTTTAGGTTAAAGCTCCATCTGGCAGCATGGCTGCATTGTAAATAAACTCAGTTGACTTTGAAAGAGTGTGTGATGGATTGCCATCATCCCAGGCTTCAGTTTTGCAGCAAATATGGATCAGGCGTGCCTGAAGCCAGACTTGCAGGTTTGCAGAATGTAAGATTGGTAAGTCAGTCTTAAAGGCAGTCTTACCAGGTAATGTAGACAGTGTAATACCAGTTTCAGGTTTCTTACAGAGCCAGTTGTATACACAATAAACCACCTCACTCAGTACCTTGTTTTCATTGAAATTAGCAATGACAACTCCAACGAAAAGGGTCAGTCCAATCATGCAGCCAAGGAATACAAAAACATGAATGTAGATTCCATGAATCTGAACAGAGAAAAATAAGATTAATAGTTAAAACAAATCAAAGTATGTGTTGTAGAATTAAAAGACTCTGATGTGGTTTCTTACTGGTCCAACGCGATGAATAATAACATCTCTGACTTCCACCCAGCCTTTTAATGAAAGAACTTCGAATAGTGCCAGCATTGCGTTCCCCACATTGTCAAAATTAAAATTCCGAGGATTTGCCCTGAAATGCAGTAAACAAACAGGTGTAACTTCAGCAATAAAATTGTTCTTTCTGTTTGTTACCTTGATTCTTCATAGTCTAATTAACATCTAAATACCTTGCAAAGCTGGTGTGAAAGCCTCTGAAATATGTAAGTTACAGTTGTGTCTCAAGAGTAAGGAAACAATAGCAATAGCAATAACTACGTACAGTGTAATTTTTTTGATCCCTATGTATGTTCTATTTTCTTACTTAGAATTTGATTCACAGTAATAAAGCTTATAACATGTTGCTGCATTGTAGTGTTTTTGTCAACGAAATTAGCAAAATACAACATTCATGAAAAAACGGATCTGATAGCATTGGCCAGATTCTAAAATATATTTCCCTGAAGAAGACCAGTCTCAAACCCACATAAATGATGAGGATTCCAAAGTCAGAGAGATTGTTTAGAAAATGCTGTTCCTTATTTCATTATCAACAGAAACTGATGGTCTAAAGCAAAACTTACTGAGAGGACATCACATCTTGGCTTCCCTATTCCATATGCTCTGACCTTTTGTATCAATTGAGATTCAAAAGGGTGTTTCCAGATGAACATTAAAAGCACCCTCTTAGGGCTAGCTTAGCACATTTCTCTGTCTCTACAACCTGAGACAGATAATGCAAGGAGACCAATTAATTTTCAACAATTTAAGGTAAATAGTTGTATTCCAGAAGAATTATCAAGTGTTTGGTGCTTCTGAAAATGCAGCCATTCAGTGAAAAGGAAAGTTCTCAGATGCAGATATTTCTTTTAAATGCAGTCCTTATACTGACATCTGGCTCTTGAAAAATCTGTCCTGAAACAGCCAACAGGTGGTATAAATGTCCTTGCGGTAAAACATTTTTCTGCAATAACAAAACATTCCCCAAAGTTTACAGTTATGCTGATTAAGACCGTTCTTGCTTATTTCTGGATCAAGCTGAAGAGGATTGAATTTGCTTACTCAAGGAGGAATTTGTCTGAAGCATACAGAAGCAAATCCTTCTGCAGATGTTTCACTGACTATTCAAATCACAATATATTATTTGATTAGTGTAGGATGGCTCTGAATCTACCACTGCTGGTACATTCTTTATCCACGCACATAGTCAATTAAAATAATTGTGGCTGTTAAGCTGATTTTGCAAAATGCCACTCAACTTAAAAAAGCAAATAATTAAAAAAAGTTTTTTAACCTTAAAAAGTTTTTTTCGTCTGTTCAGGTGTTGGGAAATATTAAACAAACTTTATCAGAATACTAATCATAAATGTAACATTAGCTCTTATATAATTTGCAGTGCACTACTGCACCAGATAGACCACAAGGATTTCTTGCATTGGAAACAGAAAGAAGCTGTTAGCTGGTGTGGTTGATGGCCATAGAAGAGAAAGGCTGGATTTAGACATGACTTGCTCATTTTTTATGGGTAGCTGTAGGCAGGTTGATTTCCCTTTCTTCTTTTCCCATCTTTTCCTATTTATTCTTAGGTTCTGTGTTGATGTATGGCTCTCAGGATGTCTTCGTAATAGTACTAAACAACAATTAAATGATAATCTTGGTTCAAGACAGTAACTCCCACTATAATAAAAATCACATCTAATTCCTAGGTTCGGTACCTACAGGTATTTTTTTCCTTTGTACTTTATGAATAGAACAGCAGGTGAAGTCTGGAAAAGTCTTTACTAAGTATACCAGAATTTTTACCCTTAATATCATTTGACTTATAATAAAACCCCTCCATCAGCAGTTGAATGCTATGAGATTTGAGCCATTTTCTACATTAACAGCTGTGGTTTTGAAGAAGGATAGGCCAATGCGTAGCAACTCACCAGACTCGTGGCACCCAAAATCCAGGCTTTTTCTCTCCAGGTCTTAACTTTAAATTGAGATTTTTAGAAACACTTACATTTATTCTGAAGATGCCATGACAATCTTCCTACAGTGGAAAAAACCACAGCCTAAGATTAAACAATGGCCTGTGAGAGATGCCAAAATGCCAGTATAGACAGCACCCTTGCCATGATGGGGAAGCAATGTAAACAGAAATGAAGGGTTATTTACAGGTCTGGGATTAATAGTCATGGACCTTTACCCAAATGAAAAAAATGAATCTTGGAAGAATTCAAAAAACCCTTCTCCTTCCAGGACTTCTCCAGGGGTCAGTACTGGGTCCAGTCTTGTTCAACATATTCATCAATGACCTGGATGAAGGGACAGAGCCCACCCTCAGCATGTTCGCTGATGATAATGAAACTGGGAGGAGTGGCTCACACACCTGAGGGCTGTGCTGCCATCCAGCAAGACCTGGACAGGCTGGAGAGCTGGGCAGGGAGGAATCTAATGTGGTTCAGTCAGGGCAAGTGTAGGGTCCTGCACTTGGGGAGGAACAACCCCATGCACCAGTACAGGCTAGGGATTGATCTGCTGGGAACAGCTCTGCAGAGAAGGACCCGGGAGTCCTAGTGGACAGCAAGTTGACCATGAGCCAGCAATGTGCCCTTGTGGCCAAGACGGCCAATGGCATCCTGGGGTGCATTAAGAAGAGTGTGGCCAGCAGGTTGAGGGAGGTTCTCCTCCCTCTCTACTCTGCCCTCATGAGGCCACATCTGGAGTACTGTGTCCAGTTCTCTGCTCCTCCCCAGTTCAAGAAGGATTGGAATCTACTGGAGAGAGTCCAATGGAAGGCTATGAAGACTATTAAGGGACTGGAGCATCTCTCTTATGAGAAAAGGCCGTGAGACCTGCGTGTGTTTAGCCTGGAGAAGGGAAGACTGAGAGGGGACCTTATCAATGCTTATAAATATCTAAAGGGCCGGTGTCAAGAAGAATGGGCCAGACTCTTTTCAGTGGTGCCCAGCAACAGGACAAGGGACAATGGGCACAAACTGGAGCACAGGAAGTTCCACCTGAACATGAGGAAAGACTTCTTGGCTTTGAAGGTGGCAGAGCACTGGAACAGCTGCCCAGAGAGGCTGTGGAGTCTCCTTCCCTGGAGATATTCAAAACCCACCTGGATGCCATCCTGTATGAACTGCTCTAGGTGATCCTGCTCTGCCAGAGGGGTTGGACTAGATGATCTCCAGAGGTCCCTTCCAACCCCTACCATTCTGTGATTCTGTGACTGAGAATGCTTTTCATTTTGCAAGGCTATGTAGCCTTTCACTTATTTCCTAATGATAATTGCTCTCTTTAGGTGATATTTCTCCAAATGGAGTACAGCTAACTTTCTCCATGTAACCTACACAGCATTCACAGTGCTTTTGACCTCTAGCAGCCTAACCTGTTTTTTAGTTGCTACCTAGGAATGCAAAGGCATCATTTTCCATGGTTAATTCCATGCGACATCCAGTCCTTTGCAGATAATATGGTATGAATTTGACAACTTTTCCAGACAGTCCCCAATATTTGGACTTGCTTTACTTTTTTACATGAACACCCAGACTTATTCACTCACTCCTTTATCACCTTTCCCTGCATCATCCTGCTTCTAAACAAGAAAGTTCCCAAGATCTCCATCTCTCATATGATAGCTCTGATTGCCCTACTTGCTTTCCCCAGCAGGCAGAAATGGCACAGCATACTATTATTTTGAAGCAGAAAAGCAGTTCTTACCCTAGAGATGATGTGTGGATCATTACATTTAGCCAGTTTTCCAGCAAACAGCTGCACTCCAAAGCTTGCGAAAACAAGCATTAATGTCAGCAAAAGAATAGAAACCTGTAAAGATGAAGGTAGACTTGTCAAGCTCTCCTCCTGCAGACTTGAAAAAGGGGGTCTGATCCTTCCATGAACTGCAGGGAGGATCATTTTATTGTATAAACCTGGAGATAAGGCTTTCGTGACAGACATGTTATTTTAGGTTCAGATCCAGTAACCAAGTGCTGTGTTATTATTAGCAGTATTATTAACGTAACATTTAAGAATTGTAGACAAGGATTGAGGCTTTCTTGTACTCTGTGTACCATCTTGCTAAGTTCTGTATGCATAAGAACTGCCATTCACTTTAAAGAGAACTCTTCAATTACTTAAATACACGCTGCTTCTGTTTTGCTGAATCAGGCTTTAACAATTAATCTGAGTAAGCCATTGTTAGATATTTAATTCCAGGATAGCTACAACAAAGATATGAATGAGCAAATTACGATGTAAATATCTTTAACAGAATATAGTGTCTATGAAATGCTAACTAGCTGTATAGTTTTTGTCCTTGCTGTATTACTGTCTGCAAATATTTTGTAGCTTAGCTTTTTATAACAACCTAAACTAATACAGCATTCTGTTAAGGAACAAAGTGTCTGCTGTTTAGGCTGACAAATATCACATAGGGTCCCAAGACAATAGATTAGGTTTTGATCAAGCAACAACAGACTCCATTATTGTTATTATTACTATAAGTGCATAATCATGATTGTAATAATAACAACAATGACATAACAATGAGATCTAGATCTGTGATGAACAACTGTATTGTCTCTGGTTGCCCCACAAAAAACATGGAGGTAGAGACCTTCAGCTCTGAAACCAGGTTCACTTTTGTTCTTGCAGAGCTGCCATACCCTACGTCTCAACCTCCTTCCCCAACTAGAAGTCTAAATAAGAGGTAGATTTGATTTCAGTTGTCCTCCTATGTAATTATGGCCAAATATACACTGAATGAATAATATAATTTATAAAAGAATTATTACAGCCGCTTTATTCAGTATATATGTAAATGAGTTACTTATATTCCTAATTTTTAACCTGTTCTGTGGTCATCTGCAGTGGTAGCTACAATGAAAAGTAAACAGACAAGAATGGAGAAAAGATTAGAAAACATAAATGTTAGAGCGAAATGGTATCTTATTACTCCTCCACGTCTCATTTTTTAACAACAAGAACAAAATAACTGGCACATACCAAGAAGATTTCCTTAAAGCCACTGAACAGCTCTCGCACCACTTTCCTCATCTGAGGGACCAGTTTGAAAATTCGAAGAGGTCGGAGGCAGCGGAGTACCATTAAGAGCTGAGCTCCAGATTTGGCAGGGACGTTCTGAGGCATCCAGCACAGGAATATCAAACTCACCTTCAGGAGACAGGGCAGGAAAAGGCAAAGAAAGATTAGGCTTACAATGTCTCACTTGACATAGACACAGCACAGAAGATCAATAAACACTTCTCTTCCTTAAAATTAAAGTGAAGATTAAGGCAAAAAAAGCCTAATTTAGAAAAAAAGACTTGGATCTCCTGTGCTCTTAACGATTCTCCTAACTAACGGGCATCAGCTTCAGCCTCTGCCTTTCCCTTTGACTCAAAATATATTCTATTCTTCTCAGCAGATGGAACAGTTCCAAAGAAGAAATCAAATTGGCCGATTCAGAGCAGGGACATGAACTATACTCTCAGAGCACGCAGCATCATCTCTCTCCCCCCTTCTAATTTCAAACAGAGATTCTATCCTGAAACTGAGATAGTGTCACCTGGAAAGTCCTTTAACAGTTTCCTTGACAGTTTTTCCTAGCACTTTGTTACAGGCATAAGTAGTTTTGTCACTGTGTGGTTTTATCACGCAAATATTATGCACTCTAAAGTGTTTTCAAACAGCATAGTTGTGTCTTGTAGCCTGAGCAATCTCTGACAGATGGTTATTGATTGTAAAGTCTGTTAATTACTCCTTATTTTTTAAAAAGTATTTATAAAGCCAGTGTTATTACGGGGGACAGAAGTGAGAGTGTTGCAAAGAGGTAAGTGCACAAAAAATGGAGGATCAAGCTGATATCACCAATATGATTTAAAGCATAATATCATTTGCTAAAAACAACAGTAGTAAAAGACAGCTGCCCCACCAAAAAAAAAAAAAAAAAAAAAAAAGATTTGCCAGTGCTTCTGACTTTCTTTCATATTCTTTTAAGACCACCATAGGCACATTTGGAATATCCAAGCTACACCACCTAAGTTTTCCTTTCAGACAAGCAGAGGGATTCAGAGGGATTTCAAGAAACTAATGCACATACTGATTATGCATACTACAGTAGGAGTTTTGCAGAAGCATGCATGTTTTTATTTATGCTAACAATGGAATCTTTGATACAAATTGATCGTGACAAATTTTATGCAGCACATCTGTCTGGTGGATTAATCTCTGAAAGATTTAATCTAAATCCATCAAAGCCATTTTGCGTAGTAATTTCTTCAGTTAGAAAATATTTCGTACTGTGTTACACTGAGCACTCTTTTGACTCATTCAGTGGTGTTTATTGTCATATGTGAAGAGGAAATATACCCCCTTCTCTTGTATTTGAATGGAATGCAAGAAATTTCCAGGAGACAATTTTTTCCTGAGAACCACAACTGACAAGTATGGAATATAGGAAGACGCTGCTTTGCTCTCTTTCTGCTATAGCAACACCAGCAACAAGGATGTGTCCTTCTGTCAAATGGCAGAGGTTTTTGAAACACCTTCTATAAAGCAGGAGAACTGTTGAGAGGGGAGGAAGCAACGAATGACTAAGAAACAGATAAAATATTCTCCTGCATAAAAACGCTGAAGCAAGGTCAGAGATCTCTAGTTTACTCTGGAATGAAATCAGGCCTCATACTTAAAACATATCAGCAAATAAACATTTAAAAGGGGCCATTGTATGGCCCTACACTAAATTGCCAGGTGCTTATCACATCAGTGTATTTTTAGACATCTAAACAAGTATTTGTACACATAATTGACAGGACTGCACATGAAAACAGTGGTGTTTGTACACATATGATACTAGTGCATTTGCACCAGGCTGCAGAGACAAAATTTTTAATATTACCAAACATTTATATATCCAAAAATATCAAAATTAAGAATGCTACAGAAACTTCCCATAAGTATAAAAACTTACAAGATATATAAATATGTCCATAACTCCTCCAAAGTCCCTAATGACAGCTGTTGGTGTAAAAAACAAGCCATCTGCCATAATCTTCAGATTAAGCTCAATGCTCATGAATATTACAAAAACATATTCAGCAATCTGAAAATCAAAGCAGAGAACAGTCATAATTTAGGAACAGGCAGTGGAGAAAACCAAGGTGACTGTGCTTCATTAAATGTAAAACGATTCAGTGACAGTACCTGGAGTGTTGGAGCATGCATAACTCTTCTAAAGGGGGATTCGAACATCATGGAAATGCAGGAGCATATAGTAACAATGATCATGACCCAGTCCAGGTAAGTAACCAAACCCAGCAAGTCACTGTGAACAATACGTAAGGATAACCATTACAGAAGTGCCAAAACTGCTGTGTCACTTGTGTCTACACCACAGTTAAGTCCTTTCCTATGAAAAATAAATTAAACTGAGGAGTGTCAGAAATACCAGTATTTCAGAAATGTGTAATGAAACTAGGGAAATTACATGCAAGTGAAGAAGAAAAGCCTGATAAAAAAATCCTCATTCTATTCATCCTCCTCCTCAAACAATCCATGGAAATAAAAACCTTTTTGGGGAAAAAAGAGAAAAACACATGGGCATGCACACATACATGCATGTGTGTGCTCAAACACTTATACTGCAGGCTTATGTGACCAAGCAAAGTTACTTTTGCAGTGCTTACTAAAGCTGATGGTATTTGGTATTTTTCACAGCTCCAGTAACAGGATCTGTTTTAGAACTATAAAAAAAAAGAAAAGATACAGTCATTTACATTTTATTTTAGTCAGCATTGTAATTATACCATGCACCCATCACCTCAAAGTAATTTTTATCCAAAATCAAGGCTACATTTTATCTTGGCTTAATTTTTAATGTCTGTATAAATTTCATTTAATTCTATGCAATTTTAATCATATTATCAACACAGCTAGCATCACTTTAACTCATGGCCTACTGTAATTCCTCTAACAATTCTTTAAACTGCTAGGTTTTTGTGTTTTGCTTTTGTAAGCAAGGACTTAATTTTTGATTTTTCTTAGGGATAGGGGGTGATAACCTGCTACTGAATTTTATGTTCCAAAGTCCTTCCTCAGGAGTTCTTTCCTTTTATTTCAAAACCTCTTGGACTATATCCTCATCTGACACAAAAAACTCCTTCCACAAGTCCTATTTATTTTATTACTTCTTCGATCATTTTCTGATTAATATTTCTAGATTCTTCATATCTGAATTTTCCTATGAAATTGCTGTGCTTCACCTGCCATATCCAAACACCCTTTCAGCAGTCACAGAGAGTGAGAACCATGCTATAAGTAATAAGCACATATCTAGATAGACATGAGTTAAGTTCTTGCTCCAGTAATTATTTAGCCTTTTTATACAAAGCAGAATGGCTTCAGCAGGAGAAGCTACAAGAATCCTATCCAAGAAGCCTCTCCTGCCCCAGTCGTTAGGGGCACTTTTTACTTATCTTTCAATTCCTTGTAGCAAATCATGCTGAGACAGGATCTGCACTGAGGTATCCTATACTCCATGCGAAGGCTCCAGCCATTGGGCTGTGAAATTGCCATCACTTCCTCATTGAGCTTAAAGTGAAAAATGGACTGACTTGACTTGTGGCATTACTACCAGAAGAGATTTCATGAATTACAAGAACGCAAGATGCACGCAAGGAGAACAAGAGGCATCTTCCACATGCCAGGTTCACCCACTTACAGCACTCAGTATACAGAATATAATGGTTTTGATGCCTTCCCACTGAATCCACTGACTTTTGTGTCTTCTTAAGCTCACTCCTCTTCCCCACATTGTATATAGTGGCATTCCTCAGCCTTTTTTACTAGAAGAAAATATGTATCCTACCAGTTTGAAGAAGATACTTGGAATATCTTACTTGGCACGCTGGGTGGGAAAATGAATAAAGTAGGTAGGATTTAAATAAATGAAAAAACGACTGTTTAACAAAATTATTTTACTCTTATAATGGCAAACATTTTAATTAGACTGTTGATAATAAAAATATTCTGTTACCCTTGGGCACTCCACATGTATTTGGCAAGTGGATTGGAATGCATGTTTGTGTGTTTTGTTTTGCTGTTTTAATTTGCAACTGCTTCATGGACTGGTGAACCACAATCAGGTTAGCAGTTGCATAGAAAAGTAGGCACCTAACTCAAGGACATGCTCCTACATAGGTGGCAGAAGACTTAAATATGGGTTGTGTAAAACTGGAGTATCTAACCTTCCTGTTCTACCTAGAAATAACTTGTTAAAGGGCACAGAGAAAATCAGTAGTAAATCAGGTGCTGAAACCAAGTCTTCCAAGTACCAAGCTCATAGCCTTGAGCTATCTTCTGTCTTATGATGTCTGTTTGCAAGGTGATGTGTATTAACCCGCCAAAATTAGGGTGTCAGCCATAGACAAGTTTAAAAGAAGAGCAATGAGACAATTTTATATCAAGCTGCTTGTACATAGATCTATATCTGCCACACTCACATACACCTACAGTTCAGTTACTGAGTCTTACTGGTTTTCACCTGGTCTAGGTTTTCTCCTTTTATCTCCCACAGCTGAACACCTCCCGATCCCATTCTGGGTCTCTAATTATGGGCTAAGGACTCTTTATGTGAGCATAGGTGGGATTAATTTCTCTTAATCTTTTCCTATTCTTTGAGTAACTGTTGGTGTATAAACACTTCCCACCTTATGATGAGGAATAGGAAGGGAGTAGCAAGCTGACTCCCCAAGGTCTAAAAATGGGGGTATAAAACATCAGCCTTTCCTCTCAGTTCATGCCTGCAGCTTCCCCACAGTCTTGTCCCATGTCAGTATCAAAGACTGCTCAAACATATCTGCCCTTACACAGCTTTTTATTGCTTCCTTTCTTCCAACAGGACGACTATACCACAGGCAACTGACTGCCAGCTCGTGTGGTGACCACGTTATATGCAGTTTTCCTTTCAAATTAAAAGTTAGACCTAGATTTCTGAGGACGTGAAAGTAAACAGTTGGAACGAATTGTTGATATGGAATAAACTTACGCATTAAAGCGCGCTCGTACCACTACTCGGCAGAAATTCCGGAATCTGTGCTCGCGACCAACTATGAAAAGTGGTTTATCAAAATATGGATGATTCTCTCGCAGCTCCTCTTCCTGAACTTTCCTTTTGAAAGACAGAGTGTAAATTATTAAGTGATACGCATTATACCTGGCAAAAATATCACTTACACTTTGTTCTTTTTTCATCATGACTCTCAATACTTTTTACTTCATACAGAGAATACTTAATACAGAAAAGTGTGCACTCAGACTTTTGATTTTTAAATACCTTTTCATTTCAGCTTGTTCTTTTTTTTCTTGGATCATCTTTATCTCACTGTCTTCTCTCTGCGCATTTCTGTACCTCACTGTGTTGGAGTGCTAGAAGCAAAATGATTCCTTTTAAATGAGGTCTGTGGGTTGTTGTTTTTTAATGTTTCAGATGAAAGCAAGATATGGTATTTTACATAGAAAGATTCAAATGAAAAATCTTTATTTCCAAATGCACTGCATATCAACTCAGTCAAGCATATTGTACAGTATTTTCTATCTACAGCACAAGGCTACTTATTTTCATCAAGATTAATTTGAGTTTTAATTTCATGCATGAAGTCCCATCCAATGCAACTTTTAACTTTAAAAACAAAGGTCCTGTAAGTGCAGTTGATCTCTCTGAACTGGAATGAATACCACCAAAGGTACTAAGAGCAAAGACTGCGAAAGAAAGGGCTTTAGACGCCCTTTAGACACCCAGCTTCTCAAGCCTGTTGCACGTGCTGCCAGGCAGAGTTGTGCAGAACGTACAGGTAGTGACTACCGAGCACAGTGAGGGGGGAGAGGGAGGGAGGATGTTTTCTGTGCTCATCCAGTGGAGGGTATAATCAGTATTACTATTCAGAGTTAAGTGGGTCTTTGGAGCACTCCTGGAGGGGTAATGCCAGCTGTTACCCTTGCTATCGGACACAAGCAAAGCTGCATCTGCTTTAAAAGATTAGTTACAGTTTCTTTTGACCACCACACAGGGTAATTCATTAAGTACTTCTTATGCAGTTGTTTTCAAGTATGAAGCACATCTAGAAAATGACTGTCATAGTTTGGAAACAGACGAACTAATATTGCCCCTTGAATTTTCACAGTCACAGAGATCCACAAAATATCATAATGAATTTTCAGAAGTGAAAATGCACTTAACTGCATGTAACTATACCACAGTGAAATCCGTGGTTACTGTTCTCTCCTTTAGTCTTTGTCCTTTTGTCTGACAGTTCTGCTGTTTGAAAAACATTGTTAAACTTCCATCAGAAATTCTGAAGTGCTGTTTTGCCAGCCTCAGTGATTTGCGTAATTCCAGAGTAAGGCTTTTTAAGGTGTCCTGGGTAGCAATTGTTGTGTTCCTAATGTAGTGTCTACAGCTTCAGTGAAACTATCTCAGCAAGTGTTTCAAAACCAGTACGTCTATCAGTGAAATAACCATGTCAATTATTTTGAGGATAATTCTAATGCAGTTACAGTATTCCTTTCAAGATTTCAAAGGACAAATTGTAAACATTATATAAACTAAATAGACATTAGTCTTACACAAGCATTTATTATATAGTACATATTCTTATTTTTTTATATACTCAAATTGAAACCGTTATTTCTACGAGTACTTACATCTTGAGTCAACGTTTCAAGAGATTTTCCTCTGCTGATTCGCTGGCTGTTGGAACCATGTCTCAGTGACCTGAAACAATCATAATCAATTTAACGATACATCTCAAGATGAAATTTTGACCTTTATAGGATGGCCATTATAAAGCCATCTCCAGCCACCCAATATCTCAAATTCTTATCTTTTTTCTCTTGCTAACATCAGAAGCTTATATGTTCTTCAATTGTTTTCAATCTGGTCTAACATAAGCCAATTTCTTTCCTTCTGATCTTTAAATTGATAGCTTTGTAGCTGAAGAAGGAAATGACATTTGAAATAAAAAGGCATTTTTTCCATTTATACAGTACAATGAATTTCATTATGGTTACAATGAAGAATGTAGAATTCCATTCTTTGTACAAGTAAGAGACTTCAGTTTTTCATGTTAGGTATGGCTCAAATTTAATTCTTTTCATCACCTTTATTTTAAGAATATTTTTAAACCATCCTTTCTGTCCATGTATACCTGCGTTCTTGTCGTATATGATGCTGGACACTGAGTATTGACCTTTCCTTTGCAGGCTGCCCCTCAAAGGATCCGCTCAGCATGCGTTGTCTAGTGCAGGCTCTACGAAGAAATGTTGATGACACAGAGTTTTCAGTATAAATGATAGTTTCTGAGGTGGAGCATTCACAGGAGTCAGCTTGGCTTTCTGAGAAGCAAGCATACAGCTTAACAGACAATATCAATAAAACAGCAATGGAATTCCATGTAAATATATTTCCAAGGCAATGGTCCCCATTCTGCAACACAACTGGTCATCTGATGAACCTTCTCCATGTCTTGGCAGAGGCCATCTTTGAGATTTTTCAGTTTGCCGTAGAATTTATGGTCCCTCAAGACTTCACGAAGTGTGAAAAGGGTCAAGCAATGCACTAATCATCAGCAAAAACAGCTTCTTGGCAATAAAGAAGGGAATAATGCAGGTACAGCTGACATTTTACGGCAGCTCCCTTTCAGGGCTGTACTCGGCAAAATATTTATGTACACAAGCCTTACAGCATATCTTTGAGTGCTCTTCTACATAACTGAGAACATACATGGTTTGAAAAGAAAAGCTACACATTGCTGATTATCCTGTAATATGAAATGTCTGCTCTCTGGGAATGCATTGAACTTGTAGCATTTTGTTGTGTGGGGTTTTTCACTTGTTCGCTCATTTGCTTCGTTTTGCTTTTGCTGAATTTTGGCAAACACGTTTTACATTTTACACATTTTGGCAGAAATGAGTATTTGTTGGTTAGTAAGTGTGCTACAGCCAAGCAGTATCTTTATTTTGATGGCTACAATGAAATGGGTTTGCTTAAGAAAAAGAGAGGTTCCCATTAAAAGAGCTCACACAAATCCTCCAACAGCTGAGAAATGGAATTTCAACATTGGAAAAGTATTTTAACTTTCCAGGGATGCTACAATTTTAGGTATACACAGTGCACACCTTATTGCTCATTTTGTGTCATGCAATCATTCAGAGGAACACAAGACCCAACTGGTAATATTTAATACTTTTTAATGAACTGAATCTCAATTTTTTTAAAAAACATGAAAAACATGGTATTGGAGGAACCACTCTATTAGCCAGTCTACTGTAAGGCCTAGACAAATGCTATCCTTGATGGCATGGGATGATCATGTTTGATGGCAAAAGGTGTCCCAGGCATGGTCTTTCCCCACTGTGACTTCATTTTTCACTCTTCTCTTCTTTTTCTCATTCTTTTCTATTTAAACACATCAATGACACAAGTAGGGATCCAAAGTGAGATCTGGAACAAAAATGAGAAGCTTAGAATGCTTGTCAATGTTATCACTGTCAATCATACTAGCATGCCAGAAAAATTACATTGTGCTACTCTTGTTATAGAAGGCATTCAGTTTGCACTGCACTGAACTGAAGCATCATGCCATTTAAGAAAATTACTGTATGTCTTATGAAATACAGCTCATCTTAGCCAAATCATGAATGTTTTAATGTCAATGGATCTTAAGCATTGTATTATGGAGGATGATACTACATAACACTGTCAGAAGACAACAGAGATATCATTTGAATACCTGTGCAATTTTCTCGTAAAAAAAACCCCCACAACACAGATAAAAAATATTTCCTAAAAATAGATCCTACCTAACTCCATCAAAATGACAATTTAGCTTTTCCCAGCACAGGCAATGGAAAGTTCTGGGGTCTGACTTGTGTATAGAGGCTTCTTGCTGTGATAAAGAGGGTAACATTTTTTTTTCCCTGTAAATATGAATTATTGTGCTCTGCTTTTACCAGTTAGAAGTTATTTTCTTGACATCAAAAAGTGACCTGCACATAAACTTTTCATATCCTTGTACACAGGTTACTTGAATATCAAGTTACATAAACTCTTAGTGTCCATAATAAGAGAACATTAAATAAACTCAAACAATAAATTCCTTACCCGACTAATGAACAAGATGGCTTATTTGATTATTAATGATACAATAAAATACACTTAGCCATGTACTATACAGAATGGGCATACATAAAGGGTAATACCTGTAGAAAGACTGTTAGGATTCTCTATGATCTCTATCTAAGTTAGATTCCTAAATCCCTATTTAGAATTTATATCCATTGCATCATTTTCAACAACACTGGAAGCCCTGCAGCTCCTACTGAAGTCACCAGTGAAATAATGAAATGCCAGTTGTATAGCACAGAGATCAGAAACTTTTTTCAAGTTAACTGCAAAGAAACTTTTTGTATTTTCAGAGAAAAAGATGCTGTGCTGAAAAAGCCATGGCTACTTTTGACAGCCTCTCTCCCAGCATTCTCCCCTTGATGGAAATTAGTGCTTTAATCTTCCTTGTACGAACTCTTAGCAAAAGCCATGCTTTGTTATTCTTTTGACTTAGGATCTGGATATTTTTCAGCTGTTTAGCCACCTAGAATTGCAGATCTCTGGGGACTTTTGAAAAAGAAGACAGGTGCTATGGAGTTTTCAGAACTGCACAGTTGTCAATTTAAAAGTCTACAATAGGTTTTGTTTTCTTATTGTACTTATGGGCTTACTCTCAGTACCTACATGTAAGCCATGTGTCCAGGCTTCCCTCATAATCAGTGGAGGTATAGGACTCAATTAAATTGATTGTACAGAGGTGGATAGTGCCACCTGCCATGCCCTGGACTATTTTGCCTTGCTTCCAGCTGCTCCAGCAGGGTATGGGACCCCTACAAATCTCTCTATTACCTGCCATCCTCAAGAGGATGTTTTGGACATCCTCTGGCATCTCATACATTACTAGATGTCCATATGTGGACCACTTCATTGAACACTTGGTCAATTAATTTAATTAATGATGTTTGGAAGCTATTCAACTGGTCATAAAGTGGGCATCTGAAGGCTAAGCAGTCAGCTATAGAACTATAGAACTCATTGGGCTCCTCTGCCTGTATTGACCAGATCTCTGTCAACTAGCTCACAGGCAGATCTGATAGCCTGGAGGTGACCCCACACCTAGGACAATTACTGTGCCACAGTGTTAAAAATTCTGTCCTACATGGTTTGCAAATCAGAGTAAAAAAAAATGTTTTCTTTACTTGATACATCTTCACGTAACTGTAGGTAGTAAGAATCTTTTGACCTTTGTTCAGCCAACATAGGCAAAATTAGCATTTTTAGCTAAAATTGTCCTTTCCATCTTCCTATACGAGCTCTATGAAATATTAGCTAGGTTCATGTTCACTTGAGGAAGATATGAAACAAAGGAGAAGAGACAAGAAATATGTCAAGATTCTGGAATTTGTACTCACCTTGCAGAACTCTGAACACAGTCCAGCAGCTGCAAACTACATGCTCCAAATTTGCCTTGAAAAGCACAAATGTAATAAAATATCCTGAAAGAGAAAGTGTGATTTGGTAAGTTATCAGAAAGCCAGGCTACAGGGGAAGACCATACAGAACAATACGATACTGGGAAACCATACAGTTTGTATTACCTGTGAACAATGATGAGGTCCAAACTTTTGAAGTCCTTCAAACTATTTCATGCTTTGGAACGTCTGAAAAGTTAGTGAACAGACTGTTCAAGTACCATTCTTTGAGCTAATGTAAAATATTAAATGCTTTGATCAATACTTCAAAATACTATACCTTTAATGAATATTCTGAGGTCTCTTGCAGAGGGCATGAATATAGGTCATGCCTGGAATTTTTAGGGAGGCATCCTTTCCACAAGTGTTTACTCGTCTTCTTGCATTCCAGTGTAACACCAATTTGTTGTTTTTCTGTATTATTTTAATGAGTGAACACATGTAGTAACTGCAGCAACTGCATATATTACTAGGTACTTTTGTTCTTATTCTCCCTGAAATGTGTTCACGCTGAAGTCTTAGCAGTGTGGTAAGCTTCAGTAAAACACTCAGTTATCAGCCTCATTCAGCATTTTTTTCACTATGACTCTCTATCCTTACTAAATCTTTCTATGCTCTCATTATACTTCCACCTAACTTGGAATATATGGTTAAATGTGACAACCTAAGATTCATGGTGAATCCACCTGATAGGTGTTCTAGTGTTTCTCTCTTTCATTTTATAAATTTAATTCAATACGGCATTGATCGAATAGCAAGCAAAATGCACGTTTTCAGCACAGCTACACGACCGTTCTTTGGCCAAAAAAATACTACTTTTTAAAGAAATCTGGCTGATAAAATAAAATGAATTATTAATGCAACCTGGGTAATTCATGGTTTTTCTTTTCCATGGTTTTTCTTGTTTTCTTCCATACGTCTCTAAAGGAAAAAACAGTCACTTATTTTCTTTAGTGTCTGCTCAGCCTGTTGAACTATGTTAGCATGCTTTCTTTCCTTTAGCTATTTTGTATTCTCATTGTCATTCTTGCCTTGCTGTTTCAGCTTCTCCTCTACCAGATGTTTGTACAACAATTATTTTCCTCGGATTATAGATGAATTGATAGAATCAATGGAGAAGAAGGAACCTAAAGTGGTGATCTAGTCTATCACCTCTCTCAAAGCAGGATCAATAGCTACACTATTCTGGGATGATGTTTGTGTAACTTCCTTCTCCGTACCTGCAGTGTTGGAGACTCCACAGCCCACTAACTCTTCTTCACAGCAATGCTTTACAGTGATCTATAACATGGTGGTCACTTGGCAAAAAACCCGTAAAACACAGTAACTTCTTACCAAAGGATATGTGGATTCCAGTATTTCTTTCTCTTTGCAGCAGGCAGGTGAAATCCAATGATGCCATACGCTTGTGGAGATTTAAGGAGGTGGTGACTAAGTCTGGATTTTGCTCTTGATTACAACAATCATCAACTGAGCTTAACTATAATATTTGTTTTGAGAAATGAATGGTATCAAAGCTCGGCACCTCATAAACTGAGCTTATCTGGAACATTTGTTCTGAGAAACGCATAGTATCAAAGCCTCACAGCTATGAAGAAAGAAAACATACTCTTAAGATAGAAAATGTAAAATATATACAGAGAAACATGTAAGTGATTTAGAACTGACTAATACCAGTCAGTTATTTAATGCAGGCAGATTTCTAATAAAGGATACCAAAGGTATGCCTTCTATGACCATAGAATTGTAGAATTATTTAGGTTGGAAAAGACCTCTAAGATGTACTCTAGGTGGTCCTGCTCTGGCAGTGGGATTGGAGGTCCCTTCCAACCCCTACCATTCTGTGATTCTGTGATCATCAAGTCTGTAACGGGTCTGCGTGGCAAGGTTTTGGTAGCGCTGGGGGTTACAGGGGTGGCTTCTGTACGAAACTCTGCTAGAAGTTTTGCCTATGTCAGATATAGCCAATGCCAGCCGGCTTTAAGACAGACCTGCTGCTGGCCAAGGCTGAGCCAATCAGCGACAGCGTTTTTCTCCTCTGTGATAATGTATTTAAGAGAGTGAAAAAAGTCGTTGCGCTGCAGTAATTACAGGGAGTGAGAGGAGTGAGAATATGTGAGAGAAACATTCTGCAGGCACCAAGGTCAGTAAAGAAGGAGTGGGAGGAGATGCTCCAGGCACCAGAGCAGTGATTCCCCTGCAGCCTGTGGTGAAGACCATGGTGAGGCAGGCTGTCCCCCTGCAGCCCATGGGCGGTGGAGCAGATGACTGCCTTCACCCCGTGGAGGGCCCTCACGTCGGAGTATGTGGATACCTGGAGGAAGCTGTGAACCTGTGGGAAGCCTGCACCGGAGCAGGCTCCTGGCAGGACCTGTGGCCTGTGGAGACAGAGAAGCCCACACTGGAGCAGGTTTGCTGCTAGAGACCCCATGAGGGGGGCTCACGCTGGAGCAGTCGGTTCCTGAAGGACTGCACACCATGAAGGAGACCCACACTGGAGCATTTCATGAAGAACTGAAGCCGTGGGAAGACTCACGCTGGAGAAGTCATGGAGGACTTTCTCCCGTGAGAGGGACCCCACATTGGAGCAGGGGAAATGTGTGAGGAGTCCTCTCCCTGAGAAGGAAGGAGCATCAGGAACAACAGAGTGATGAACTGACCACAACCCCCATTCCCTGTTTCCCGCCTGCGTCGCTGCAGGGGAGGAGTGAGAGAAATCGGGATCAAAGTTAAGCCCGGGAAAGGAGGGAGGGGTGGGGGGAAGGTCTTTTAAGGTTTGGTTTTATTTCTCATTACTCCTCTCTGAGTTAATTGGTAATAAATTACATTTTCCTTAAGTCGAGTCTGGTTTGCCCGTGATGGTAAATGTTGAGTGATCTCCCTGTCCTTATCTCAACCCCACAAGCCTGTTGTTATATTTTTTTTTCCTCTCCCCTGTCCAATTGAGGAGGGGGAGTGATAGCGTGGTCTTTGGTGAGCGCCTGACATCTGGCCAGGGTAAACCCACCACAGTCCAACCATAAACCTAACACTGCCAAGTCCACCACTAAACCATGTCCCTAAGCAGCACATCTACATGTCACAAGTGGTGACTCAACCACTTCCCTGGGCAGTCTTTTCCAATGTTTGGCCACTCTTTCAGTAAAGAAATTTTTCCTAACAACCGAATCCAAACCTCCCTTGGTGCAATTTGAGGCCATTTCCTTTTGTCCTGTCCCTAGTTACTTGGGAGAAGAGACCGACACCCACCTCACTACAACCTCCTCTCAGGCACTTGTAAGAGAGCAATAAGGTCTCCCCTCAGCCTCCTCTTCTCCAGGCTAAACAACCCCAGTTCCTTCAGCTGCCCAGCTGCTCCTCATAAGACCTGTTCTCCAGACCCTTCCTCAGCTTTGTTGACCTTCTCTGCACTCTCTCCAGCACCTCAATGTCTTTCTTGTAGTGAGGGGCCCAAAACTGCACACAGGCCTCACCAGTGCCTCACGATCACTTCCCTGCTCCTGCTGGCCACACTATTTCTGATACAGGCCAGGATGCTGTTGGCCTCATGGCCACCTGGGCACACTGCTGGCTCATGTTCAGCCGGCCACTGACCAACACCCCCAGGTCCTTTTCTGCTGGGCAGCTTCCCAGATACTCATTCCCAAGCCTGTAGCACTGCATGGGGTTGTGGTGACCCAAGTACAGCACCCGGCACTTGGCCTTGCTGAACCTTATAGCATTGGCCTCGGCCCAATGATCCAGCCTGTCCACATCCCTCTGCAGAGCCTTCCTGCCCTCAAGCAGATCAACACTCTCGCTCAACTTGGTCTTGTCTGCAAACTTACTGAGGGAGCACTCAATCCCCTGATCCAGATCATTGATAAAGATACTAAACAGAAATGGTCCCAGTACTGAGCCCTGGGGAACACCAGTTGTGACCAGCCACCAACTAGATTGAACCCTATTCACCACAACTCTTTGGGCTCAGCCATCCAGCCAGTTTTTTACCCAGCAAAGACTATACCCATCCAAGCCATGAGCTGCCAGCTTCTCCAGCAGAATGCTGTGTGAAACGGCATCAAAGACTTTACTGAATTCTAGGAAGACAACACGCACAGCCTTTCCCTCATCCACTAATCGGGTCACCTTGTCATAGAAGGAGATCAGGTTAGTCAAGCAGGACCTGTCTTTCATAAACCCATGCTGACTGGGCCTTATTACCTGGTTGTCCTGTACGTTCTGTGTGATGGCACTCAAGACCATCTGCTCCATAACCTCCCCTGGCACTGAGGTCAGGCTGACAGGCCTGTAGTTCCCTGGATCCTCCTTCTGGCCCTTCTTGTAGATGGACATCACATTCGCTAACCTCCAGTCAACTGGGACCTCCTTGGTTAGCCAAGACTGCTGATACATGATGGAAAGTGGATGGAAGTGATGGAAAGCTGATCTGATCCAGGGTTAGCAATAGTCCTACTTGAAGCAGGCAGTTAACAACATGGTTCCCTTCCAACCAATATGTCTATGTTCCTGCGATAAACATACTAATGAAAATGTTTGCTCATTCTCTTCTGAGAGGTGGTATATTATACTACTGTATCAGTGTCCAGAGAGAATTTATTCAGAGATTAACTTTATAACTTTCCTAGAAGCATAGAGAATCTTGTTTCTTGCTCATTCTAATCTTCAGAAAAAAAACATTGTGTTTTTCAGAAATACTTGTATGAACAGTCCAAATCATCTTCTAGCATATTAGCAAATTAGTACAACTGGATACTTAATTCAAGCAATTATTTTCTTTTTTCCCCAAGATGCACTCATGGCAGTCTCAGTTTCAAGCATAAGATAAATGCACTTCACTCAATTAGCTGTTTATGAAACTGAAAGTTCCATTTAAGCATGAGCTATGTTATTCCCCCAGGCCCAGTAAATGCATCAGACAAATCTTGACTAGAACAGTGAAAATCTTATCTCATACCCCTAGCATCAGTTTGCAGTTTGAGTATAGTATCAGCAGTAATGAAAAGCAAATAAAAAGCTGCCCCTTTAAAAAATGTTAGTTTCCTAAACTGTCACAATATATATTTTATAATAAAATGAATTTTTGTGATTTTGCTGAGTTTGATTTTCTTATCAACAAACTAGAGAACTTTTAAGTTATTCCTTGTATTTTATAAAACAAGTGCATAAACACTCCTATGAGGATGACCGAGTACTGGTGCAGGTTGCCCAGAGATGGAGTCTCCATCCTTGGAGATATTCAAAAGTCATCTGGACATGGTCCTGAGAAACTGGCTCTGGGTGGCCCTACTTGAGCAGAGGGGTTAGACCAGATAACCCCCCAGAGGTCCTTCCAACCTCTACCATTCTGTGATTCTGTGAAGCATGGTTAAATAGATGCCAGAATCAGGTTCTGCATTACTGATACTTTGATTATATTTTGGACTACTATGTGAGGCTACTTTTAATTCGCTCAGTTTCCCTACCATTCTGTGCTGTTAACAACTTATCCTCAGCACTGGAGACAATGGACTGGTTTATACACAACATTTTGACTGGACCTTCTCCACCCTCTCTACTTCAGAAAGCGAGCGGGACTAATAAAGGACTAGACACCCACCCTTAGATAATGATCCCACAAGGAATGTGGGTCAGAAGAACCATAGGCACAAAACTTCCTTTTAAGATGAAAAGCAGTACTCACAGCAAGATAGAGTTGGAAACACTGAAGATATGCAGGAGGAATTAAATTTGCTAGAAGCAGTTATTGCTGCTCAGGGAAATGCTTCGGAATCTTCAGAGAGAAAGGGGAGCTGTTTGTAATTCAGAGGCACTACTAAATGTGATTGTGTTTTGAGAAAGTTGTTCTGTGTGTAACTCGCTTTTACCTTGTTTCATTTTCCTCAGAAGGGTGAAGTTGCCACCTCAGAATGGATTTGTGTGAAGAGTTAAGCCTCTCTGTGCTCTGACGCTGGCAGGGGTGATGCAAATCACTGATCAGAGTCAAAGTGCCCAGGACAGCAGTTGCTATATCCTTGACTCTGTTCCCTGGACTAACTGCATCAAGACCTCAAGGGGGCAAAGCGAAGGTTGGTTTCCAAGCAAGGATCTTCAGAAAACAGAGAGTTCCCCTGGAGTGCAGTGAGAAAGTTGCATGAAAATGAAGACCTGAGACCTCCGTTTTGCTGCATAATGGAACATTAGATGAGCAGGTGAGACACCTCAGATTGAAAGTATGAACTGTCTCTCTGTGTGGTCAAGGGCTATTTATGCCCTTCCTCCTCTTGGGGGGAAAAAAAAAGTCAAGCTGCAGTTCACTATATAAAGGGAAAAACAAAGTTTGGATAGAGGAAGGTGCACAAGAGAGACATAAAGATACATGTGTGTAATCTATATTCCTTCTATGAGGTTGGTTATGTTGAAACATTCCGAATTTGTTTAAAATGTAATTTCACAAAGTTTAAAAAGTAGGGGGGAAAAGATAAGAAGTGGACTTAAGCTAGAACAAACTTAAAATTATCTTTTCAGTACAGCAATTTAATCAAGATGAAGTTGCCCATGGGCAGCTTTACTGTGTACAGGCACTGCTTTAGATAAATGCTCCTTAATTCAGGGGAAAATTAAAAATATGCTAGAAGCAATCTATTCAGAAGGGACATCCTGAGTTATCTCTTATTGTTCTTGGCATAAACTCCATCTCTCCTGTTATCAGATACTCCGAATAGTTGAGGCTCAGGTACTTTTATTAAGGAGTATACAGCATTTGCAAGTAAAATAAAAATAAGAAAAAGAATCTCTCGTGTCTTGTGAGTTCGAGTTTTCCTGTATTCCTTGAACTGAATCCAAAGTTTTCAGCTGTAAATTTTATCCTTTTTTATCACTTCTTTCCATGTTTGTAAAACTCCCCTGCATCAACACTGGCAGCACTGACATCACCTGGAAAAACTGGCCCAGCAGGCCTATCACTGGCAATGCTCTCTATCAGCATGCCCACCAGATATACCATGAACACAATCATCTCATGCTGGAACGGACGCATTGGAGATGTTACAGTTCAGAGCTTATTTAACAATTTTGAGGCAATGAAAAGGAACAATAAACAGTATCTGTTCATTTTTCTCAGGAGGCGGATAAGACTGCCTCTTTGTAAATGACTTACAAGCATCCAGAGGACATATGATCCAACATTTTTCTTACTTGACAGAAGTTCCCTCCTTTTCTCTGTGTGCCTCAAAAGTTCATTGCTGACGACCCAGAAAGTAGATGGGAACACACAGTAAATGTTGAATAAATTAATAGATTAAATAAATTAATTGAAATAAATTAGTAGATTAGTAAATGAAAACTTTCTTCTTCTGCCTCAGAAACTTTTCTTCAGAGGAATTCAGGTGAATTGATGAGAAGTCCTCCTAGATACAAAGCTTTGGCAGAAGCCGTGCTCTGAAGGATCAAGTGGAAGTCAGCAGGATTGAAACTGGAAGGACTACTTTCTGATTCTGTTCTGGTACCTCCGAGAACACAGTGAAGTCCAAACAATGGTTTGCTTGGGTTGTCCTCCCACTCTGGTTCAAAATTCTCCTGAAAAGGAGAAAGTTCTGTGCTGATGGAAGAATTAATCAGAATTCCGAATTTCAATTTGCAGACTTCATTTTTCTTCTATGTAAGAAAGAATGGAGGCCCTACAGGTGTCCCAGTTTAATTTTTTTTTTTGAAATATAAAAAGTAGGATATTCTTTTTGTCTACATGTTTCTTCTGTGGTACAGTATAAGAAGCATGCCAAACAAATGGACATTTGTGTAACCCTAGAGGTGTCAATAACATTTCACAGTTGTAATATAACACAGAATTTCATTACAAATGTTTTACTGAAACACTGCCATGAAGGCACATCTTAAAAAAGGTTTTTGATTAGGACAAAGAGCCTTGTATTTATCTATCTGCAACAGTAATGCCTGTAAAATTAAGGTATATTCACGTAACGGAAAGAAATGCTTACAAATAGAGCCCTAAGTTTTGTAAAAATTGAATACTTATGGTCTTGTAATTACGTTTCTCAATAATATTTTGACAAAGAGCATTTGAATTAGTAATTCTTCATGTTTTCATTACCATGGGTTTAAAGACAGATAAAGTTTCACATTAATTTCTACAGTTCTCCCTGTGCTGTATTCTCATAGAGTATTAAAAAGAACAAGAGCTGTCATATTTCTAAATGGCATGTAATTACTAGGCACTTCTCAAGAAACTTCATAATTCAGACATCACACTGAATTCCTAGTGCACTGCAGTATAACATTGTACTTCTCAGATCAGTTATTCCTGTTTATACTGATTATTTACCTGGGACCACTCATTCACAATGTTCTGGAGATGTACCTGCTTTGATGAGAATGCAAATATAAAAAAAAGAAAGATCTATAAATTGTTGCGTTGCTAATGCACCTAACATCAATGACAGTCATTCTAATGTAAAACCAATAGTGGTATGAAAAACTGCAGCATGGTATTACCCATATGACAACTTTAGACATGGGTTTTGGTGACTCAGGCTTGCGTTATTTACTTATGGTGCTAAGTACTTACTTGATATGGAATATTGAAATGAGTGATCATTTTTAAAACATTCAGGAAATCCTTCTACAGAAGTCACAGTTATGAAATCTTCTCCACTGTACATTTCCTACTCGGAATATGATTATCTGTAGTCTATGCTTTCTAGTGTACAACCCCTGAGAATGTTTATGTGCATATATATGCAAGAACTAGGCTGGAATTCTTTAGGCAAAATACCACCACTTATGAAGAGACATATTTTGGTTACTTTAGAAGTAAGAAGTGAAAAGGGCTGAAACATGATCTTTCCGCATGACAGAGAATTCAAATACATACTGAAGAAGAACAATCTCTCTTTTGTTGCTGATCAAACATATAATATAGCCAGAGAAAAGAGCAATTTATCTTTGATAATGAAAGCAATAGATGTACCACAAAGGGATACAATATCATAAATATTATACACACAGTAACAGTCATGAAAAACAAGGTTAAGAGAAATCAGATGACAGTCAAAACAATATCAAATCACTGCTGCCTCTTACCTTAGAATTTTATTGATTGCTGTCTCTTTTTCCAGAAGATTTCTTGCTCTGATGCTGAAAACAGATTTACGGAGCTAAAATTAAGAAAAAGACAGTGTACTTTTTAATTGCTGTAAAATATAGCATGTCTATGTGACAGACCAATGAAACATTATGATGCCAAGTGTACATAAAATTAAACACATCATGTTTTCTATCATAAAGCTGTTTTTCACAGTCTGTGGCATGAGTGTCCTTTTCCAGGAAAAGGATGTAGAAAAAGATCAAAATGGTCACATAGAGCAAATTCCTTGAGGAATGTCTATGATCCTAGCATTATCTTGCAGCTTTTGGCCTCCCTATCCCAATCCCTAGCTAGTTCTGGGTAGAAAGAAGCAGATAACTTTGTTGACTAGAATTAATATTGTTCCCTTTATTACACATTTCTTTTCTTCTCCAGTTGGCCAAGTCGCACTTGTCTTAATCCTTGCTACTCCACCTCCACTTGATTTTGACTAGGATGGATCATACTCTGGAGGTGTCTTGATTATACAGACGAGCCAGCTAACAAAGCTTAGATGTATCATTTCAGTGCCTAGAGGTAGGTGAGATGAAAGTAGGTCCCTTTTTCCCCTTAATGTAGAGCAAAAAATGCGCAGAGCAAGATGTGCTTGTGCTTGCCTCTGGCCATGAACAGTGTTTCAGGCATATTCTCATGAACAGGACTTCATGAACATTAAATGAAAGGACTGAGAAACATGAAAAAACAAGCACTTAATTCCTAAGCAAGTGGTTAACAAACATGGCAAATCAAGGAACAAATCACAGCTGAAGAATTTAGCTGAGGAATTGCACCTGTGATGAAGAGAAAGCCTCTGGCACCTTGTAAGATTTAACTCTGTCAACTGTTTGGAGATTGTTATCTTGAAGCAAACGGTTGAGTGAGATTTGGGAGCTCCTAGCAATATGTGCCCTGTTTTTGATCAATTTGAAATTTAATCTTTAAGCACATTTCTTTAAGCTATTTATTATAAATATCGCATTTGTTTAACTGATCTGTGTCTGACCTAAGGATATAATAGATTTCTAAAATGATACCTCAAATCCAGAGTCATTCAGCATATAATTTTGCTAGAACTTCTCTCAAGACTCAGATTGACTCTAATTCACAGTAAGTTGTCTTACTTTGGAGAAAAACAGAAGCCTAGAAAATACCTTAAAACTTGTTAATTATACTGGCTGTCCTTAATAAAATGGTACTGCTTTTTACGCCACACCTGTAACAGCAAGCTATAGTCTCTTTCCGCATGCTTGGCTTTTCAAGTGTGGCCCCTTTAACCTTTCTCAAGTCCTAACCCATCTGTACAGCCTGTGGAAGTAAGAACACAGATTATTTGAAAACACCACTACTTTGAGATTCTGTGGGTTCCTTAAAAAAAATGCAACTTGAAAACTGAAATAAAGTATGCAACGCTTCAGAATGTAGTTTGGAAAACACGGAATTTCAGTTAAGACTAATAAATAGTAAACAGAATTTTTGAATGTTTCAATATAAACCAAAAAAAATTCTTCCATCGCCTGGATATGGTTATGAAAATAAACGGAAAATCACAGTATGAGATATACCATTATATTAAATTTTGTGTAGGGGTAAATGTTTCATATATTGAAACACATTTGTGTGGGTTTTAACTCATTTGAGGTACCTCAGCACAGGTTTTGTGAATTTCTCAGCATGATACCTTATTACAGATTTAAATATAACTGACAATGGTGAAAGCAATGGCAACTCTTTCACATCTTTTTTCTTCTAATGTAAATGAAATTAATGTCAGTGGAATCCCAGACATCTGATTTTTCCCCTTATCAGGATTGCAGAAAGAAATCTCCAAACCACAGTAGTATCTATCCTTTTGCTATGTGTTAGCTAATAATTTTTTTAGGGCTCAACTAGGAACATCAAACTTATGGGAAAAATGAAGGTGGAAAACCAGCAGTTTTGTTTCAGTTATAATAACTGCTTTAGAACAATTGCAATTACATCAAACATCAGTGAAAAAAAACGTGCTGCCTACTAATTTCTTATGTCCATTTATTTCTATTAACAATTCTTTGCTTGTTAACATCTTAGAAATTGACAAGATTTCAAGCACAGGAAGCATTCATTTCCTTCCAAATTTCCAGGTTTTGCTCATCTGATTCCAGAAAAAAAGCTGAGGCAAATACATTTTCCTGAAATTGTCTACAGTTCCCTATCTGGCATGGACCACTTCTTTTTGGTATTCAAAATAGGCATCAAAACATATTGGCTTCAAGCGTGTGGCCCAAGCAGGGAAATTTGTCCAGGCCATCAGCATGGGATTGTGTCCTGGGAAAGCAGGAATGAGGAGTCTACATTTCAAAGAGTTTACAGAGAGGCTGGATGCTTGTACTGATACATTCAGCCCTTCCCCAAGCCAAGTGTTAAACCATCTAGTAGTACCAGCAAGGAAGAAGAACATCTCAAGGGAAGCTGCTAGCAGGTCAAGGCTGCGGGCTACTTACATCTGGCATGTTCGTCTATCAGGGCTGCTGAATCCTCCCTCTAGGTAGCAAGACTAACAAAGAAGGAGGCAGTGGCGTATGTTTTGCATAAAAGCATACTGGTAAATCCCTTGCATGCCTCAGCTGGAAATGGTTTGACCCCCTTTTTTTGATGCCTTCAATGAGCATCCTAGTCACCTGCTGGAGATTTGCAAGGACAGAGCTGCACTCTGGTATTTGGCCACTGCAGCCAGAGGTGCAACATCCATGGAGCCAGAGAGATGAAGAGAAGCAGTAGGAAGGAGCCCATGTCTGGAGCCACCGAGATGGGAGAGAGAAGACTGGGTTCTAGTTCCTTTTCCAAAGCTGTTCATGAATTTTATTCAGTGATGCTTAAACAAATAAATCACAGAATCACAGAAAGTTAGGGGTTGTAAATGCCCAAGAAGTCATGGGAATGGGGAAACGGATCAGAACACAGGGTGTTGCACCAGTTTATTTGTGCAAAGACTACATTTACTTTTCCAGCCTTTTTTTTTTTTTCAGATGGACTAGCTGTGAAACTTGCACCTCAGTGGGTCTAGAGTCATAGAATCATTCAGGTTGGAAAAGATCCTTAAGATTGTCAAGTCCAGCCATCAACCTAACACTGCCATGAGGCAGTATGTCCTTGGGCATTGACCATGGTCTAAGCATACCCAATGGACTGAGGCTTAAGTGAAGTTTTGGAGGTTTGTTACCACCCTGTCTGCCGCTGATTGTGAGAGAATTTAGATTGGAGACAGGTATCCAGTTCTTTAGTCCAGGAACACATAAGCATGAACAAGATCCTATACTGTTCTGCCTAGGGATCTCAGTGGTCCAAAACGGAATTGGTAATACAACCCAGGCACTTCTAAGGATTATGGCTTTTGAAGATGATGGTCCTCGCTGCTTTTTAGGACTTAGGAGTCCTCGCTTGAGCAGAACCCTGGTGAATTTATCTTAAATTTAAAATATCCAGAAGAAGCAATACAAGATATTTTTAGACATACACGATTGATCTATTTCTCATATTTAAAGAAGTCAGCAGCCAGTCAAACAGCAACACGCATATGTCAATATGCATGTTGAAGAAAATCAAACATTACTATAGATTTTTAAAATGTGTCCTTATTTTTATGCTAGATGAATAAACCAAACTACTTCCCATTTAATTTTCCAAATTTGCATTGCATATCAGGCAAATGCAATGGAACTGTACAATCAGAAAATGGGGGTGATGATCAGTATTTTGTTTAATAACGTCTAGATGCCACATGCTGGTGTAGAAGGAGGCTGGCAATTAAAAGTTGTGATACCTGCCGAGTTCCTGAATGTTGCAAAGGAAATTATTAGCAGTGTTAATGTACAAAAGACATTACTCGACCAGATGATGTGGAATTGAATAAGTACAGTATGCTCTACTGAGGTTATTTTAGGGTATATATGTCTAGCCTGCTGGGTTTTTTATTACAGATTGTCATGTACTGTGAGGACACCCTCAGTGTATCTTTATTAGCCATTATTTATTTATTTACTTCTTTATGCAGCCTGTAAGTATACTCAGTGCAGAAATAACAGTGCCATATAGCTTTCTGCTATAGAGCATTATTTTTTAACATAAAGACATTGTCCTGAAATCACCTAACAGCATCTGATTACCGTTAAATACGTTTTCAGCAACACATTTTAAAGAACACCTGCAGGTGACTTTAATCTGTAAGGAACAGCTATGACAGGTCAGCAAATTACTAATTATATTTCCTGGATGAAAAGGTTTTAGATGGAAAACATATGCTCCTACGAAACCATAAATAAAGCTCATGTCTTGGTTCCCACATTCCTTTGAGTTTATTTACACAGATGTGCTTGTAATCACAGAATTAGGAAATCTGCAGGTAGTGTTTCATCCACAAGTGCTGGCACCCTTCGCTGCTGCTGTTGACAGGACAGACTTCAGGCAGACAAAATGACTCAGTCCTGTCAGCGTGAACTTGATCTGAATGCTACATCCTATGAACTCCCATTTGTCCAAAACGACAAGGACAAAGCAAGAAACCACTGCAAGTGTTGTGAAAGAAGCTGAACCACAGAATATTGTTGCTCTGCAAGTGCCACCCGCTGCTTTGAAAAGGTATTGCAGACATTTTAAATGACAATATCTATTTAGTAGTATATTTAAAAAATCCTTTCTACCGTAGCAAGAGAAAATCCTTGGCATAAGATTAAAAACAAAGCAACACAGGATGATACCTTCACTAGGTGACAGCAAATGACTGTGGACCAGTCCTACAGCCTAGGTGTATTGGCACAGCACTGCTGACTTCAGGGGCAGCTATGACAATTTATAATAGCTAAGATACGACTTGGTAGTTTTAAGTTTTGAGAAATGCTATTCATTGTCAAGGTTTTGATATATTTTGCTAGCAACATGTATGCAGTACACAAACCCCAGCAAACCCTGCATAAAACAACTGTTTTCAACTTGAATTTGACAGAGAATTTTATGCTATCAACAGGTAAAACTGTGGTGATGTAGTGTATTATTTTTGTATCAGACCACTGCAGAGTTGGCAGAAGAGACAAGCATTGGTGGGTGTTCCGCAACACAAGGTGAGGCAAGGTCATAAGCAAATAGTGAGATATAAATGTCTGAAATGTTTGGTTGACAATGGAAAAAATAAGTGCATGCAATATGTTTTTCTAATGCAATTTTGTAAGTGTTATATGAAAACTAGGAATTTTAGTTTAGTGCTGTTGATAGCAATCTTTTATAGGCAACTGCAGGACCATATGGGAATAGTCTTCTGTACCATGCCAGAAATTCCAAGCAAGGAAAAAAAAAATCATCCAAAGCTTCTGTTTCAGTTTGGAATTTGTTGGATGCCAACTGATGGTTTATGTAGACTTGCAGAATGAACAGATTGTTAGGTATTGCATTGTTATTTAAACATGTATAGCTTGTAGGGAAAATATGAAGAGTCAGTACAATAAGCAATACATCAGAGTGAATTTTAAGGAACAGCAAGGAAATATTTGGGCAGAATCTGTTCAAAGCTTAAGCATTCATTTTGGTCCACGGGAGTTTGCTGCGTAGCCTGTCAAATGCAAACATTATTTGTTCAACAACATTCTGCCTATGCATCTATGGCTTGAAGAGATTGCTTTCCATCAAAATTAATGTGACAAAAAATATGAAGAGCGATGGAAGGCCAGACCGCATATTGTTGGCAGGTACGTAACAAAACCTTCAAAAGAATTTAAGCAGGTTAAGTGACTAAATCCTATAGAAATCTGTGTGGAATTTCTTAAGCTCTTTTGAAAACTTTGCTTAATGCCTACAGAATCATAAAGGATGCAATTACAAGGGACCTCTAGAGATCATCTAATCCATTTCCCTCTCTCAGTGTAGAACTATCTTAATTTGGACTTTGAAAATCTGGCCCTTGGTAAGGCTGTCCTATGTACAAAACAGGCTTGCTAAACAGTCAAGAAAGTGGTCTAGCATTAGATTAAGTACCACAAGGAGTCAAAGGCTGTCCCTTTTGATCAGATGTCTAGAATGAGAAATGGGCATAATTTTATTAATTCTCGGGAATCATTGGCCTGGAATAGCCTTAATTCCCTTTGTAACCCTTGATTGCTGCCTGTCTCTTAAGGAAAGCCATGTTCTTCTAATTAGCTGGCTATTAGTCTGGAAAATCTACATGTCTTTTCATAAGGAAAGTGCAAAGAAGGGCAACAAAGCTGCTGAAGGGTCTAGAGGAAAGTCTTATCAGGAGTGGCTGAGGGAACTGGGGTTGTTTAGTCTTCTGGTTGTACAAGCACATGCATATAAACCCCTTCATTAGAGCAAAGTGATCACAACTACATTTAATCAGTTCTTGTGAATGAGTCCTGTGAGTGGGTGAGGGAGACCGAAGGGCTTGGAGAAAGAGATATGGATTCCCTGGTAGGAGCTGGGAAAGGGAGAGTACCAGGCTCAAATAGAAAGGCTTTCCTGTAACCCAGCCCCTCATTGCCTCTCCCTTCACTCCAAACCAATGCATGCTCTTTTCTGTTAGATACAACAGCCCTAATAATTTTGCCATGTTTGTATTTTGTTTGATTGAAGAAATAAGAGTATGATCAGCCTATTGTGTTTTAATGCATCCTCACAGTCTTTGTAGCAAACCCTTGAAATTTTTTATCGTAAAACTGATGAAGTAGAAAGCTAATCCCAGAAAGAAGTGCTGAATTATGTCACTTTTTGAAAATGGCAAAGTATCCAGTCCCCAGCCTCTTTTCTCTCAGAATGTAATTGAAATATTTTCTTTTCCAGACAGAATTTTCAACATACTATGCGGAGGCAAGAGGGACAAAGCAATTTAAAATCAGCAGAAGCCAGAGACAGGCCATAACAAGAACAGGGTCTTGTTAGTACTGCAGTTCTGTCTTCTCTGCTCTGAAGGCAAACAAGGTCAGAAGAGTTAAACATTAACAGCTGAAATGTGTACATGGTAAAACACTTAATGAGAAAGTGTCTTTTGCTATAAATTGATTTGGACACAGGGACATAGGGACATTGTTACATATCCATTTTTACCTGAAAATAATCAAAATATTTTAAAAATGCAAAGCAGATAAAGATATCTCCTGATTAATTTTCAGAAAACCTGAAGTACCTCACTGCATTTACATATATTAACTTCATTAGAAAGTTCTGATGAGAACAGACATGAGACAAAAATCATCATCTTTGAAAATCAAGACTGTAATGAGCAAGCAAATGCTGGATTCATGAGCCATTCTCATTCCAGGAGGTGCATTGTTTTAATGACTTTTCTGAATGCTACAACTAGATAGATTTTGGCAATATCCTGTGAATGACATAAATAGGTAAGACTGAAGCACTTGTCTGTGTTTAATTAACAAGTAATATACGGAAACTGAAATTGTAGGAGCGAGTTCTACTCAGATACTCAGAAAGGGAGATTAAGATAAGGTTTGAATTATTTTTGTTGATACTTATGCACAGTGTTCTGCAAGAACTACTTCAGAAAAAATGTAGTATTTATTAGTGTTCAAAAATAAAGAATATTTTGTTCTTGGAATTCACATATTCATGAATTCATGTAATTCATGGAATTCACTTTATTAGTTTCTGCTGTATTCAAAATTAATGTGATAAAATTATTCTTTCAAATTACTTAGAGAAAAGAATAATCAGGAGCACTACTTTTGCTGTCATAGTTTTTGTGTCAAAATTCTGCTATGCACAATTGAATGCCTAAAATAAAGTTCAGAAGAGGCTGATTAACTTGGGACATAAGTTTATCACAGTAAGAAGCAGAAATTCTGGAAATGACAATTTAGGAATAAATATTCTATCCTTGGTTCTTTTCTAGGAAGGAAAATATACAAATAAAATTATGACTATATCTTCGTGCCTGATGACTTTCTGAAAGATATCTTGGGACATTCTGTCTTCAATACTAAAAGCTGTGCCTTAGAAAAGCTGAATGGCTATTTCAGCTTTTACAATCACAAAGACTTTCTTCAAGGAAAAGTCCTTTCAGAATACTCTCAGAATATATGTGGTTCTTTTCGCAAGAAACTGAATCGTTAATGAAAGAAGCTGAGCACAGATCAGAAAAAGACATGCTGGAACAAACTGCCAGATTAAACAACAACTTCTTATCAAGAATATGTGGTATGTCTCAGCAGCTCACAAATGAAGTATCTCTGATGCTAACGAAACGTATAAAAAGTTGCAGGCAATTCTGTGTGTTGAATTTGTGTGTGAAATTGTAAACAGATAAAATCATAAACATTCCCTGAGGTGTCAAGAGGCAATGATTTCTACATAAACCAAAGGGTGTTGAACTCCAAGGAAGTACTGAAACCTTTCCAGGATGAGGCTTATAGTTGGATTGATGCTTGTGTTCCATCTCATCTAACTTTAATGGATATCAGCAGGATTGTATCTGGGAATGAAGGCAAATAGCCTTAAAAAAAAGTGGGTGCAAAGCTCACCAGCCCACCTGCAAGGCAACATAGGTCATCACGAACATATCACCTTGGTGCTCCAACTCCTCAAAGCACACAGAATCCAGCATAAGGTTTGCTGCTTAATATTCATAGACCTCCATGGTAATGGCTCTGGCTGCCTCTGAGCTCAGCTCTCACTTTCTGACCATGACCTCCTGTCATACAGGTACATTCTGCTGTAAGTAGGAAATCAATAGGAGAGGCATATGGCATGGGAGGTCGAGCTTTCACAGGAGTTAGACCTTAATGATGGATCTTGCTCCCACAGGAAAAAGGAATGTTGACTAACTTCACTGCTTGCAGAGCTAAAAACAAACCTCATACATGTGAAATGAAACAGGAAGGAAACAGGATGATAAAGAGGATAGAAAAGAGAAAATACGTTTGCTACTATCCAATTAATCTTACAAATGCAGAAATACGGGAGCTGGCTTGTTTATATTCCTTCGATTAAATGGGAGATGCCTAAAGTCAGAACTATAAAATACATGGATATATTAAATACTCTTTTGCTTTTTTTTGTAATGCACTCCTGCTGTGTCACTGCTGTAAACATGCACATGGATATCTGTACCTACTGAGCCATATGCATTTTCAAAGTCCATCTCATGAGCCTGTCAGTTTTGAACTTTAATTTAACAGCAATGTGTTCTGTTGTGTGGCCAAAGATAAGTAACAGCTCAGGGGTGTCCTCCTCACAACAATTTTCCTCAGGGCTTGCAGAAAGTTGTATGTCTCTTAGGAAAGCACTCTGAGGTGTTTCTGTGCTCCTCTGATTCTAATCTTGAAGTTAAGAAGCCAAGACCAATGCTCTGCAGCCAACTCAGCTGTGTTTTACTGGACACCTGATTTGTTGTAAATCTTACAGCTCATTTAGTTCTTTGTCCCCTGAAACTTGCTGTGACTATCCGTCAGGCTCTTGTGAAAGCCAACACAGTGAGATGTCCTTATTCTCTGCCAACTTCCTTTCTCCTCATCCACCCACTCACACAAAAATTGTTTCCATACTTCATCCAGTTCTCCTGTCCAAGAATTTACTGAAACATTGGATAGCTAAGGAAATTCCCAGCTTACTGTGAATAATTTTCATACAAATGTGGAAGTATGAAAGAATGCTTCCCTCTCTGTCTTTAAAATTCCCTTTCTCCCACATCTACAATGTTCATTTAATACCATAGCTCCCTCTTTTCATTAACCCTTTCCTCCCATTAATTTTATAACAGCACTGTCTCCTTATACCTGTATTTTTCTGAGTGGTCTTCCTTCTTTCAGCAGGAAGTATCTTTATGGTACTTTCTACTAAAACAGGGGTACTGTCACCAACTTGGACAGGCCTGATTTCTCTAATTAGACCCAGAGCTCTTCAACTCATAGCCTGCAGACCACATTAGGATAGACTAGCTCAGCACGCAGTGGAGTAGGTCTGTGGCAAGATCAATGGGTTTAAGAAAATTTACTCAGCAGGACCTCAAGCAGACAGCAAAAAATGACCATCCTGCATTTCCAGCAGTGTTAAGTTTAGAGAACACCAGTTTTGCACACAAAGTTACAGACAATCATAAAGAACCCAACCAAAGCATCGTTCTAAGCTGCCTATCAAGCATCCGTAACTGAGATAGCCCAGGTGTTGCTGGCATTTGATCTAAGAGAATGAACATGTCACACTCTGTCTCCACACGTACACTCAGACCCCACATATTGAAAGTGAACTTTTAGGGGATGTATAAAAGGAAAAAGGCATTTAGGTATCTAAAAGTAATTTTTTATATTAGTGTTTGCTTAGTTTATTACTTTGATAATAGTTTAGAAATTTGGAAGAGTTAGAAAAACTTCTGGAACTCACAGACTTTCCTAGAAAAAGGGAGTATCGCAGAGAGATATATTTTCCAAAGCTGTTCTTTTGATTTGGCATAGGCAAAAATAATTTCACACTGATTGTCATCATGGTTATGGTAATATATATGAATAAATACTTTTTCCAACGATTTTGAGAAGGTAAAATATCATAAAAAACACAGAATGCAATGATAGTCTACTCCTCTTTTACAACTTAAACAATCTTTTCAAGTAAGTAGGTAATTATAATACTGAAAAAATTACTCAACCCATTATGTAAAAGAACAAAATCCAATTTGCTTTATTGATCATCACAAATTATGGGTCAGATTGATTTTGAACACAAAACCAATACCATATATATGTAGTGGTAGATTATTAGAGAGAAAAAAAGAGTGTTGCTGAAGCGGAAATAAGGGAATGTATGTATTAAGTACTTCCTATCATTTCAGCAGGTGTGGAATGCGGAAATACCGACATAAGTGCAGCAGAAACTGGAGGAACTAGGCACAGTTCAGTCCCCACAAAGGAAGGACAGAGTCAAATCTGTCAGCAGAATCTAGCCTTTTTTCATCAACTACACTGCAAAAAAGATATGAAAACTTTCTGAAGCCATTTCACTGCTATCAGGAGCAGTGGGAATGCAGCCTACTAGGCACTGGGATCAGTAAAATGTTTGGTCAGGTTTCTTTTTTTTTTACAAAGAAAAGTAAAGTGTGCAGGTAAGGTTTATATTTAAGGGCAACCAGTCATTACAAGCTTGTTTTAAGGATAAGATATTTTTACAAAGATTTATTCATGCAGAAGTGATGTTGCCTTGGCAACTGTAACTATAGGAAGCCAGAGTAATTACTTACACAAAATCCTTCCTAGTGCTTTCTCGCTCTTAATAGGAATGTGTAAATACCTTGTTTTAAGCTACATTTATCAGAAATATTACTCATCATTGATTCTGCCCTTGAGGTATGGGAATCCAAAAGTATGTGCTTAAAGCAGGTTGAATAGTGCAAAACCAATTTGCAAACACTTATTTCAATTTAGAAATGGAATTCAGATCATGCATATTTGCTCTTGGAGGGAAGTGAAAATCTGAAAAGAATGCAGCATTCTGTTTCCATATTGCAAGATCTCATTGAATAAACTGTGCCATGTATTCATCTGTCTTAAAACAGAATCACAATTCACTTTTGTGAACAGTGGGCAGAAGGAATTAAGATTGCAATTTAATATACCTAAACTATATTCACGTAAACAGACCTACTCAATCATTGCACAGCCTGCATTGCATCCTGTGGGCTTATCTGTGTGGCTGGGACAAGTTTAAGGTCTCTGTTCATCTCTTAATTACTTGGTAGAAATGTAGTCTGATTCCCCTGGCAGTGTTTGAGATCCATCATTAGCAATATTTGGCATAGTTCTGCTGACCCTGGGCTTGTCATTTAATAACTTATCCAATTTTTCTGCTGTGCTTGTTAGAGTAGATGATGTCCATTTAGACTTGGTTCCTTCCTATGGCCTTCCTTGTCTGATAAACAATATTTTACCACAGACCTCCCTCTCAGGCCATGCTGTTCAGCTTTGGCTTACTGATGCCATAGAATACATCAGCCACAGCAATGGGTTCTTGCACTGAAATGGGGATGGAAATTAACAGTAGCTGGCAAACTGTCTCTTCTTATTCATTATCAGAAGAATATTGTTTTCCCTGACTCTGCTTCCTGCCTGTACAAATGCAGTCCTGAGTTATAGCTGCAAACCACACACTAGGAAAGCCAGAGTTACACTGTGTAACTGCAATATGTACCCTCTTTCTTTTCTTTGTGCTTCTCTAAATTAAAATGTATTTACAAACCCCTGATGTTAATACTCGAACAGGATTCGAGCACACTGTTGTGAATACTGAAAGGACTTTTCTTTCGTGTGTTAAAAGGTCACTAATAAGTTATACAACATTACAAGTGATCAAGAAGTGGTATCAGTGTAGACGCCACTAGAAATCTGGGAAACCAGTATCTTCCATGATGCACATGAAGATTTTTTCTGCCCCTGTAGTTTTGCAAGGTGCCAGAAGCCACACACATTTACTTACGCTGCATCATCATCAACATTACAAGGAGTCCTGATATTTTTCAAATCCAACCATCCATGTCAGTCCGGCTGGGAGACTAGCAGCATTTACAACGGCTATCAAATAGATGTGTTCAGCATCTATTTTCTAGTGATTCCCAGGCCTAAAAAGAGGTTAATGTCCTTTAAATAATTAGAATAATTCTTAAATTTTTACTCATCTCCAATGATTACACAGAGACTTTGCTTCAGTGAAGTGCATTTTCAACATGGTAACAGTAGCAAGGCACTCAAAATCCAGTGTAATATTCACAAACTTTAATTTTCCACTAGCTCCACAGTGATTAACAGCAAGACTGCTTAAAAAAATAGCTTCATAAGAAGAGTGCATTGAACAACAAAATAATGTATTAAATCCTGAATTTTGAAGTCAAAGGAGACAATTTAAACCAAACAAGGATTGGCTGTAATGTCTGGTTTAGGCTAAATTAAATACAGCCTTTTAGCCTGTGCTCAGTCACCCGAGCTTGTGTTCATTGTTATGTGGTTTGACAAACTGAATAATCTGAGGTCTTTCCTCACAATACTCAAGGAAAGACATAGACTGCCCTATACTCTTGATTTACCTTTTGATCAATATATTTGTTTTCTTCAATTGCTGATCTTTTAGAGTGGTCACACGAGGAAGAAGATGCTGAAGGAAGCCTTCGCAGCAAACAGCTGGTATCTTGTTGCTGGCGATCAATAAACTGCTTCATAAAACTTTCCCTTGTGAACAAATAGAAGATATTTATGGATTAAAACCCCATGAAGAGCTAATATTTGGGTTTCTTTATGAATGTCACAACCCATTAC